>NC_089263.1:34052258-34682258 GCF_963930625.1 Muntiacus reevesi
CCATTTACTTCCAGCTGGTAGGACGTGGCACTTGAGATGAAACTTTCAGAATTTGCTATCTTAACCGATATCTGTTCCAGAACATCAAGAATCACTGATAGAATAATTCACTGAGAATTAATTATGTTTCATTTCATTGTTACTTAACTATTTCTGTTGTAGGATACATCTTATCTTTCAACAACCTTTAATTTCCACATGAACAGAGACACAATGTCTTTTATTAATATAAACTCCATTTTACCTGACGTTATTGACATGGACTGTGTGTGTTCAGCAAGCACTTTGCAGGAGGTACAGTGAAGAGAAGCGAATGCATGAATGCACTCATGCTGTTTTCACAGTGTAAGTAATGCCTGAAGGAAAGTTTTCCTTCCTGTGACCCAAGCCCCCAATATGTGAGGTAGGGAAACATTAGATTTCTGCTCCCCCGTCCTTTGAGCACTATAAAAGTGTGGAGGGATATAGTTCCAGGATTTTTAGACAGAAGAGAAAGAAGACTTTGTCCTCTAACTAGTTAGATGAAACTGATGCTCATCACTAAGTAATCCTAGGAATTCTGCATTGACAGATGAAAAGGAGCCTTTTCTGCTACCACCTCCTCCCCTACAGCAGACTGGGTTCAATTCCCCGTCCTGCTGTTCTCACGCTCCCCAGTAAGTACTGAGCATCCCCCTGCCTCGTTATCTTCGCGCTCTCTGAACATCCAGGAGTCTCTGACACATAGAACACTTCAATAAATATCTGTTGCATAAATGAACGTATATTGCTGTGACTTCGGAGGCTTTAGGTATGGGCTGGGATAATAGGCCTCCCATTTGATTAGTAACATTGTGAATTCCCTAATTATTAAAAAAAAAAAAAAGCACTTTTCTTCCTACAGTAAGAAATAAAAGGTAAATAAAAAGGTTTCTGTCGGGGCAACATTTTCTGGGGACACAATTACACAAACATAAATGACTTCAAACTCTTGCTAGAAATGAGAAGAAGGAAGATACAGGGGAGCATCAGAAATATGCAATGAGGGAGTCTGGAAGTATGAGGGGATAGTTACTGAGTTAGTGAGGTAGAGACCCTGGAGATTATAAGAATGGCTAATAGTTATTAAGCCCTTACTGCGTGTCAGCATTATTCCAAGCAATATTTCCCAGATTAACTTTCCATAGCTTTATGGATTAACTAATATTATAATCTCTGCTTTATAGAGGATGAGCCTGAAGCATAAAAGACTGAACAATGCAACCAAAATCACAAAGCTAGGAAGTCTTCAAGTAAGATTTGGAATCCAAGTAGCTTACCTCCAGCCCATGCCCTTGACCTCTGCATTCTCCTCTCTCCGTAGAAAATAAGCTTTTGCCTTCTTTCCTATTCTGCCTAGAGCCAGCCCTTAAATGATTCCATCTGATAAATTCAAGGTTTCTAATCCTAATATAATATGAAGGCAAGATCTACTTACAATTGTTCTCTTACAGTTGTTCCTAATTCTATTCTATTTGTGTTTACTTGGAACGCCTGGGGGATTTAATAAAGGTATTCCAATACATGTGCACAATCCTGAAAAAAAAATCAATAGATGGAATGGAAATGAAGTGAGATGTAAGCAAAACTTCTGTATTGAAATCATATCATTCACTGGAGACTACCACTCTGCTTCTGTGGGGAAGGAAGCAGCCCCATGCTTCTGCGTGTTTAAGACGTCCTAGCCTAGAAAGCTGTTCTAATCAACTAGTAGCTGCAAGCTATATTACTGAACTTTGTGTTACAAGCCATGGTGGAGGCAATGCTGACACACCATAGTTTTCATCTGATGATCTCAATCTGCTTAGAGTATAATAGCGTCTCTCAACCTTTACCATCTTAAGCGCCACTCAGAGATTGAATCATCACAGGGAGGCCAAATGGAATGCATGCAATGGGTCGTATAATGGGATGGTTGTTTTGTTACATAATGTAACAATCATTCCAAATAAAAAATGCTGGATGTCTCAGGAGTATATTTATGCTGGAGCAAATCTGTAGGCTGGGGTCACTGCAGGACAAGCAAGAATAGGCAACTATGGGATCTAGCTTTGCAATATTATTTAAGGCCTTTAATCCTACTGCAAGAAACTCTCTCCCTGTAACATTTAGACATTTATTCTGCCAACAACAATTCACTGAGTTCTTGTTATGGGTCAGACATTTGCAGTTGAGGTACAGAGTCATGTTTGAGCTAATACATAATTATGATAATGTGTGATGAGATCTGTAATAGGAGGGAGGTGTTGTCCGTCCCAGGAACTCAGCACAGCATATCAGATCTCTCACTTCTGGGTGCCGCCAGCTTCATCTTCCTCCTCTTCTCCCAATCTGACCTAGTTCTAGACACACTGGAATTCTGGAAATGTCATTAAAAGGCCACTGTTTTTCACAATATCATGGTGTCTACAGCTGTTACTTCTGCTCTAAATGACACTCTTCATTTCTCTGCCTGCTGAACTTTTACTTATCTTTTAAGGTTTAGTTCAAATGCAAACTCCTTGTTGAAGATGTCCCTTATTTCTCCATCTTTCTCATTCTTCTATCCCTCCGTTAACCTTTCCTTCTATCAACTCCAGAGCATTTTGTTTTTACCTCTCTCATGACATTTATTATTTGACGTATATTCTATTTTAGCAATTTATAGACATTTTGATTTTTACTCTTATTGGTTTACAAACTCTTTAGGTCAGAAAACATGCATTTCTTTCCCTCTGACACTTACTATTGGAAACTGCATATTATTCAAAATACTTTTTGATTAAAAAAAATGTCATTTACTTAAAAGCTATTATCAAATTTATATGTTATATCATTTAATTTTCAGAATTATCCTGCAAGATAAATTTTTTTCTGGCTTCATTCACTTTATTTTTCTCATAAAACTAGGTAGTGGCTACCAGCTAGAGCCTGGGCTATCTGCATGAAAAGTCTGAAAGTTCGCCAGTGAACTCCTGATATGGAGACTTGGTGAACACTTGATAACGAGGTTAGGGGTGAACTGCCTATAGATCTTGGAAATGGCATCAAAAGTGGCTTCAATGAAGTTGCCCAGGTTGGTGGTGCAGCCCTCATGAGAAGTGTAGCAGTTGTCAGTTCCGGCCATCAGCAGTAGCTTCTTGGGCACAGGGGCTGAGATGATGCCAGTACGCCCGGGGCAGGGATGAGAGGTACGAGCACACAGCCACAGCGGGCAGTCACCTTGCAGGGGATGGTATGGGGCTTGCTGATCTTGTTACCACAGGAGCCTCATCCAGCAGGGTCAGTGGAGAGCTGGCCAGGATGATGGCCCCACAGATGGCAATGGCTACCTCCTCAGAGGACTTGACACCCAGTGCAATATGCCTGTCGTAATCCCCAGGGGGGAACAAATGTCTTCAACCTGGTTCGCTAGCCAGCACAGGTCTGCTTCTGCACAGCCACAATCTTCAAATGCTGGGAAAGACTGAGGGCAGGAGGAGAAGGGGACAACAGAGGATGAGATGATTGAATGGCATCACCGACTCAATGGACGTGAGTTTGAGCAAACTCCAGGACATGGTGAAGGACAGGGAAGCCTGGAGTGCTGCAGTCATGGGGTCATAAAGAGTTGGACACAACCAAGCCACTGAAAAACAATCTTCAAAACTCTGTCCTTGAGAGATGCTCCCAGGAAAAAGTCAATGATTCCTTGATGAGCAAAGAAAAGAGATAGATCTCCAAAGACGCAATTTCCTGTCCTTAATCAGGCAGAACAGCTTGGTAATAGGGAGCCACTCTTTGTCCTTGCCTCCATAAGCTCTCCAGCTGAAACCTAGGTCCCAGATGCCATTACAGAAGCCTCCACAGAAGCTATTGTGGCTTCCCATTTCAGGGCTCCCAGAGCCTCAAGCCCTCCTGCAGCACCAGCATCATCTACCGCTTTTTATTTTTATGGAGAAGAGCAAGAGAAATATCATCATCATTTTACAAATGAGGAAGCTAAATGGATTAAATGAGTTGCTCAAAGCCACACAGATCAGAAATGGTGGTTTTAATGGTCATTTTTATTCACCAGCCTACAAAGAATTAATGAGACTGGTTGTGTAACTGCACCTTCATTTTTATATCCTTGCTACTCAAAATGTGATTGACAGATGATCAATCATAATGGCATCACGTGGAAGACTGTAAGAATGCAGTCTCAGGCCCATCTTACACCTAAGAAATCAGAACTTACATTATGAGCACTCACCCCAAATATTCTTACAGACATTAACGATTCAGAAGCACCAATCACTTTCAGTTTTAATCCTAGGTTCATTGTGTTTCCTGTTTTTTTCAAAACTTCCTAGTTTATACAATTTACCTCAGACACACAGAAAATTGATGCTTATTATGACATGCAATTGATAAGCAGATGAAAGCCTACAATTATGGATTTGGGCATATCTATCCCAGAAGAACAGTAGAATCTTCCCTAACTTTCTTCTTTTCTTGTTTTTCCATCTCCTCCAATCATTCTTCGAAAGAAGAGGGTTGGTTAAAAGTCTGAGTGATTCACAGATGTGAAAATATTTTGAGTGCCTCTCATTAGGATTCTTAGATTGTAAGGAATAAAGTATGACTCAAGTTAGTGACAAAGAGGGGCAGCTTAAGAACACATCTGGAATGGTTTAAGTAGTGGGCTAAGTACATCATGGTACTAAACACAGTCCTCACGGAAGTGCTTCTGAACTCCGTGTCCTTTACAGACCTCAGGGGCAGGGCTTTGGGGGTCTTCTCCTAGTGATCTACCATTAATGAAGTTTAGCCACTCCATCTCCTCTCTCCCCATCACTAAAGTTACCATTGTCTATTCCTGTGTCATGACTTTAAACCCAACTCTGACCTTGATCAAAGCACGCGCTTTCAAAGTATTATCACACACTCATGGTGGTGGTTCTAAGTAAAGTGACTGAAATGGGCCGTTCTACTCATTCAGTATCTATTTTCTAGCATGGTTAGAACTTGGCAAAGGTTGAACTAGAGTGAATATTAAAGATTATACTGATTATACTATTATTATCAGATTATTATGCTGCATACATTTGCAGGGAAAGTATTTTTAAAAGCACTTTTAAAAAAGAGCAAGTGGGAAAACTGGGTAATAGGTGGGAGGAAATATCTAAAAAGGTCATTTCTAAGATTCGTCTTGGTGTCCTCTATCTTGGAGGAGAACTGAGCTTATAGTAAATATACAGCAAGGAGTTGTTCTTATTTTTGCTTTCTCTTTGAATCAGTTGATTAGGAACAATTACCAGCACAGAATATTCACCACAGGGCTCTGGAGAAAACATAGGGAGAGCACAAGAGTCAGCTCTTGACTTCTTTTTCTGAACGATGGAATTGTTTTTCCCTCTTCTATCTGTTGGGTGGCTTTGTAAGGAAGAATGTTCACCCTCATGGCACCTCAACACTGACAAGAAATTCATGTAGCTGGAAATTCAATAGCTAGTTTTTAGTTTGTTCTTCCTTTCAAAGAAATCTTATGCAATACGCCTACTCCTATATCAGCAGCAGATGACATATCTATAGCATATTTGCTCAACATACTTACTACTTTCTGGGTCCATCACAAATGGCAATCCATTTTGGCAGATGGACCCAGAAAATGAAAGCTTCTTTGGGAATTAGACTTAATAGAACTAATTTAGATCTCATGGAGGGAACTGGAGCAAAAGCCACTAGTACAAATAAACACTTTGGTTTGTTTTCATCAGGTAGGTTACTTTGATCCACACTTGCTTAGGCTATTTCTCGTTCAAATGAATAGTCCTTCTAGAACCTATATTATTTTTCTCTAAATATTACATATCATGAAAGAGAAAAATGATCAAAGAGTAAACTTCCAAAATGGTCACCAAACTAGCAGTGGATTTTAGAAGTGACAAAGGTAAGAGTGGGAGACTTTCGCAACTGTCTATAATCTCCTTTAGGCCAACTGGTATTATCCCCTCATAGACATACAGTCTTACTATTAAAACAGTAGGATCACACAATTTCTCTGCTATCTCTTTTGATCAGACTGCCACCTACAATCTGCTACAAAACAGAAATTTTAGAAGTACCATTGTTGCTCTTCCATCAACATTAGCTGGAATAGTCAATTGTTAATAGTCAACTGTCACAAATACGTTCCTAATGGTTTGTTATCCTTGACTCTCTTGCTCAGGACAAAAAAGAAAATAGTAAAAGATCTCTGACAAGTTCCTCTGGTGCAGACTTAGTCAAAGATGTTTTCCTCTTTTTTTAGCCATGTTGTGGACTTTTCCAAATATAAGAAAAGCAACCGTCAGAAGCCAGAAGAATCTCCAGATTCAGGGATGTTGTTATAACTGGGTCAGTTGAGCCTGCTTTCAGCTCATTCCACACTGCAAAGCTGTCATAAGACCAACAGTTTCTTTGGAGCAAATACATTCAAATACCACCAGGTTGTAAGCCTAGGGCTGCAAAAGGTAATCCAGTGTCAGTGAGCACATCGTGTTGAAGAAGCGTCATAATAATTGTATAGACAGCAAAAGATTGCTTTTCACTACCATGCAGCAGCCAATATATAAGGCAAATGCAAACAAGCTATTGTCACCTACCAGGATTGAAACCCAAGAGTAAAAACTCCTAAGCTGTTCATTACAAGCTTAAGTGAACCCATTAGACTTACATTAGACTTAAGAGAAAAGAGAAAATAGTGCTACCGAACTGTCAGGGATATAAAATTTCCAAATACAAGAGAAAGATCACCACAAATTCAAGAGCTGAGCCTTATTGTATTATCTATTGTATTTTCAATTTGGAAAATTCATAAAGCCAACACGGGTATTGCTTTTATGAACTTGTTAAAAGAGATGACAGAAGAAATATCTTAGCATCATTTCCATATTTGTCTTTGCTTTTTATTTTTTTCCTGCTAGGAGTACTGCTGAGACAAAATGGGATTCAGAAGGAACTTGTTTGTTTCTAGTGTATCTGGTGCTGATCAAAAAGAATCAAACAGAAAAGAAACCCATGGTAAAATTTTGAAACCTCATTTTTGTCAGAAGTTTATTTTGATTTTATTATGTTTGATGCTAGTGAGGGATAAGACAGACATGAAAGGTTTTGAGTATAGATTTTCAGAACTGAGTGATGAGCAAAACTGACAATTCATATTCTTATCAAATCCTTTTGAGTCTTACAAAATAGAAGTTTTCTTGAATTTTCTGACATTTTCACATCTCATCCTGCCCCAAACTTGGAGACTCTGACAAACATAAGAGTTGGAAAATATTAGTAAGAAAAAATTTTCAGCAACAGACTTGTTTAGGAAAAAAAAATTCTTATTTAGTTGAGGTTGAAGTCTCTCTTTATTGTTTTTGGCTTCACAAGGGTATTTGACCTAAAATCTAACTATCATAAATAAAGAACTGAAGCAGAACATAAATTACAATGCTGAGACAGACTTTTATATTGCTCGTTTCAGGTTAAAATACAAACCCAAATCAAGAGAAAGTTATCTATGTTGTCTGGGAACTGGTTGCATTTTTGCATAGCCAGGTGATCCCAGGAAATCTTCAAGATGATTACTCCTAGATTTTAAAAAAAAATTACAAAGCAAAGAAACAACTGAATAATCTTTGTGTGTTCTGCACATGGCTCTCGGAAGTCCTCTAAGCTCTTTTGACTTTCTTTGGCAAAATGAAAACTTTCCAGTTCAAGGATGCTTTCTTCTTCATCATGTCATCATTGGGCTATCATTACCACTCTTATGACTACCACAATTATCTGAATATTTAATAAGTGTACATCTAATGAGCTCCATTAGGCAGTGGAAGCATGAAAGACCTCCACGTCATTAGGCAGGGTAAGTTATCAGAGTTAATCAACAACTGATGGCTGTGGTATCTTCCTATTCCTATTGCATCAGCTCCACGGATGCCACATGATTCAGGAAGACAGCTCCCAACTCAGAGAGCTCCGAGGATATTATGGTTTCTGAGAACTGAGCAAGCATTCTCTCATGAAATTCTATGCTCCTTCTCAAAAGCACTCCCTCTCTTACGGATACAATCTCAGAAAACAACTGAACAGTCTGTGAGTTGGAATCATGAGACAAATAGTGGAGGGAATTATATGCAGCAACCAACAGGATTGTTTCTTATACTGTGCAGTCTGGAAGGGGACTATAATTTTAACCATATTCCCAATGCAAGAACAGATCTAAAGAGTGTTAACACCACTGATGTTAAGTGTGTGGCCTGCCTTTGGAATGCATCACACCATTTAGAGAACTGTTTGGAACACTACAGGAGAAATGTATGAGCAAAGCGGGCTTGAAGGGGTACTGGCTTTAATTTTCATTTCTTCTGAATTAGACTGCATTCTAACATCTCAAGTGTACAGACTAGTCTACAAAGAGGGAAATAATTACAAAAGTGTTCCAGTCACCGCTGCATATGGCCAGGCTGCTTGCTAGAAGCAAGGATAGGCGACAGTGCAGAGTGGCAAGAACATTTTGTCCTGCATTAAGCCCTGCTTCCCTCAGAGGTGGTGTGTCAGACGCCTGGTACCCTGGTTCTTCGAGCCGGTGAGCCAATTAGCACATTCCCTAGTCTGGAACTGTGGTTGCTGTGTATGTGATCTGCATACTGATTCAGCTGAGATTTGACCTTCTGGGTGGAGAAAACAAGAATCCCAGGTGAGAAAGAACATTGGCCTAGATTTTCCTATCCTTCTCCCCTGTTCTTTATTTCCAGGCATACCAAATATTTTTTTCTGACTAATTTAGAAACTAGAAAGCAGTTCTATTTCAATTGAAATTTTAGATCAATGTATATGCTAAAAACTATTAAAAATCATGATTTTGACTTCCCTCTGGAAATGTCAAAAATGCAAAGCAGGTAGTTCCTTGTAATAGTGACACCCTTGGCCCACATGAGGGCAGTACTAGGTAGTCAAAAGTCTCTAGGAGCTTCCAGGGTATGCAAGAGTCTGGCTGGAGATGAAATGTGAACGCTTAAGGCAGAATCAGGTTAGTTTTTCATAAGCACGAGATTCCTTAAAGCCAATCATTACACTGTTCTAAATGTTCCTGCTGAAGGAATTAGGAAGGAAAAATGTCTACCAAATTTTCCACCTGCTGGTGCAATCACTTGCCAAGAGATGTTGGAGAAAGTTTTTGATTATTCTATTTAATGCTACTTTAAACATGCAAAATATGAAACAGACAAACAGACCATTTTTTAAAATTACATTAATTTATGCTATTCTACATTTGTTTGGAACAGTAAAGGTATATCTTAGGTACAGATTTTCAGTTTCTTATTGTCTGATATGATGAGTTTTTTTTTTTTTTTTTGATAAATTTTCAAATAAAGAATTCTAGGGAAGATGGAAATATAAGTGCACATCCATTGCCAGTGGAATTATACCAGTATATTTAGTGCATGGAAGTTATAAGTGGCTTAATGACATTGAACAAGTCTTCTTCAGACAGGTCTCTTTAAACAGTTACATAAATGAACATTGGTGTAATTATGCATTCATGTGATCTGAAGAGTTTTCAATGTTGGGAGGAGAAATCTTTTCTACCAAGATTGTTAGGATAGATAATTTTGGTTATCTGTTAGGCATTCTTTAGAAATTCAAGCAAAGACCCACTTTTTAGATGGTGAGGTCCCATTCCAACCTCCAGACCACAGACTTGGAATTAGCTGATAGGCTCCTGATAACCTGAGGTCACGTCAAAGCAGGGGCAAAAGACTCTACTAGCCTGGGGCACAGCATTAGATGCAAGCTGGCCAACTTCGTAGAGAGGACTCAATGGGCTCCCATGGTGAGAGTCTGCACTGACCTGAAGAGAAGAGCATTTGCCTCTGATGTCATTCACATCGGCTCTTGAAGTCCTTCTCCCTCTCTGAACCTCCTTCCTTCTCTTCCTTCCCTAGTCTCTGATCTCTGGGATAAAATGAAACACTGAACTCCCTCCAACTTCTCCCTTAACTTTATCCCCTATTCTGCTGATACACATACCGGAACATTCATTCACACCCGTGGAAACTGTTTATCCCTGAGGGGATCATTTGGTACTCAAATGGCTCCCCATCTTGTGCCAGAACAATAAGATTATTGGAGAAAACTCAGTGCCTGCCTTTACATTCATTTTCAAAATCTCGTTAGTACAAAGGTTATTTCTCCCATTAAATGGCTACTTAGAATAAGGTATATTAAGAAGTGCATCTTTTTGCTTGCTTTAAAATGGTAGCTTGGAATAGCATGATAGGAACTGTCTTCCTGTTCCATGAATGCTTTAAACATGGGAAGGATCTATTTGCTTTGCCTCTGTCTGGGATTTGGCAAGTAAAATTTCCCTGACTGATTTTTCCCTTCTAGTTTAGAAAATGACTAAAATGACTATGCATTTGAATCTTGCCATAAGGTTACCTCAGTGTCATCTGGCAAGTTGTGATAAGCCAGTGTTATGTAAAAATTGCTGCCCCACCCCAACCCTTCTGGAAGTCAGTACACAAGCCCCATTAACACTTGAGCATTATTATACAATCGCTTTGTCTGTGTGGCTATACTATTTTAATGAGCATACAGGGAAGTGAATTGCATAGAAGATGTAGTGATAAACAACAGATTAATCTTTTTAATAACTTGGGACTTTGGCTGGCTGGATTTTAATTTTCCCCTCTTCTAAAATACTAAGTAGAATCTATAACATGGTAAAATGGTTTCCTATTGCTTTTGGGGTAGAGAAGACGGGATTAAGTTTAACCTATCTCTTTTCACTTGTCAGGTCCCTTAGGGCACCCACATTAAAGCGCGGGCTCCTTTGTGTTTTCTGCTCTCGCAGCACCAGGCTCCCACCTCCCACTTCTTCCCACCCCACTTATTTCTTCCTCTTCCTAGTTCTAAGTTGATCATTAGCAAGAGAGAGGAATGAATAAAAAGAGAAAGACAAAAAGTAATTAATTCACTGAAGTGCAGCTGCAAATGAATTTTTGATATAAATTATTAATTTTCTCTTTAATATTTCTGCATTGATACTGCTCTGTATCTGGGGATCGGGAGCGAGAGACTTCGCTTCAGAGCAACAGCGCCTTGGGTAGAGACAGCAGCGCCTCACAGTAGCTAGAGGGCCTTGGGCTAACATGACACGACTCCCGCTCACCAGCACCATGCTTTCAGCCAGCAGCATTTCAGACACGCGTGGGTTTTAAAGTCTACGGTGGGGAGAGCAGGCACGGAGGATCGGAAGAGTTGCAATAAAAGAGGTCGAATGCCTTATCTTCCGTGTCTTCTGGTGTCAGCTTCCTAAAATACTGAGACCAAGACAAAAGCTTAACATGTATGATGATTCTTAAGGAAAAAGGTGGCAGCGCAAATTTTGCTCACGTAGGAGGGAGGAAAAAAAATGCTGGATTGTGAAGCAGAAGTTAGAGTAGGTAGGACTGGGTGTCAAAGGCATGATAAAGAGCTACAACTCTTTGCGCTTGCTGACCAAGCCTGAGCAGAGGTCTGGGAATGGTTGTGGGGTGACAAGACCACAGGACTCCTGGACTACCTCCTCTGGGGTCCACATCTTCAGTCGGCTCTAAACCCAGATTACAGAGAGCACCTTTCATCACTCTCCTTGCTCAAATCAAATGTTATCAGGAAATCTGCTTTTCTTGACCTCAGCAGCATGTGGATGGAATGTAAACCTAAGCATGCTATGGAAAAACTAAAAATAGTAACAGAAAGCAATAGCACTGCTTCTGTGTTCAAAGATGTTGGCTCTAAATGGCAGAGGAACGATTGTTTCCACTTAAAGTGATTGATATGTCTACATACACTTGAGAGATAGAATTTCATTACCTATTCTTTCTGCGGGGACTGACTGAACACAGTTTCAAAGGAAATAGGGAGCATATTTGTATAACAGAGTACCACTTTCTTCCACAAAATGGAGAGAAAAAAAAAAGGCCACCATATAAAGGGAAAAATTGTTGATGTTAAATAAAGAAAATAAAGATATTGAAAGAGTGAAGAAATTACTACCACAGAAGAACGTTCAATGCATACAGTAATTAGGCTTTTAGCTTTCTGTTCAATGACAGTGAAATATTTCTATTGGTTCACTTGCAGAAGTATTTATTTTTAAATTACCTGTAAGGATTAAGCACAGAAAAAAATAAGGATTACAAAAGGCAACCTAACAAAATTCAATTTATTCCATAATAATACTTAAGAACTAATGCTTTCATTTTGTGTAAGGCATTTTGAAGACTTGGAAACTCAAGTTTCCCAATATCTTGTAGATGATTTTAGAAGAGAAAATTAAGAAATTCAAACTCTAATGTGGGGTCAAACATAAGAGAAAACAACTTAATGAGCTCCTAAAAATGCAATGTTCTTTTATAAAATGAGAAATCCTCCTGTAACCTAAAAAATCTGTTTTTTTCTCAAATATTTTTCTCTAATACTGTTTGGTTACCTCCTAAAGTCATTATTTCCAGCAGTCACAGAAATCCTCAGCTGTGTAGGCGGTCCCAGTAAATTTAGCAGCCAAGCCACATTGTGACATGTTAAGAATAGGCGTCCATAAATCTTCTCCAGCTTCTCTTGAAAAGATTAAATCTTTCTTTTCAAGAATTTGCTAAATTTCTGGAAATGCTGTAATATAATAAATGACTTGTAGACAAGTCTGAAGAGAGAGTAGAAGATAATGGAATCCCTTTTCTCACAAACCAAAGCAGAAGCTGAGGAAACTTCTGGACTTTTCACTTTACCCAGTAGTAAAAGGGGGAGCAGCTGCTTGCAGTAGCTCTTGAACACGAGCAGAGCCCTGTCAACACCTCCAAAGCAGCCCCTCTGTTGTTAAGACAGGTTCAGGGATGGAACCCGGGTCTCCTACATTGCAGGCGGATTCTTTACCAGCTGAGCCACCAGGAAGCACTTCAAACAAAAGAGAGCTTCAAGAATCTGAATTTCATTGTTCTTCCTTATACATATTTGAGGAAGATGATTTAGGATCATTTACTCTGTCCCCCCAAATATACTTCAAATATATTTCCTAAGCTTCCTCTGAATAGGAGGGCTTCCCTTGTGGCTCAGATGATAAAGAATCCACCTGCAATGCAGGAGACGTGGGTTCAATCCCTGGGTTGGGAAGATCCCCTGGAGAAGGGAAAGGCTATCGACTCCAGTATTCTGGCCTGGAGAAATTGGAGAATACTTCAAATATATTTCTTAACCTTCCTCTGAATAGGAAGGGCTCACTGCATTAAGCTATACATGGAGAAGGCTTTATCTACTTAATATGTGTCTCTGTTAGTTTGGGCTGCCTTAACAAAATGCCATAGACTGGTGGCTTAATACCAACAGAATTTTATTTTTCCCAGTGCTAGAGGCTGGAAGTCTGATACTAGAGTGCCAGTATGAATGGGCTCTGATGAAAGCCTTCTTCTCATGTGCATACTTCTCACTGCATCCTCCCAGGGTGGAAAGAGGCTAGTGAGCTGTCCAGAGTCTCTTTTATAAGAGTGTTAATCCCATTGGTGAGGGTTCCAACCCTCATGATCAAATCACCTCCCAAAGGTCCCACTTCCTAATACCATCCCACTGGAAGTTAGCATTTTAACATATGAATTTTGAGAGGACAGAAATATCTAATCTATAACAATGTGAGTAGGAGAAGCCTAGACTGTCTAGCATAAGCAGATGAGGAATTTACTCACAGAATACTGGACAGGTAAGAGAACTGAAGAGAGGGACTGAATGGGCTCTGGGAAAGAGGGATGCAAAGTTGCTTCAACGTAGTCAAAAGAAGGACATTCTCACTGGGGTTTGCAACATGGACGACTGCATCAGCTGTTTTCAAAGCATGTATTTTGAAACTTTGATACTTCTAAATGTCAAGGAAATACAGTCTAACTTACCAGGAGTCATGGGTTCTCTCACTGGCTGAGGAGGGCACAGCCATCAGGGTCATGTGGAATGATAAAGGCAGAGTTCCCTGGAAGAAAAAAAAAAAATACTCCTCTTACTGAAAGAAGAAAGTGGGGATTTTGAACAGCAAGAAATGGACATATAGGAAAAAAGAAATAATGCCACAAGAAAGCAAGTTTAGCCACTCAGTCAGATAATTCTGGTTTAAAAAGCTAATCTTCAACTCTCATTAGCACTTGCTCCTTTCCCCTATACTGCATTTTTCCTAAAATAAGTAAAGTTGCTCTTATAACTCATAGAAACTTATATCCCATTTGATGGAACAGTAGAGAAGAGTCTGAGAAAGAATAGGAATGCTTGGCCAGGTACACACTGGCTCGAGATACCATGTGAAACCATATCAACTAGACAGATCCATACATATTAGACACTTTAATCTAGACATAGCTCCAAACTCACTGAAAGACCCTAAAACCACATGGTTATTCTTCTCTCAAACCTCTGAGTATCTTCTGGCTCTTACCTTAAGAGGTAGAGTCTTGCTATTTTATTTTAGATCATTCTGTTACCAGGATGTCTATTTAACTGCAATCTATTGGCACTACTCTTTTGTTAAAAGTCCCCCGAAGTGTGGTTATGTTGTGACCCTCAGCATCTACAGTTTCAAGATTAGTTTCTCAGGACATCACTTTGGACAATAAATGTTTTTTCTCCTCTCCAGCAACCTCCAACCCCACATGCCAAGTCTGACTCATAAAAAAAGGACCTACAACCTGAAGAAATGGTTCTTGAGAAAATACATTTTCACCTAGGGAAAAATATATATCTCAGTTCCACTAGTCTCTGAGCTCCTTATTTATCCCTATATCCTTGAAGCACCTAATATATGCTTAGTGTCATCATTAAACAAATAACTGAAGAATCAAGTTAGCATATGAATAAACATTTACATGTGGCTGGCTATCAACTAACTTTCATCCAGAAATGTTTAAAGAAGAAATCTTAGAGATTATCTCATATAACTCTATCACTTATTATAAGCTTAGACATAGAGGCCTAGGAAAGGAAAATGACTGTAGTAGGACGGAAAATTAGAGTGAGATGTTCTGATTTTAAGTTCAATACTTTTGCCACTATAACATCCAGGTAATTCATAATATGTTCTCAAAGTGTGGCATCTCCCAGTTATACATGTTTTTGGTTTTTTTTTAATAGATACCACTGTAGACTAAAAACCAGGTTATATTTAAAAGAAGAGTGTTAGAATAATAAAGAACCAGCCTTTGAGACTGAGGTTTGGGACAGAGACTGCCTAATTTTAGTCTTAGCCCTACATATGGTCAGTATGAGATGCTCCATTCGCATAGAAGGGACAAGCACTTCCCTGCCTTCTCAATCTACCCATAATCTTCACTGTTCAGGCCCTTCTAGACTAGGGACACCTGACTCAGGGGGATATTTCCTTGGGATGCCATGATAACCAGAACCTCTATTTATTGACAAGCTTAAGTGATTTTTGAGGGAAGGGGGTTGCATTTCTGCAGTCTTTGTCTTATATTTTTGCCCCATTCAAAGAAGAGGGCTGCTGCCTGTGCCTCAGTTGTGAGAAGGAATATATGGAGACAAGAGAACCACTCCAGCAACCACCTCTGATCTGCCATTGATCACCTTCACAGTAGGGTGGTATCTTAAGCTCCGTACCTACCCTCCTCCCTACAATTAAAGTGTCTCTTCTGGCCCCATCACTTTTAATCTGCTAAACACCCTTCAATTTAGGTTATATGCTAATGACTCACAATTATCTATTTCAGAACCAGACCTCATTTTTTAGTTCTAGACCCATTTATAATATACCCTAATAGACTTCTCATAGACATCCCAAGTTTGACCTACCTAAAATGAAATTCATGATCAAATCTACTTTTTATATCCTATTCCCAAGTCAGAACTCTGAGTTTCATCCTAAAATCCTCCTTTTACTTATCAATCACATCCAATTTATTGATAAGTCTTACTGACTCATCGGAAATGACCCTGATGCTGGGAAAGATTGAAGGTAGGAGGAGAAGGGGATGACAGAGGATGAGACGGCTGGATGGCATCACTGACTTGGATGGACATGAGTTTGAGCAGTCTCCGGGAGTTGGTGATGGACAGGGAAGTCTGGCGTGCTGCAGCCAATGGGGTCGCAAAGAGTTGGACACGACTGAGCAACCGAACTGAACTGAACTGATTGATTCCAATGGTTTGAGGAACTGATTTCAATACCTGGTCTCTCTTGTCTAACTGTACAGTGGTTTTCTCAGAGTGTGGATATTGGCACGATTAATACATGAAGCTATTCTGAAAAGAGATCTGGTGAAAAGTAACTCTAGCTCTGAAAAAATTCTCGGGCCAGTTAATCACCTACCCAAATGGGTTTTAACCTATCTTCCTTTCAACCTACCCAAAATGGGTTACCTAAATAATTTTTTTCACTTTGAACAAATTTGTATGAATAATATAGAAGAAAAAATATTATCAAATATTCAAAGCAGGAAAAAAAAAACTTTTCCTCCTCTGATCCTTCTGGGTTAATCATGTTGCATGGGTTTGATATCACTGAATCTACTCCAACACACACAGGCAACACGAGAGTCTTCCTGATCTAAGAGGAAGGGTTATTTTGAATCTTAAGCCAAACTCTGTGTCTTCACCAAACACCAGGAGGGTAGAAGTCAAATCTATTTAATTTTTTTGTTTACAGGAACCACAATGATATGGGTAAATTACATTAAAAACTCATTTTGGTGATTATATATAGCTTCATTTAAAAGTACAAGAGCCACACAAAAAAATCAAGTGATAAAACACCTAGGTTACTACTGGCATTATAATATCCACCATTTTTATATAGGCTCTAAACTAAGAAAAATGAAAAGTCAAATTACATTTGTCTATACTGCCCATGAAGGGCTCTGGTAATGCCTCTGTAAAGCAGAGACCTATGACCTAATCTGCCAATACGGAGAAAATGACATGGATGTGAATCTCCACTCTTAATAGTCTAGGAGCTGCTTGGATATACTTTATTCTCATATTCACCTTTGAAAATTGGGGTCTGGTTAAAAAAAAAGACACAGTCCCTAAAGACTTTTCATCACACCTACAATTTAGAAAATATTTTCAAGGCAATTTTCAGTACAACCTTCTGATACAAGAAACAATTCCAGACCCATTCCCAGCTCATGAAGGGAAAGTATGTCACCACTATTTGAGCCTGAACTGGGAGGATCATTTTAAATCTAATCCATTCTTTGTCACTGAAATAGTTGTCTGAAGCTCTTTCTCCTCATCTGCTAAACGTGATCATCTTCACCCACTTAAGACTTCTTGATGAAGTGTGATGGCTTTTAAGGAAATTTAAATATAGCAAATATGTTTTTAAGAATACTCTGAGTATGATTTTGTGCTTTCTACCTAAAAATGTAAAATGATATTTAATTTTAGATTTGTGTTTCCTCCAAAAAGCATTCGTTTTCCAAAATAATGTTTGCTGGCTTGAATGGTAAAGTTATGGATGATTTTGGTCCCTCTACGTTATAAACTCTGTAATACTGTGTCAACTTAAGAATTGAAATAAATTTTAAAAATGAAAAGCCTTCCCTGGTGGCTCAGATGGTAGAGAATCTGCCTGTAATGTAGGAGACCCAGATTCGATCCCCTGGGTTGGGAAGATCCACTGGAGAAAGGAATGGCTACCCATTCCAGTACTCTTGCCTGGAGAATTACATGGACAGAGGAGCCTGGCAGGCTACAGTCCATGGGGTTGCAAAGAGTCAGATATGACTGAGCAAACTATGTATTCAACACATATATGTTGGACATATTTTCTAAATCATGCCCCATATAATAAAGTTGTAACAAATAATAAGTAAAAGGGAGGGAGGACCAGTAAAGAGATGGTAAGTATAGAATGGGGTAAGCATAAGAATTATATGAAGAGAGGGACAGGTGTCCTAGAGGAAAGAAAAAGCTAAACACTGCAAAGTTCAGATGAAGGACAGTTCTTTCATTTAGCATCTGCCACAATCTACCTTACACAGCACGGTGATTAAAAGAGTTAATTTAATTTCTCTCATGACAGGAAATATTTTCCTCCCAGATAGAGTTAACCTCAGTTCTCATAAGGACATAATTCCAAAGAATACATCTCAAGGAAATGTTCTCAACAATGGACGTCCCTTCCTCAAATAAACGCAGCTATTTAGTGTCTATAGTCTTTCGGTGTTTGCTCATCTTTTTCTAACCCTCTCACATAAAAGGCACTGCAGCAAGGGCCCAGAATCTGACTTTCAGCTCTATCTGTGTTCCCATCTACCTTTCTGTAAGTAAGCTTCAAAGAGAGGTCTAATTTAAGACGTACGGTGTGTTCAAACCTGTAGTTCCAGATAAGGATTCTCCCTCTTACATAATGCATTTTAAAATGAGAGCAAAAAGCCCATGTCAGTGTTGGATTTTCACTGCTTGGCTCTGAGTATTCTTGAGGGCTTAAAGTGAAGGAGATCAGGGTTTGTGAGCCACAGTAATTAGTGCTGGTGGCAGTAAGACTCATAGCACTGTTGATGAAAAGAAACCATAATTTCTGTTAAACTCCTTAGGGTCTTTTTTCTGAAAGGGAGCCTTGCTATATTTCTTTTTAAAGCTTGGATCAAATAACTTAAGCAGATGCTATGACAATACTATTTGAAGGAAAGAAATCTATGGTATGACTCACTCACCCACCGA
Organism: Muntiacus reevesi; assembly: GCF_963930625.1. NCBI lineage: Eukaryota > Metazoa > Chordata > Mammalia > Artiodactyla > Cervidae > Muntiacus > Muntiacus reevesi. Next base: position 34,070,952 of record NC_089263.1, read on the forward strand.
AAGAGACTCACTCTATACACCTACTTTTTCCTTGGCTTTACTTTCTGAGTCCTCTGAGTCAAAGCCTTTGAAAATCAGTTTGCAAGTCAAATCCCCATGAAAATCTACTTGCACGCATCTTTCCTGTTCATCCTTGTCCATTTCACCTTTATCACTGTAGCCTGAGTTATTAACAATTTTGTGATTCATTAATAAGGTTCACATTTACCAGAAATCTCATTTTTCTCTCCAAATTACCACTGCTTTAGCACCCCATCACTTAATTTGCTGAACCTAAGAGAAAATTCCTTTATCCTCAGAATTTTATAAATCCTCCAGTTCATCTCAACTCTCCTCTCTGAGAGCCTTGGTTACTGAAGAGACAAACTTGCATATCAAGGTCAGAAAACTGTCCTTAGCAGCTTCTACTCTATTATACAAAATCACCTGATTTCACTTGCCTTTGAGAGTATTGGGAAATTTTTTAATTGAGTAGAGGGTACTCTTAAAGAGTTAAATTTGGTGCTCATATCATATCCAAATACTACTGCAGATAACAGACATACTGACTGCCACAGAATAGGTTTGCTGAATGAGTGCTTGAAAAGATTGTAGAGCTACTATCTGAAATTATCTGGTTTTGCAATATCTTATTCAAAAAAATCTTATTGAACATTTGCATGGCAGGCATAGATGCAATGTGTACTGTGACCTCGAATCCATCATTCTGCCTCCAAACTGAAAAGTAGCTTCGTCATTTTTAGATAGATGAAAATTTGTATTTCAGACATACTTCATCTTGCAAAGTATGTCTGATTCTAAAAAAAAAAAAGTATGAAAATTTTCCTTTATTTTGTAATTCTAGAGATATCTTAAATCAGAAAGAAACCAACTGCTTAAAAATTATCCTAAAATAAGGTAATTCAACAATCCTACTTATATACAAGGAGACTGAGGACTAAACTAAACTTATCTAAGGTAAAGAGGGCAGTTTTAATACCTTTTCTTGGGAGGTAAGGTGAAAAGGAAAGTTACAAGATAATAACTCTTATCCTTTCCTCTCAATATTAGGCTGTCTCTGTGAATCCTTTCTTCTTATTAATAGTTTTCTAGTTAATCAAATAATTCCCCATACTTGTCATATATTATTTTAGGAATGTTAGTATAACTGCAGGTTCTCAATGATTCTGCTGCCCTAAAATGGGACTATACCTGTCTTTCCCTAAACCTCTGGGCATTCTCTCCAAGAAAAATAGTCTAGATTTTAACCATTATTACTATTAGGTTTTTCTTTATACATTACTTGATTCTAAACACACTTCATTGTGTCTTTCAGCAGAGGTGAAAACTAATAAGAAACCATAATTTATTGAATGAAAGCAGTTCATTTATTTGAGGACAATTAACTAACCCCTTTTTAGCATTCCATTTTTCCAGGTAATTTATCTCAATTACCTCGCTTCTTTATGAGATAACTTGTTGATACATTTTTGACCCAGAGTGAATGCTTATTAAATGGGGCTAATGTATTAACATTATTTCCCTTTACCAAATATTTCCAAGACATTTCATTCATGAATATCAACAAAGAATGAGAGAAACAGGGCATGCACTGGGAGTCCCTTATACAACAGCAACATTTTAGTTATGTCGTCACATTTAACCCTCATGGTATCACAGTGAAAACTGCTTCTGGAAGCTTTAAATTTTGAAACATGAGAACAGAGGGGCCCAGCAAGGTTCAACAGCTGGTCCAACGACACACAGTTAATGAGAGGAGGGGACAAGATCCAAGTCCAAGTCTGACGATAACAAAGCCTATTATCTTTCCAACACAGTACTCTGACTCACAGGCAAATGAGAAAACAAATCCCCTCTAGAGATGAGATCCGGTGTCTGGAAAGATTAAATGACATACAGCAAAGGGACACTTTGAGTCACGGAGAGCCAGGTGCCATTCCTATGTTCTGGACTGAGGTCTGCCTTGAATGTGTCCTTAAAGCCCAATCCTCCGTAGGGAACCGTGTTTTCCATCTGCGTGTTGAGAGCTTCCCGCTCAGGAAAGGTTCCAGATTGACATCTGGCAATTTAAAGTTCCCCTAGAGTTATATAGGATGAGAATCTGGCTTATATTTTCTTTTCCCAACATAGCGGCTCATCATGACTCGGCTGTCACTGGCTGTTACAGTGGCTGGCAGGCCTGGTGTTTGCAGGAAGTCGGGGTGACAGAGCCAGGAAGCCTCAGTGGTTAAGGATGAGAACAGAGGGCCCAAGCACTGCCACTGACTCCAGCCTGTGCATCAGGCAGTCGCTTAGCCTCTCTCTGCCCAGTCCTCCCATCTGTAAAATGGAAAGAGGAATACTGATAAAAATCCTCAGAGAAGCTATGAGGCAGAACCCCTCCACAATTAACACACAGAAAGGACAATGGGAAAGTTTAAAACCATTTCAGTGTGAGATCATTCGGTATAAATGTCATTAAAATGATTACTGCTTGGCAATACTGGTCCTGCAAGTCTTCAATATAGCATTGGCTGCTGTGTGTAGCCAGCCTTTTAGGAACTGCTGAGGCAAGAACTGCTTTATGGAGATTTTGAAGGACAATAGTAGAAACATATAAAATAAAAAAAAATTTGCATTAGATTCTCTGTTCTCCCACTTTCCAAAGGCTGCTTGATGCCATTTTCTATGTCTTCTTCAAGTTTTTCTTGATCCACAGTATCTAAATTAGAGTTTGCATCAAAGAAACTATCAGTTGAGAGTCATTAGTTCAATGAATCAACGGTTCAAGACCAAGAGAAACAAACTATAACGAAAGGTCCTTGGGACTTTAACTTTTGGGTAGAATGGCTAATGGCTTTGACTTTCCTTGTATTACATAGAAATAATTCCTAAGTGCCAAATTGTTAAGAGGTTTCATATTTCTATTTTCCAGTTTCTTTGGGCTCTCTAAATATGCAGTCAGTTGCACAGGTGTATAGCTTGGACAAACACCCACTAAAGCTTTGCTGGACCCTCAAGCTCATAAGAAAGTGACCATCCACACCTGTTCATGCCTGGGGGGAGTCCTCCTTTACCACTTTGCTTCTCCCATCTATGTGAGAAATGAGACTTGCTTTCTCCATAAGATGTGGTTCATATGCTATGACTGCACTTTGGACCCTCTATTTTTTTTTTTAAAGTCAAGGTAATGAAAGAAAAAGTGAAGGCTTTTTAATAAATGCCACCATGGCCCAAAAATGTGTTATGCAGTACTGTGTTACTGAGGAGCGTTGGGGGTTGCAAGCCACTCGCATAGGTATCACCTGGAAGTTGTATTCAGTCCCACCAAGAGCTTCAGAATCAGAATCCTCGGTCTAACAAGATCTCCAGGTCATTTGTATGTACATTAAGAGTGAGAAGCACTGGTCTAGGACCTGGGTTTTAGGGTAATGAGGAAAGGTTAAGATTACAATTAAAAACCAACTACTTTTACAATTAGCAGTTAATACTGAGCCCCATTATTACTACTGAGCATGTGTGCATGCGTGCTCATTAGTGACCAACTCTTTGCAACCACATGGACTATAGCCTGCCAGTTCCCACTATCCATCGGATTCTCCAGGCAAGAATACTAGAGTGGATTACCATTTCCTTCTCTACGGGATCTTCCCAACTCTTGCATCTCCTGCATTGGCAGGCAGATTCTTTACCACTGAGCCACCTGGGAAGCCCCATTACTCCTGGAGGTTTGTCTTATATATAAAAATTGTTCACTCTTGTCTGAGACATTGTGAAGAGCCTGAAAACTAATAAGGTATAAAGACCATCTTTCCTCCTGTGCAGTTTTGATGACCCCCCTCTTCTCTTCCTATTTCTGCTTTGATACTTGAGGATTTCTCCATATATACCTGATGCTACTCTCCCCTCTTTTCTAGGTAAACAAGAGGCCAGAGTGTCTTCCTAGCTTCCAATCCTCTCTTCTGTCTCACCTGCATCAAACTGACAACTCTCTGAAGAGCTCAGACTAGTTTTCTTTATAAATAACCCTGAGTCCTTTAGACTTGTCATAAGAGGAGGGAGAAAGAAGCAGTGGAACTCTCTAACTAGCTTACTTTGGCTCCTGGATGCCAAGGCAGATGTTACAAATGACACAACATCTCTGCTCAGGGCCTCAGTGTGGAAATTACTCAGCAGAGCAGACACGGGCCTTTCTGTTTTACTGCCAGTTATGAGCTTGTGAATAGCACACCACACTGCCCTGATGAGTGGATGCTGTCCCTCCCTCCTCATAATCGCAGGGACTGGAGCAGAATGATAAGAAGAGTCTCCATGATAGAGTCGGAGGTGTGGGGCTGCCCTCTCTCTTCTCTTTTGTTGTGCTTTTCTTAATGCAGACAACCCTTTGAAGTGTGATTTTTTTTTCTTTTTTTTTTTTTCTTTTGATTTTGACCGACTCACCTGAGCCATCAGAAGCTCCATATTTCCAATATAGTTCCCTCATCACTGTCCTGACTGAGGCTTGCAAGCACCCGTGGGAGAGCTTCGATGCTAGTGCACAGCTGTTGGGTTGTACCATTCCCTGCTGCCTACCAGGAAATGGTGGTTCTCCTATTGTACTGCAATGAATAATCACCTTAATTTTTATTAGAGGTTTATCTGCAGACCTTGCCTAACTTTTCTGAAAAGCCTGAGGGAATTTGCCAGTTGATTAAGAGTTCTGTTAGTATAGCTGAGGGATTTCTTCTGGGAAGCTCATCCAAGATTTCAACTCTGTCCTTTTCTTTTTTTGAGTATGCGGGCAAGGGCGGATGAGTGAGCAAGAGAGGATGTCTAGGCTGGAGCTCACAGAACTCAGGTGTGTATGACTCATTTTCTTTGGATCCCGGTGGTATAGAGCTCTGACGCTAACCTTCCTTGACTTACTGAAGGGCACAGAAGAAAAACAAGTGGCAAGTGGCTGCATTAAGGTTCTGAGAAGAGGGCACAGATGCTGTCTGGTAATGGATGATTTACCCTGTCTGTGTGATTAGGTACAGAGTTAACCTGTTAAGCAGTGTCGGACTATTTCTTTTACGATAATGAGCATCCATCTAATCTTAAACATGCACAGCTCAGAAATGTGATCTTTCAATATGTAATTCTAAAAGAGAAAATAGTTCTTGAGTCCTTTACAATAGTGAAGACTTACTTTAAACCAGAGAAGAAAACTGCTTTCATCTTGAATTGCTAACTGTGATCAATTGGTAGTGGTACTTGGAGTTCTGTGTTGAAAAGAATATTGAAGCAACCTCAGGGCTCATGGAAAAGAAAACTATGGTAAACTACATAGAAGGGAACAGCATCATTGTACCTCATGTTTTCTCTATACCATTCATACATATTCTAACTCTTAATTCATTACTGTTTGGAAGAAAAAGAAAATCTCCCAACTGCTGAGAGACAGCTAGCTCTGATCAACTCATAGGTGTTTTATTATTTCAAGATACAGGGTTACTAGGGAAAAAAAAAAAAGATACAGGGTTTACTGGATAGACCAAAGCAGCTTGTCTGGATAAATGTTACCAGCCTGTTCTAACTATACTATACTGTTTGAACAAAACTATGCAGTTTTCTTTTTTTTGTTCTGTTCTCATATTTCTCTGGATTTGGTGTTAGAAGTCTCAGGCTAAAATTCAGGATAAAACTGCATGACTAAGGGCTAGTCCTTCAACTTCTCTCAGCTTCAATTTCTTCTTTTGAAGGCAGATGGAAAGTACAGACTTATCAATAAAGTCACAGTAGACGTCACTAGACATGAATTGTCTCAAAAGACTTGTGAGATGGGAAAGGAGAAAAACAGGATGGACTTAACTTGAGCATAACATAGATACTGAGTAAATGGCAGTTTTATCTGAATCCTACTAGTCTCCTTATGAAATGGAAACATCAAAATATATGGAAAAGCAAACGATTTCAGCTGCAGAATGGGTGTTAAATATATGGAAAGAATATGGGCATTTATGTGTGAACTGGGTCCCTCTAAAGATGGGAACAGATGCACATAAATGGTTTATTCTCTAATATTTGTGAGTAAATATGTGACTCTCTGGAGTCACATAGAATTTCTTATATGGTATATCTTTTTTTTTAATGTCTAGAGGCAAAGCCTCTCCTCTAGTTTATACTGAATAGACACATAAATGCACCTATATTTTTTTACATATCTGAGTGAGTAGGCAGTGACTGTTGATAAAGTTCGTTGTAAAAGATCATCTGTAAAGAAAACTAAGAAAGCTAAAGCAATGGATTTGGTTAAGTTTCTTCTACCAAACTGAGATAAAATGAAAATGATGAAAGTAAGGAAACAGATGTTTATAGAACAGGTATTTTCTCCATTAAGAATAACTAAAATCTAAGTACTGTCAAGACAGGTTGATAGTGTTTATCCAGGCAAGCATAACCTTGATGGACAACTTTCCGTCCACTATTCCTGCTGGTGGACCATCTCAGATGTCCTGGGCTTCAGTTCCTAGGTGATGCCTCTTCCCATTGCACACATCTCTCACTTCCAGAAAAAGGTCTGAAGGACAATTCTTGCTTTGACACGTACCAACTTTGTGATCTTGGGTGAGTGTCTTAATTTCTTTCTACCTCATATCCCTCACTTATAAAATGGAGATAATAATAAGTATCATCACTCTCATCTGGTGAGGCTTGAATGAAATATATTTGAAAGTCAAAAAATTTGTGGCACAAAAATGTTAGCTTTTCTCTTCATGTTCAGTTCAGTTGCTAAGTCGTGTCCGATTCTTTGAGACCCATGGACACAGCATGCCAGGCTTCCCTGTCCATCACCAACTGCCAGAGCTTGCTCAAACTCATGTCCATGTCCACTGAGCTGGTGATGCCATCCAACCACCTCACCCCCTGTCATTCCCTTCTCCTCCTGCCTTCAATCTTTCCCAGCATCAGGGTCTTTTTCAATGAGTCTTCATGGTTAATAGCATTAACTTCAACCTGAACTCCTCAATACATGAACACTGGATGGGGTCCATCAGAGGTTCTCAAGGTAAAGTCTGCAGACCCCTAGGTTTCCGATGCCCTTTCAGGTCTGTGAGGTCAAAATTTTTTTCAAAGTAATACTAAGGTGTTATTTGCCTTTTTCACTTTATTGGTTTTGCACAGATAATACAAAGGCAGTGATGGGGAACTTCCACTTTCTGTTTTCACATCACCACTTATTCTACCACCACCAAAAAAGCTGAACAGACTGAAATATCAACTCTTCCTGGATCTCAAAGAGAGGGCAGGACACAAGCCCCAGGAGTGGAGAGACAGGCGAACACAAGGAGTCACAGAGCAGAGAACTCAGGGCAGAAAATGCAGCAGAGAGCAGTGCTCTGGTAGGAAAACCTGGACTGTAATTGATGAACTGCTGGAGGCTGAGTGTGAACAAGTTCTGAGAGCTAAAGCTCCAGGAGGACCAAGTTATAGGGGCAACTTCATAGTTTTGTATGTTCTACCTTAACCAGGTTCCCACAGTAAATAAAAATCTTTTCCCACTTCTTATAGGGTAGAGGTGGGGAAAAGGAATCATTTTGAAATAGAACACTCTTTGCTTAATAAGGCCTCAAGAGAAACTAGTTAACCAGGACCCAACCTGATGGGGTTAGGTCATGAGAGCATGACTGATCTAGAGGCAAGGGAATACCCACTTCCAGCACACGGTAACCATCCCATCCCACCTAAAGAGGAGAGGAGAAAACTGAGAAACACTTGTGAAATTCACAGTCCACAGGCATAGTGTCACCAAAGGCAGTGGTGGGAAAAACTGCGATCATTTATGATGGATCAACATAGCACTGCCAAAATATACTAGTAGTTATTGTATTCTTTACCAACATAACCTCAAAGTTTTTTGAAAGTTTGTAAAAATTAGTAATTTCATTAAATCTCAATCTATGAATACACATGTGAAGATTATTTCTACCATGAAATGAGAAATAGGAATAAAGCATATTTACTGTACATGAAAGTAAATTGGCTGTCTCAAGAAAAAGTACCAATTTTTGAGTTGCACACTGAACTAGCTACCATTTTCATGGAATATTTATTTTTAAAACACTTCAAAGAATGACTGACAGATTTATGTATTTGTAATTCATTTTTCTAAAGTTAAGTGAGTTTGTTTCTTCAAGAAAAATAACTTTCAGCATTTGTTGCAAGCTATAACATTCAAGCTTTCACATAACAATTAGAACTGTGGGAAAAGTTTATCCATTATTATAAACTTGGCGGTTTCCCTATATGTTAAGACTTCTCTCCTAAGAACAGTGGTGAAATTAATAAATGTGGTATGACTGTTTTCTGTTGCATGATAAAAATGTATCAATATTTAGAAAGTTTGTATAACTAAAAAATAAGATTTCACAAATAAATGCCTGCCATTACAACAATATGCCTGGGTAAAGATACACACAAAGTATAAGACAAGCTAGTATAATACCTCAGATGTGCAGATGACACCACCCTTATGGCAGAAAGTAAAGAAGAACTAAAGAGCTTCTTGATGAAGGTGAAAGACGAGAGTACAAAAGTTGGCTCAAAGCTCAACATTCAGAAAACTAAGATCATGGCATCTGGTCCCATAACTTCATGGCAGATAGATGGGGAAAGTGGAAACAGTGGTTGACTTTATTTTTCTGGGCTCCAAAATCACTGCAGATGGTGATTGCAGCAATGAAATTAAAAGACACTTACTCCTTGGAAGGAAAGTTATGACCAACCTAGACAGCATACTAAAAAGCAGAGACATTACTTTGCCAACAAAGGTCCATCTAGTCAAGGCTATGGTTTTTCCAGTAGTCATGTATGGATGTGAGAGTTGGACTATAAAGAAAGCTAAGCACCAAATAATTGATGCTTTTGAACTATGGTGTTGGAGAAGACTCTTAAGAGTCCCTTGGACTGCAAGGAGATCCAACCAGTCCATCCTAAAGGAGATCAGTCCTGGGTGTTCCTTGGAAGGACTGATGCTGAAGCTGAAACTCCAATACTTTGGGCACATGATGTGAAGAGCTGACTCACTGGAGTAGACCCTGATGCTGGGAAAGATTGAAGGCAGGAGGAGAAGGGGATGACAGAGGATGAGATGGTTGGATGGCATCACCGACTTGATGGACATGGGTTTGAGTAAACTCCGGGAGTTGGGGATGGGCAGGGAGGCCTGGTGTGCTGCAGTTCATGGGGTCGCAAAGAGTCAGACACGACTGAGCAACTGAACTGACTGACTGACAGGGACTTCCCTGGTAGTTCAGTGGTTAAGACTCCATATGCCCAATGCAGGTGGTCCAGGTTTGATCCCTTGTCAGGGAACTAGATGCTACAAGCAACAACCAAGAGTTCAGATGCTGCAACTAAAGATCTTGCAAGACACAACTAAAAAAGAAAAGAAAGATCACACATGCTGCAACTAAGACCAAGAGCAGTCAAATACAGATAAAAACACGTAAATATTTTTTAAAAAGTATGTCACACAAAAATCTGGCCTCTGTAACTTCAAAACATCAGTCTTAATTTTTTCTCTGAGGAAATTGTGAGGACAACTATCAGTCTTCCCTTGGTCTCCTTTCTCTAGGCTGAGCATTACCAGCTCTATCAGATATTCACCATGGAATAGGCTGTAATTCCTCCTGAACCCTCCTCCCATTTCTGGTATAAACTCCTTTAATTTGTCTGAGTCTCTTGCCCAGGAGATGCTGTATCAAGAGGTGTAGGTGATTCTTAAGATCAGTGGAGTGAGCCTATTAGAGAATGTTTGATCAGCTGGATTACAGACAAACCAACACTTTATTCAGAATATCATAATTATGCCCAAGACCATTTTCCTCTTTTTATCAGACACAACACAAGACAAATTCATACTGTTATTCTTATTAAAATCTATAAAAAATAATATTTACATCTTTCCCTAGACTTTCTTTCACAGATGTTTCTATTTAAAAAAAAAATCAAAGATTAGGCACATGCATTACTACTAAACTTAACTTTGTTGGCTATAGCCACTGTCCTAAGATATTAGTATCTTTTTGAAATCAGATGCTACTGTATATTTTCAATTTCTTATAGCATAAAACATACCAGTTGAAAATTTGATAATCATGCATTTAATACTCTGATCTAAGTAGCTGGCAAAATCTGTGAGCAGGACAAAGTCACAGAAACAGAATCTCTTGATACTTTGTAAAAACCTTTTTCCAAATTAATGGAGACACTATAATTTACACCCTTAAGATTTAACCAGTCAGATTTTGCTTTTCTATTTTACCTGTAAATAATTATAGACAATATGACAGATGTCTTGATGGGGCTATTTTATATCTCTGGGTTTTATTTATCCCCAGCAATTTAATGGAAATTTAAAGTGTATTGTCTCTCAGAAACAGGGTATCTGTGAGATAAGGTCAGTTGGATGCTTCAAGTTTCTTAGAGGAAAAAGGACTATATGTCTATGATTATTAAGAATAACAAAATAAGTTACTTTGGAGAGTCCTACTAATCTTTCTGTAACAATTATCATTTACTGGGGAAGTGACTACACTGGACAAGGAGACTAAGTTACTACAACCCTGAAACTCACACTGTGATGGAAAGATTTTGAACTTAAGAGGTGTGTGTGTGTATGTGTCTGTATGTGTGTGTGTGTGCATGTACAAGTATGTGTTTAGATCAAAGACATTCCATTTTCTTGTTAAAAAAAAAAGACAGTAGGGAGCATCACTAACTTCATTTTCTCATTCATCTTTCACTTATCCTTTATACACACTTAGATCAATTATTGCTAGTATGTCTTCATGAAGGGGAAAAAACAGACACTTTGAGACAAGGACCTGATTTTCAGACTCAAGTGAATCATCTAGTTATAAAGACTGGGAAAGCAGGCCTTAAAGCAGAGAGCCCAACAGACCCTTTAGCTATTGGAGTGTGCTCTAGATTTGAAGGTCGAAGTTCTTAAGTATTTTTCCTGGTCCACTTAACTGCATCATCTAAACTTGATAAAAATGACCTGACAATGGCAGTCATTTTCTTGAAAATATTAGGAAGTGCTGGGAAGCAACTGAGAATAGTAGGAAGGCCAGCACTTAATGGGCTGGACTGTCATAAAGACTATTCGTTTGTTAGGGGTGGTGGGGAGTGCTCTGCTGAACAGAATCTGAATCAATTACAAACACACTCTCGCCTTCCAGGTCCAGGAGCCCAGAAACCCCTTCACACCAGAGTAAGGATGCCAGGGAAAATCAATAAGCTATTGAACTGGGTTCTCTTGGGGAGAACACAGTGTATTTTGTAATTTCAAAATAGCTCTTTTATTAGAGAGCTGAAGAGGGTATAGCAGACATTACATTTATATGAAATATAAGCCAAGCAAGGTTCAGATCTGTTTTAAAATTAATAGAGCTTCAATCTTTTTTATTTTGCCAATAGATTGAGTTGTGATGCCTGCTAACTCTGTCTTCATTCTGATTTAGTAAGCATTTATTAAGAACAGTTTTATATTTCTCTAACTGCATCACCAAAGCTTCTCTCTGTCCCCTGGACATTAAATTAAATATAAAATGGATTGCACCAAAGCTAAATAAATAGATCCTTAATTTTCTCAAGCAACACACACACACATGTATAAAATAAAATAAACGTTATAGTGTTGGGCGTTGGGAGTAGAGAAAAGATGGTTCACGTGTAGGTTTAGTTATCAAAATCCACAGCATATAGGCTGACAGCTTTTGAAATACATAAACTGTTTCTCTCTCTCCTGTTTCCATAGCAACAGAGTGCACAAAGCCTTCGTTTTTGCACATAGAGAGAAAAAAAAAATTGGGAATGGAGTCTGGAATTGTCTGAAACAAAAGAAAAATGTAGAAAATGGAAAATTAAGTATGTATCATCCTCAAGACCTTCATACTTGCTCATGCCCGCTTCATGTTTGTTATTTAAAATATGTATTTGAATACATGTTAGCATAGCTTTGAGGAGCTGGGTCAGGAACTAAAAGGTGAGAGCAACACACCTCCCCTCTCTCTGCAAGCCAGAAGTCATTGCTGTATTTGTTTTGGGCAATTTCATTATGACTCCCTCCTACAAGGCATTCTCACCAGAGTTTTGTTGACCAGCTTTTGTCTGTTCACCACACTTCAGATTAAAATCTATTTTCCCATCTCCAGGGGATATTCCCAACCCAGGGATCGAACCCAGATCTCCCACATCTCAGGCGGATTCTTTACCAGCTGAGTCACAATTCTCCAGGGGATCTTCCTGACCCAGGAATTGAACCGGGGTCTCCCACATCGCAGGCGGATTCTTTACCAACTGAGCTACAGACGGAGTAACTACAAAATAGATCTTAATCTGAAGTGTGGTGAACAGACAAAGATCTATTTTCTATTTACTCCTCCCGTTCATTCACCTTAAAGGGCGAATGACTATGCCCCAAAATTCAACAAACAATGGGAGATGTGACACAGTATTTAAAGAAGAGTGTCACGAAGCAAGGCATGGAGACCAGCAAAGCAGCCAAAACCTAAGGGGCCCCTCACTGGGGACACTCCTGAGAGGCAAGGGTTTAAAGGGCTGCATCACTCTGAATGACTGCATCTTACTTACTGCCCCATAATCTACATATATCTGTTTGAAGGCTCCTTCATATGCATTCATAACCATTTTTTCTGAGTTTGCCTTAGATTTCACTTCCCACAGAGTGGTGATCTTGGGGATGTATATACAAAAAGGATTAACATACAGCCAATAAAATAAATATTTTACCAAAGTCTCCCTCCTTCAGCTACAAGAAAAAAAGTTCAATAAGGAATATCAGCGTTTTAAAAAAGAAACCACAACTTGTTTTTTTTAAAACCTTTTTTAAAATCTTTTTTTAACTGAAGGATAATTGCTTTACAGAATTTTGCTGTTTTCTGTCAAACCTCAATATGAATCAGCCATAGGTATACATATACACCCCCCTTTTGAAACTCCCTCCCATCTCCCTCCCCATCCCACCTCTCTAGGTTGATACAGATCGCCTGTTTGAGTTTCCTGAGCCATACAGCAAATTCCCATTGGCTATCTACTTTACACATGGTAATGTAAGCTTCCATGTTACTATTTCCATACATCTCACCCTCTCCTCCCCTCTCCCCATGTCCATAAGTCTATTCTCTATGTCTGTTTCTCCATTGTGGCCCTGCAAATAAATTCTTCAGTACCATTTTGCTAGATTCCATATATATGCGTTAGAATATGGTATTTATCTTTCTCTTTCTGATTCATTTCACTCTGTATAATAGGTTCTAGGTTCATCCACCTCACTAGAACTGACTCAAATGTGTTCCTTTTATGGCTGAGTACATTCCATTGTGTATATGTACCACAACTTTATCCATTCACTTGTCAATGGACATTTAAGTTGCTTCCATGTTCTAGCTATTGTAAATAGTGAAGCAATGAACAATGGGATACATGTGTCTCTTTCAACTTTGGCCTCCTCAGGGTATATGCCTAAGAGTGGGATTGCTGGGCCATACGGTGGTTATGAAGGAAATAAAACTTAAAAAGAATCTCTTACAAGGAGCCCAGTTGAGATTAAGTGGAAATGAGCACTACCCAGTTCCTAAAATCTCTTCTCTGTCTGGGGACCCTAAAAGCAATGCACTTCACAGATACCAAATAGCTGATAGTTACTTTGGTAGTGACAAATTTGTGTCTGTATTCGCCCTTGACACCACTCAATGTCCAAAAGTCTCTACTATTACCTGTCTAGCTGGGGAAAAGTTCTGGACAGTTATTGAAAAGTAATTGAAACCAGGTATCTGAATTGTTTTTGTTTGAGTACTCCTGGAGCAAGAAGTGAATTGCTAATCTTTGCTTAGAGAAAAAAAAAAAAACAACAACAACAATGCATGTAACACCGCAATCAGGAAATTTGATGAATACTATTGTGGTTCTTGGCACTCTGTACAGGATTCTCACAGGGATTTTTTTCTGAATGCAGGACATGCCCTAAATATATAATGACATAATGAACTAGATTAGCTCAGATAAAGTCATTACTGTCTGTCTGTAAATAACAGACCTTTTAAAGAAGCATATGAATGAAACCATACTTAACCAATAGACTACAATGGTTCCTAAGGGGCTTTTTGGTTGGTTGAGAAAATAAATAAAACATGCTTTCTAAAACTTCCAAAGCATGTATTGATCTGCTAGACCACAAGGAAAATTACTGGGTTCAGAAAACTTACTTTTAAACATAAACAAAGAAAGAAAGTAAACCCAAATACAAATCCTCCGTAACCAGCAGCTCTTGGAAAAGCAGCTTTAGAAGTTTTCAACTTTCACAACACTGAAGACATGTTACCTTTTGACTTGCTGAGTGAATTTTTTTGCTGGAGATGGGAGAAATCTATAGTGGTCTGTCTTCAAACAGTCAATGCCTTCTCTGGCACTTTCTGCTATTTCTCTTGCCATGAGTTAACATGACCTGAGAAACAACTTCTTTTCTTTGCTAACCTCTTATTTTTAGATTCTTAACATAATGTTTTATCTCTGCTACTAAAAGCAAGACCAAAGGACTTTTTTCTTGTGAGTCGACGCTGCCCCCAAACACACCTGGCCCTCGTGTTTTAAAGCACTTAGAAGAAGTGAAACTGAGAGGTCATAGCCCCGATTTTGTGGGAGTCTCTTAGACTGACTGCGGTCCTGCAGCAGTATCTATTAACCCTGTGGCAGGCACATGACCCGTTCCTGTGAGGATGGGATAAGTCTAAAATTCTACCCACTTTCCTGCGGCCCAGACCCCACTTGTCATGGCTGACTCTCATTTTTGGCTGTATAAGAACCACTGCTCTTCTCTTTAGTCATCCTCTCCCTTTTTAAGCTCTCAGATCATACCTTTTAAAATCTTCTCTGGTTTTTCTTTGTATTCTTTAGTGATTTTAAAACTGTCCACCTCCACGGGCCCGCATTATTCTCTCCTTGTCATTACATGCTCCTTGCGTTTGGTAACCTCTTTCACATTCTCAGTGAAGTGGCTCCAGAGAACTTGTGCTGAGAATCCAGAAGGTAACACTGCAATCTTGGTTCATCTGCATGCGGGTCAAGTAGGAAATTTAAATTTTGTTGTATGTTTCTCTCTGATTTTCAACATTGGATATACTATTCTCCAATAGGCTTCTTCAGCATTTTCTTTTCTTTCTTTCTTCCTGTTTTAGTAGCTTCTCTTAAAGCAGTCCTTGAACTTCCTGAAGAAGCCAGCTGCTCCTGAAGTCTCCCACATGTTCTTCTAAGAAGCAATTCACGAATGTGGTTCTTTTACTTGTGCACCTGTTTTTGGCTGAATGCTTCTATGTGGGCCAGTGTTTAATATGACCTGTACAATGCTTGCTCCCCCTCTAGAAATACAACCCTATTTTCAAGAAAATATTTTATAGAAACCAAATACTGGAGCCTGAGTTGCTGAGGCTGGGGTGGTGGTTGGAAACAACTCCTACCTGGTCTCATCACAGCCTCACCAGCAAGGCTACTCGGCCACCCATACTGAACCCTAGGTTTTCCAGAACAGTGTTTTAAAAATGTTGCCATGAACCATAAAATGACCATGGATGAGTCAAGTATGTTATTAGTCAAAGTGTAGGGTTACATAAACAATTCTACCAGTTGCTCCTAACTCACTCCTGCTGACACTGTTTTTAGCAGCTCTGATCATGACACTGTCACCATTCATTCCATGGTGAGTAGCACAATATGGCTTCCAAGTTACTGGTCAATGAGATCCCTCTTACAAGCCTTGTATGGTTCATCAGCCACTGGCTGTCACATTTTAAGTTACTGCATTTGTATTCAACAAATGATATCTTAATGACCTGAAATACTGAATATCATTTCCAAATTGCCACTAGGAATTTATTGCTTTGGGGAAAGTTATCCTACTTAATTATAAAAATAATCATAATATCACCTCTTCACTAAATATTTTCTATGATGTCACTCTTTCTAAATGTAGTGAATGGTCAAGAAGAGAAATATAGCGGTGAGAGGGAAACAGTATATTAAAATCAAGGCATCTATTTTCTGGATTTATATTCTTATTCATTATTTTTCTTTCTTAATTTTAAATTATCTTTAATTATCATATAGGAAAATTACTCCTGATGTAAAAGAAGTGTTACAAATTTTTAACATATGTATACATTTGCTCCTAGATGACACTAGTGGTAAAGAACCTGCCTGCCAATGCAGGAGAGGCAAGCTTGATCGCTGGGTCAGGAAGATTCCCAGGAAGAAGAAAAGCCAACCCACTCCAGTAATCTTGCCTAGTGAATCCCATGGACAGAGGAGCCTGGCAGGCCACATTCCATAGGGTCACAAAGAGTCAGACACCATTAAAGTGATACACCACACATACATATGTGCTATCACCATCAGAATCAGGATACAGAACAGCTCCATCATCCAAAAAAAAATTTCTCCATGCTATATCTTTATTCACCATCATTCCTGATGTAGAATTCTGGGTTGACAGTTGCTTTCTGCTAGCACTTTAAAGCTATTTTGCCAGTTCCTTATCATCTCCATGGTTTCTGATGAGAAATTCATCTTCATGTGAATACTGTTCCCCTCCAGGAAATTCACCATTTTACTTCAGTTGCATTCAAGACTGTATTCATCTTCTTTAGTTTGCAACAGTTTGATTATACCATGTATAAACATAGATTTTGGGAGGTTTACACTGGGGTTTACGATTGATGTTTGTCATGTTCCCCCAAGATGGAGATCTTTATCTTTAACCAAAAGTGTGAAGCTTTCAGTCATTATTTATTCAACTATTGTTTAAAACATCACACTCTTTCCCCTCTTCTTCTAGGACTCTTCATGACACAAATATTCGGTCTTTTATATTACCCCATAGGTTTAAGGCTTAGCTTATATTTAAAGTTCTTTTTCTCTGTACATCTCAGACTGGATAATTGTCATTAATCATTTAAGTTCACACTTCAGATTTAAGGTAGTTTCCAATCTGCAATTGAGTCCATCCAGTGAGATTTTTATTTCATTTATTGCATTTCCAGTTCTATAAATAACATTTGAGTCTTGTACATATCTTATACTTCTTTGCTGTGCTTAGTCACTCAGTTGTGTCCAACTCTTTGCAACCCCATGGACTGCAGACCACCAGGCTCTTCTGTCCATGGGGACTCTCCAGGCAAGAATACTGGAGTGGGTTGCCTATCCCTTCTCCAGGGGAACTTCCCGACCCAGAAATTGAACTGGGGTCTCTTGCATTGCAGGAAGATTCTTTACGAGCTAAGCTACTGAGGAAGCCGAATTCTTTGCTAAAACTTTCTATTTCTCCATCCATTTCAAGAATGTCTGCCATTATTTATTGGAGCACTTATATATATGGGAATACCAGACCACCTGACCTGCCTCTTGAGAAACCTGTATGCAGGTCAGGAAGCAACAGTTAGAACTGGATATGGAACAACAAACCAGTTCCAAATTGGGAAAGGAGCATTTCAAGGCTGCATTTTGTCACTCTGCTATCTAACTTATATGCAGGGTACATCATGAGAAATGCTGGGCTGGATGAAGCACAAGCTGGAATCAAGATTGCTGGGAGAAATACCAGTAACCTCAGATATGCAGATGACACCACCCCTATGGCAGAAAGTGAAGAAGAACTAAAAAGCCTCTTGATGAAGGTGAAAGAGGAGAGTGAAAAAGTTGGCGTAAAGCTCAACATTCAGAAAACTAAGATCATGGCATCTGATCCCATAACTTCATGGCAAATAGATGGGGAAACAGTGGAGACAGTGTCAGACTTTATTTTGGGGGGCTCCAAAATCCCTGCAGATGGTGACTGCAGCCATGAAATTAGAAGACACTTACTCCTTGGGAGGAAAGTTATGACCAACTTAAACAGCATATTAAAAACCAGAGACATCACTTTGCCAACAAAGGTCCATCTAGCCAAAGTCATGGTTTTCCCAGTAGTCATGTATGGATGTGAGAGTTGGATTATAAAAAAAGCTGAGTGCCGAAGAATTGATGCTTTTGAAATGTGGTGTTGGAGAAGACTCTTGAGAATCCCTTGGACTGCAAGGAGATCCAACCAGTCCATCCTAAAGGAGATCAGTTCTGAGTGTTCACTGGAAGGACTGATGTTGAAGCTGAAACTTCAATACTTTGGCCATCTGATGCGAAGAGCTGACTCATTTGAGAAGACCCTGATACGAGGAAAGATTGAAGGCAGGAGCAAAAGGTAACGACAGAGGATGAGATGGTTGGATGGCATCCCCAACTCAATGGACATGAGTTTGAGTAAACTCTGGGAGTTGATGATGGGCAGGGAGGCCTGGCATGCTGCAATTCATGGGGTCGCAAAGAGTCGGACACGACTGTGCGACTGAACTGAACTGAACTGAACTCTTTCCCCTTACAGTTTATCATAGGATAGGGCATTTAGTTCCTTATACTATACAGTAGGATCTTGCTGTTTACCCGTTCTATATATACTAGTTTGCATCTGCTAACTCCAACCTCCCATTCTATTCCCACCCCACTGTCCCTTCCGTTTGTCAACCACAAGTCTGTTCTCTGTGAGTCTGTTTTGTAGGTAAGCCCGTACATGTCATATTTTAGATTCCACATATAAGTGATATCGTATGATATTTGTGTTTCTCTGATTTACTCCACTTGGTGTGATAATCTCTAGGTCCAGCCATGTTGCTGCAGGTGGCATTAGTTCACTGTTTTCATGTTTTGTAGTATTCCATTGTATATATGTACCACGTCTTCTTTATGCATTCATCTGTTGATGAACATTTAAGTAGTTGTCATGGCTATTGTAAATAGTGCTGTTGTAAACACAGGTGTGCATGTATCTTTCTGAACTATAGTTTTGTCTGGATACATGCCCGGGAGAGGGATATCTAGTTCATATGGCAATTCCATTTTTAGTTTTTTGGGAAACCTCCATATTATTCTCCAAAGTGGCTGCACCAGCTTACACTCCCACCAACAGTGTAGGAGGATTCCCTTTCTCCATACCCTCTCCAGTATTTGTAGACTTTTGATTGATGGCCATTCTGACCAGTGTGAGGTGGTATCTCATAGTTTTGATCTGCGTTTCTCTGGTAATTAACAATGTTGAGCATCTTTTCATGGAAGCACTTATATATTAACTGCTTCAAGGTATCTGTCAGAAAATCCAGTGCATGTGTCTTCTTATCACTGGTAACTACTGTCTTTTCCCATGAGAGTTGAGGTTTTGCCTGTTTTTTTAAATATCTTGAGTAATACTGGACAGTGTCCTGGACATTCTGAATATTATGGGACTCTGGACCTATTTAAATTTTATGGAAAATATTAGGATTTTTGTCTTAGTAGGCAATTGGCATGGTTAAGTTCAATCTGCAGGTTCCAACCAGTTTTGCTTCTGTGGACTGTGGTTCCCATGGCAGCTCGATTTTCAAAAGCTTTGTGGTGTTATTCAGATCTGCCCTACATATGAACCACTGTTAGCAGTGATCTATCAGTTTGATTCTCAAAGTCTCTGGTATGCTGATTAGATCCATACATGCACAGCTTGAGTGAATGAAGGTGTTCATAAACAACATGATGGGGTAGCTATCTTGAGGTTCTCCTTCTCTGCCATCTCTCTGTGAGTTTCTTCTTCTCTAGGGCTTCCCTGTCTGGTCCTCCAGCCAAAAGTCTGAGCCTCTGGTTGTCTCATTTTCCCAAGTATTTCCATGACTGCATTGGGAGCCAAAAGGCAGACAGACAGAGAGACACAAAAGCAACAAAGGTTCATCTCACTTTTTTGGGACCACAGCTCCATCAATTGAAGAGGGGGGTCCCTTCTCATCTTTTTGTTTCTGTGGCCACCCCCTAGATTTCAGACAAGATCTTGTTCAGTTGCTAAGTTGTGTTCAACTCTGTGACTCCACGAACTACAGCGTGCCAGGGTACCCCGTCCTTCACTGTCTCTCAGAGTTCGCTCAAATTAAGGGCCATTGAGTCAGTGATATTGTCCAACCATTTGATCTTCTGTTGCCCCCTTCTCCTCCTGACCTCAATCTTTCCCAGCATCAGGCTCTTTTACAGTGAGTCAGCTTTTCGAATCAGGTGGCCAAAGGCCAATGTACTGGAACTTCATATACAGCATCAGTCCTTCCAATGAATATTCAGGGTTGATTTCCTTTAGGAATGATTAGTTTGATCTCTGCCATCCAAGGGACTTTTAAGAGTCTTCTCCAGCACCACAATTGGAAAGCATTAACTCTTTGGCGCTCATCCTTCTTTATGTTCCAACTCTCACATCTATACATGACTGGAAAAACCATAGTTTTGACTAGACAGACCACTGTCAGTAAAGTTATGTCTCTGCTTTTTAATATGCTGTCTAGGTTTGTCATAGCTTTTCTTCCAAGGAGCAAGTGTCTTTTAATTTCATGGCTGCAGTCACTGTCTGCAGAGATTTTGGAGCCCAAGAAAATAAAATCTGCCATTGTTTCCACTTTTTCCCCATCTATTTGCCATGAAGTGATGGGACTAGATGCCATGATCTTAGTTTTCTGAATGTTGACAAAGTGGGTGGTGCTTATTTCTCTATCATCTCCTAAACATGGGAAATTCTCAAACAGGACCATCTATGATTCTACAGAGGTGCACTGTCCCTCTATGTGAGAGTTTTATCATATCAACTATGCTCTGAATGGCAACACCCGAAACTTGCAGTAGATAATGTGTAATAAATGCACAAAGGAATCTTCTGTCCACGTTCTCCTATATTTTTTATGTACCATCCCTTCAGTGATCACATCAATTTTTAAGCTTTACTATGCACCTGCATCTCGGATATATTGTGTCTACATCTTCACACTGACTTCTAATCCCATATTTTCAATCACCTGATGAATATTTCTATTGGGATACCTCACTGTTTCCCTTACACACAACACAAAGCAAAACAGATTTTGTCATCTTGCCCATAATAGCTCTTTCTAACTTCACTATTTTCGTCTGGAGCATCATCATTGTTTTTTTGTTCACCAAACTGAAAATCAGCACTGACTTATTTTCTCTCACTCTGCAGATATAACTAGTCATAAAGTACCATCCATTCTTAATTTTGTATTTTTTATTCACCTGTTCACTTCCATCCTCTGAATATTAGTCTAAGCCCTTAATAGCCCAAGTCAAGATAACAGTAGTAAGCATTACGACTAAAATTACCACTCCTATTGCTGTTCACTACCACCATCACCATTGCAATCACCATCACTGTTACTCATTGGACATCTAATACAAGTCTCCTCCTCAACCCCTGGGTATATGACTTAACCACAATCCTGAAGGTAGGATCGATGATCTCAATTCACAGATAAGTGAAACATGATTCCATACCTGGCTAAGTGGAGAGTGAGAGATAAAACTCAACCTGGGTTACACTCCACATGTTCCCCACACACATCACACTGCCACAATCTATTCAGCGACCTGGAGGAAGTGTTTTCTTTGTATTAACATGCTGTCTGGCTCTGCAGTGTGCTTCTGGGTGCTGCCTGACCCACACGGCTCCTTTTCTAATTCACACAAAGGTCTATTTATGTTGGTGGTAGGATAAATCCCACAAAGGAGAGGAAAAAACTTTTTCAGAGCAACATAAATAGTTTATTGAGATGGGTTTGGAATTTTGTCTGTCTCTTATATAAACTTCCTAGATACAATTTCCCACAAAACTCTTTGGCATGGTATTATCGGAATCATCTTCCTAAAGTCTGACTTTGTGTCATTTTGATCTTAAAGACCTTCAATGACTTCACATTCCCTCTAAGATTAGTTAAATACTTGGCCTTAAACTCAGGGTACTTGATGATTTGATCTGATCTCATTGAAATTCCTTGAGTTTTCCCCCCAAACTGTCCACTGTTGTAATCTAATCTAGGAGATAAGATTGTAATCTAGGAGATTCCAATATTCCTATTGGAATGTAGCATAACTGGATGTAGCATAATTTTGTTTGCTACATTTGTTTTTTATAAATTTCTGTATCAGAAAATCTGTCTGCATTCTTGCCCATTTCACCTGTCCTACTCATTTTTCAGGCTACTTTCCACTGGAACCATTTTATTCTTGCTTCACCACAAGTCACCCACTCTGGTCTGTCATCAGGTTTTTTTTCAGTTTCCCTTATGATTACATTATTGCAGTCATGTTGCATTACATATGACTAAATTGTATCATCTCCTTTTGCTGCTGCTGCTAAGTCACTTCAGTCGTGTCCGACTCTGTGCGACCCTATAGATGGCAGCCCACCAGGCTCCCCCGTCCCTTGGATTCTCCAGGCAAGAATACTGGAGTGGGTTGCCATTTCCTTCTCCAATGCATGAAACTGAAAAATGAAAGTGAAGTTGCTCAGTCATGTCTGACTCTTAGCGACCCCATGGACTACAGCCTACCAGACTCCTCCGTCCATGGTATTTTCCAGGCAAGAGTACTGGAATGGGGTGCCATTGCCTTCTCTGATTATCTCCTTTTACGAAACCCAAATTAAGGTTGTATCTGAATTTATCATTAAATTCCTATCCATCATACCCAGAGTAATACTGGATATATAGTAGGTATCAATAAATATCTCTTGAATAAAGGACTCTATTAAAACTATCAAAAAATATCAAGCAGGGGCAGTTCAAAGGCTCTAAAAAATGCCACCTTGTGAATTTTAAAGAATGGTAGTTGAACTACATTTTTTCACAAGGTGCAGACTTAACGGAATCCTAGAACTAGGCATGTTTTTTTAAATTTTTTTTAGGCATGTTTTTATGAAACAGATTACTTCAGTTGTGAGAATGGGAACAAGTAGATTCCTAGAATTGATATTACCAAGGTCAAAAATCTTAATAAATATTTAAAATATTTGAGACTTTACTGCATACTAAGGCTCTTCTATTTCACAAAATTTGCTCTGGTGGATAGCCACTTTGTTTTTATTTAGTGAATTGAAAATCTGAAAGTTCAAGTGTTTCTGAATGAAGTTCTGCCTTTATATTTCATTATATTTGATACACAAGATTTACTTAGCAGTATTCCTACTCTTGGCCATTCAAGATCATGCAAAAGTTGATTATGATAATAATTCTGTACTTTGATGTATAAATTATTTTTACCATATCTCTTTTTATTTCCCTAAAACAGATTCCTAGAATCTAGTAAGTGAAGTTACTGAGTTTAACACTTTTTAAGGTTCTTAACACATATTTTTCAAATGCTTTATAGAAACTGAGTACCAATTTACACTCTCCTCAGCAGTATATCATAGTGCCCATCTCATTGTACCTTACCCATCACTAAGGATCATAGTGAGAAAATAACTGCCAATATGACAGGTTTTATTGTTATTTAACTTTGCATTTTTAGTAATCAGGGATGAAGTCCTTTCCAAATGCCATATACTTCCTAGAAATTTATTATATGATTTTAATAAAGGGTAGACAAAGCTCAGTTATTTTTTTCCTGCCAGGGAATTTTGGTTCTCACAGCCTAGTGTTATGCTGAATTAGATGAGGACCTTGATATAACATATTAATAACTAACATTAACAACACAGCACTTTGTAATTTATGAAGCATTTCAATGCATTACACCATTTGATCTTTCAACAATTCCAGGAGCTGCAAAGGTAAGGTAATTCTCATTTATAGGTAAAGACACGTATGTTAGGTTGTCCAGGTAGTTAGAAGAGCCACATCAGGACATTTGTATATTCCTAAAAGCACAGAACTAGGACACAGACTCAAATTCAAACATAGTGATCCTTAGGCTGGCATCCCTTCTTCAGCCTGTAGCAACACCTGGCCCCTAGAGGCACAGCACAGGCATCACTTGGAAGCTTCTTAGAGTTGGCAGCATCTCTGGCCCAGGAGCTATCTACACAAACTGATGTCTGTGAAGTGCTGCTCTGGATCATGCCGAAAGTACGTATGCACTCAAATGTGGACAGACCTCACAGATAAATTACACAAGGAGGAAGGGAATTACCAATTTGTGTATTTGTCAAGTAATTTGTAAACTACTAATGGAACTGCAAGGAGATCCAACCAGTCCATCCTAAAGGAGATCAGTCCTGGGTGTTCATTGGAAGGACTGATGCTGAAGCTGGAACTCCAATACTTTGGCCACCTCATGCAAAGAGTTGACTCATTGGAAAAGACCCTGATGATGAGAAGGATTGGGGGCAGGAGGAGAAGGGGACGACAGAGGATGAGATGGCTGGATGGCATCACCGACTCGATGGACATGAGCATAAGTAAACTCCAGGAGTTGGTGATGGACAGGGAGGCCTGGCATGCTGTGATTCATGGGGTCGCGAAGAGTCGGACACAACTAAGCAACTGAACTGAACTGAATGGAACTTTAAAGGAACCAAATTTTTTATTTTTGCTTAAAGAAGGAAATCGAGGTTAAAAAGAATTCTATGACGTCCATCAACTGGTCTGTTTTTTCAAGAAAACATAGGCATTAACCAAGAGTTCTGTCTACTCTTCAAAATGTTGATGGTTCCACAAGAAACATGTTCCTTTCTATATACAGGAGTCACCGGTGGACGTTTTCCAAAATACAAAGGTATCTTTGCTAGGCTTCTACTTTAAGCCCCACTGAACACTGAACACATACACAGAATCACTGCACTGATGCGACTCACATTTTCACAATTAGTGATATACACTTTTGGCTTAATGATTTACCTGCTATTAATGAAAACAATGCCAGAGGAACATACTGCATCTTATCAACAAAGGAGGTACCCTGTTTGAGAATCTGCTCTGAAGCATCGGAGTGACATTGAGTGATTCAGATAACATGTCAGAATGTCTTTCCTTACTTTTAAAAGTACTGTGTTGAGTAAGTTAAATAAGAACATTTCCAAGTTCGACAGTCTGTTATTTTTTTTTTTTTTTTTTCTTGTAAAGAAAGTGAGCACCCTAGCTGACAGGGCCTAGGATAAAAGATATCAAGTAGCCAGTGGGGAAAGTAGCCAGTTGAAAAGGAGAGTAAGAAATGCAAGTCATGGAGAAAACAGAGATAAATTTTATTTGAGTTATAGTTTTGAATTTGAGTTATAATTCTGCATAGAACCAGACCTCAATTACAGGCAATAGGTTATATTAATTTGTAATCACTATGGGCAGTAAATTTTATTTTAAAACTTGTCACTATTTACATGTAGTCATTTTAGAAGTCTTACTCTAACGTCTGTTTGATATTCCTCCAAATATAAAAATCAGTGGATACTAATCTCAACAGAACTTTTTTTCCTTATTTTGCTCTTGAAGGACATTATCTACTTAAATGGTTTCTCTATAGCACTCAGACAGAAGTGCTTACCAATTTTGTGTCCTATGCCCACGAATCTAACTAACATGTCTCAAGAGGCCTGTGCACAGAAAATTTCTGGTCAGCAACACCACGCCTCATGTGATTCCAGTAGATTTATAGCAGCACAGTCCCCTGGTCAAATTTGGCTTATTGCTCTGAATCCATTTTTGTAATAATGATGCTGGTAATGCTGTAATATATTATTTTAATAGGATAATATATTAAACTCTAATTTCTAGGGAATAAGTACATTATTCAGCCTTGGCAGCAGTTACGATATTGTGCCCAAACAAAGGGAGAGGAAACCAAAAAGAGGTCTCACTAAATACATGTGTAAATGTCAATTATGAAAAAGTACTTAAGAAATGGTCGGATTATCACTTGTTTATATTGAATAGCTGCCTACTTTTCATTCCTGATTCTCTTAATATTGCACTTACTGGCATTTGAATTGACATTTTTGGCAAACTGTAAGGGCCCAGAACAGTGGTGATTCTAACTACAGGATCTGACATGCAGAATATACCTGCTCTGTAGTTAGAAAATCTCCTTTTTAAAGTAAACAAAGGTGTCATATGTGCCAAGAACTATAATCATGAGATGTATAAATGTTCTAGCAACTCCCCTTCTAGACTTTTTCTAGTAAGTCTTGCCAGGTAAAGGTCATCCAAACAAGAAATATTTGTCATTACTCTAATCTTAGACTTTATCCTTTTTAAGTTAAGAGTTTGCAAACCTAGAAAGCATGGGGCTTGTGTATGTCTGTGTGAGTCACGTATGTTTTATGTTTTAATTATAATTTGAATACAATTACCAACAAGCAAATGGTTCTACCTGGATAATAATCCCATTTTGAAAACGTACTGGCTTTAAAAAGGTATTGGAACTTAGTTAGTCTCTAATATGATTAAACACGTAAAATATGGCATGCTCTTTCATGTGATTTTACTCTGTCAGAAACCATATTCTACCTATAAAATCCATGAGTACAAAACTCTGTGTTCACAGTGTTTTTAAAATTTTAGAACTTAAAGAATAATCACCTTACTTAATATTGCTTTCACTCTTTGCATAGCTCACACCTGATTTCATCTTTTTTTTTTTTTTTCCAGTGGGTTTTGTCATACATTGATATGAATCAGCCATAGAGTTACACGTATTCCCCATCCCGGTCCCCCATCCCACCTCCCTCTCCACCCGATTCCTCTGGGTCTTCCCCGCCCACCAGGCCCGAGCACTTGACTCATGCATCCCACCTGGGCTGGTGGTCTGTTTCACCACAGATAATATACATACTGTTCTTTCGAAACATCCCACCCTCACCTTCTCCCACAGAGTTTGGGATGCATTGAAGAACAACAAAAACAAGTTAACACAAAATGAAATATAGCAGAGAAATCAGAGAACCTCTATTTTCATGTTTCTTAAGACAAAAAAGTTGTAAATATAGTGATTTCTCTGTGTAGGCATTTGGCAAGAACTAGGAATTATATTATAAGAGCTTATAATATAGCCTCATCTTCTTTACACTTATAATTTTTAAAAAAATATTGTATTTATCAAAAAAATTTGGGGTCAACTAATGGCTGTTTATTTAGTAAATACGAAAGGCTTGGGTTTCTCTCCCCTTGACCTTTGAGGGGGTTTTCTGGCCCCTGCTTCAGAGCAGTTTTCTTCCACCCCTGATCTGATCTGTGCCCTTTCTTCCTTGCCAGTTATTATTCTCAATTAGCAATTGCTATGGGCGGTCATTATCTATCGAACCCATTTAGAAACTTGGCCACAAACTTCATCAACTCTAACCTTTCAAGGATACTGAGTTTGCTGGCAAGAAGCACGGCCTTTGAATAAACAAGCTAGGTTTGCTCCCAAGTATTATATTTTCAAGTTTCTTTTCTCTGAGAGTTAGCACCTGATTAGGGCTGTTCTTTTTGCTAATTCAGCTCTCTGGGTAATAAATATTTTATCTTATCAATAAACATGAATTTCTGTGATCCAAAGATATTTAGATCCTTAATTAGATAGTACATCTAAATTGGTTAATCAGAGTGTTTTCTGGCAGTTTCTGAGTCAAAGTTACACTTCATCTCTGGTTAGCCTTTGTAATATTCAAGCTGAACAACTTAAAATTCTTAGTTCAAACTACTTACAATCTGTGTTAATCAAAATGCTGTAATTAAATTGGGCATGGACTTATTCTGTAACCTTATCCACTTTGCATTTAAGTTGTCTCTACATGAATGTTTGACACTAGTACAGTCTTTAAATATTAATGCACAGGGAAAAAAAGAAGATGAAAGAAACAGTTGGAGCCAAGAGAAAGAAAAACATAGCAAGGGGCAATTGTAATAAAAAATCTTTAGAAAGTTAGGAGAGTATGTAGGGGAAAAAAAAAAGCTTGTCAAAGAGGATCGTAACCAGTATAAAATAGCACAATTTATACACAATCTAAAACTCTAAGGAATGAGTAGTCATAACAAGCTTTTGTGCAATACAGATTAGAATCTCTATGAAGCAGCTTCCTGTATTTTTTTTCTCTGCTTTTGAATTTTACTTTCAAATGGTCACAAAACTACATGCTAAAAATGAAACAAAGCAAAACAAATAGAAAAACCTATTTTTTTCTTCCGCATATAAAGAAAACAGTGTGCACCTGAAAGTCTGATTTTGCACCTCTAACCTCAGGCTCCCTGTGATGTTGGTATAAAATGGTGTGGCTCCAAGCAACATCACAAAATATTGTGTTTCTGTTCCACACACAATGGAAGGCTCTTTTGCATAATTTGTAAAAGTTTCAAGTGGGTATATTGCCAAATAGCTTGGCTTCTACTATGAAAAAAGGAAGGAGAGTGTATGAAACTAAATGTATAGCTGGTGTCTCCTAACACCAGATAGAGAAATTATATTTGTTGAGACATTGCACTGTTGAGATTCGAGGAGAGAGTATGCCCTCAATTTCACTGCACTATACTAGTGTTCATTCAACTGATGAAGTTCTCAACTCAAAGGGCAGCATCCACTTTGTTCTAAGTTCCTGCTGGAATGGAAAAGCTGACAAGGGAAAACTTACACAAAGGATATTGTGCTGTTAAAGTTTGTTCAAAGCCACACTTGTCAGATCTCTTTGAAATGAAATTGAAAAGGAAAAACCAATTTTCTTTGAGGACAAAGTTCATCTCATTTGGTGTGCTGCACCTGTCTAATTTTCTTCTTGGAGAAAGAAATCTTGACTAGGAAAATTTTTAAAAATAGTTTATACTAGTGCAGGTATGTATCATAATATTTAATTCAAACTAGTGTTACATTCTGAGAAAATAAATATAAGTGAATTACCGTCTGTTTGAAGCTGTGATAAATACCTAGCATGGCTGAAATTATTAGATACCATTATTCTGTTTCCAAAACGTTGGTGAAGGGCAACAGTCTGAACTGTGCTGAAATGAGAACTCTCCCATGTTTTCCTTTGTTAGTGATGTGCAGGTGCATTGTACGATGGTGGGTATTATCAAATTGAAAACCAACACATATCCCTCAAAGGTGTTCCAAGTAAATATCTTGCATGCTTCCAAATTTGGAAAAAAAAATCAGCACCTATTTTTAGAGTAGCATGTTTATAAATATTAAAATTCACAATTGAGTTTTTTAAATGCCACCAAATAAATGCTTTAGGTAAGTCTGTCTCAGTAGCAAACAAGAGGGTTTTGCTATCTGAAGTTATGACTTCCTGTAAATAAGAATGCTACAAGATTACAGATCAACACAAAATAAAACACAAAATACGAGTGAATATGTCATCTAAACTGGAAGGAAATATAGCTGTGACCCCAGACAAGGATTTATGTTCAAGATAGAAAAATGATATTTTAGTCAATGGAAAAAAGAAAGTAATGAAAAACAAACCCAAGGGTAATCCTCCCCTTTAATGCATCTTGTCTCCTATTTCCTTGTCTCTGGTCTTTTTCTGTTTCCACATCAGCTTTCCTTGTTCAATCTTACCTGTGCGATTGGCTACATGTTTACATATAAATCCCATATACTGGAAATAGATGCACGACCAAAAATGAAAAAGTATTTGAAAATGAAAAGGATAAGCAAAATTTTATCTTGTCTGTTAGATCATGGGAAACAGACGATCTTGGCTTTTGCCAAATTTGCCTCAAAAATTTATATTCCCTAGCTTCCTTCTTTGTGAATGTTTTCCATTTGGAACTACACTGTCAGTGCCTTTTTATTTGTTCTGTGTCCAAATGTGGATTTAGCTGGATTCCTCTGATTTTGTTTTGATTCCATTTGTATCTCTGTAGAAGACTGTTCCACATATCCACACCCTTTATGCAAAATTTAATAGCTGTTAAATACAATGTTCACCATGACCCTGAAAAACGAAGACCTACTATTTGAAACTTTTGGACAGTAGCTACTTTCTTTTTAAAATCAAAACTCAACCAATGTCCTGATAATCAAAGGAGAAATGTCTTAGGGTAGAAATAACTACATGAAAAGCACACTTACTCATTTTCATCCCTCTTTTAATTTTTATTTCCTTTGTGCTCCATCTGTCATAGAGTAAATGTGTTTCAATTTAGTGAAAACAAATTCAGAACTGAAACATTCCTCTTATAGCTTAAAAACTGAATGTTATTTGTGTTCAGTACTTGTCAGAAACACAATTTATTATGTGCTTATTTAAAAACTAATTCCTCAATGTTTTACCTTCAAAGTTCATGAGTTGAAGGCAGTGAATTCTGGAGAACAGCATCTTTGCCTCATACATGCTTTATTTCCTTCAACACCTGTTTATATACTCAATAAGTATTTGTTGAGTGGATGAAAGTATGTGGCTTTCCCTCATTCCCTTGAACATCACTTTTTGGTCTGTCCCTTTAACAAAACCCAGGGTACTAAAGTCATGTCACAGGAAGACGTGGTGCTTCCTCCTTCACAGGCCACACACTAATTAGATGGTCCTCTTTCTGCCCCATCTTCCTCCAGGGATAGTTCAATGAAGCACCTGCTGAGGAGACCCGATCTTTTGCTATCTCTGGGAGAATGTCTACAGCCTACATGCTTACTTTACTAGAGTTTTTCCCTTTGTAGTTCTATATCTTTAGAATAGGCATTAAAGGATCTCTAGCAGAAAGTGAACCAGTAGTATTGCACTGTATTTCATGTCTCTAAAATGGAGCAGGTCATCACTATGCTGTGCTTTTTTTTCCTTTTCTTTCTATAAAGGCTTATGACTTGGGATCAAAGCATGGGTACACTTTATAGTACACATTGGCTACACAGCCATAGTATCAAAGCATGCATATACTTTGTAGTACACATTTACTGGTCATAGTAAACACCCTCTGCCAACGACACAAGAGAAGACTCTACACATGGACATCACCAAATGGTCAACACAGAAATCAGATTGGTTATATTCTTTGCAGCCAAAGATTGAGAAATTCTACACAGTCAGCAAAAACAAGACCGGGAGCTGACTGTGGCTCATGAACTCCTTATTGCCAAATTCAGACTTAAATTGAAGAAAGTAGGGAAAACCACTAGACCATGCAGGTATGACCTAAATCAAATTCATTACGATTATACACTGGAAGTGACAAATAGATTCACGGGATTAAATCTGATAGAAACAGTGCCAGCAGAACTAAGGACAGAGGTTTGTGATATTGTGTAGGAGGCAGTGATCAAGACCATCCCCAAGATAAAGAAATGCAAAATGGCAAAATGGTTGTCTGACAAGGCCTTACAAATAGCTGAGAAAAGAAGAGAAGCTAAAGGCAAAAGAGTAAAGGAAAAATATACCTATTTGAATGCAAAGTTCTAAAGAATAGCAAGGAGAGATAAAGTCTTCCTCAACGATCAATGCAAAGAAATAGAGGAAAACAATAGAATGGGAAAGACTAGAGATCTCTTTAAGAAAATTAGAGATACTAAGGAAACATTTCATGCAAAGATGGGCTCAATAAAGGACAGAATTGGTATGAAACTAACAGAAGCAGAAGATATGAATAAGTGGCAAGAATACACAGAGGAACTATACAAAAAAGATATTCATGATGCAGATATTTACAATAGGGTGATCACTCATCTAGAGCCAGACATCCTGAAATGCAAAGTCAAGTGGGCATTAGGAAGCATCACTATGAACAAAGCTAGTGGAGGTGATGGAATTCCAGTTGAACTATTTCAAATCCTAAAAGATGATGCTGTGAAAGTGCTGCACTCAGCAAATGTGGAAAATTCAGCAGTGCCCACAGGACTGGAAAATGTCACTTTTCATTCCAATTCCAAAGAAAGGCAATGCCAAAGAATACTCAAACTACTGCACAATTGTACTCAGCTTACACTCTAGCAAAGTAATGCTCAAAATTCTCCAAGCCAGGCTTCAACAGTCCGCGAACCATAAACTTCAAGATGTTCAAGCTGGTTTTAGAAAAGACAGAAGAACCAGAGACCAAATTGCCAACATCTGCTAAAGCATCAGAAAAGCAAGAGAGTTCCAGAAAAACATCCACTTTTACTTTATTGACTATCCCAAAGCCTTTGACTGTGTGGATCACTACAAACTGTGGGAAATTCTTCAAGAGATGGGAATACCAGACCACCTTACCTGAATCCTGAGAAATCTGTATGCAGGTCAAGAAGCAACAATTAGAACTGAATATGAAACAACAGACCAGTTCCAAATCAAGAAAGGAGTATGTCAAGGCTCTATATTGTCACCCTGCTTATTTAACTTACATGCAGAGTACATCAAGTGAAATGCCAGGCTGGATGAAGCACAAGTTGGAATCAAGATTGCCAGGAGAAATATCAATAACTTCAGATATGCAGATGACACCACCCTTATGGCAGAAAGTGAAGAACTAGAAAGCCTCTTGATGAAAGTGAAAGAGGAGAGTACAAAAGTCGGCTTAAAACTCAACATTCAGAAAACTAAGATTATGGCATCCAGTCCCATCACTTCATTGCAAACAGATGGGGAAACAATGGAAACAGTGGCAGACTTTATTTTTCTGGGTTCCAAATTACTGCTGATGGTGACCGCAGCCATGAAATTAAAAGACGCTTGCTTCTTGGAAGGAAAGCTATGACCAACCTAGACAGCATATTAAAAAGCAGAGACATTACTTTACCAACAAAGGTACATCTAGTCAAAGCTATGATTTTTCCAGTAATCATGTATGGATGTGAGAGTTGGACTATAAAGAACAGTGAGCACCAAAGAATCGATGCTTTTGAACTGTGGTGTTGGAGAAGACTCTTGAGAGTCCCTTGGACTGCAAGGAGATCCAGCCAGTCCATCCTAAAGTAAATCAATCCTGAATATTCATTGGAAGGACTGATGCTGAAGCTGAAACTCCAATACTCTGGCCACCTGATGTGAAGAAGTGACTCACTGGAAAAGACCCTGATGCTGGGAAAGATTGAAGGCAGGAGCAGAAGGGGACGACAGAGGATGAGATGGTTGGATGGCATCACCGACTCAATGGACATGAGTTTGAGTAGGTTCGAGGAGTTGGTGATGGACAGGGAAGCCTGGTGTGCTGCAGTCCACGGGGTTGCAAAGAGTTGGACACGACTGAGTGACTGAACTGAACACATTTACTGCACAGCACATAGTATCGGAGCATGGGTATACTTTGGAGTGCACATTTACTCCACACTGGTATAAGGGTCATCCTCCTGCCAACACTTCTGTGTCTACCCACTCACTCAGCAAATATTTCCAGTCCCTACTGTGGACTTAATACAATGCAATGAGGACTATGAGGAGGCATAAACAAAATAGTACCTACTCTTAAAAACAGAATTTTGCATTTTCTAAAGTATTTCCATATTAATTATCTCATTTGATTTTCTACAAAAGCCAAGAGAAGCAAGGAGGATAATGATTACTATACACATTTTCCAAATGAGAAACCTGCAGCCTAGAAGTCTAAGTCACCTACCAGTTATGCTGGGACCTCAATAAAACACCTAGGGGTTTGATTATACCATTTAATAACTCTTCCTTTCTACTCCAGAGAGAACCAAGCATTTTTAGTAGTAAATTGCCTCTCAGGCTACACAAGAGTATTTCTTCTGAATGTTTCTTCCTTACAGAATTTAAGGCAGGTCAATAATTAAAAGTACTATGGATCTAAATGGAACCATTTAGTTCCTACGGCTTGCAGTTCCTAAACCTGTAAAGTTTCAAACCACAATCTATTATTTGAGGATGAGTGGTAACAATCCTTTGGGTCTGTGGAGTTTGGAAGACGACGATGGTACACAGTCCCTCCTTCCCCTTCCTACTTCCATTGTCCCAGTTCAGATCATTATCATTATCCTATTACATCAACAGTCTACCACAATTACTATCTTTCAGTCTCCCCCCCCCCATACCTGTCCATTTACATGCTGTTGCCAGTTAAATCTCCTGGAGTATAATTATATTTCAGTCATAACGCTCTTCAGAAAACATACATGGCTCCCTGTAACCTACTGAGTTAAGTCCCAACTGCTTAGGACCTCCATAAACTAAGCACATCTTTCCATCCTTCACTTAATCTACAAGGAAAATATATAATATGCTGCTTTCTGTACATATTCATCTCTTTCTTTTGTGCCTTTCCTGTTATTCTTTCTACCTGGAACACTTACCTTCTTCTGGAAACTTTACTAACCCTTTCAACATAAATACCACTGAAGTCTTTATTGTAAGCTCTCCCTTGCAGTACCAGCCAGGGATAATTACAACTTACTTTGAATCCACACAAAAGTTCCTCAGAGTCTCTTCCCTGAAACTTATAAAGCAGTAAGTATTTTATGGTTAGACAAGCATATAAAATTAGGTTTAAATCCTGACCTGGTTAAACTTGGGCAAATAATTTAACTTCTCCAAGCATCAATTTTGTTATCTGGTTTTTGATAAATATTAGTGATTATCTATACTAATCCCTTTGGTAATTCTCAGCATATATTAAGAATTAGCAATAAATGGCTGCTCTTATTTTTAGATTCTGCTTTGCATTGTAATTATGTCTGTACATGTTGTGTAAATGTCCATACACGGTCTGCTTTCAGGAAAGCTGAGACCATAATCATTATTTTTATTTTTCATCTTTGTACCATTTAGGTCTTGATACAAAGGAAAACATCTGTTAGTGATGATCATCACCTTCATTGTACACCTACCTCATCATTGGAGAATTATGGACAGTATCCATATTGATTAATTATAATTCCCTAATTTCCCTTAGTCCCCTGGAGTAGGAAATGGCAACCTACTCCAGTATTCTTGCCTGGAAAATTCCATGGACAGAGGAGACTGGCAGGCTACAGTCCATGGGGTCACAAAGAGTCAGACACAACTGAGCGCAGGACAGCACATGGTATCCCTCAGTAGTAATGTCATGGAATACACTTCTCTGCAGTTCCAGAATAAGAAAAACAGTAGGCTTATTTTTATGAATTTTCCAATTACAGCTTCTTAATTAAAATTTGGTGGTGTAAGAAATTTAAGAAAGCTTAAATGCAATTAATATAGCCCAGGAAATCAAGCATTTCTATAGCATCATAGCCTATAAAAATGGAGCAGGGCTAGAAAACTGTATGTTGTATTTCTTGTATAACTGGGTCTGCTTTTATGTATCCAGGCTGTGCCCGATCATGGAGAACATGTAGTGGTAAACACAAAGGTTGTAAAGCTGACTGCACCCAAACTAAACTGGGATAAGTCTCAAAGATCACAAATAATCTCTCTGTTGGACTGAAAAGAAATGGGTTGTCATAAAGATTTACAGAGGAGAATAGATGATGTAATTGCAACCCTCTCTGTGGAGGAACTATGAGAACATTCTTAATAATAATTTTATATAATTATATAAATCATATGCAATTATATGTTACATTATAAAATATCCATAGAAACATATGAGGACATTCTTAAGATTATGTAAGCTATATATAATCCTGTGTGTGTGCACGCACAGAATCATGTCCAATTCTTTGGGAACCCATGGACTATACAGCCTGCTAGGCTCCTGTGTCCATGGAATTCTCGAAGCAAGAATACTGGAGTGGGTTGTCATTTCCTTCTCCAAGGGATCTTCCTTACCCAGGGATCAAATCCATGTCTCCTGCATTGACAGGTGGATTCTTTACCACTGAGCCACCTGGGATTCAGCCTGTATATATATATGTACATACACACACACACACACACACACACACATATATATGTATATATAACACTAATCATAAATAACGTGTATTTATCAGTTCAGTTGCTCAGTCATGTCCGACTCTTTGCGACCCCATGAACCACAGCACACCAGGCCTCCCTGTCCATCACCAACTCCCAGAGTCCACCCAAACCCATGTCCATTGAGTTGGTGATGCCATTCAACCATCTCATCCTCCGTTGTCCCCTTCTCCTCCTGCCTCCAATCTTTCCCAGTCTTTTCAAACGAGTCATCTCTTTACATCAGGTGGCCAAAGTACTGGAACTTCAGCTTCAACATTAGTCCTTCCAATGAACACCCTTTAGGATGGACTGGTTATACACATATTTAATATGAAAATTAATTATATACTATTTATGACTACATGTATGGTTGAAAGTGAAATTCACTCAGTCCTGTGATTCTTCAGGCCAGAATACTGGAGTGGGTAGCCTATCCCTTCTCCAGCGGATCTTTCTGACCCAGGGATCAAACTCAGGTCTCTGGCATTACAGGAAGATTCCTTACCAACTGAGTCACCAGGGAAGCCCCATATATGGTTATATACAAACATACAATATAGGGTCATTGAAAGAATATTGTCATTGCCAGTTTGGGGTTTTTTTTTAGCTTTAGAAGTGACATATCTCACAGAAAGACAAACAACTGGCCTAATGAAATAAAGTGTTTAAGCAACAAGACTGATCTCCTGCACAGATTGGGAAGACCAACATAAAGCAGCAGCCTAAATTTCAGAGTCTTCCCAATCTGTGCAGGAGATCAGTGGCTCTTAAAAATATTAACATGTACATCTAATCTGGAATTATTTTAATGCTTTTCTGGTCTCAGGGAAATATAGAAGTGATAGGATATATCAAAGACTGAGGGGACTCAAGTTCTCCACACTTCCTTTCCCTGGGTCACAGTAACACTCATACAGGCCTAAAATTAAAGACAGAGAGAAGCAGAGGCTTGAGACTTTTCAGGCAGAAAAATTAAAAAAAAAAAACTGATACAGGTTGGACATGAGGCAGGGAGGGGAAAACTGCAGATGAAGATTTCACCAAGTTCCCAGCTTGGGCAAGAACCATTTATTGAGACAGAGAAGGGACAGTAGACTTTGGAGTTGATGAAGATGCTAAATTCACTTTTGAACAATTTAAGTTTGAAGTAGGGCAGGAAAATACACATGAGCTGAAGGCAGTTAGGCTTTCTGAGTTTAAAACTCAGGAAGGAGTTTCTGTTGTATTGAGTCAACAGCATATAAATGTTGAATGAGATTTCCCACGGGAAAATTATGTAAGTCTAGAAGAGAACAGAACCCTCAGTAAAATAAACATTTGATCTTCAGGCAGAGAAAGGGATGCTTGTAAAAGGAACAACCAGGGACATGGGGAATTGGGTGTCACTGAGGTCAAAAGAAGAAAGTACTTCAAAAACGAGGTGGTCATCAATGGTGCTCCATGTTGCTGAGATTTCAAGTAAGCTGAGTTCTAAGAAGTTTCCATTTGTTTTACTGAAAGAAAAAAATAAAGCATATATGACTTTCAGTAGAAGTTCCAGTAGTGTCATGGGACTGGGACAGCTTTTTGTATAATGAAAAGCATCTCTGAGAGATCCTGGCGGTAGAGTGGTTAGGACTCCATGGACTGCATGGGGTACAGGTTCCATCTCTGGTCCTGGTTGGGGAACTAAGACCCCATGTACCTCGTGTTAGAACCAGAAAACAAGAAAAGAAAAGTGTCTTATTAAACATACTCTTCTGTAATTAAGAAGTCTGGCTATTAAGGGAAGGATAAAGACATGACATAGACGAAAGTTTTATATTTTCTTCTTTGTTTCTGTTATATTCTGTGTTCTTTTATTTATGGTTCACTGATATAGGAATGAGTTGGCTTGTAATGACAAAAAAGAACTTTTTTTTTCCTTTAAAAAAACAAATGACTGACACACTGCCTTGGCATAGTTCTAGTTCTGGGATTTTATATTAGGCATCAGTCACCAAGAATAGGAAAATTTTTACGTTAACCCTTCTGCTGACTTCTTAGGAGTAAAAAAATCAAAACTTACATATATTCCTCCCTTTGGCTATACTATACTCAGCAATCTAGTCACTGGAATTTGCCTCCACTCACCTACAGGCAATGAAGAGGTTCTTTAATAGATTTCCATATTGAGTCATAATATTTTATTAATCCTCAGAAAACAAGAATAGAGAATAAAAATGTTAGCAATGAAAATTTTAATGGTTTTAATTAGGATTTTTTGGTTTTTCAAAATATGTGTTGAAAGAGATTTGGGAAAAACTGATGTACCATCTCTCACCTTTATGGAAAATTCCGTGAATCTAGATATTGTAATTATGAAAAATATTCTGCTTAAAGAAACATTTTCTTCTTCAGAAGATAAAGCAGGTTTTATCTCACCAATATGAGGAAATATATAAAATTATATTTTCAATTATCATGGTCTATAAGCTACAATTAGAATTACATGAAATATTTTAGAAACTGATTTTTTTTTATTGGAACATAATTGCTTTACAATGTTAGTTTCTGCTGTACAACAACATGGACCAGCCACATGTGTGCATATATCCTCTCCCTCTGGGACCTTCCTCCCAAGCCCCCGTCCCACCCGTCTAGATCATAACCGAGCACTGAGCTGAGCTCCCTGTGCTATTTCGCTGCTCCCCACTCGCTACCTATATAACACATGGTAGTGTATGTTGTCAATGCTACGCCCTCAATCCATCCCGCCCTTCAGCCTTCCCCTCCTGCATCCACAAACCTGTTCTCCACACCTGCAGCTCGAGTCTGGCTCTGCCCACACTGATCAGAGTGGCCATCACCAAAAAGTCTACAAACAGGAAATGCTGGAGAGGGGGTGGAGAAAAGGCCACCCTCTCACCCTGGGAATGTAAACTGATAGAGCCACTGTGAAGAACAGTATGAAGATCTCTTAAAAAGCTAAAAAACAGAACTGTCATATGACCCAGCATTCCCACAACTGAGCATATACACTGGGAAAACCATAACTTGAAAAGAGACAGGTACCCCAATGTTCACTGCAGCTCTATTCACAATAGCCAGGACATGGAAGCAACCTAGATGCCTCCTACTAAGTCAATGGATAAAGACGATGTGGTACATATATACAGTGGAATATTACTTGGCCATAAAAAAGGAATGAACTTGAGTCAACTTGTATTGATGTGGATGAATCTAGAGCCTGTAATACAGAACGCAGTAAGTAAGAAAGAGAAAAACAAATATCATGTGCTAATGCATGTATATGGAATCTAGAAAAATGGTACTGATAAAGAAACTGCTTATTTTTTTATATCATGAATAAAAAATTATTTCAGAGAAACAAATGTTTATTAGCTACCAATCTCATTATAATAATACCACACAAAATAAAAACTACTTTTGGATGTCAGCTATCAGAATAATAGCACTTAATTTCTGTATAGGACTTTAAACTCAACAGGACTGTTGAGATCTGATATTTCATTCAAGCCTTAGAATGAGCCTATGAATTAATCAAGGCAAGTATAGTTAGAAGTATAACTGAAGTTCAGTGTTATTGGTAGTTTGTCTTACCTCACTGGATTTAGTAAGAGATAGAGTTGGGTTAGGACTCAGTCTCCTAATTACTAAACCAATATTTTCCACTATATGTCAACAGTAAGCATCAAACACTGTTACAAATAGTGAAAGAAACACCTAGAGGTGTTTACAACTGGGCTGGGAAGATCAGACATGTAAAACATTAGTGACCAATACAAACACCATACAATCAAGAGCAAAATATATTTTACTCTATAAAAATTTGATGCTATTAACTGGTGTCACAGTCTTACAAGGTCTCTAATGAAGCTCCTAAGGCCTTCTGCTAATAAACACTCCTTAAAAAAAAAAAAAAAAAAGAGGTCTGCAAAACATAATCAGATTAGTTAAATTTCATGATATCTGAAAATATACATCCTAAATAAGAAGAAACAAAATATGGATCTATCATGTCAAATGGAGAACTGGATCACTGCCAATGTATGCTTTTATTTTCCCAAAGTCAAGAGTGTTTGAAAAGTCTTAAAAATGATAAAAGTAAGCTTCATTTAATTGTCTGGAGTTTTTTCTATCTTTTGATTTATCATGTCCAAGGTGCTTCTTCATCTAATCTAGAAATATCATATTACAAATGTTTCTATTTATTGGTGGTTTAATCCAAATAGTATTCAGTATGACATGACCACAGGAGCCTGTCTTAAGCTTATTCATGCTAACCATGTTTTATTAAGGATTATCTCTTAATTATTAATATACAAGAGAGTACAGACTGTGGTAACAGGCTAAATATTTTAGGGGGTTGTGAGGAAAGTGAGACACAAGAAAAGTACAAGTCATTGTTCCCACTACCAAGGGGGAAACAAAACATGATTCAACCAGAAAAGGAAAGGCACTAATTATAACAAAAGTTCAGAGAAGCAACATAGTCCAGAGATTGATCACTGTGTAATAGAGCAGTTAGAAAATGCCTCATAGAGGAAGTAGGATATAGTCTGGACCTTAAGATATAAAGAGAATTTACTTAAACATAGGGGAAGAAGGAAAATATTCCAGTTACATAAAAATGGATGAATGAATCTTGAAATGTGTGGGAGGTCAGACAGTAGAAATTTCTAATCAGAGAAAACCCTAGTAACAGAAAACATTTTACTACATTTAAGCACATGAAGCATGACAGAAACTTTAGAGGCAACTTCCCTGGTGGCTCAGATGGTAAAGAGCCTCCTTGCAATGCAGGAGACGAGGGTTCAATCCCTGGGTCAGGAAGATCCCCTGGAGAAGGAAATGGCAACCCACTCCAGTATTCTTGCCTGGAAAATCCCATGGACAGAGGAGCCTGGCAAGCTATAGTCCACGGGGTCACAAAGAGTCAGACACAACTGAGCGACTTCAATTATTACTTATTATTCCTATTTGTGTGTTTATGTGTTTTTCTTATGAAGCATGTATGACCCAGAGAAGTTTGATAAACTAATCAATATCCTATTTTAAGTGGTATATTTCACCAATTCACCATCTAGTTCAATTTTACCATCTAGTTCAGTTCTTCCTGCTATATAATGCTGTCTCTATTACACACAAACAATGCCCTCAGCTATCACAGAATTTCAGCAAATCCAGCCTTGCAATTTAAAAGCAGTAATAAAATAACAAAAGCAAAATAAGGATGGATACATATTCTCTTTGCTTTCCATAAATAGAGCTTCAATGGAAAGATAAAGTCTAGGGATGTAGGTGCCTTATAGTTTATAGTGAACCAAGGTAAATGTAATTCCAAGAGCATTCTGGGCCACCAGTATATCAGGAATAGAGTTAAGAATACCCCAAGTTTATCAAGGTGAAAACTCTACTTATTTACATTGAATCCTCACACTCACAGACTGCAGAGGGTCCTTGATATGGTCACACAATTAAATGTCAAGAGACCAGTTACCCTGAACCTCATTAACCTTCACCATTTCCTGTCTTTTACACACCGTAGATGTCTACATTAGTCGTTTTTCAGATTTTCTGTTTCCAGACTTCATAAAAGAAGAATTTGCAAATAAGTTTTTATCATCATGAACAATACTATCGCTAAA
This sequence comes from Muntiacus reevesi, assembly GCF_963930625.1. Classification (NCBI taxonomy): domain Eukaryota; kingdom Metazoa; phylum Chordata; class Mammalia; order Artiodactyla; family Cervidae; genus Muntiacus; species Muntiacus reevesi. The sequence goes on from NC_089263.1 coordinate 34,112,193, forward strand.
GGGCATATGTGAAGTTTTATGATGGTTTAGCACATTAATATTTTACAATCAGGCTTTAACATGCTTTTATCTTTTTTACACAAGATTAATATCCTGCCTGAATTAGTTTTATTACATGCATTTTCAATTTTCACTAAGCTGATTTTCCTGCACTAGAATTTAAGTTTTCTTCCTTACAACTTTTCCTTCTCATTTGTAGAATTTAATACATTTTATCCATCTTAATTTTTTTTCTCACAATATTGCAAAGATTTTCCTATTGCGCTGCCATTTGCAATGCAGTTCCATTAGTTAATCACACTGTTTGGTGTTAAATCTTTCATTCTGTTACAACATTAACAGTTTCGTTCTTTCTGAAGCCTGTACACTTACTGCCTTGTCCATCAAGTCTAGGCAAGAAGGTAGATTTAGTAAGTAATGAATTTGATAAATATAGATGGTCTAATCAAGTAATTCAGGATCATATTTTTACTTTATGGCAGGTTAGCCCTTCTATCAAAGATTGCCAAAACTGACATCTTATATCTTATTTTGGAATCATTTAAAAATACCAAGAAATATTTTAAAGATTAAAAGGTATTTATACCTTGAAATTAGTGCTCCTCATTCTAAAAAGTCTTATTATCTCCAATATCCATTTTATTGAATGGCAGGGTGTAGGCATAGTCTCTGTCTGGTCTACATTTTGGTGGATCAGAATGTGAAAATCAAGTTTGGGGTCTCAATGGAGACTGAAAATCTATTCTTGATTGAATCTCAGTCTGGCCAGAAACTAAGGATAACAGACAAGACAGAACGATTTATGAGTCAAATAACAAGGGCAAAGAATGACTTCTGGAGTGAACTAGTTGCGGTGATATAGATGGGGCTCCCAAGTGGTGCAGTGGTAAAGAATTCGCCGAGCACTGCAGGAAATGAGAGTGCAATCTCTGGGTCTGGAAGAACCTCTGGAGTAGAAAATAGCAACCCACTACAGTACACTTGTCTGGAAAATTCCATGGGCACAGGAGCCTGGTGGGCTACAGTTCTTGGGGTCGAAAAGAGTCAGACAGGTCTGAGCATAGCACAGCAACAGTGACATAGATACAAAGTTGATATTGAGAAAAATCAACCAGTACATCCATGTCTATCTTCTTCTCCCTAATAGTTGCTGTGATTTCTTATACTCTTTGAGGCCTCACAAAATATACCGCTCCACCAAAACTTCCCATGTCCTGTCCTACTATTACTTGATCACGGCTGGATGGCTGGAAATACAATATATTAATAATTAATATTCAAGGCTACACTTTTATTGGTTGAAAATTACATCACATCTCCTACCATCAAAAGGAAATTATTGTACGAAAGGAAACCTCAGAATTGTGATACAGCGGATTAAGTATTCATCAATCACTTTCTGCTGGACAATGACATTACTTCCTCAATGAACAAGAGTAATTTCAGGTGACACATATACTACACGCGGATAGATAAAAGGTCCCTGAGCCTGCATAGGTCAGTTCCCTAGATGGTGTTTCTTATTATCATCTCTGTGCTTTCCACCCCACTCCACCCCAACCTACCCAACCCTAGCAGGTAGTTTACTAACTGGCCTTAGGTTAAGTAGAATACGTTCAGCCCCTCAGTTCTGTCCAATTCTTTGTGACCCCATGAACTGCAGCTTCCCAGGCTTCCTTGTCCATCATCAACTCCCAGAGCTTACTCAAACTCATGTCCATTGAATTGGTGATGCCATCCAACCATCTCATTCTCTATCATTCCCTTTTCCTCCTGCCTTCAATCTTTCCCAGCATCAGGGTCTTTTCAAATGAGTCAGTTCTTCGCATCAGGTGGCCAAAGTATTGGAGTTTCAGCTTCAGCATCGGTCCTTCCAACATATATTCAGGACTGATTTCCTTTAGGATTGACTGGTTGGATTTCTATGTAGTCCAAGGGAATGTCAAGAGTCTCCTGCAACACCACAGTTCAAAAGCATCAATTCCTTAGTGCTCAGCTTTCCTTATAGTCCAACTCTCACATCCACACATGATTACTGGAAAAACCACAGCTTTGACTAGATGGACAACAAAACAGTTACTTTGCTGGCAAGGTAATGTCTCTGCTTTTTAATATGCTTTCTAGGTTGGTCATAGCTTTCCTTACAAGGAGCAAGGTTTTTAACTCCATGGCTGCAGTCACCATCTGCAGTGATTTTGGAGCCCCCAAAAATAAAGTCTCTCACTGTACCATTGCATCCCCATCTATTTGCCATGAAGTGATGGGACTGGATGCCATGATCTTGGTTTTCTGAATGTTGAGTTTTAAGCCAACTTTTTCACTCTCCTCTTTCACCTTCATCAAGAGTCTCTTTAGTTATTCTTCACCTTCTGCCATAAGGGTGGTGTCATCTGCATATCTGAGGTTATTGGTATTTCTCCTGGCAATCTTGATTCCAGCTTGTACCTCCTCCAGCCCAGCGTTTCTCATGATGTACTCTGCATATAGTTAAATAAGCAGGTGACAATATATAGCCTTGACCTACTCCTTTCCCTATTTGGAACAAGTCTGCTGTTCTATGTCCACTTTTAATTGTTGCTTCTTTACCTGCATATAGATTTCTGAGGAGGCAGGTCAGGGGGTCTCGTATGGCATAAGCCCTCTTGGAGGAGGTCACCATTAACTCCACCATAGAGCTGCCAGAACTTACACAAGACAGGGGAAACAGACTCTTGGAGGCACAAACAGAACGTTGGACCAGAACCCAGGAGAAAGGAACAGGGACCCCACAGGGGGCTGACCCAGAGTGGCTTGTGAGTGTCCAGGAGTCTCCGGTGGAGGTGTGGGTCGGTGGTGGCCCACTGCAGGGTCAGGGGCACTGAGTGCTGCAGTGTGTGCAGGGGACCTTCTGAAGGAGCTTGCCATTGTCTTCATCACCTCCACCATAGTTTAGCCTCAGGTCAAATAACAGAGAGGGAACAAGGCTCTACCCATCAACAGAAAAGTGGATTAAAGGTTTAGGGAGCATGGCCCCATCCATCAGAGCAAGACCCAGTTTCCCTGCTCAGTCAGTCTCTGCCATCAGGAAGCCCCTCTAAGCCTCCTATCTTTATCCCTTATCAGAGGGCAGAGAGAATGAAAACCACAATCACAGAAAACTAATCAAACTGACCTAAATCAAATCCCTTATGACTATACAGTGGAAGTGAGAAATAGATTTAAGGAACTAGATCTGATAGACAGAGTGTCTGATGAACTATGGACAGAGGTTCATGACAGAAATCAAGACCATCCTCAAGAACAAGAAATGCAAAAGAGCAAAATGGCTGTCTGACAAGGCCTTACAAATAGCTGCGAAAACAGGAGAAGTGAAAAGCAAAGGAGAAAAGGAAAGGTATACCCATTTGAATGCAGAGTTCCAAAGAATAGCAAGGAGAGGTAAGAAAGCCTTCCTAAGTGATCAATGCAAAGAAATAGAGGAAAAAAATAGAATGAGAAAGACTAGAGATCTCTTCAAGAAAATTAGAGATACCAAGGGAACATTTCATGCAAAAATGGGCTCAATAAAGGACAGAAATGGTATGGACCTAACAGAAGCAGAAGATATGAAGAAGAGGTGGCAAGAATACACAAAAGAACTGTACAAAAAAGATCTTCACGACCCAGATAATCATGATGATATGATCACTCACACTCACCTAGAGCCAGACATCTTGGAATGTGAAGTCAAGTGGGCCTTAGGAAGCATCACTATGAACAAAGCTAGTGGAGGTGATGGAATTCCAGTTGAGCTATTTCAAATCCTGAAAGATGATGCTGTGAAAGTGCTGCACTCAATATGCCAGCAAATTTGGAAAACTCAGCAGTGGCCACAGGACTGAAAAAGGTCAGTTTTCATTCCAATTCCTAAGAAAGGCAATGCCAAAAAATGCTCAAACTACCACACAATTGCATTCATCTCGCATGCTAGTAAAGTAATACTCAAAATTCTCCAAGCCAGGCTTCAGCAGTATGTGAACCGTGAACTTCCACATGTTCAAGCTGGTTTTAGAAAAGGCAGAGGAACAGAGATCAAATTGCCAACATCTGCCGGATCATCAAAAAAGCAAGAGAGTTCCAGAAAAAAACATCTATTTTTGCTTTATTGACTATGCCAAAGCCTTTGACTGTGTGGATCACAACAAACTGTGGGAAATTCTTCAAGAGATGGCAATACCAGACCCCGATCTGCCTCTTGAGAAACCAGTATGTAGGTCAGGAAGCAACAGCTAGAACTGGACATGGAACAACAGATTGGTTCCAAATAGGAAAAGGAGTAGGTCAAGGCTATATATTGTCACACTGCTATTTAACTTATATGTAGAGAACATTATGAGAAACGGTGGGCTGGAGGAAGCACAAGCTGGAATGAAGATTGCTGGGAAAAATATCAATAACCTCAGATATGCAGATGACACCACCCTTATGGCAGAAAGTGAAGAACTAAAGAGACTCTTGATGAAGGTGAAAGAGGAGAGTGAAAAAGTTGGCTTAAAGCTCAACATTAAGAAAACTAAGATCATGGCATCTGGTCCCATCAATTCACGGTAAATACATGGGGAAACAGTGGAAACAGTGGCTGACTTATTTTTCTGGACTCCAAAATCACTGCGGATGGTGATTGCAGCCATGAAATTAAAAGACACATACTCCTTGGAAGGAAAGTTATGACCAACCCAGAGAGCATATTAAATAGCAGTGACATTACTCTGTCAACAAAGGTCTGTCTAGTCAAGGCTATGGTTTTTCCAGTGTTCATGTATGGATGTGAGAGTTGGACTCTAAAGAAAGCTGAGCACTGAAGAAATGATGCTTTTGAACTGTGGTGTTGGAGAAGACTCTTGAGAGCCCCTTGGACTGCAAGGAGATCCAACGAGTCCATCCTAAAGGAGATCAGTCCTGGGTGTTCATTGGAAGGACTGATGTTGAAGCTGAAACTTCAATACTTTGGCCACCTGATGTGAAAAGCTGACTCATTTGAAAAGACCCTAATGCTGGGAAAGATTGAGGGCAGGAGGCGAAGGTGATGACGGAGGATGAGGTGGTTGGATGGCATCACTGACTCAATAAACATGGCTTTGGTTAAACTCCGGGAGTGGTGATGGACAGGGAGGCCTGGCATGCTGCAGTTCATTGGGTCACAAAGAGTCAGACACAACTGAGTGACTGAACTGAACTGAACTGAATCAAACTGATCACATGGACCACAGCCTTGTCTAATTCAGTGAAACTATAAGCCATGCTGTGTAGGGCAACCCAAGACAGTGGGTCACGTTGGAGCATTCTGACAAAACGTGGTCCACTGGCAAAGACAGAGTGCCTGAAGAACTATGGACGGAGGTTCCTAACATTGTAAAGGAGGCAGTGATCAAGATCGTTCCCAAGAAAAACAAATGCAAATAGGCAAAATGGCTGTCTGAGTTGGCCTTACAAATAGCTGTGGAAAGAAGAGAAGTGAAAAGCAATGGAGAAAAGGAAAGATATATCCATTTGAATGCAGAGTTCCAAAGAATAGCAAGGAGAGATAAGAAAGCCCTCTTCAGTGATCAATGCAAAGAAATAGAGGAAAGCAATAGAATGGGAAAGGCTAGAGATCTCTTCAATAAAATGAGAGATACCAAGGGAACATTTCATGCAAAGATGGGCTCAATAAAGGACAGAATCAGTATGGACCTAACAGAAGCAGAAGAGACTAAGAAGAGGCCTTAGGTTCAATGTAGTTAATACCTCCTCTTTTTTATTTTTTCCTGTAGCTATTAAAGCAGAACAGTAAGAGAGAAAGGATTCTAGCAAGCAAAATTCCCACTCCTCAAATTCAGCCTTCCAACTAGAGACTGCTAAAACAAAATAAATACTGCCCCATATATTCAAATTGGAAAGAACTTCAATATATTCAGAATCATCTTTAATTATATTTCCCAACCAAAACAAAGGATGATGATCAGAGGCTGAATAATTAAAACTGACTGGAAAACATGGGTTAATAATGTTCTTCTCTCCATGAAATGAATATACTGCATACTAAAACAATATTAAATGAGGAATAATTTTATAACAAACATTCACGTTCAGATAAGTTATCAGCAAGTATCTAACACGAACAACATGCACTAGTTGGGATCCCTGAAGATACACAAAAAAGAGAGAACTTACTTTCAGAGAATCAGATACTTTTGGAGATGGAGTTGACATGAAGCAAAGTTCAAAATTTTCTCAAACACAGAAACCAAGACAAACTTGCTAGACGGCGGCAACCGAGCGCAACTCGGAAGGGGATGCTGACGCATTTCCGGGCCTGCCCCTTCTCCCTGACCATCTGTTGTATCAAATAGAAACATATGTTCTTTTTTCCAAAAGCGGGAGGGAAGGGTCTCCTATGGCGGTGTACGCAAGAAGCGCATGGCATTTTCAAGGAGGATGTGGAGTCAGTACTGACCAGACCCCCTTCAGGAGAGCTGGGCGCCTCTCCACGCCTACTAACTACTTGGGTCAACACCAGGATGGATGAGAGGCGTAATGAGTATAATACGAACTGAGAGAAAACAACTGTGGAACTTTTGAATTGTGGCAATACAGATAAGATAACTCCTAAGTGCCAATTCAATTACTATTAGAATTCATCTGCCACTCTCCACTCCACTTCATATTTAATTATTACAATAATGAAATGTGAGTGATTTTTATCATTTTCATTCAATTCCCCAATGCACTTATTTCCTTCCTGGACACATTTTTCTACTGTATTCTCACTGTCTTATTGTATAGATTTGGAAAATGAACTCAAAAGACCAAACAGCTGAGGATAGTATCAGACGTCTTTTCCCTATAGATTTAAAGAAAAAAAAAATTTACCACTTGTGGTTGCCTCTTTCGAAATGTAATTATGTAACTGGGCAGAGAAACCCGGGCTTTTGTTTCTCAGCTTTGGAAGCCCCATGTGTTTGTTTTCAGTTAAGTCAGCCTCTGCTTTTCAAAGGGGTCTCCAAGGTTCTGTTTTGAACACTGTGTATTAATTTTAGGCACTCCATATATTACTTTTTGTGAAAAAAAAAAATCAAGCATTCAGCAACATCTTACCTTTGGAAGTCTACAGAGATTATCTTCTTAGTCTCCCCATGAAATGAACAGGTGTAGAGAAAATTAATTTTGTGTTGATAAACTGGTCCTGGACAAGCAGGGAGTGAGTCTCTGTCTCCAAGGAGCTCCTCATCGAAATCCAGTGGCATCTGGAAGGCAAGGTGAAGATGCATACAGACTTATTCCATATTTTAAACCTACTTCATAACTGTCACAGAGTTTTTGGTTTTTCTAAAATTGGCAATTAGATAGTTAACTCTGTAATCTAGTCAACACAGCACTAAGAAAATAGAGCCCTTTCTATCTGCTAGACACAACCTGTTTTCACCAGTATAGACTCCTTCATAAATATCAAATGATCAATCAATTCAAATTCAAAGCCCTGAAAGAGGTTCAAAAGCACCCCCTCAACTAAAGTTAAAGCTGCCACTCTGCACGCCCCCCACCCCTTGAGTTGCTTGAGAAAGTAGACAGTAGGATGAAAAAAACTTGCTCTCCAGGTATAAGGACATGGCTTTAGGTTCAGACTACCCAGGCCTAAATCTTAACTCTTTTACATACTGGGAGTACATGTGTGAATTAAATAAGCTAAGGATCAGTGCTATAATATTCTAAAGCAAACAGAACAGCAACTGGCATCAAGTAAGTGTTAAACACTAACTACTATTATTGTTTGTAAAATTTGTCTTTTGATAACTTGTTTTTCCTTCACAGGCTGCTCTCGGTGTTCTTATTATCCTGTGAAATCCATTGGGGTTAGGGGAGGTAGCACAGAGGGACTATGACTTGCAGGTAACTGTCCACCCCCCATGTTTTATCCTATCCAGTCCTCATTTATTGTTTTGGTTGGGGATTTAAAAAAAAAAAAAAAGTAAGAAGCAGGGATATCCATGGGGCATTTAGAGACCAAATTCAGTTAGGGAGAGGGACAGGTACTGGAATGAGAGGAAACTTTCCTAAAAACATGATTTTACTAAGATAGTGGGCTTACTGGGGGTGATTCTGTGGACAGATTGAAGATAAAGGGAGCTACAAATTTCATCAACTCCTTCCTGTTGCCAATAGGAGGAATGAAGATGAACACAACGAGATCTTGGAAGAGACATACAGCACACATTGTGGTGAATCAGTATTGCTACTTCTGCTGAGAAGTAGCAAAATATGAAAAATGGCCCTAAAACTTTAGAAATTTTTGAATCTTCTCCTAGCTTTCCCTGCACTCCTGTGAATTCTCTTTCATTTATCTCCCATGAAGAGACCTTGTTAGGAGTGGAAAACCATGATGGTTCTGTCCCTGCCTTAGCAATATTTGGCCAGACGAGATGGGACTCTGCAAATGTGCCACTGGGAACCACAATTTTGATCTTACTAGTTAAAGTTGTTCACCAGGTTCCAGTATTGTACGTACAATAGCTAAAAGGTTCTTTAACTTGGCATTGTATGAAGATGATGAAAATAATTTTCTAAAGATGGCCTAACAATCTGAAAGAAAAGTGTATAGACACCAATAGACATACTTAAAGAAAACTAAATTTGAAAGATATATAGTGTATCCTTAAATGAAACTCCAAACCTTCACAGTAAGGAAATGACCATAAATTTTAAATGATGTGACTAAGAGAATAAGAGTCCAACCTGACTCTTCTTTTCTGTAGTATATGCTTTTTTTTTCTTTCTATATTAACTGATCTGGTTTGCATTTGTTGATTCTTGAAGTCATCGATACGAAGCCATGATCTTTGCTAAGGCATTTACTGAAAGTGCACTTCTAAGGTTTGAATGATTACCAGTTGATTTCTATGAACACTTTCCTTCCACCCATTAAACTCAGAAAGATTCCATATATTCATCTTTCTCTGCAACTGAACTATGAGTATTTTAAGGACAGGGACTCACTATTGACTTATCATCATTTCTATCCTAGTCCCTGACATGCAGAGCTCACTAAGAATTTATGAAATAAATGAATTAATGAAAGCAATTGCAAGTTTCCAACTTTAAGTGTGTTTTTCCTGGTACCCTGCAACAGGCATATATAGAGGAAGCTTCTCCAATTTTAAGCCCACACTTCCTTCTCAGGAGGCCATTTAAAGTAATTTGGCCTAAGTTTCCCCAGCTGCTATTGGTTTCTATTACCTATCAAAGGTACCTGACACTGCTCCAAAGAAGAAAACACTTCATCCTCATTCTGGAAGAAAGAGACTTAATCAAAATCAAAAGATTCGTTTCTCCCCAGAGAGGCTATACAATACTGGCAACAGTGATCAAATAGGGGAAGATTTCCTAAAATACTTTCCCGTAACGAGCCACTAAAACTGTCTCAAATGACTGATAAAGGAATGAAAGTTTTAAAATCCTTACCCATGCATCAATCCTGCATTTTAGAGTGTCTCATTTTATTGTACTGATTAATCATATGCTCAGAGGAAGTTGGCAAAAGCTATTAAAGCCAACCAGTATAACTGGAATGCCAACTTCACAAAATAATCAGGGTCTGGTGGGATATGTCATAAAATATGCCAAGATGGGTCATTCTAATGCGCTCTTGAAAGAATTATACATATTCATCCTCCTCGTTTAGCACCTGAATGACAACAAGCAGGTGAAAGCATCAGAACCAATGTATCAAGCCAGGCAGTTGCCATTATGAACAAAACATAAAAAGAGAGTGACGGTGCTGAAAAATGGTAGGAGTCTTCTACTCAGACCTTGCAAGCTCTGCTCTCTTTTGATAGGGAAATGAAGCTTGCTGGGAGAGAGAGAGAAAGCCATGTTTCATTGTCATGAAGGCTTTCAGCTTATGGCAAATTTACATGAAATACACTTTTCTTAATAGAATTCACCATAACTTTTTAGTCTGTTTGTTTTAGAGACATCCTAAGAGTAGAAAAACTGTCAATCTAAACTAAATGCTTTCCTTAAATATCTGAGATCATCTCTGAGCAATGGCGGGCTCTATTAATCGCTAATGAACTCCTAAATGCCACTTTCAGCTGAAATAATGATAGGTAAAATTATACCATGACATACTGAGTGACAAAAACAGTCCCCTTACCTAGTTTCCTAGTGTGTTACTGGATTGCAAGGCACTGATTTAAAGGAATAAAATAAATAGCTAATGGGCTATTTATTTTATAATGAGTAGAATCATTTGTATTTCACTGTATATGGATGTGTTTATATATATGCATTGTATGTGTATTCTTTTGCATAATTTTAACAGAGAGTTGTCCAGAATCCTTCGAGCCACTGTCATTATAACTTCTGTCTCCTTCTTTGCCATGTTTCAATGAAGAGAGCCTTCTTCTCAGCTATTAAAACAACACGTCTTAATAACTGGGACTGTGCAAAAGCACAGATAAGCTAAGCGCAAATAATCACTCAAACTCTGGAAAGCATTAATATTTTCACATACCTCCAGTGTTCTTTTAATTGCTCTATATTGCTTTGGAGAATGGGACTGGTTGAAAGAAGATCCAACTACCCAATATGACTTTTGTATTTTAAACGATACAGTGAACGGGCAAGTTGCCCCTTTAAGGAGAGTTTGAAGAGGCCATTCTTAGACCTTAACAAAGAATGCTAGTCCCTATAAATTAAAGAGAATACTGTAAACTGCCCATGTATGACCTGAGTGCCTGCCCCTGACCAGCTTTTGTTCCAGTCAGCCTTCACCTCAGATCGCCAAGGGGAGGGGGCCTCATGTATTTGATTGCTGGGAATCTGGTGTGTCTTCTTGGCTCTTCTAGGAATGGCTTCCTGGCCATGGCCCCCAACATCTCTTCTTCAACTGGGCCTGGATTTGTTATTCAACTGCGCCCATTCAGACTCTTCCATTTTGACCTAGCTAAGGTCCACAGTAGATGTCTTGCACCAGCCTCACAGAGACACCACTAACATTGAGCTGAAGATCAAAGCAAAGAAACCAGACGGCAGGCTAGACTGGTGAGCTCATCTAACAATAATCTCTATACATCAATGGGGAAAGTTCCCAGAAAATTGTGTGTGCTATGGAGATAGGAAAAGCTCTTTGGAGATATTTAACTTTAGCCTTTTATTTTTTTGCTTTCAACATTTCCTATAGTCTAACTACTTTGTAGCTAAAGCTAATCCTTTTCTTTCCCTCTTACTGTTAATTTGAAGATATTTAGAGAAGCCGTAATAGAAGGATCTGAAGTTAGAACCATTGCCTATAAACTACCTGGAATACTTGGTTCCTGCCTGTGTTCTTCACCTTTTTTAACCCCTGCCTTCTTTTCCAATTATTATGGCTCCTTTTAATTACCATCTAATTTTGAAACCACAAGTATTACAAACTGCTACCTAAGTTGAGACCTCTTGTGTCCTTTGAAACAAAAGCAGTTCATGTAAACCCTGTTCCCCTGGGCTGTAGAGGAGTCTAAGGATTTCCCTGCAACTCCTCTATGAGAGGGTCAGAAAAAAGCACCTTCTGAATGAGGAAAGTTTTATCTGGACATTTACTGGTTCTATTAATATCTTCTCCTATTGAGGTTTGAACCAACTTAGTAACTCACTGCTTCTTCTGGGCAGCCCATGATTGCATACTAGGTGCATAATCACAGGTGGTCTTTAACTATTTTTCTCTATACCCAAACAAAGTCTCATTATCATGGGGGAGTTGAGAGAATTAGAGGGTGGCAAATAAGAGGATAAACTGAGTGAAGGCTTGTCTATGAATCTGCAGCTCTTTCCTATCTTTATCTTTTGCTGCCCTTCTGCCAACAAATATTTCTGCCCATGTCTTTCCTTTCTCATCGCCTTGCTTACAACTCTGGCCTTAAAAAAAAAGTAGGCCACTTTATTTGCCTCTTACCAAGCTTCCCTGGTGGCTCAGATAGAAAAGAATATGCCTGCAACGCAGGAGACCTGGGTTTGATCCTTGGGTCAGGGAAATCCCCTGGAGAAGAGAATGGCTACCCATTCCAGTATTCTTCCCTGGAGAATTCCATGGACAGAGGAGCCTGGTGGGTTACAGTCCATGGGGTCTCAAGGAGTCAGACCTGACTGAGCAACTAACAACACAGACACACACACTCACACACACACACACTCAAGCCATCATTAATTCCTTCATTTAAAAAATATCCGTTGAATATCCATCAGATTTTAGGTACTGTTAAAGATGCTGCAGAAGAGCAAAGAAAATCTCAGTTCTCAAAAAACTGACATTCTATAAACTGCTTATATTGCTAGTGGTGGAAGATAGAAAAATAGACAAGAAGAGATTTATTGAATCTTCTATTATATCCATATATTGAGTTCTTAGATATGATTATTGTAATTTTCAATTCTATAACTTTCATTTGATTCTTTTTAATAGATTCCCCATCTTGTCATCTGTATTCTTGGACATATTTATCATGGTTATTTAAAGTCTGTGTTTAATAACTGCAAAATCTGTATCTCTCATGGGTGTCTTCCTACTGTCACTTAACATTCCCATAATTTTTTGCCATTTGGCAATACTTTTTGCTGTGTATGGTAACTTTTGGCTAAATAATAATCACTGTGTGTGAAAACTGTGAGGTATTTTGAGAGTCTGAAAGATTCTGTCCTCTTCTATCAAGGATTTAATAGTTTTTGTTTTTATTTTTGACAATTTTAGCCTGTGAGGAAAACATATTAATCCAATCTGTGACTGAGCTGATTAAAGCTAGGTTTCAGTTTCACAAAGGCTGATCAATTTTGTGATTTGCTCTTTCTCATAAGACATTCCACACTCACACTGTCACAAAATGTACCTTTAGAAATCCCAACTCGAAACCCAGGCATCTCACTTTGACAGTCCCTAACTCTAATTTTTGTCTCCCAAGCTCTAGGACACTGAATAAAGTTTTTCTTAGCTTTTCCTTGGCCACTTCCAAAAGTGAATAAACACTGAGGAGGAAAAAGTAAATCTGAATATTAAGATCCCCTCTCTGTTATTCCATTCTCTCCAGTATTTCTCTAAGATCTCAGCCTCTCTAATCCTTGCTGACTTTGTATTATTTCCAGTGCATTCAAATGGACTTCTCTTCATCTTATCCAGTCTTACTTATTCTTATAGGAAGAAAGGCTAGTCTTTACAAATTAATTCACCATAGCCAGAAATATAAGACTCTTACTACAAGAATTTTTTTAAAGTAGTCAAGGTTCATTTTATCACCATAGGGCCTGGTAGCTTTATCCTATTCTCTAGTCAATGATGATAGCTCTCTTCACCATCACTTATCTTACAAATAAAGGCTATCATTCTAAGGAACAACTAGTAAGATGCTATGGATGGATCATGTATCTTCATCACTGAAATAAAAATGCAAAGTACTGCACTATTGAATATGCATCAATAAGAACCTTCTATAAAGAAAACAGTTTAACTTTTAGGTCCCTGTAAATATTTCCAGACTACCAAAATGGAGCATTTTGTTTTTAATATGTCAAGTGATTTTATGGCTTTTGAAAAATGGCTACAGATAAGCAATTTAGTCACTAGAGGGATTTTGAATGCTGAAATATGTTCTTCTTTGCTTTACCTGACAGTAATGTACAAATAAGACTCAGGATAGCTTAGTAGACCTTTCACGGTATCTAAGTAACTTAGCTGGGTTCATCTTGAGATTGAAGTTCACTTATCTTCTCTGACATAAATATGATTTATCATTTCAACACACACACACACATGCACGCCCATTTGTTTCTGTTTCCAAATTTTGAGTAGCCATTATATTTAGTGATCTTGTTAATTTCTTTCAAATATCCAAATAGGAAATATTTTTAGCTACACAGTATGCTAGTTGAACAATCAGCTTGGAGTGCATTTCCAGCACAATCCTATTGTAATGCAAAATTACAATTTCAAGATCTAGAATACTCCATTTTGGGTAATTCATTTTTCAGGGATGAGTGATAATTGTCAGAATTCTTTATAATAGCAGGATGCAAAAATTTTATTTGCCTGACTGCAATGGATACTATTAAAGATTCTTATAAGCCTTATAACTACACACACAAAAAAAATAATGAAAAAGCCAGGCAAGAGGCAAATGGTACAGAGTACCATGATATTAAACAATCTGATTAGCCAGCTCCATTTTTCCATTTTTCTGACTAAAGTAAAATGTAATATGGAAAGTGAAATCCATCGACAGAGGAATGGATGAAGAAGATGTGGTGTGTATATATATATAATGGAATATTATTCAGCCATTAAAAAGAATGAAATAAGGCCATTTGCAGCAACATAGATGGACTACAGAGTGAAGTAAGTCAGACAAAGAAGGAGAAATCTCATAAGACATCCCTTATATGTGTAATTTAAAAAGAAATAATACAAATGAATGTATTTAACAAAACAGAAAGTGACTCACAGACTTAGAAAACAAACTCATGATTTCCAGGGGAATGGGGCAGTTAAGGACTTTGGGAAGGTCACATCCACAGTGCTATATTTAAAATGGATAACCAACAAAAGCCTATTGCATAGCACATGGAACTCTGCTCAATGTTATGTGCCAGCCTGGATGGGAAGGGGTGGGGGAGAATGGATACCTGTATATGTATGGCTGAGTCCCTTCACTGTTCAACTGAAACTATCACAACATTGCTAACCAACTATACCCCAATACAAAATATTTTTTGTGTTAAAAAAATAAAATAAAGTAAATAAAAATTCAAGAAATCAATATAATCATAGACAAGCTTTCAAAATGCAGGACATGAAAGAGTTAAACAGAAGAAGTACTGCAGAAACTGGAAGACAAGGTAGAAGATGGAAAAGAATAAAAGGGTCAAGAAATGCTTCATTAACAAAGAGGGACTTTAAACAATGCAGAAGGTAAAAGGTTAGATATTACTTTTGAAAGTCATTTTCAAATGTTGCTTTCCATTAGAGATTCCTAAAAAGAGTCTTAAAAGCAATAGAAAAAATGGATGGACTAGAAAATGGGCACCAAGGCCTCTCATCCTCCACTGCAATCATTCGATTTATATTTTATGTTCTATAAGATTGTGGAGTGGAAAGGGTTTCTAAGGTTCTCTCTCTCTCTCTCTCTCTCTCTCCCCCTCCCCCCTAATTTATTTAAACATAAAATCAAAGTCAGAATTTGTACTCTGGAAACCTAAAGCCCAGCTTTTTCTCTTTCTACTTCTACATTTCTCTTCCTACTTCTTCCTATAGCAATAATGAATAACACTCACTACTGATCACCTTTGCTCAGTCATCTGTTATGAAGGAAGATGTATCTATGTATCTGTCTCTCTATCACCTATGTTATCTATCTATAAGAGCAAGCATGCCCTGAAATATACAAACTCATATTAAAGTATATGAGAAACCACTAGTCTGTTCCTCCTTCAAGAGTTGAATCAATGAAAGTTCAGAGGAGTTGAAACATCTTTCCAAGGTGATTTAGCTAATTAAAATCTGAATCTGAACTTCCAACTGTCCCTGTAGTCATTGAGTAACATCCACCACTGATCAGCTTTTCTCATATCCACCTCTGAGAAGGAAAGTGACAGTTCTATTCTGGTTTCTATCCATAGACTTTAGAGACTCTTCGCTCATTCAGTTCCCACTGATTTTCCAAAAGTTTCTTAAAAGAAGGTTTCTATGTTTGTCAGAGACTCTACATGAATGGATAGGTGATTTCAAAGTATAGCTTGTTTAACTCTTCCTTTAACTTGAACACCCATATCAATAGAAGAGTGGGAGTTTTCCAGTGATTGAAATACTGAGGCTTAATGAGAATGTACTCTGACTAGAATTTATACATATTTTATCTACCCATACATCTAATACAATTTAAATACAAAATGGATAAATATATAACACATTTAAAATAAAACATAAATTTATAATATATCAAAGTATATTATCTTTCTAATACAAATCATTAGCAGATAAGACAATACACTATCCAAATAATATGATAAAAACTGAAACCTACCCTCTAAGGTACCTGACTAGTGGTGGTGGTGGTTTAGTTGCTTAGTTGTTTCCGACTTTTTGTGACTCCATGAACTGTAGCTCGCCAGGCTCCTCTGTCCATGAGATTTCACAGGCAAGAATACTGGAGTGGGTTGTCATTTCCTTCTCCAGGGGAT
Source organism: Muntiacus reevesi (assembly GCF_963930625.1). Lineage (NCBI taxonomy): Eukaryota > Metazoa > Chordata > Mammalia > Artiodactyla > Cervidae > Muntiacus > Muntiacus reevesi. The sequence continues at coordinate 34,128,390 of NC_089263.1, forward strand.
CTTCCTGACCCAGGGATTGAACCCAGGTCTCCAGCACAGCAGGTGGATTCTTTACCGCTGAGCCACCAGGGAAGCCCCTAATAATATGATAATTATTATCTAAAATGAAGGGAATTTAATCAGTCATTAAAACTGAAAATAAAATAATATGTGATTTTTTAAATGGTAAGATTAAAAACAAAGTGTGTAAAATGTCATTGTTCAATTAAAAGTATTTTTGTGCAAATTTTTCTAGCTACTGATAAACCTGTTCTTGACTTTACATGAGTTGGTAGAAAGGTGAAGAGACAATTATTTATGTAGTACAGAGAGCAGTAAAATTCTTCTATTAAGGGCCAGATAGAATATGCTTTCAACTTTGCAGGGAATACTACTTAACTCTGCTAGGCAACCATAGGCAATATGTAAGAAAATAGGCATGGCTTTTTTCCAAGAACTTTATTTGCATTATAGTCTATGGGCCAGACTCCTCCTATAATTTTGGCCATAATTTCTCAACCCTTTCTCTAGTTTCAAATATTTTCTTTTGACTCAATTTTTTTGGCCCAACTCTTTTTTTGTCTCATGCCTGTGCCTGTTTAGAGTTCTGGGGTTTCCCTGGTGGCTCAAATGATAAAGAATCTGCCTGCAATGCAGGAGACCTAGGTTCGATACGGAATTCCCTAGATAAGGGAATGCTACCAACTCCACTATTCTTGCCTGGAGAATTCCATGGAGAGATGAGATGAGCGAGCTACAGCCCACTGGGTCACAAAGAATCGGGCACGACTGAGCAACTAACGCCTTCACTTTCTTCATTATACTTACTTTAGAACCTGAATGAACTATTTATTGAAAAATATTTTTAAACTTATAATGAATTGTACATATTTTAAAAATTAGATTTCTTTTCTTCAATTTTATCTCATGTAGATGGAACTTCTATTGCAGAATAACCGATATCAATTTCCATACTAGTTTTGGAAGGCTTCAAATTCAGGAAAAGTATTTTTCTAAAACAAACTTTTAGTAATGCAGCTATACAGATATATATCTGTCTAAACTTGCAATCTATGCAAATGTGTATCCGTTTACACAGTTACAGTGAGTCACTGATCTTGATTTTAAGCTGTAAATAACTGAGTTTTCAAATTTTGCTTAAACACCTAAATAAGGGTATTTGTGGCAGAAATAGCTAACTGGATACCAAAGATCTCTGGTCCTATTTCGTGCTGTAACATTGTTGCTGGGCAGCAGCTGCCAGGACAGGGACTGCATTTTCCAGATCCCTTGAAACCCAATGGAAGCATGGGACTAGTGCTCACTGCTCTGTGTTAATCCCAGGGAAGGGCATTCAAGAAGCAGGTGTGCTTTCTCCAGGCTCTCTTCTACCCAACAAGCTTGACATCAAGGACTGGATTGGCCTTAGAAGACACTCTGTCAAATGGACTTTCTTGATTAAGAAATAAACTTCTGTTGAATTCAGTCACTAAGACTCAGGCTTTATTTGTTGGGGTAGTAAGCATTATCTTAACTAGTGAAATATTAAACAACAAAAGGAAAAAAATTCTGATTTTTTTGGTGATATATATACTGGTATTTTAATATTTAAAAGTAGCACATTTTATTTGAAATACTGACATCCTGAAGGTGACTGTTACAAGCATTAGACTTTGCAGTGAATGTTGTTCTCCCATGTAATTCACCTCTTATCAATAATTGATATAGAGTGATACAGCATGAATTTTTGTTTAGACAGAAAATGTGAGGAGTGTTATAAAAATGAAACTCCAAACCAATGCATACAAGCTAAAAATACTGAATTAATATTATATTAAATGTATCTAAGAATAGACCCCTGCTTAAAAATGTAAAATGGTTTAGATATTATAATTGACTCCATATCTAGAAAAACTCAATAAAGTAGCACTATGGGCATTCCCCAGAGAAACTGGTTTTGTTCTAGATCACCTACCTCAATAAAGCAATTCATATGATTGTTTTTATTTCCCAGGGCATATAAAACTTATGTTTATACTATACTATAGTTTATTAAGTGTGCAATAGCATTACACCTAAAAACCAATGTATATACCTTAAATAAAAAATACTTTATTGCTAAAAATGATCCATCTGAGTCTTCAGCAAGTCATAATCGTTGCACAACAGTAACATCAAAGATCACTGATCACAGACTACCACAGTAATACCATAATAAGGAAAAAAATTTGAAATACTGTCTTAATTACCAAAATGTGAAATGGAGACACAAAATGAGTAAATGCTATTGGACACATGGTGCTGATAGGCTTGTTCAATGCAAGGTTGCCATGAATTTTCAACTTGCAAAAAATTCAATATCTGGGAAGTACAATGAAATGAAACAATAAAATAAGTTATGCCTGTATTTCAGAAAAGATAATTCTTCTATACTGATAGAATCGGAGGGTATTTCTTGATCTATTTGGCTTCTTGTCCTTAAATGAAGGTACCTAGTTACACATTGACCAATTTAGTTTCTGTGAATTCTTTTCCTTTTGCTGACTTTCCATAGGCCAACCTTGAATACTTAATGCATACACATAAACACATATGGAGAAGCTTGGCATCTGTGTTCTGAGTACCTAGAATGGCATGTTCATCCTGATTTTTACCATAAAAATTAATACTGAAATGAAAAAAATGCCCTGGAAAATGAAGTACAAAGATACCTGAGGAGTTGACTCAGCCTAAAAAACATAAGTACATTTCTCTCTGAATTGCATTTTCTCTTCCATGGCTATCTGTGATTCCAACTGATCCTGCAAGGAACATTAGTAATCCTAGTGTTTTCTTTTCACTGAAGTTTAAGTAGCTGATTTTACCACCTCTTCTTGATTGCAGACAAGTTTGTGAGTAATTTTATTTCATAGTCATATGACTGGATTGACCAATGAATAAATTTCCAGGAGTCACTTTGCAAGATGACTTCCAGTTTTGTTTGCATGTATATAAATTGATAGAAGTTGCTTTTGGTGTAGGTAGCAGAAAACATTAACAGATGAATAAGCCCATATGCACTGGGGACAACAAAAAGATAAATACTAAGATCTGACCTAATGGAGGATTTTTAAAGACCATGAATGGAGATATTGCCTTCTCTGAAATTCTTTCTTTGGTTTTATTACTATCACTTACTATACCATTGTAAAGCCACCATTCTAATAAATCTGGGTCACACTCTCTTTCTACTACTATTTTTTTTTTTTACTTACTACAATTTTAAGAATTCCCCAGTCACCCTAAGTGGTTAAAATCAATAGGGTCTTTTATAAAACTAAAAAATCTTGATAACTTGAGTGTTAAAGAGTATTTCCAGTTCTAGAGTGGATATTCTTAGGACCAGGCAGATAATGGAGAGTCATTGAAGATTTTATACAACAAGGATGTGCTTAGAGTAGTATTTTAGGAACTTACCAGAGGGCTATTGAGTACAAAAGAATGAAGTTGGGAAAAGGGTTAAAACGGCATTTAGTTAATAAGAGCAGTGACAGTAGAAATGAAAAGGAAATGATAAATGTAAGAAACACTTCAAAAGAAAAGAAGGGTAACTGCAAATCAAGACCACAAAAGATATCACTTCACACTAGTTAGAATGTTGTTGCTATTGTTCAATTAGTCTTGTCTGACTCTTTGTGACACCATGGACATCAGCATGCCAGGCTTCCCTGTCCTTCACCATCTCCTGGAACTTGCTCAAATTCATGTCCATTGAGGTGGTGATGCCATCCAACCATCTCATCTTCTGTCATCCCTTTCTCCTGCCTTCAATCTTTCCCAGCATCAGGGTCCTTTTTAATGAATCAGCTCTTCACATCAGGTGGCCAAAGTATTAGAGTCTCAGCTTCAACATCAGTCCTTCCAATGAATATTCAGGACTGATTTCCTTTAGGATTGACTGGGTGGATTTCCTTGGAGTCCAAGGGACTCTCAAGAGTCTTCTCCAACACCACAGTTCAAAAACTTCACTTCTTCAGCACTCCGCTTTCTTTATGGTACAACTCTCACATCCATACATGACTACCGGAAAAACCACAGCTTTGACTATATGGATGTTTGTTGGCAAAGTAATGTCTCAGCTTTTTAATATGCTGTCTAAGTTTGTCATAGCTTTTCTTCTAAGGAGAAAGTGTCTTTTAACTTCATGGCTGCAGTCACATCTGCAGTGATGTTGGAGCCCAAGAAAATAAAATCTGTCCCTGTTTCCATTGTTTTTGCATCTATTTGCAATGAAGTGATGAGACCAGATGCCATCTTCTTAGTTTTTTCAAGGTTGAGTTTTAAGCCATCTTTTTTACTCTGCTCTTTCACTTTCATCAAGAGGCTCTTTAGTTCCACTTGGCTTTTGGCCATAAAGGTGGTGTCATCTGCATATCTGAGGTTATTGATATTTCTCAGAGCAATCTTGATTCCAGCTTGTGCTTCATCCAACCCAGGACTTCACATGATAAACTCTGCATATAGGTTAAATAAGCAGGGTGACAAAATACAGCCATGACACACTCCTTTCCCAATTTGGAACCAGTCTGTTCCATGTCCGGTTCTAACTGTTGCTTCTTGACCTTCATACAGATTTCTCAGGAGGCAGATAAGGTGGTCTGGTATCCCCATCTCTTGAAGAATGTTCCACAGTTTGTTATGATCCACACAGTCAAAGGCTTTAGTGTAGTCAATGCAGCAGATGTAGATGTTTTTCTGGAATTCTCTTGCGTTTTCTATGATCCAATGGATGTTAGTAATTTGATCTCCGGTTCCTCTGCCTTCTCCAAATTCAGCTTAAACATTTGGGAGTTCACAATTCACATACTATTGAAGCCTGGCTTGGAGAATTATGAGCATTACTTTGCTAGCATGTGAGAGGAGTGCAATTGTGTGGTAGTTTGAACATTCTTTAGCATTGCCTTTATTTGGGATTGGAATGAAAACTGACCTTTTCCAGTCCTGTGGCCACTGCTGAGTTTTCCAAATTTCCTGACATATTGAGTGCAGCACTTTCACAGCATCATCTTTTAGGATTTGAACTAGCTCAACTGGAATTCCATCACCTCCACTAGCTGTGTCCATGGTGATGCTCCCTAAGGTCCACTTGACTTCAGACTCCAGGATGTCTCACTTTAGGTGAGTGATCACACCATCGTGGTTATCTGGGTCATTAAGATCATTTTTGTATAGTTCTTCTGTGCATTCTTGCTGTCTCTTCTCATATCTTCTGCTTCTCTTAGGTTCATACTGTTTCTGTTCTTCATTGTGTCCATCTTTGCATGAAATGTTCCCTTGGTATCTCTAAATTTCTTGAAGAGATCTCTGGTCTTTCCCATTCCATTGTTCTCCTCTATTTCTTTGCATTGATCACTTAAGAAGGCTTTCTTGTCTCTCCATTCTATTCTTTGGAACTCTGAATTCAGATGGGTATATCTTTCCTTTCTTCTTTGCCTTTCACTTCTCATCTTTTGTCAGCTATTTGTAAGGCCTCCTCAGACAACCATTTTGCATTTTTGCATTTCTTTTTCTTGGGAATGGTTTTGATCACTGCCTCCTGTACAATGTCACAAATCTCTATCCACAGTTCTTCAGGCACTGTTTCTATCAGATGTAATCCCTTGAATCTATTTGTCACTTCCACTGTATAACTGTAAGGGACTTGATTTAGGTCATACCTGAATGACCTAGTGGTTTTCCCTACTTTCTTCAATAGCCAGTTAGAATAGCTATTATTAAAAGGATAAGAAATAGCAAATGTTGGTGAGGATGTAGAGAAGAGGAAATTCTTACGCACTGTTGGTAGGAATTTAAGTTGGTACAATAGCTATGGAAAACAGCATGAAACTTTCCAAAAAGTTAAAAATAGAGCTATAATATGAAGTAACAATTCCACTTTTGGGTATTTATCTGAAAAATACAAAATCACTATTTGAAAGATGTCTAGCACTGCCATGTTCATTGCACATTTATGTAAGTAGACAAGACATGAAAACAGCATTAAGTGTTCATTGATGAAAAGTTGATAAAGAAAATATACTCTCTCTCTACATATACACAATGGAATATCATTCAGCCATAAAAAGGAGGGAGTTTTGCCATTTGAGACAATATGAATGAACCCCGAGGGCATTATGCTAAGTAAAATGAGATAGAGAATTGCAAATACTATATTATCTCATTTATTTGTGGAATCTTAAAAAAATATAATACTCATATCGGTAGCTCATCCACAAAGAATTCTCACGTGTACATGGAACATAATCTAGGGTAGACCACTTGTGGTAGGCCACAAAACAAGTCTTAGCAAATTATAGAAGATTGAAATTGTACCAAGTATCTTCTCTGATCATAATGGCATGAAACTAGAAATGAATAACAAGAGGTAAATTGGAGCATTCACAAAAACATGAAAATTAATCAACACTCTGCTGAACATCCAATGGATCAAATGAAATGAAAAAAGGAAACTGAGATCAAAGTTACCAGAAGAAAGGAAATAAAGTTTAGAGTTTAGTTTAGAATAAATGAAACAGAGGATAGGAAATCAGTAGAAAAAATTAATCAAATTAATAGTTGGTTCTTTGAAAAGATAAACAAAATAGCTAGACTAACCAAGGAGAAAAGAGAAATGACTCAAGTGAATAAAATTATAAATGAAAAAGGAGACATTACAACAGATATCATGGAGATTCAAATATTTATAGAAGGCTACTAAGAATAGCTATATACCAACAAACTGTACAACCGAGAAGAAATGGGGGAAAAAATTAGAAACATACAACATACTAAGATTAAATCAGGAAGAAATAGTAAATCTGAATAGATTGAATACAAGGAAGGAAATCAAACCAATAATCAAAACATTACCAACAAAGAAAAACTCAAGATCAAATGGCTTCACTGCTTAACTTAATCAAATATTTAAAGAAAAATTAAACGAGTCCTTCTCAAGCTCTTCTAAAATGTGGAAGAGAAGGGGACACTCCTAAACCTATTTTAGAAGGCCAGGATCATACTGATTTCACCAGAGACTCCTTGGTGGCTCAGATGTAAAGAATCTGCCTGCAATGCAGGAGACCCCAGTTTGATGCCTGAGTTGGGAAGATCCCCTGGAGAAGGAAATGGCAACTCATCCCAGTATTCTTGCCTGGAGAATCCCATGGACAGAGGAGCCTGGTGGGCCACAGTCCATGGGGTCACAAAGAGTCAGACATGACTGAGCAACTAACACATATACTGATATCAAAACCAGAAAAGGATGATACAAGAAAAGAAAAGCATGGCTCAATACTGCTGATGAGTACAGATACAAAAATTCTCAATAAAAATCTAGCAAACCAAATTCTGAAGCACACTGAAAGGATTAATCACCATGATCAAGATTTATCTATGGAGTGCAAGGATATTTCAACACACTTGCGTGCTAAGTCAGTTCAGTTGTGTCCGGCTCATTGCAGCCATTTGAACTGTAGCCCACCAGATTCCTCTGTCCATGGGATTCTCCAGGTAAGAACCCATTCTCCACATGGGTTGCCATGGCCTCCTCCAGGGGAATATTTCAACCCAGGCATTGAACCCACATCTCTTCTATCTCCTGCATTGGCAGGTGGGTTCTTGACCATGAAAGCCAGCTGGAAAGCCCTGTATTTCAACATGTGCAAATCGGCTGAGGTGATACTTCACATCTCTTTCACAGAATGAAAGAAAAGGATCATGGTTATCTTAATAGATACAGAAAAAGCATTTGACAAAATTTAACGTCCATTCACGATTTTAAAAAAGACCATTTACAAATTAGGCATAGAAGGAACACACATTAACATAATAAAGACCATATATAACAAGGCCACAGTTAACATCCTATTCAATGGTGAAAGGTTAAAACTTTTCCTGTAAGATGAGGACTATGACAAGGATTCTCACTCTCACCATTCCTATTTAACATAGAAGTCCTAGCTAGAGCAATTAGGCAAGAAAAAGAAGTGAAATTCAGAATTGAAAAGGAAGAAGGAAAACTGTCTTTATTTGCAGATGACATAATTTTATATGTAGAAAACCCTAAAGATTACCTCCCCCCAAAACTGTTATATTTAATCAATGAATTCAGTAAAGTTTACAGGATACAAAATAACATAAAAATTCATAATTTTCTGATACACTAACTATACATTTTGTGAAAAACAAAGAAAATGATTTCATTTATAATAGCATAAGAACAATAAAATACTTAAAAATAAATTTAACTAAGAAAGTGAAATATCTCTACTCCAAAAACTACAATATACTAGTGAAAGTAATCAAAGAAGATACAAGGAAATGGGAAGGTATTTCATATTCATGGATTGGAACACTTAACATTTTTAAAATGTCAATACTACTAAAAGCCAACTATAGATGCAATGCAATATCAATATTCAGTTCAGTTCAATTCAGTCACTCAGTCGTGTCCAACTCTTTTGACATTTTTATAAAATGACATTTTATAGAAAAAAACACTCCTCAAACTTATATGGAACCACAAAAGATCCTGAATAGCCAAAGAGAGTCTGAGAAAGAAGAAAAGAGCAGGAGATATCAGACTTTCTGATTTCAGGATATACTATAAATGTATGGTCATCAAAACAGTATGGGACGAACATAAAAACGAATAGACCAATGGAAGAAAATCGAGAGCCCAGAAATAAACCTAAGCATACATGGTCAACTAACATTTGACAAGGGAAGTAAGAATACTCAGTGGATTCATTTTAATAAATGGTACTAGGTTAATTGGATATTTAAATGTAAAAGAATGAAACTGGACCCGTATCTTATACTACTCACAAAAATTAACTAAAAATGTATCAAAGACTATAATGTAAGACCTAAAACCATGAAACCCTTAGTATAAAACGCTGAAATAAAACTCCTTGACGTGAGTATTGTTAATGATCTTTTGTATATGACACTTAAAGCATAAACAGTAAAATAAAAAACAAAAAACAAGTGGAAGTGCATCAAGCTATAAAGCTTATACACAGAGAAAACAATCTTCAAGGTGAAAAGACAACCTATGGAATGGGGAAAAATAATTGTAAACTTTAAATCTGATATACATACACATATAGTTTAATAGCAAGTAAACAAAGATTTAAAGATGAGCCAAGAGCTGAATAGACATTTTTCCAAAAAAGATATATGAGTGGTCATAGTTACATGAAGATGCTCAATCAACGTCACTAGTCATAAGGGAAAGGGAAATCAAAACTACATCACACCTGTTAGAATGGCAATTATCAAAAAGACAAATGTTGCAGTGGAGTAGAGAAAAAACCCTTGAACACGGTTGGTGGTGAACTGATGGTTGGTGGGATTAAAATTTGGTGCAGTCACTATGGAGAGCAGAAGCTTCCCTGATGGCCCAGTGGTAAAGGATCTGCCTCTAATGCAGGAACCACAAGAGACTGCATGGACCTGTGGGCTCAATCCGTGGGTTGGGAAGATCCCCTGGAGGAGGGCATGGCAACCCACTCCAGTATTCTTGCCTGGAGAATCCCATGGACAGAGGGGCCTGTTGGACTATGGGATCACAAAGCGTTGCACATGACTGAAGTGACTTAGCACACACATACACAGAAAGCAGTATGGAGGATCCTTAAAAAATTAAAAATAGAAATACCATATGACCTAGCAATTCCATATCTAGGAGTATATCCAAAGGAAATGAAAACATTAACTGAAAAACATATCGGCAATCCTATGCTCACAGAAGCATTGTTTATAATGACCAAGGCATGGAAACATCCTCAGTATCCACCAATGGATGAATAAAGAATACGTGGTATATCTATAGCTACAACTGAATATGATTTAATCATTAAAAAGTGAAGAAATTCTACTATTTGCAACAGTATGGATGGACTTTGAAGGCATTATGCCAGGTGATAGGTCAGACAAAGATAAATACTGTATGATCTCACTTATGTGTAGAATCTTAAAAAAGAAAAGAAAAGAAAAAAAAAAAAACTAATTCATAGGAAGAGATCAGACTTGTGGTTACCAGAGGCAGAGGATGGAGGAAGGTGGTCAAAAGTTACTTGCAGTTATAAGATACTCAAATGCTAGGGATGTAATGGACACATGGTGATTATAGCTAATGTTGCAGGAGGACATATATGAAAGATGTTAGGAGAGTAACTCCTAAGAGTTCTCATCACAAGAAAATTTCTCATTTTTCCTTTATTTAAAACTGTTCCTATATTGAAAAGATGGATGTTAGCTCATAATCATCTCAGAATACATGTAAATTAAACCATCTAGCTATATGACTTAAATTTCTACTGTGACCTGCATTGATTATTTCTCAATAAAACTGAAGAAAAAAAAACCAAAAAATGAATTCCTAGATACATAAAACAGATTAGTGGTTCAGAGGCATGGGGGAAGGGAATAAGGGAATTGACAAAATGGATGAAGGTGGTCAGAAGGTAAAAACTTTCAGTTATAAGGTAAATAAGTTGTGATATATAATGTATAGCACAGTGACTATAGTTAGTGATAGTGCACTGCATACTTGAAAGTTGTTAAGAGAGTAAATCTTAGAAGTTTTTATCCCAGGAAAAATATTTTAACCATGTGTGGTGATAGAGGATAATTATTTTGATAATCATTTTGCAATATGTACATATATTAAATCATTACTTTGTATACATAAAACTGGCATATGATAGCATATGTCAATTCTATCTCAATTTTTAAAAAGAAAAGAAAGGTAAGATTCAGTTTTAAACATAAAGAGTTGGATGTGAAAATGGGATACTCAGTTGGAGGTATTCAACAGGCAACTGAAAATGCAGGATATAAGCTTGTCAGGGCATCAGGTCTGCACATACAAATATGAAAAGAAACCTGATAAATGAATCCAACCAAGATGACCTTAATGTTACTCTCAGCCTAACTAAACTTTAGACAGATTTCTTTTAGTCTAAATACTCTAACTTCATTTTTCTTAGAGCATTTACTTTAGAAAATGTGCAATTGTAAATTCTTGGTCTGGCCCATCAAGATGTAAATTTTCTCCCAGCCTCTTGCTAGTTTTATAACCCAGGAAAGTCTTGTTCAAGGACCTGGGAGCCATCTCTTTGAAATGTAATCTTCAAGAAAGATAGTGTTTTTATCCCTCAGTCTCTATGGGAAGGTATGAGCCTAACTTCAATGAGCACCAATTAGCAAACACAGATGGTCTATACACATTGATCAACCTCCCCCTAGTACTCTTTTCTATGAGTTTTCCACAAGCTCACCCCACTGCTTTAAGCTCTCTTGCCTTTTGTCTCAGCAGAGTTGAGTTCAATATCTCTCATCTATTGCAAAGGTTTTGAATAAAGTCTTCCTTTTCTCTTTAACTTATCCAGTACTGTTTTGCAGTTTTCCTTTGTCGCATCCATCAGAGCCATGGGAGTATTTGAAACACCCAAGAAAGACAATGAGAAAGAGATGAAGGACAATTATGTAAACTGGGGAAACTCAACCATTTAATTATAGGACTGGAAAAGGAACTGAAGAAGTAGGAAGAAAACACAGAATATATAAAACAGAACTTAAAGGCCAAGATAATTTCAAGAAGGAATATGTCAACAGAATCAGTTCTGCATTAAGATATGGAAAATTGATTACCGAAAAAAATGAATAAAAAGCAATTAGACAAAATTAGTAGGAGATGTGTTGATATTTTTTCTAACACCTTTATTGAATGTACACTGTGTGCCATGAGATTTTTAAAGTTTGGGTTTCAAAGGTGAGTGAGACAAGCAAGATCCCTGCTCTCATACAACTTACATTAAGTTGGGAAAGACAATAATATTAATAATAGTAATAAAATGACAAAACCAATAATAAAAGAAATGTCAGAAATGATAGATGCTTATCAAGGAATTTGAAGAGAATGCTCCAATAGAAAGTGACTCAAAAAATACTTTTCTTTTTGACTGGTTTGGCCTCTCTGAAGAAGGGGTAATATGGCTGTGATCTGACTTACTGGGAGGATTCAACCATAAAAAGCTGACATGCTATGGCAAAGATCCTATTGCAGGAACAACTTGGTTAAGTTCAAAGATGCAGAGGGTGGCTATACTGCAGTGAATGAGCCTCAGAACTGTATGAGATGAGATTGACAGAGACCATAAAATTGCAGACCAGAGTATGGCATTGGGATTTTATTTTCACTGTGAAGTGAAGCCAGTGGAGGGTTTAAGCATGAGTGACATCATCAAGTTTATGTTTTAAAAGGATAACTCTGACAACTTTATGGAGACTGAATTTTAGAGATGCATGATGGGAAGTGAGAGATCCTGTAGGACTCTGCAGCCCTCCAGGCTAGAAACTGTAGTAGCTTGGACCAGGGTTCATGAAATAAGCAGTTTCAATAAAAAAGAGAGGCCAGGAGTCAGATTTGTGTGGGAGGAAGTAAAGACAGGTTATGTGGGAGCAGGGGACAACAGATATCATCTCTTCTTACATGCTTTGAATGTGAGATTTGGAGACCAGAAATGAGAAGCATTAAAAAATCTTTTTCATGTAAAGGAATAATGGGATTTTCAGAAGAGGGAAAAAAAAAAAAAAATGGATGTAAAGGAGAAAATGAGTTTACTGCAGAAGGAAATGGTTTAACTTTTGAAACAGAAAGAGCAGAAATAAAGAATGCTGTTCCAAAGAATGTAGATGATTCTCGGAATGTTGTAAGCCTTTCTATAGTTTAATAAATGAACAAGAACTCCTTCCGTTCTTTCCTTTCTACTTTGGAAGAAGAAAATACAAAATGGGTAAGATAAATATCAATGGAATATAAAGCCTAGCAAATGTTAATTTGTACTGCTAGAACCTCAGTTATTCTGGAACTTTGCAGATCAGCATCAATGACTACATCCTGTGTGAGCTGTCACTGAACTCTCTCTATGGATCTCAGAGGAACTGCACAGGAAAATCACAGTGGAAGAGGTCCAAAGTGAAAACCAAGTAAGATAAAACTCACTGCTGCTTCTACTGTAACTCCTATTCCTACTACTACTACTGATAGTAAAAACAATAATTAACTGCTAAAGATTGAGAAATTCCTAAAGATCTTCCTTTTGAATAGAACTGGTTTATAGAAAAAGGCCTAAAAAGACTGCACCTTTCCTAAAAAAGGAAACCAGTGAAATTCTGAAGGTGTTTCTGAATATGAAATTTATGCTGGAAAGTAATTCAGAGCATGTGACCCAACTCTGTCCTTCTAGCCGCTCAACTAACTTATGAGAGTAAAGATTATGAATACAATGGCCAGAGGGGAACTCTTCTTTTACCATAATTTATTTTTTAAAAAAACTTTCAAATATAGGAGAATCTCTAGCAGTTGCAACAGCAACTATAGCCCATAGGATGAAAACATTTTTTGCCTTGGTGATCCAAAAAGACAAGGTATGTTGAGCTTTGATATTTTTCTTAGAGGATATTCCCTCAAACGGAAATTGATCTCTCAATGCTTTTTACTGTCACTCTAATAGATACTTTCTGGGAAGCTAGACTAAAATGTAAAATATTTTGGTGGTATTATATGTTATATGAACATATTATCATTGTCACTCATTTCTGAAATCATGTCATGATAATGATTCCTTATCAGGTATACCTTTTGTTTCAAGATCACTAAGTTCTGCCAAACTTCCAGTATATAGGGTTTATAGTTGTGTTACTGACAAGGAGTAGAGAAATGTTCGTAGTAGCTTAGAGGTCGGACCAGAATATGACCAGTATCTTTTAGAGTTCCAAGATTATATGAAGTTTGTGCTTCCCATGAGAAGCAAAGGACTGTGAACCGGTGTCATCTTAGCTCCTAAGCTAAACTCACAAGGCCTGACTCCCCAGAAGATATTGTAACTGGGGGGCGGAAATGTTTACAGTACTCCAAGCACAGTCTGCTGCTTGATCCTTGAAGCTCCCAAGACATCTAGATGATTATTTCTTTCCATAATAAGCTTATGAAAGGTGAATTTTTGTGGCCTGGGGATTGGTATGAGTTTCATTCACAGCCTGCTTTGCTGTACTCCCTTTAAGAGTGGAAAGTGTATATGTCATCTCTAATTGGAACTCCCAGACAGAAATGATGCCATCAGGGAACTTAAAATATGTGGCCATTTGAATCACCCTGCAGACCAACCATATTGCTATAAAGCAAATAATTTACATTTAAATAACTTATCTGCATTCACCTAATTTAAAAGTAATCTTTATTCTTTCTCAACTAATCCCCAAACTTATGGACTAGTTTGATCATATTTGTGCAATAAAATTGAAATTTTCAGATATGGTAGGTAATCAATTTTAGTCACCTCATCTGCGTTTCCAATCTCATTACAGATTGCAATTTTCAGTGCAGATTACATGATGACCCATCAGTGGCTTTGTTGTTTCTGAATTACCGATTCCTTGCCTACTGCCAGATAAGAACAAAGCCTATGCATCAGCCTGACAGCTTGCAAACAGAAAATGGGCTTGTAGGATTGGATTTAAATCCCAGGTGTAGGGGATAATTACCACATCACTCATGCAGTAACTGAAAAATGGTATTTCAACAAGAAAAATTACATTCCTTTTATAGTGCCAACAGAAATCATTATTTGAGGCTTCACACTGATTCACTGTATCATCACATGTACACTGTACTCATTAAATGTAATGTTTGCTGCAACATAAAAAAGTTATTGTTTCTGGTACTTTGGTGGAGCAGGTAGCTTAAATTTAAGGTTTGTGGAACCTTGATGGTGTAGAGGTCGTTTGGACTCTAATATATACCGTGCAAGAGAAATGACAACCCAGACGCAGAGCTTTCCAACCGGCTCCTATTACAGGAGGCGTGGATGGATAGCACGAAAGAAAACGCAGTATAAATCTTTTGTTTCAAAAACCCCAACCATTTAACCCTACAGTCTGTCCAGAGGAAGAGGACAAATAATGATTCAAATCTTCTTGACAGAGCGATGCCGCGGAGTGCATATTTTACCATTAGCTTTGAAATCATCGAAGCTCAACACACACATTCTAAAGGATGGAAGGATGGAGACTGTATTCATTTGAAAAATCATTCAAGAAAACAGTGGCAGACATACTGGAAATGCACTTCTCACCCTGGCGTTTGGTTCGTCAGCCACGAGGCTGCAGTTGTTTCTCAATGATTGTGCAAGCAGCACAATAATGAGAGAGATGGGCGGATCATCTGTACATGCAGAAGGCTCTGTGTGGACCGCTGAGAGCAGCAACCCAAGCTGTATTCATCGGAGCCCTAGTTATGTTTATGGTCAACTGACTTTCTCATGAAGATGATCAGAATAGTACAAAAGAGGACATACCCTCAGATTTGCTGTGTCCCTGCACACACTCCAAGGGGAAGCACTGATGATAGACAGACAGACAGACAGACAGACAGACAGATAGACAGATAAATGATAGGATTTTAGGTGTCATATCATAGCTTCTCTGCCTTGAATTCATAAATTAATGAGCCTAACTGTTTCTATGGGTAGAGAATAAGATACTTTGTGAAGAGGCTTAAAGTGCGAGTGTGAAGAGCTGAAATGTCTTTCTAATTCTCTATTTCTCTCATCTTTATAGTCTTTTTTTCTTGACAATCTCTTTGGAGAGGCTAAGGGCTTACCAATGCTGATGAAGGCTGTGTGTGTGGAAATCATGCAAGGTTTTCTAATTTCTTTCCAAGACTGGGAAGACACTGCCAGCCACAGACTTAATTTTCTGAGAGTTTTTATCCACTTGTTTTCTAGGAGAAAATGCACCTAACAAACCTTAAAGTGGTGTGTATATAGAGATATGCTACCTGCCCTCAAAGAGCTTATAGTCTATTTCAAAAAGAGGGATGTGGGAAAAATATATATACAATAACAAAAGGTTAAAAGTATCAGGGGCTGAATAACAGGGTCAAGGGTCCTACAAAAGAGGCAGTAAGCCTGGTGAGGGAGGGTGCATTCAGGAAGAGGAGCAGTAGGGGAGACAGCACTTATGTGAACCAGGGAGGCCCGAGGGAGCTCCAATAATAAAACCTTCTTTCATGATGAGACCACAAGGTACTATGCTACTCTCCTAGACATAAGTTTTCAAAGATAAAGCATTCAAAACGCATTAATCTGACCCTCAATCACAATAAAAGTAAACATTTATGCATGTGCACATTTTGTGTAAGGCATGGTGCATAGCCCTTAAGCCAGTTTATCTCAGTTAATTCTCACGCCAATCCTATGAGGCTATCATCACCCCATTTCAAACAGGTGGAATTTGTCACTCTGCCAAGGGACAGAGCCAGGATTTGAACTGAGCATGTCTTTCTATAGAGCCTGTTCTCTTAATCACTCCCCCATATAGTTACAAGGTCTTCACAGGCATTATGCTGTAATATTTTGTTCTCATGTATAAAGCGAACACTACCTGAAAAGTAAAAGTTTTAGTTACTACATCATGTCCAACTCTTAGTGACCCCACAGACTACAGCCTGCCAGGCTCCTCTGTTCATGGGATTCTCCAGGCAAAAATACTGGAGTGAGTCGCCATTCCTTTCTCTGGGGGATCTTCCTGACCCAGGGATCAAACCCAGGTCTCCTGTACTGCAAGCGGATTCTTTACTGTCTGTGCCATCATAGGATTTTCAACACTACCTAGCCCCAGTCATTTGATAACTAAAACACTCATGGCGTTGACAGCCATTTTAAAATGATTTGAGGATCCAGTTAGCAGTCATAACAACACACATCTCAGGTGTGGGTCAAATCAAATTTTCTTTGAAGAGCACACTCTCAGCTCCAGCTATGCACTATTTAAATTCTGTGTTGTTGGTGGCATTTCGTTCTATTTCTTGAAATGCAAAGCATAACCTATTCCACCCACTCAGAAACTCAACAAACTTAAAGAGATAAGTCCCTTTGCAAAGACGCCTGAGAGGAATTTTTCCCCCTAGGCTTATCAGGGAGAACAATGCGCGTTCGATTCTGGATCAGGTGGTCATATTAGAAAATGCATTAAAATGCAGGCTGACAAACAAGACCAAATGCAAAATTACCATTCTGTTCTGCTCCTGACAGCACTGTGGAGAATGGGATTTCTCTGTATTCATGCCACTGGGGCCTTACATGGCATGGTTTAATTGGGGGTCAACATGTGGCTGAACTGCAGATTGTAAGCTGTGTTCAAAATTAAAACTGACCAGACATGAATGCCGTTTCCCACCTGCGTAGTCCCTGTAGGGCAGAAGCTAAATTTTCCACATGAAGATGCCTGCACCTTCCCAGCACTCCATCTCTGGTCACACTTCCTCTGCAGCTCCTAATTTACTAAGAAACCGAGCAGCCGCATTCATCTAAGAACCCCTGTGCAGGGAGGCTGATCAAACGCCTCCCCTATGTGAATAAATTGGCTGCACCCAGAGTAAGAAAATCTGCTGTGTATTCTTAAAAGGAATGCGATCAGAGCGTGTGTGATTTACAAACTATCCAGTATTTTTATTGCAACATGAAAATAAATGGATTTGGTCCCCATTGCAGCTCAGTTCTTTCTCCCGAGGCTGGAGGGGTTGCCTGTTTGGCCCTGTGGCGTGCCCTCGTGAGAGCGGTGAGAAAGCAGCTGCTTACATTACCTGGGAGGACTCCCTTTAAAAGCCTCTCTTGCTCCAAAGAGCTTTGCTGCTTAATTTTGTTTTTCCTGAACATGTTAGATTGAGCCCGTTGATGCTGCCTCCTGCCGCCTCATTGTTCACTGCTGGGTTGTATGACGTTTCCATGCTTGGGAAAGGTGCTGGACAAATTACACGGGATATCTCACCGTGTGGGAGTCAGGGCCAGGCCAGGAAGACCTCACAGCATTAGCAAGTGGCGCTCCTGCAGCCTGGGAGGTCGGGGTAGGAGTGGGGAGCTGCTATTAACCTCACGCCATGGCCACGCACAAGTAAGTGAAATGACTAGCCTGACGCCACCCAGGAAGGGAAAGCCAAATACACAGTGAAGTTGAACAGAAATCATATGAGTGCTTCCCACACCGCAAAGCTGCATCTTTCTTGCTTTGTTAAAAGTGGCAACATGCATGGCTTTACACTGTTCATGACCGGAAGGAGGTTTTCCTTGCTTCCCATTTCTGATCCCATGGTTAATAACTGCTTCCATGATTTTAACTCGCCCCTCTGAAACACTATTGGGGGAATGGGACAATGAAGTCTGCCCGCTCTGGGCAAGGCCAGAAGGCAGTGAAGGAGACAGAGAAGTTAACTGTCTGCCTGGTGTTTGCAAGTAGCAAATGTGGCCATGCACCTTCAAAGAATGTGTTCCACTTTGAATTGTTCAGTGGTCTAAATGTGAGGAAATTGTTGGATCTTTCACAATGAAATACAAATCCTGTTACAGTTTTCAGAATTCTGGGGCAGCCAATATAGCCATTTTAGACATATTCACTGTTTAACCAAAGACATGAAATTTACATTTCTGTCCTATCCTTAACTTACTTAAGTCAGATGCTTCTTAAGACTCAATCTGAAGAGACTTCTGGCACAGTAGACTATTTCTGAGGTTTCCCTAACTATTCTTAAACCCAAAGGCTCTGTACAATTGCTCTTAGGCTAGCTCTTTCACTTAATATTTATTAATCACTTACCAACAATAAAACCCTGTGTTGGGCGCTCAGGGGAAGATAAACAGTATCTGATTCTACTGTCAATCAGTTTATAATCTCATAGAGGTTTTAAGGCTCCCAAACTGGCTACAATGTCCATAGCAAGAGGTCCGAAATACAGGCCCTGGAAAACTGGGGTCATTTTTAATGGAGGTGACTAGAGAAAGATTCTTAAAGGAGGTGCCTTTGAGTTAAGTCTTAATGAAAGGGGAGAATTTTTTGAAGGGTACAGATGAGAAAATGAATTATTGATGGAAGGAAAAGAAAAGATAACTATGCAGCGAGGCTAGAACGTAGGTTACATGATCAGCAGTTGGGGAAGGTGGATGCCAATGTTGGCTTGTATTTCATTTGCTTGTTAATAGGAATGCAGGATGCTCAAGCCCGTTGCTCAGGAGACTGCTGTAAGCAAAGCAATGTTTTAGGAAGGTACATCTGGAACTAGAAGCAGGGGGACCAGTAAAAAGAATAAGGGCTCAAACGAGAGTAGGAGTGTTGGAGAAGGAAAAGAGGAGGCCAGCGTGAGAGGCATGAGGACTTGCTGGACTCTTTGCCAGGACACAGCCCACTGAGCCCTGAGCCAGAGTAGATGGCCACGCCTAACAAAAAGCAGGAAGGTAGGAACCAAAGAGGAAGGCAGAGAAAGGGCAAAAAGAGAGGATTTAAATCAGTATTGAGTATTGTAAGGGACCAAGAAAGAAGAGAGTTGTTTTCTTTTTTTTTCTCCCCCAAATAGATCTTTGAAGTCAATAACATCAAATGCTGTAAGGTCAATGATAAGAATGATAAATAGCCATTGGAATGCAAAATCGGGAAGTCATTGTTCACTGCCAAGAGAACTTCAGATTACAAACAGTAAGGGGTGAGAGATGGCAGGGGAGTCTGCTCGCAGCTCTGTCTTTAAAATATTTGGGCCTGTAACTTGGACAGGATGTGAGGAAAATAAGCATTAATATGTGGATAATGGCAAAGGGAAAGAGGCACGATTTTTCCTGAGAGCATTTTTTGCTTTGGTTGTGCCATGAAGCATGTGGGATCTCAGTCCCCGGACTAAGGATCAAACCTACACCCCCTGAATTGGAAGCACAGAGTCTTAACCACTGGACCACCAGGGAAGTCCCTCTGGAGAGCATTTTGGTGGTAAGAACTTGAAATGGGAATCCCCTTGGATTACAAAAGCAATGACATTTTATTTGAATTTGTTTTAAGGAAATGTATATTGTTGATTTTAAAAATGACCTACAGGAATGCTTATTACAAGTCTTTATATAATGGTGAAAAATTTGAAGTAACCTAAATGAATTCTGATACATCTGCCTCAGAATTTAGGACTACATAGCTCTATGAAGATGTGCTTAAAAGAAAAAAAAAAAAAAAACAAACCTCATGACACAAATAAAGAGGAGTTTTTCATCTTTGTCAGTTATTAAGTGAGTTAAACAGGTTATAAGGCAATAATCAAGGTGTGATTTCATTTTTGAATGCAATTATACATACTGCAAGCATACATATATATGGTATATGTGATATATATATATATATATCATATACATATGATATATATATATATACACACATATGAAGTGAAGTGAATTTGCTCAGTCATGTCCGACTCTTTGCGACCCCATGGACTGTAGCCTACCAGGTTCCTCAGTTCATGGAATTTTTCAAGCAAGAGTACTGGAGTGGGTTGCCATATCCTTCTCCAGGGGATCTTCCTGACCCAGGGATTGAACCCAGGTCTCCCACATTATAGGTAGATGCTTTACTGTCTGAGCCACAAGGGAAGCCCCTATATACATATATATGTATAAATGTATATGTATAAATGTATAAATATATATAATGTATAAATTTATAATGTATAATTATAAATATACATATAAAATATAAATATACATGTAAAATGTATAAATAAAATGTATATTTTATAATGTATAAATATATATAATATATGTATATATATGTATAAATATATACACTTACGTGTAATACACACACACACACACATATATATACACACACACATTATATATGTGTGTGTATATATATACACATTAAGGGGCTTCCCTTGTGGCTCAGCTGGTAAAGAATCTGCCTGCAATGAGAGAGACCTGGGTTTGATCCCTAGGTTGGGAAGATCCCCTGGAGAAAGGAAAGGCTACCCACGCCAGTATTCTGGCCTGGAGAATTCCATGGACTGTATAGTCCATGGGGTCGCAAAGAGTAGGACACAACTGAGCGACTTTCACTTATACACTAAGAATGTATATATATGTATACTATATACAGCCAGATATTTTTGTTTGCCTCGTCAAACCCACATTATACACATCTCTACCTTATTTTCTGCCTCTTGCTTTCTGATATATGTGAATGGCCTTGCTAGCTCCCTTGTGCTATAGTAGGGTTAGGACAGTGGAAGACTGAGTCAGGAGATTGGAGGGAGCGAAAGGAGAGGTTTGTGTATATAATTCACCAACTCCCTCCCAGTGTTGTTACCTTGGTCTCTTTGCCTCCCAAAGTACTCAACTCCTATCCATGGGGCATTCTTGCCAAAGTTCTTGGCTCTGAGTTCTAGTGCTGCTGTTTTCCCTCACACCTTTAGGTTCAGGGCTGATAAAAAAAAAACAAAACAGGTAATAGATACTATGCACTATGCCTTATGATTCCTCTATGTCCTGTTCACATTTTTATAATATCTCTTTATTGAACTCTTTAATTTAGTCCAACTTGAGTTTGCCTAATTTTAGTGGGATCTTGCATCATATGTGACAACAATCTTATACAAACTATTTCTTCAACTTGGAAAATTCAAGGTCTGCCTGGAGACATTTAATTCATTTAGTCTGGTTTGTGCTGCTAGAAGTTTATATAATTTTAGGGGCCCTCATTAAGAAAAATAATACAAATTTATAAATATATATCTATGTATAATAGGTATTTAGAATGAGAAAATAAATGATAACATGCTGCACATTAAAAAAACTATATTACAACATTTCCCAAACTGGAGAAAATAGAATAATGTTTTTATTAATCAACCTTTTGACACAGCTCTGTAATAGGGTTTTGCCAACATCTGTTGCTCACATATTCTTTATTTCTTTATATGACAACAATTTTGTAATCTTGTTTTTACTAGAGAAAACACAAAGATAAGCTGATCTTTCCTCTAGTATGGATGAAAAATATTTTGATAGTTAGAAAAGTTCATTAAGCTTCATAACATTATAAGATCATGTCATTTTTTAGGAATGTGAAAATCTGAGAAAAACCTCTCTCTAATATTATTCATATTCTAAGATTTTAAGGCACTAATGAGTGTATTCCTGCGAGGAGAGAATACACTATTTTTTCATTTTGGCCACTCATCAATGAGATCAAATCCTCTTAGGTTTATAATTTTATACACTGGATGACTAGAAGAATTTCCTACAGATTAATTTCTTGTTCTGCACATTTTAAATCTTGCTTCTCTTCCTCCATCCACATTCTTATAGTGTCAGTTCCATAGGAAATATTCGTACCAAGATATGAACTCTGGCCCTGTACCTTTGTGTCCCAACCCTGAGTGAGTTGACACTGTATATTAGAGGAATATCCTAGAACTTGTATATACATTGTGATGGCTAGCAATAACTTATCTACACAGGGATATGACTGCAAACCACAGAAATGTATCCCACTAACCCAAACTATTTCCAAGTCTACTTTCTCCTAATCACATTCTAAAAAGGATGTGGCCCCTCCAAGCCCATCTGAACCAAAAGGAAGTGTGTTGGAGGGGATGTTGGAGTAAGAAAAAAAGAAAAATGATCTTAAATACCAATGGGTAAAATATACTGCATAAAACATAAGACCATAAGAACACAGTGGAAGAGATCCATGCAACTGCAAGGCCCTGAAGTATAAACTTCATTAGTAAGTCCACTTCTGGGTTTATTCAAACCACTTCAGTGTAGATGCTCTCCTTGAGTCTCCTGTCTCCTAGACCTAGCTCCTTACATTCCATACACCATAAGCAGAATTAGTCCCCTATCTCTGTATTCTCATAGTTCCTTGAAGATTCTTCTTTATAAATACCTTCTTATTTTAGTAGAATTAATGGTTTAAAAACAATTTGTCTATAAGATCTTGATTTTATCTTAGTTAACAAAGATGTAGAACCTGGCAACTGATGAAACTTACACCTTTGTGCAGATGCTCAATAGATGTTTTCTTTTAAATTAATAGGCTGACTAAATGATATGTGATGAGATAAATAATCGTCATAAAAGGAGACAGAAAAATTCAAAGCATGATCATAGAATGGAAAAAAATCAACTAAAAGAGGATGAAACAAATCTTAAAGAAACAGCAAAGATGCAGTAGAGAAGAGAAAATTAAGTTTTCAAAAGATGCCTTGATCCTTCTCAGAAAGGGAAGGTGGATAAATCATAGCTAAAATGAAGGGATATAACTGAGATTTCAAGTATAAGAGACCAATCAAAAAAGACACTGATAGAAGTATATCATGCAATCAAAAAGGAGTAAACAATAGATGGTGACAAAGGACTCAAAGCTGTTTTGTAACTAGCTCAAAATTTGTAATTCTTTTCAGTAATTCTGCTCTTTACAAAAATCTATTTTGACAATCCAGCCACTATCATTAGACAGAGATTATCAAAATGTTTCAATAGAGAATTCAATCTCCTGAGCCATTACCAGGAAAACCAAAGTTCTCCATCAAACATCTTGACAGCATTATGTGGACCAAACAAAATGTATCTGCAGATTCAATCCTGCCCATAGGCAACCAGCATGTAACCTTTATTTCAACACCATTCAACATCTATAAAAATTATGAAGAAGGACTCTGCTCCCTCCCCATCACCTCCAATGAACTACATTACAGATCCACAGGTGGGGCCAAGGAAAGCTGGGGAATTGCATTACTATGAGAAGTTTATTAAACATGTTAATTTGCTTATATCAGAGTGATACATTCATTATTCTAAAACTAATGTGATTAGCCCTTAATAATGGTGACATGTGTCAATAGAGGGGATGCCAAATTAAGAATTGATGGGTTAAGAGAAAAACAATTAAGAAATCAGTCAATTGATGTGATTTGCACAGGGCATCTGACCAATAAAGGTGGAAAGATAAGGGCATTAATGATAAGGCAAGTTCCCATTTCACCTATTTGTAGCCTGCCTCTAATATAGAGCTCTATCCTACCACAGCTAGAATTCTCTCTCCAATTACAAATCCCTTGACTGATAGACACCACCATTCTGCTAGCAGAATGCATCATGCCTTAGCCTGCAGGGAAAAGAGATGTGATTTCATTGTTACACTTATTAGAGAACTAACTCCATTTAACAGCATTATGAACAGAAACTAAGTGCTAAGTGTGTATAGATGACTCCACTAGGCCTTATAAAACAGTCATAGACTAATAGCTTCAAACAAATCCTTCAAAACAAATGTGTAGTCCAGGATTCAAAACAGATACAGAATTTCATCATTAGTGATAAATGTGGTTTTTCAACCTTGTTCCTCAGAGCACAAGTAGGTGCTTAAAAACACAAGGAGAAATCTTATATAGGATATAACATGAAATGCTTCCTTTCCATAGGATATTAAATCTCATATGCAAGTAATATGGACTCTTCCCACCTTTTCATTAAGGTGGAAAAATGACTGAATTGTCCCTATGAAGTGGGGACTCTTATTGAACTTCAGTCTGACTATGCTAAAAAAAACAAACAAACAAAACTTATGATGATGAGATTCTTAAATTCACAAAGGAAACTTGTCCCGTGTCTAAGTGACCTTTTCTCAACATGTCTCTCTTTAACCTAAATCTCCTATTGTTTCAGTTTAATACCATTTATTCCGTTTTGCTCCCCAGTGGCCACACCAACTAAAGGTAACCCTACCTTTGGGAGTGAAACTGCAGTCCTGGACAGGCAGGTTTATCAAGGCCACTAGTGAAGGAGAGGAGAAAAGAAAATGCCTCAGGTGGTGACAAACAGTTCAAATCCAATATAAATGGCATGACACATTCTGTATTTATAACAAATCGTCTAAACCAATAAAAACTCTAAACGTTTCAGTGGGCAAGAATAGGGAAATGAGGAAAGAGAAGTCAGAGATGACATACTATTTATGAGAACACTTGAAATGATTCTCTGAAAATTTCCTATAACTGATTCTTAAATTGATATTTTTAAGTTCATGGAAAAGACCTTTGAGATGTAAAAGCTTATGAATTCACAGAGTACAATTTAAGCATGATGAATTAATTTCCTTATTGCATAGAATTGTTAGATCATGGACTAGATGAGATTATTCCCAGGTTTCTGGGCTACCTATCACTTGGTGAGTAACTGTGGGTTGACAACAGTTTGGTTGTTCCAAATCAAGAAAGGAGTACGTCAAGGCTGTATATTGTCACCCTGCTTATTTAACTATATGCAGAGTACATCATGAGAAACGCTGGGCTGGATGAAGCACAAGCTGGAATCAAGGTTGCCAGGAGAAATATCAGCAACCGCAAATATGCTTATGACTTCCCTGGTGGCTCAGACGGTAAAGCGTCTGCCCTCAATTCAGGAGACCCGGGTTCAAACCCTGGGTTGGGAAGATCTCCTGGAGAAGAAAATGGCAACCCACTCCAGTACTCTTGCCTGGAAAATTCCATGGATGG
Organism: Muntiacus reevesi; assembly: GCF_963930625.1. Lineage (NCBI taxonomy): Eukaryota > Metazoa > Chordata > Mammalia > Artiodactyla > Cervidae > Muntiacus > Muntiacus reevesi. The sequence goes on from NC_089263.1 coordinate 34,153,762, forward strand.
AGGAGTCTGGTAGGCTATAGTCCATGAGGTTGCAAAGAGTCGGACATGACTGAGCAACTTCACTTCACTTCACTTTCAGATATGCAGATGACACCACCCTTATGGCAGAAAGCAAATAAAAATGAAACAGCCTCTTGATGAAAGTGAAAGAGGAGAGTGAAAAAGCTGGCATAAAACTCAACATTCAGGAAACTAAGATCATGGCAACTGGTCCCTTCACTTCATGGTGAATAGATGGGGAAGCAATGGAAACAGTGTCAGACTTTATTTTTTTGGGCTCCAAAATCACTGCAGATGGTGACTGCAGCCATGAAATTAAAACACGCTTGCTCTTTGGAAGAAAAGTTATGACCAATCTGGACAGCATATTAAAAAGAAGAGACATTACTTTGCCAAGAAAGGTCCATCTAGTCAAGGCTATGGTTTTTCCAGAAGTCATGTATGGATGTGAGAGTTGGACTATAAAGAAAGCTGAGCACTAAAGAACTGATGCTTTTGAACTGTGGTATTGGAGAAGACTCTTGAGAGTCCTTGGACTGCAAGGATATCCATCCATTCCATCCTAAAGGAAATCAGTCCTGAATATTCATTGGAAGGAATGAATGCTGAAGCTGAAATTCCAATACTTGGGCCACCTGATGTGAAGAACTGACTCACTGGAAAAGACCCTGTTGCTGGGAAAGATTAAAGATGGGAGGAGAAGGGGACGACAGAGGATGAGATGGTTGGACGGCATCACCAACTTGATGGACATGAGTTTGAGTAAACTCTGGGAGTTGGTGATAAGACAGGAAGGCATGGTGTGCTTCAGTCCATGGGGTCACAAAGAGTCAGACACGACTGAGCAACAGAACTGAACTAAACTGAACTGAAGACTGAAGGAAGACAAGGAAGACTGAAGAAAGAGAATAAATTAAATTTGAGATATCATGGGATACCCATGTGGCTTCCCAGATGGCTAAGTGGGTAAAGAATCCGCCTATAATGCATGAGACCAGGGTTCGATCCCTGGGTCAGGAAGATCCTCTACTGGAGGGCATGGCAACCCAATCCAGTATTCTTGCCTGGAGAATCCCATGGACAGAGGAGCCTGGTGGGCTACAGTCTTTAGGGGTGAAAAGGGTTGAACATGACTGAAGTGACTGAGTATGCATGAGATACCTACATGGAGCTATTAGATAGACAACTGGATACCAAAATGTGGAGATCAGAAGTCAAGCTTGGGTTGGAGAACTACAGTTGGAAAACATATATGGAGACAAAGGAGAAAAAATTAACTGGATAGGTAAGAGAAAAATTTGGACTGGGTGGTATGGTAGGAGTCAGAGAAGAAATGTTTCAAGAAGGCTATGATGGATACTGTATTGAGTGCTGCCAAACAGTTGAGCTGGATGAGGAAGGAAATGTTTCTATTATGTTTGAAGATGTGGTATTATTCTACTGACATGGTATGAAAAAATACCTTAACTGTAATTTTTCTTTTTCTTATTTGTAACTTCAGTTTCTCAGCTGTTACCAGCAATGTCAACTGATGTCGTTTTGTTACAATGAATACCCAGCTTTTTCTTGTTGCAAAATATCTCACGCTGGCCAAAAGAAAATTCACACCTTAGTTAACTGGGGAATCTCCAAGGATGCTGACATTATCTATAAAACAGTATTGGCTATTCTTTGCTACCAGTTGGGATGGAAACTTACCACACCTGCTGCCAATGAAATATGAGAGCGGTGCACAACACCAATGACCTAGCGGCTGCAGGGAAGCGTCTCTGAATATACGGGTGGATCCATCGCCCAGTTGTGTTCAGTTTAGAATATGCCACCATAAAGCTACTTGGACACTAAAGTTTATAGAACATACTGAAGCAGTTCTAGCCTCAGAGGATACACCTGTCTTCCGGATGGCTGAATTTAGCATGAGCTCAGCCATTGCTATTGTAGAAGGAAATGGCAACCCACTCCACTATTCTTGCCTGGATAATCCCATGGACAGAGGAGCCTGGCAGGCTACGGTCCATGGGGTCACAAAGAGTTGGACATGACTGAGTGTCTAAGCATCAGCCATTGCTGTAGCTGGCAAACTAGTCCTCTATGCACCATCATTGAGCTTCCTCTCTTTGGGAAGTTCTATCTTAGGGGATTCTCCATCCTTCTAACTATCCAGCATCTTTCATTGACCTCCCAGTGTATCAGATTTACATGAATACAGTGGAAGCTCACTGAACTCTTCAGTTTCTTTGCAAATTAAAGGCTACAAATAGGGAGGTTGGAACATGCACCACTTCATTGGTGTAGGAGCTCTCTCCTTCACTCTTTTAAGACACTTTATTACATACATTCACATCACTTCTATGAATCTTGAAAGGATTCTAATAGAATCAAAATAAAAATAAAACTCAGAGAGGCCAAATAACTTATCCAAAGGCACATAGTGCTTGAGTGGACAAGGTAAAACTTAAATCTAGAACCTAACTGGTTTATTTTTAAAAACAGCTTTTTTGAAGTACAATTGTCATGAAATACACTGCATATATTTAATGCGTCCATTTTGATAAAATTTAAACACGTATACCCATGAAACTATCATCACAATTAAGAAAATGAATATATATATCACTAACAAACATTTCTTCATGCTCTTTTGTTATACTTCCCTTCTACCTCTCCCTTACACCCTAACCCCAGGCAACCAATCGCCTATTTTCTGTCAGAATAGGTTAATTTACATCTTCTAGGATTTTATACAAATGAATATTTATAGTATGGACTCATTTATCAATTTTTTTCACTTGTCATAATTATTTTGAGGTTCATTCACGGCATTTTGTACACTAATATTCTTATTCATTGCTGAATAGCATTCCATTTTATGGATACACCAAAATTTATTTATTCATTCACTGATGGATGGATATTTGGATTATTTCCAATCTGGGGTCATCACAAATAAAGCCACTCTGAATATTCATGTGCAATGCGAAGTCTTTATATGAACATATGCTTTCCTTGGGCGATTCTGTGAGTACATGTTTAACTTTTTTAAAAACTTCAAAACAGTTTTTCAAAGTAGTTTCTAAGATTTTCCATTCAGTTTGAGAGTGTATGAGATTTCCCGGTTCCTACACACTGCCACCAATATTAAATATAATCATTATTTTAACTATTTTAATAGTTTTGTTGAAGTATCTCAATATGAGCTTCATTTGTGTTTCCTAGTGGCTGGTGATGGTGAACATCTATTTTTGCATGTTTACCTTCCATCAGTGTATCTTTGAAGAAGTGTTGGTTCTTTTGTCCTCTTTGTATTGGGCTACTTCTTTTATTATTAAGTTTTGTGTTCTGAATACAGTTTTTTAAATCAGATACAAAATTTTCAGATATTTTCTACCATTTTAAAATGGTATCTTCTAAAGACTTTCATTTTCTTAACAATGTCTTTCAAAGAATAGGAATTGGTCATTTTGATGAAGTAGAACTTATCAATGTTTTATTTCATTGATCATATTTTTTGTTTAATTAATGAAATTGGCCTAACTCAAGGTCACAAAGATTTTCCTGCATGTGTTATTCTAGAGGTTTTACAGTTTTAGGTTTTACATTTAGGTATATGAGCCATTTGGAACAATTTTTGTTTCCAGCTTAAGGTATGGATTTAAGCTTATTTGTTTTGCTTAGGAGTATCCTTTAGGGCTTCCCTGGTGGCTCAGTGGTAAAGAATTCACCTGCAATGCAAGAGATGTAGGCGATGCTGGTTCAGTCCCTGCATTGGGAAGATCCCCTGGAGGAGGGCATGGCAACCCACTCTAATATTCTTGCCTGCAGAATCCGATGGACAGAAGAGCCTGGCAGGATTTAGTCCATAGCGTCGCAAATAGTCAGACACAACTGAAGCGACTGAGCACGCATGCATCCTTTAGTTCTAGCACAAATTGTTAAAAGATTCTCCCTTCTCTATTGAATTTTCCTTCAGTGTTGTGTGTGTGTGTATATATATATATATATATATATATATATATATATATATATATGGACCTATACTGGACTTTCAATTCTGTTTCTTTGATCTATTTGCCTATATTTAAGTCAGTTCCATACTGTCTTGATTATTAGCTTTTAATTAAGTTTTGAATTCAGGTATTGTTAATCTCTCAATTTTACTTTTTTATTTTTCTAGGTTGTTTGGGCTAATCAACATCTTTTACATTTCCACTGGACTTGAAGAATCAATTCATCAATTTCCTAAAAAAAATCAGCTAGGATTTTAATTGTGATGATGTTGAATCTATAGATCAATTTAAGGGAAACTGACATCTCAGCAATATTGAACCTTCCAATCCATAAAGGTGGTTATTTTTTTCATGTAAGTTCTTTTTAATTTCACTAAGTAATGTTTTACAGTTTTTGGTTTAGAGGTTTTACATATCTTTTGTGAAATTTGTCCTTAAGTTTCTAATATTTTTGGATGTTATTATAAATGGTATTCTTAATTATAATTTCCTTTTGCTTGTTAACAGTATATAAAAATACAATTAGTGTGCTTGATATTGTATCCAGAAACCTTGCCAAGACTACTAAATTGTGTTATTTTAGATATACTGTACATTTTCTACAAAGATGATAATGTTTCAGAATGGAGTTTTACTTCTTCCTTTTCAGTTAGATGCCTATTATGTCTTTTTCTTGATTTATGCACCACCTAGGCTTGTATTCCTACTTCTTCATTTATTCATTCAACAAATATTTTTTGATTGCCTATTATGCATGAATCATAGTTACAAGTAAGATGAATTCAGTGTGAATGAGACAAGGAGGGTGGGTACATGTTGTCATGGAATTTACAACAATTATTCAATTGTTTAACAAAATAGGTGTGTTTAAACATGAGTGTTAATATAAATAGTGTTAGTCACTCAGTAGTCATGTTCGACTTTTTGCAACTCCACTGACTGTAGCCCGCCAGGCTCCTCTGTCCACGGAGTTCTCCAGGCTATTTGAATACTGGAGTGGGTTGCCATTTCCTTCTCCACAATATACATAAGGAATAGCCAATAAAAATAGGAATATTTAACCTAAAATATAACATAGAAAAATAATTATGCTTTTCAAATATTCAAGGGAGTATCTGGCAGAAGTGGATTATTTTCTTCCTGAATAATTTCAGAGAATTTAACTGGGATTAGTGGTGGAAAGTGGAGGAGAGATATTAAAGCATTTGTTGCCACAAAAATATTTGATATTAAAATAAACTGCTTAATAATAATCTTGCTATGAAAAGTTTATCAAGAGGCTGGATAATCTTTCATGAGTGATAACATAGAGAAGCACCATTCTCAAGTAGAAGACATGGTTAAAAGGATTACCAGAGTGGTTCCCAATTTGGATGATCTGAAATTCCTTTTTTTCTTTTTAAACAAGATTACCCCCATTCCTGCCCCACTGTGGGTTGTATTTTTTTTTTTAATATTTATTTATTTGGCTGTGCAGTCTTAGTTGTGGCGCCTGGGATCTTCAATCTTTGTTGCAGCATACAGGATTTTTAGCTGCAGCATAAGAACTCTAAGTTGCAGCTTATGGGATCTAGTTCCCCAACCAGGAATCTAACCCGGACCCACTGCACTGAGAACACGAATTCTCAGCCACCAGATCACTAGGTAAGTCCTAGAAATTCTTTACCTGCAAAGATTAATGGGATAAGGCCTTTGCTTTTATTATGCTTACAATCTCCTCCTCAGAAAGAAAGATAGGTTTACGACAGAGACTAATAACACAGTTCAAATTATGGTTCAAGACAACAAATGAAGATACTTAGACAAAGTAGGATGCAATTCATGGCTGAAATAAATGGGACAGATCATGTACTCAGTAAGAATTGTTCAGACATTTTCTGTCAATCAAATATATATATATATATATATATATATAAACATTATTTTGTTCACACATTCCAGCCTCTCTCCCAAATTCCCATCTGGCTTGTCTTGAGTGTCCCTTCCTTTCCTTTACATAGGTTCTAATTCTTAATTCCTCCTTCAGTGTTGATCTTAAATCCCAAAAATATCGTCCATGAAGATCCTCTCAAAATTCTAGTCTTCTGTAGTCATTCTCTTTTCTCATTGATTGTTTACACTTTAGTTAAATCACCAGGAAAGAAAATAAGTCTTACATCTCTAAGCAGGTCTAACATTCAGAACATGCACTCATTCAATGGGAGCTAATATTATTATAATGGCAACAATGCATAAAGGGGATTCCCAGGTGGTGCTAGTGGTAAAGAATCTACCTGCCAATGCAGGAGATGCAAGAAATGTGGGTTCAATCTCCTGGGTTGGAAAGATCCCCCAGAGGAAATAGCAAACTACTCCAATATTTTTGCCTCGGAAATCCCATGGACAGAAGAGCCTGGCAGGCTAAATATAGTCCATAGAGTCACAAAGAGTCAGACATGACTGAGCACGCATGCACCTAACTTAACAATGCAAAGGAGACCAGAGAGAAAAGACCATCATGATAACTTTGGGTAGCACAGCTAGAAAATATTCTTTAGAGGAGGTGGAATTTTACCTCCTACTTCTCTCCTGATTCACTGATACATTTAGTCATTCAATAAATATTCATTGATGACTTCTAAATCACATCATGTCAAAGACTGGATGACACAAAAAAGAACAAGGCAGACATGGCACCCTGACTCAAGAGCTTACGTTCTAATTATAGAAATAAGGACAAAGACAAAGATAAAAAAAAAATTACAAATCATTAAGTAAACAAGCTAGAGACTAATTTTATGTAGAATGGTTAGGAATAGATTTTTTGAGGAAATGATAGGCTGGAACTTGATGACACGAACATGCAGACAGTGTTGGGAGCAGGGCAGTAAGGGTACATTTAGGCAGAGTAAAGAGCTTCTGCAGGACTTGCCATGTGAGAATGACCTTAAGTTTTTTTTTTTTCTGGCAATGAATAGAAGGCTCTGTGGCTGCATCTGGTGGCAAAAGGGGAGGTGGGGAAAAGATGATCTTGGAGAGGTAGATGGGCCCAGGCTGTGTGAGGCTTTGAGGGCCATGGGGAGGAGTTCAGATTTCCTTTTAAGTATAAGGGAAGACATTACAGGAGTTTAAGCAGGAGAGTGACATGACCTCCTAGTTTAAATTTTTTGAGAACACTGGTTGCTCTATAAGAAATGGACTGACAAGAGTATGGAGTTAGAAGGCAGTTGGCAGTAACCCAGAGAAGAAATGACACTTTCTTAAACACCTGAAGCAGCAGGATGGAAGAGAAATCAACAATGTTTCGTTCTGCAACTGGATGTGGCTGCTTTAAATAACCCTTTGAGCTTTAGGAATGTTAGAATTCTGCTCTTTTAAGACTCAAATCCTGGCTGGAGGCAGTGCTTTGTTTTTACCAAGGAAATAACTTTGTTCTCTATGTGGATGCTGTTTATATATGGTGGTTTGGGAGATGGCTGCAGAAGAATGAGGTTTAGGGGCACCCCAGGTCTCCATCACCCAGCCATTGGTGACACCTCAGATGACCCTCCCCAGCACAGCTTTCTGCTGCACTGGCAGCAATACAACCTGGTCGCCTGCAGTGTCGAGGAGCCCTAACTGCTACAGGATCTAGTCTGGCATAATGCTTGCTTGATTCAGAAATACCATGAGGCTCCTTTCATTATCAAAGGCAACAACCTGGCCAAGACCGTGACTCACCTTGCCTAGCTGGAGGTCAAGCTGAATACATGGGCACACCCAGATGGATAAAAAAATAAATTTCATAGTTTGGGGAACACTGCCCCCTCCAATGACACAATGTTGTCATTTGAGCAGAAACAATTCTAAAAGCACAGGAGGACCATACATTTTGGGACAGGGCTGCTTTTATAGCTAGGAAATACCTTGGTCCACTGATAAAGGAGGTTCCTTCATGTCCAAGTCCATACTTCCACTTTCTTGCAGCCCATCCTTTCACTTCCTTCAAGCCCAATCTCAGTCCCAAGTTTTCATCAGCTGCCTTAGAACTGTAGGCAGCAGGACTGGGTCAGAAGCCTTATGTTAAACCCAACTAACTGTGTGCAGATATTTTGAGAATAAGAGGCTCATTGTTTCAGTAAAATCTTGTGGCAAAGCTTTGTTTATCCAATCCTATCACCTGCTATACCTGATATAGCATAGGAGAGAAACTGCCTACTAAGCTTTTAGCACAGTGACTATAGCCTCATTGGTTCAGAGAATAGGATCCTTGCCCTCCTGTTTTTCTCTAACAAGATGGGCACATGTTTGTTTAGTCAATTGCTTCAAAAATTAGGCCTCCAAGAAGTATTAAATTAGTGCTGTTTAGTTCCTCTCTGATGACTCAGTGGTAAAGAATCCACCTGCCAATGCAGGAAACGCCAGTTTTATCTCTGGGTTGGGAAGATCCCCTGGAGAAGGAAATGGCAATCCACTGCAGTAATCTTGCCTGGGAAACTCCATGGATAGAGGGCCTAGCAGGCTACAGCCCTTGAAGTCGCAAAGGGTCGGGCATAACTGAGCGACTGAATACACACATGTCATAGCCCACACCCAAAAGGAAGTTAAATGGAAACTGAACTTTCAAAAAAACCAATTCATTCAATTCAAAAACTTCCCTATGTGGACATGACAAAATATGAGAAGGTAGCTGCCAACACCCTTTCCGGAAAGGCTGTTCCATTCTTAAAGCCATAAGGGAGGGTGGACCCACATCTGTGCCTCTGAGCACTGCCTGAACATGGTCCTTGGGATGCCTACAGCAGCCTCGGCAATGAGAAGAGAGTTGGAGCGCATCAGAAAGGCACACAGACTAGGGTTCTGGGTGTCTTCAAGGAAATCTAGGACTGCTGGACTCCTTTTCCCTTGGGGAGGGGGGCTTTTTACGTGAGATACTTTTATTGTTGAAGCCAGTTGTTACCTCAGCTTCAAGTTTTCCTCCTGGTGGAATGGGTGAGTCCTGGGAGTCTACTAGAAGAGTTGACTCAAAGTTTTAAAGCACAGAGGGACCAAGGCCGTTAAGGATGCTCCTAGTGAAACTAATGTGTCCACACGGTAGACGGTGCCTCATTCCTCAGCTGATTTGCAGGAGGACTCGGCCCTTCTCAGGTGAATTCATGGGCTGCTGCTCTGATGGTTCTCCAAGTTCCTTCTGACCTTGTGTATGTTCCTTCACTTGCACTCACTCTTCCTTGGTGTTTTGTTTTCTATTTTCACAAATTCTACCTGTTAATGGGAAAAAAAGATGCAAACATTTTAAGGAATCATTTGCAATCCTAGCATTCAGGCAATGTTTAATATTATCTTGGCATGTATACATGTTTATGTGTTTCTGATTCATATTTACCCCCCTTAAAATTTGAGTGCCATATTGTATATAAAGCTTTGCATCCCCCCATTTGAACTATATCATAAGCATCTCTATATATTTCTAAGGATATTTTCAAAGCTTAAAAAAGTGTCCTTTGATCTGGGCAATGTCTCCAGGCACCTGTTGAAGGTATTTGGGGATGAGGCAGATAATTTTCTGTCTTAATTTAAAAAATTTATTTCTCACTACCATTTCTAGATTTAATCTAGAAGAGTAGATTGATGGGACTTCTCTGGTGGTCCAGTGATTAAGACTCTGCAATTCCATCGCAGGGGCACAGGTTTGATCCCTGGTCCTGCCCCACCCAGTCCCCCTGGTCCAGGAATGCCATGCCTAGTGTAGCCAAAAAGAAAAGTGGATTAATAATTCTGGATGCCTGTGCTAGGTCACATTCTCTCTACTTAAAATATGATTATTTTTCTAGCCAATATACAGTCTATAGGCACTGAGCTCACAGCTCTTCAGAGGTATACATCACATTCTCTCTACTTAAAATATGATTATTTTTCTAGCCAATATACAGTCTATAGGCACTGAGCTCACAGCTCTTCAGAGGTATACATTGTGCAGTATTTGAGAGCAAAGCCACAGGCTTTCTGGATTCCCCCTCGATTTGCTAACTGCCTGTGAGATGAACTTAAATATGCTAGTTAGCACCTCTAATCCTCCTTTTCCTCCTTTGTAAAATGAAAATAAAAATAAAATCTGTTTCATACGGTCATGGTAAGAACTAGCATAATTCTGAACACAAGGTACTCAGAGATTAGCTTTTTTATTATTATCAAAGTTTTAGGAATAGTACCATGAGTTGATACTTACCTCCTTTATTCTTCAAAAAAAAAAAGCAGGAATTAAGGAAGGATTCAATAGGCAGTTTTCCCCTCTCTGCCTCACTCGATCGACTCTCCTCTAGAATGTCTATGTGCCTCAGATTCTTATCATGTATAAATCCTCACCAATCCCAGAGTACAGCAGACCTCTCCATAAATGATTTCATAATCACTTGTCTACACGTGATTTCTTCTGCTAGAATGCTCACCCCCTCCTTCACCCACCTGCCAAATGCTTGCTTATCCTTTAATATCTCCTCCTCTGTGGAGCCCTTTCCCAAATCTCCAAAGAGCTGTTGTTCCACTCTTTACACACCCGCAACACCATTTTTAAACCAATTTCCTTAACATAGCACTTGCCATGATATATTTGTAACTGATCTGTTTACATGACAATTCTTCCACTGGAGTGCAGGTGCTCTTTTTTGGGGGGTGGGGGGTGTTCCAGGAACATGTTTTTGTCACCTCCAAAGAGTGCAATAAATGCTTAATGTGTGGGGGAAAAAATGAAATAAAACTATAAACCATACATTTGCCCCAGAGGAAAAAACCCAGGAATGTTCAGGAGTCTGAAGGGCAGATCAGTTCCCCTACTCTGCTCTCCATGTGTTCAAGACTAGAAAAAGCCCCCAAAGGAGTCGGAAGGAAGGGTTCCATTCAGCACACACCTAATTACAGTCCTCGCTCGATTCTCTCTTATAAATGACAACCATCAAATGCCAAGATGTGACAGAATGACATCTGGCTCTTTGGCAGGCACCCCCGGCAACGGCGTTAATGACTTGGGAGATGGCTCTGGGTATGTAACGCTGTTAAGTTTGTTGTCTGGATTATATTATCCTCTTCGACATCTTTTTACATTGTCCTCTAACTCACTTCTGATTCTGATTCCGTGAAACCTGGACACATTTATCCAAATTTGCCCAGTGCCCTTCATGGCCTTGACATCCCAGTCCTTTAATATATTTTCATCAGCTCCTGTACATCGTTCACAGAGAGTTGTCAGTGTACTTCACAGTCAGTTTGTATTCTCACAGGCAACTCAAAGGGGAAGGTTTTTGTCATCTGGGAAAAAGTTCTTTAGTGCTCAACCAAATTACATTTTCTAAGATGACCACATTTGGGGCTCCTTTTGAAATCATGCTGTACAAAGAAAAAAATGCCTCAGTGACTACATATGCTTTGAATTTGAAACCAATATGCAATGCTTCATTAGCTCCCAGGATGAACTATAAAAAGGCAGGGGTTGCAACCATAACAGTCTTGCCTCTGACTGAGAAAAATATATACATTTTAATTTTTTCCTACACATTAAAAACAAAGCCTGTATCTGAATGTCATCCAGTTTTCAGAAATGATGCATTTAATTTCAGTCCTGAATTCTTTTATTTTTTCCTTTATTTATTTATTTTTTTTACCTCTCACCATATAGAAGTAGGAGGCCAAACTAGGAAAACAGAATAGTACGAGAAACAAAATCCCCAGAGCCTTCTCTTCCATACCAGTTGGTTATTGTGATTTTGGAAGAGGTCAAAATTTATCAAACTGGGCATATATGAAAATGTAAAAAATATTATAAGGAATGTTAGAGTTCAAATAGTAAATCATTATAGCAAATCCTTATAATGTAAATCAGCCCCTGGAATCAATAGGCTGAAGTGTTAGCTTCATTCTATGGGTATTTTAACTATTTAAAAAATTTTTGCTTACAAAATAACTGCAATACTCACAACTGAAAAAAATCATATTATCTGGTGCTTTGACTTATTGGAGAAACATTTATGTGTAGAACCAATACATTCATCATGTGTAATTGGAAATTAATGAAACAGTATTTATATTGCTTATATTTTTACTTTTTTTTTCATTTAAGCATGCCATCTTAAAATGTATTATACCTATTTAAAATGCTGATGGAAATCAAAGATATAGTATTATGAAATGTCAAATATAAAATTAAAAAGAGAAGGATTATTTTCAAAACTCTATACAGTAGTTCTCAATTATATCATGGTACTCTCTAATTCTTCAAAATTCTGAAGTGATTTGTAGGAAATAGAAATGTCCATGGTTCAAATCCTGTGAGTTTCAAATAGCACATATTTTGTTTGTTTCCATGAAAGAGACAATAGACATTAGAACATAAAGTACTAAAATGGTTTTTTATTAACTAGCTTGATGAGGAATAAATAATGGGATCTTTCCAAAAGTTGTCAGTCTTTGGCCAAAGTTTCCTGTGCCTTGGTTAACAAAACTTCAATTTCCATAAATATATTGATGCCTCCAGAAAGGTGCGAACAGATGCTTCATCTCTACATTGTGTACATAAATGTATGTTCTGAGATGTAAATTGATCAAACTGTAGAAACAAATCATTTAAGATTCGTGCAGTGATTAATAACAGAAGCCAGTAATCAAATCTCCCTGCCACCAGCACATCTGTTACAGAGAGTTTCTAGTTTGCCCTATTATGCAAATGTGCAATAAAACAAATACATTACTTAATTTAGCAGCTGGTTCAAAAACATTATTTTAGGTGATTTCTTTAGGTTTTGTGTACTTTTGCCATTGATACTGGTTAATGTGAACTAATTCAATTGTTTATGAGATGAGGGCTTCTACATGAAAAGTAGCCCCTGGGGAAAGCCAGCCTTTTGAAAGTCATTTTGACCCTTGTCTCTGAGAACCAAACACTGAGGCAAATACAGGATAAGTCATGGCTCTCAAGGCTTCCACTCAGAAAACACATGATTCTTAAATGGTTTAAAATGGAAACTCCCGTGATTTCCCTGTTCTTGGGGATAAAGGAAAATCCTCAGTGCTAGAACTTGCTGGATTTGTAATTTAATTTTTTTAAGCTGAAGTTGTTTTTACATTATAAAAATATCTGGACACAAAAAAAGAAGTTTAACAGGTACCTTGTACTGTATGCACTGATGTTTCCTGGCAAAAGGTAGGAGGATCTCATGGAATCAGTGGGAACCATTTAAACAGCTGGTATACCAAAAAGTAGGAAACATGTTTCTCATGAGCTTGAGAATGATGGGAAAAACCACAAGCAGGTGGGTTGCACTCATAGGAAATGCTCAGAGAAGCGCCTTTTGTGTAGAGGAGGCAATGACCAAACTTGTATTTGTGAGGCCAGCTGAGGGAGGAGATGGGGAGAGGGAGCAATGACATCAAGCACAGCCACCCACAGAGTCTTCAGCAGCTGGACCGCAGGCGAGAGAAGAACAGCCCTAGTTTTCAGCAGTGGAGAAATGGTAGCTGGATAACAAGGAGTCATATGTTACTCTAGAGTTTTAAGTTGTTTGAAGACTGCTGCCTTACTTGGTACAGGGGATAGCTGAAAAGCAGTATCTATGCCCAGTTCATACTCAGGATCTCTTAGTTAATATGCAGAATCTCAAGTCCCTTCCACTGTGGGTCCATAGGACAGCTTTAAAAGGACCCTTTAATCAGTTGTTTTTAGATCCATCTTTACCAATGACTGAGCTTCCCTTGTGGCTCAGATGGTAAAATCGTCTGCTTGCAAGGCTGGAGACCCGGGTTCAATCCTTGGGTCGGGAAGACCCCCTGGAAAAGGGAACAGCAACCCACTCCAGTACTCTTGCCTGGAAAATTCCATGGATGGAGGAACCTCATAGGCTATCATCCATGGGGTCGCAAAGAGTCAGACACAACTCAGCGACGCTGCTTTCACTTACCAATGGCTAAAAATTATGGCTTTAAGGTGAGGAATTACATACATGCTTACATGTTTAATAATATAATATCCACAATAATCTAAATAATCAATATTTATCAAATACCTGCATTAGCACCACCTTGTAAAACATTCTTACAAACAATATCTCTTTTGAGCTTCATATTTTACCAATGTGGGAAGTGGGGCTCAAAGTAACTCACCTAAGACCACAGGATGTTCGGACCAAATCTAAGGACTAATTCCAAAGCCCATGTCCACACATACGTTACTGAAGTTAAATTTCAGTAGAAGACCTTAGAAAAAGACAAATTGTGGAGTGTTTCCTCAGAACCATAGATGGAAGAGGGAGAAACATCAGTTTTCTTAGTAAATACTCAATTTTATGCTCTGCAAAGATACTGAGACTTCCAATTCAAACATTAACATTAAAAGAGAAAATACAGGGACTTCCCTGGTGGTCCAGTGGTTGAGAATCCACCTTTCTATGCAGGGTATGAGGGTTTGATCCCTGATCCAGGGAACTAAGATCCCGCATGCAGCTAAGCCTGAGTACTGCAACTACTGAGCCCCACATACTGGTGAAAGGTAGGAGGATCTCACAGAATCAGTGGGAGCCAGTTAAATAGCTGTTTATATTTAAAAGTAGGAAACAAGTCTCTCATAAGCTTGAAACTGATATGAAAACCCTCTAGCAGGTGGGTTGCACTTCTAGGAAATGCTCAGAGGGGCGCCTTGCACCCCAACAAGAGAAGTCCATGTGCTATAACTAGAGAAGCACCCATGTGCCCCAAGTAGAGAAAGCCCATGCACCTCAAAGAAGACCCAGTGTAGCTAAACAGAGGAAACAAACAAACAAAAAAAAGAGATTTAGGACACATGACTGACAGTAGGCTTTTTGGAAACATGGATTACCCAGCAGACAGACTGTATTATTGAGGATTCTCCAGAGAAACAGAACTGATAGGATGTGTGTATATATATGAAGAGATTTGTTATAAAGGAATCGGTTCATGTGATTATGGAGGCTGGCAAGTCAAAATCTGCAGTGTGGACCCCCAAATTGGAGACCTAGGAGATGAAGGTGCAGGTGAAATCTGAAGGCACTCTGCTGGAGAATTCCTTCCTGAAAAGGGAGGCCAGTCTTCTATTCGTGCATTCCATGATTAGGTAAGTCTCACCTACATAATGGAGGGCAATGTGCTTTACTCACAGTTCCCCAATTAAATATACATGTTCAACTCATCCAAAAATGCCTTGCAAGTTAACACATAAAATTAACCATCACACAGACCAAGTTTATACTTAAAGTGACAGTGCAAGTGGTTTTGCTCAGTCATGTCCAACTCTTTGTGATCCCATGGACTGCAGCCTACCAGACTCCTCTGCCCATGTAATTCTCCAGGCAAGAATACTGGAGTGGGTTGCCATGCCCTCCTCCAGGGAATCTTCCAGACCCAGGTCTCCTATATTGCAGGCAGACTGAGCTACCTGGGAAACTCTTATACTTAAGACACCAGCAAAATATGGTACTTTAAAAAAAAAAAAAAAAGACTTTTGAAAATAATCTGATGTGTGATATTTCAGAAAAAAACAATCACCATCAGGAAAAACTGGACTCTGGCTATCTCATCCTTAATTTTACAGTTTAGCATTTTTAATATTTTGGTTAGATGCAGGGTAGAGAGGGGCCAAAAAAATCTCCATAATCCACTCTAATATTGTAGTCCTTGGAACCTTTAAAGGCCTTGCTTTCTGGTCATCACTAGAAATTTCCAACCATCACCATACAAATTTTTTCTGTCCAATGCTTTAGAAGTGATAATGAAAGTGAATTGAATTCATTTGGCAAATATTAGGCCTGCCAACAATATTCTTACTTTCTGTAGAGATTGTGAGGTCAGCATAGCATAAGGGGCAGGAACAAGACATTGAAGTCACAGAAAGTCTCATTTCCTAACTCTTTTCAACACTTTTCTATCAGTGGGATTTTTGGCAAGTTATATAACTCTCTAAGTTGCAATTTCCATATCTTTAAACTAAAGATAATTGAGCCTATTTCCCACTGCTATCATGAGGATTAAAGGAGTTAAAGCACTTGGAACTCTGGGCACAGTGTCTGACATATGATAACTCAATAAACATTATTCTTGTGATAGCCATAAGAAGAAGAAAATGAGTTAGGGTAAAAAGCATAGTTGTTGGACCAAATCCATCCATACTTTCTACATGTTGCACAATGGATATTCCTGGTAAGGTGGCCACTGAAGAACCATCATGGACCCTATATTCTCTATTTTTGGAGGCCATATTCTACATATCAAGCATATTAAAATAAACTCAAATCCCATGTTAAGAGAAGCATTCAGAAGGTAAACTGTTTTGAAAGAGTTTCTAAAAATAATTTTGCTATGAAAACCATTTGAAAGGGAATGTGTTAGTCGCTCAGTCATGTCCAACTTTGAGACACCATGAATTGAAGCCCACCAGGCTCCTCTTTCCATGGGATTCTCGAGGCAAGAATATTGGAATAGGTTGCCATTGTCCTCTCCAGGGGATCTTCCCAACCCAGGAATTGAACCTGGGTCTCCTGCATTGTAGGCAGATTCTTAATTTCTTATTTATCAACTTGGAATTTCAGGAATTCCTTAAAAGCCAAAATAATCTAAAATGTTTCTTACAAACTTGAATTATCATAGAATTTAATGTTTCATGAAATTGTTAATATTTTGTGTGATTAGCAGTTTAATAAACATTTAAAAATTTGACTGCAGTTTAAAAAATATTTTGGAGACAGTAAAGCTGTATACAAGTAGCAAATATTCTTGAAAGTTCACAGATCCTAGATATTCTTCTTACACTGCATAATGGTTCAACTGTCTTGCATAAGTTTTAAGTTCTTCAGAAAAGTAGAAAGAGAAAGGGTGGGGGTGGGGAGTCAGAAAACCATGCTTCCATCATGAGTTAAAAAGGTGTTATAAATTTTTATTTTTAATCATGAAACATTTCAAACATACAGCTGCTGCTGCTGCTGCTAAGTCGCTTCAGTCATGTCTGACTCTGTGCGACCCCATAGACGGCAGCCCACCAGGCTCCCCCGTCCCTGGGATTCTCCAGGCAAGAACACTGGAGTGGGTTGCCGTTTCCTTCTCTAATGCATGAAAGTGAAAAGTGAAAGTGAAGTCTCTCAGTCGTGTCTGACTCTTAGCGACTCCATGGACTGCAGCCTACCAGGTTCCTCCATCCATGGAGTTTTCCAGGCAAGAGTTCTGGAGTGAGATGCCATTGCCTTCTCTGCAGACATACAAAAAGTATGTAAAAGGTAAAATTCATTCCGTTGCTTATTGCATCTCCTGTTTTACTTATAAGATAATGTACTTCCTTCCAGAAGTGTATTCATTAATATCAGTTTGGGCTTATGTTTGAAGGCTAGGTTAACTAACCATAAGTTTCTAGTCTCAAAGAACATTTTATTCAGCAATTTGAGGATATCATTCCGTTGTCATCTGACCCCTGTTACTGTAGTTGAAAAGTCTGTAGTCAGTCAAGTGGTTTTTTGACTATGCTCTGCATATTAGCTTCTCAGGTTTACTCTATCTTTGGCATTCCATATTTGGTCTATAGCGTACCAAGGGGCAAATTTTCAAAATTTATTACCTGTTTATTTTTTTCTTTCTGGAACCCTATTAGTGGAATGTTGAACAATCTTATTATATTTGTTTATTAAACTCTGTTGTATATTTTCTATATTTTTATTTCTCTTGCTTCTATCTGGTAATTTCCTCAGATTTGTTTTACAGGGTACAAACATATCCTCATATTTATTAAGCCTACTATTTAACTCTACCATGATTTTCTTTTCTAGTCCATCCTTCCAAGTTCTCAGACTTACGTGTACATCATAGTGCCAACACTTTGCTTTATCTGGGTCCAGAGTTTCATGTTCTCTCTCTGATGGGGGTTCTAAAATCCAATCTGTTATGTTAGTTGGACAATAACCTACTCTGGTCAACCTATGTGTAAATTTCCCTTCTCTGTTTAAAGATCTTTTGTTTTTAGCATCTGAAGATTTATTTTTCTTTTTTGCTAATTCAATTGACATTTACACTTTTTTTTTGGTATTAGCAGTATTAAATTTCTTTGCTGGAGGATACATTTTAGTCAGTATTACTGGTTGAATTGTATACCCCCTAAATTCGTATGTGGATGTCTTAACCACCAATACGATGGCATTTGTAGATGGGGGTCTTTGAGAGGTAAACAGGTCAAGAGGATGGGACCCTTATGATGGGATTAATTCTCTGATAAGAAGAGACTCCACAGAGCTTGCTCTCTGTCTCTCCTTGAAAGGGATCATAGTGAGATGGCAATTGTCTACAAGCCAGAATGGAAGTTCTTACCAGAACCAGAACATGCTAGCATCCTGATCTGGACTTCTGGCCTCCAGAACTGTGAGAAAATGCATTTCTTTTATTTAATCCACCCAGTGTATCATATTTTGTTATGACAGCCATCTTTCTGAAATATTGAGTCTCTAATAACTTTTATTTGTCCAATTAATATTGACAAGTTTTAAGAAGCAAAAGTCTTACTGCTTTTACCTTTAACTTATCAACTAAGGCTCCCTAATATGGATTTGTAGTAAAGTTTGACTTCACCTGAATTCAGATAAACCACAGTATCTGAGCAAGTGACGCATAATAATTTTAAAAACCTACTGATTCACGTGGAATTGACAGTTCAATTCATGTTAATTCCAAATGGACCACAAGACAACGAATCAGATTTGGAAGAACAGCCAAGAAGAGAATGATTTTACTTCGTTGGGCTGAAAAAAACCAGAAATAAAGACAGCTTCAAAATGGCTTCTGTTTGAATCCAGAAGGCAAGCCATAGAAACCTAATAAAATAAAAACTTCCATCAAGACTGCAAATAAAATCTTGAGGGTATCTGTATAATTAATTTAAAAAAATAGGATGAAGCTATCATTATTGTGGTAAATGTAAATTATTACAAAGTGTCCTCCAGCTAATTTGAAGGACCTTTCACTTTTCTGTGACTAGAGTAAGAAATGAGAAATTTACTGTAGTAAAATACATAGTATCTATTGTAATCTTAAAGAAATCTGTTGGTTGGCAGCAATATAACCCTGAAGCATTCTGATGAACTGTAAACAATCCAAGCTCTACTGTGTGTGCAAAAAAAAAAAAAAAAAAAAAAATAGCTTATAATCATATAGGACTGCATTCCTGCCATATGACCAAAGGTTTTAAAAGCACCTTTTCCTTGCATTCCAGAAGCTGATATTAACAAAATTACTTGGCAATTTGGCAGTTGTAAATTGCGGCCTCTTGTCATTAGTTGGGTCACTGATGTCCTCCTCTTTTCCTTTTTAAACACTGATGGATTCAGTAAAGTAAACACTGACTTTATAAATAAGCAGGGAGTCAGAGCACTAGATTTTAGTCACTTCCGGAATGGGAAGTAAGCAGAGCAATTACTGAGAGGGGAAGAAAGGGATGCTAGGACTGTAGTCAAGCAGATGATGGAATGAATACCCTATTTAAGTATGCCACATATCGCCATGTGAAAGAAACGGTGGGTCACAAGAAACAACAGGAATGTCATAGTGCGTTGATCCCATAATTAAGGGAGAAGCCATAAGTCAGAAGCCTCTCAGACCGAATGAGTTTCTCTACCATACACTGTAATTAGTACTCTTAGAACGCTCATTCCAACAGGCACTTCACACTGATGATACAGAATACCTTCTTTCAGTACC
The DNA here is from genome assembly GCF_963930625.1 of Muntiacus reevesi. Lineage (NCBI taxonomy): Eukaryota > Metazoa > Chordata > Mammalia > Artiodactyla > Cervidae > Muntiacus > Muntiacus reevesi. Next base: position 34,173,456 of record NC_089263.1, read on the forward strand.
AAAACCCAAAGAATAAAGTATGCAGCAGATTGGAAAGTCAGCTAAAGCTCCTGCTCTTGCAAAGACAGACTGCGGTCATTACTCTACCTTGGCCAAGCCAGAAAAGCAGAAATTTCCACAGGGCAGCATCAAAATTAGCTGATTCTAAAAGAATCCATCACTTTAAAGACATCACATACCACATGAAATTCTGCCAGTCTTTTCCCAAACTAGGCAGTTAGTAATCAAGGAAGAAAAAGGTTACACTCCCACCATCACTATTGCCACACACAGGTGCACATGTCCAGAGCAAACACTAGTGTACTGCTTTTCTCTCCTTCTAAAATCTCCCTCCTCATAACATCTCCAGAATGTATGTGGAAGACATGAACCCCTCTTAGTATTTTTTCTGGCTTACTGTTTTGTTTAGAGCAGAATATGCCCAACCCTGGGCTTCCCAGGTGGCACAGCGGTAAAGAACCCATCTGTCAACGTAGCAGACGCAGGAGTTGTGGATTTGATCCCTGGGTCAGGAGGATCCCCTGGAGAAGTATTCTTGCCTGGAAAACCCCATGTACAGAAGAACCCGGTGGGCTATAGTTCATAGGGTGGCAAATAGTTGGACACAACTTATTGTCTAAGCACACGAAAATACACGTGCCCAACCCTAGATAATGAAATGATTGGCTAAAGCCATTCTCGACAGCCCCTTCTGTTACTTTAAAAACTCCTAGACATAGTTATATAAAAACTTCTGTCCAATGAGATCTGAAAGAAAGTCTGCTATGTAAGTTTCTAGGGAAATATTAGCTTTCTGGATAAAAGAAAACACACATCTCATGTCAATCTTCCTCTTCCTACCTACTTTGTTCTAGAACACAGTATGGCAGCTGGTGCTGCTGCAGTGATCTGTCATCATGAGAGGAAGATGAAGACCATTCAGGCGACATGGGCCCTGACATCACTGAGCTGCTGACCAACACCAGCATTAGCTAACCTCTGGTTTTTAGATTATACCGGAAAAGTAAACTCCTCCTTGTTTAAATGACAGAAATTTTCTGTTACTTTCAGTCAAATCCATTTCCAGCTGATGCAAAATACATGGTACTACCATTTTACATGTTTATTACCTAGTTACCATGAACAAGCATGCAGTACTTAATTTCACAATAACACCAAGGTGAAGGTAGCTATTCACTTCAGATTCCAGGTTTACATATGGGGAAGCTGCCAAGTGAAGATTACTGACTCACCTTGGGATGGTATAAAACCAGGTGACTATTTCCAGGCAAAGAAATGCCAGTATTATCTGCATCCAGTGGTATCAATAAGGAAGCCTGAGTTGCCCAGCACCACCAGCACCATTTGGCCCAATGGAACACAACCAGTGAGAGCAGAGAGTACCCTAACTACCAAGGTGAGGTACATACATAGTTCAATGCCTGAACTTATGCAAGCTACCAGGATCCATCAAAGAGAGACAAATACAGATGCTGAACTTTCTCCACTACCCAGTCACAGCTGTGCAATGTGATCTTCTACCCCAGGTGCAGACAAAAAAGAGGTGCACTGTTGGCAGAGAATTTTAAATTGTATTTACTATAAACTTATTACTATCGAACCAACTAAAAAACTGTCCAATTTTCATAACCACCATGACAGCTGGCTCAGTGGTAAAGAATCCACCTGCCTATTCAGGAGATGCAGGTTCAATCCCTGGGTTGGGAAGATCCCCTGGAGGAGGAAATAGCAACCCACTCCAGTATTCTTGCCTGAATAATCTCATGGACACAGAAGCCTGGCAGCCTACAGTCCATGGTGTTGCAGAGAGTCGGACATGACTGAATGGCTGAACACACACATACACTAGTAATTCTAAACAATGTAGAATGATAAAATACTCCACTGAAAAAAATTTCTTGTTGACTTAATTCCTAAACAATCATTGAGATTATAGTTGAGTTCTAAATGTGCTGATGGTCATATATATATAGGACCATCAGTACATTTTATTATTTATTCCTTAATAAACACTATGCATAAAAGTCACTTTAGAGAATTCAGTCACACAGAAGCCCCTGACACATGTGGACCAAGCTGCATAAATTTGGTTCAAAAGCAGTTTTAAATGGTTTGACAACCTTCATGTTTGTCTCCAAATGCTGTGTTCTACACATTCCTAGGGTTAAACAGTAGATGAACAATGACTGCACATGACTGTAAGATGAAGAAAGAGACCATGAATCACTTAGTCTAGGTGACTATTTGAAGTTTGTACCTGTGTTTAAAATTTGCAAGAGTGAAACAAATGAACTGCACATTGCTGGTAAGTGCAAATTTTAAATTATACATGAAATAATGTAACAAATTTGAATAACTCACTTAAAGTTGAAATACATTCATTTTTTTCACAGGGTGTTGAGTAATATATTTAAAGACCACCCTTCCAAATTATCAAACTAGAATTGTATAGATGACAAATAAAAATGTATTCTTTTAAAGTTGTTACTTCTTTGCTTTAACAATAAGAGATAAACCAAGCAATTAATGACTATTGCTGGTTATTACATGATCATTACTGAAAGTAATTTAATTGGTCCATTCAGAGGATCAAATAACCTAGGTACAATAGAAGAAGAAATTCAGAAGTTCCCTAAGCACTGTTTTTTTGAAAGGTTAGTGCTCTGTTTGTGCTATTAACTGACCATACTGCTGAACACTCAGCAGATTTTAATTCACAGCCAGTTCTAGACATGTCCTAGGAGTGGAAACATGTTTTCTGATACACTGTGCCCTATCTTCCGACCCCCCCTCCCCCCGGCCACTTAAAGTCTATGGCTTTGGAAAACTCTTCACTACTGTTATTTACACTATGAACAGAAAACAGTGCAATATTGAGAGATTGCTTTTGAGAGGTGATACAGAACTTACTCATTTTGTTTGGAAGCTATAATTGGGAAGTTTCAATCAGAAACATGAGTCCAGGTATGCTTTCTGAGGCTTGAATCTAACTATTCTCATACACTTGTTTGGATAAGAACTGTCTGGGATGTTCCCAGCTGGACAGACTCCTGGAAATACAGGACTCCTGGAAGTGCAGGACTCCTGAAGTCTGTCCCTAAGGCTTCCAGTTCAGAAGATTTGGGGTAGAGCCTACAATTTGTGTTTTAAATGAGCAGCAATCCCATTTAAGTTATTCTTGAACTAAACTTTAATAAATGTTAAGAAACTATAGATATCAGAAAAGTGGAAGCCTTTTTGTAACTTTTTTTCCTATTAAGACTTCTAATTCACCAGGTCAGCCCTTTTGTTTAAAGGATAAACAAACATGTAAATAAGGAAATAAGTAAATAAATATTACTTCCCTCCCCCCAAATGATAAGAGAGCAAAACAAGCATGGGAGACAAGGAAATAAATGGCTGTTGAGAGAGATGATTCAGGGGAAAGCACCTGTAACAGTGAAATGGTCAGAGAGTAAAATACCTTGCCAGATTCAAAGGGAAGAGAAGAACTTACTGGAGTCTGCTGTGGTCTGAGTGTCTGTGTGCCCAAAGCAGAACCTTCATGAATGAGGTTTGTGCGCTTATAAACAAGACTCCAGAGAGCTCCCACAGCCGTTTTACTGTATGAGGACACAGTAAAAAAAGCCCATACCTATGAACCAGGAAGTGGGCTCTCACCAGACAGAATCTGCCAACAGCTTGATCTTCCCAGCCCCCAGAACTGAATTTGTGTTGTTTGTAAGATATCAAGTCTCTGGTGTTTTGGTGTAGAAAGCTGAAGGGACTAAGACAGAGTTTAATAACTATAATGAAATGTGGGCCTTGAATTCTACTTCAAGGAGATTTTAGAAAAGCAAAAATTACATAATTTAAGAAGCTCAAAATATAAACCAAGACATTTATTTATTTTTTTCTTAAAAGCTTACATTTTACTTTTAGGACTAATGATTTTTATATTCAGTTGAGAGTTTAATTCAGAAATATCTACAGGGCACCCATTAGGTGCCAGACACGGAGACAGAACTGTCATCGACTTGGAAGGAGCTTGTAGTCGAGCTGCAGAAATGGTTGCGTCAGGAAGTAGAGACCCAGCTGGCCCCTTGCTATGCAGACACCAAGCTGCCCAGAATATACTCACTGGCCTTTCGCTGGTTCCGGCCTCTCTGGGGTTTAACGTGAGTGACACGGTGGGGCCGTGTGTGGCATCAGTGTGTGTGCGTGTGTGATCACACATGCTGGTAAGGTAGACTGGCGCATGTCTCCCAAAGGGGGCATCTCTCAAACACAATAACTAACGCTGTCACTTGGATGTCCCTTGAAGGTAGCAGTCACATGCCAGACTGAATATAGACAAGCATATGCCAGAAGGATGAGTGGAGAGAGGAAGTTTACTCCTTACATAGATGGAAGTCCCAATAAGCCCTTAGAGCCGCCTCTCAGTGCTCCGTACCTGGGACTAGGGGGATGTAACTGCCAGCCTCATCCACTGGACAGAATTGTGGGCAGTTTCTATTAGATATCCTTTTCCTTCCTGTCACTTCCCATTTTTCCACAGCGGCCGGACGACGCTGTTACTGCCACGGGCCTCTCCCCAGATCTAGTCAGGCACGAGGGAAGCAGGAAGACCAGCTTGTTCTGATATTAAATAGGAGCCTCCGGGGTGATGTACACGGCACACTGTGTTCTTTAGACTTGTTTCCGATGAGAAAAGAGTAACGTCTGTGTGTGTTGGGTGGTGGTTTCAAGACATTTCATTTCTGAAAACATAGAGATAATAACAAGTGACAAAAAGAAAGGCTCCCCCGGTTCCTCCCCCGGCTTCTAATGAACCAGAGCTGGTTCTCCCCCTGGGGAGTCCTGTCCTGCTTGGCTCTCACTGAGCCCTGGGGAGAGTGTTTCTGGTAATTTCTCACACCTTGCATGTGTTTTCCTGGGGGCCAATGTTTTCCTCAGTTCCAGGCTTCTCCCTCTTCCCATTTCTCTGTACTCCAGAAAATCAGATTTGCTGGGAATAGCAGGGACTGCAGAGAGAGCTGACCTGGGGAAAGGAAGGCCTCTGTGGTCTCGCAGGAACTGTCTATCGACTGAGCCCTGGGTCACCCTGTGTTAACTGCCTCTGCTGTCTCTCGGAGAGAACTTTCATACCAATTCCGCAGGTAACCGAATATGACAGAATTTCGATAGTAAATTAAAAAAGCTGTTGCTCCCCAACTCTAGTTACTTCAGCGATTCTGAAATTGATATTTCACTTTTACAAATTATATTAAGACAAAGCATTTAAGTTTGAAAGATACCAACATCCTCAAAGGACATAGAGACAAAATGCCCATCCTTTGTGCCTTCCCATCTTGCCCCACAGCCCCCTCCTCAGACATAGAGGTGTGTAGAAGGGAGCCAGAAATGGTCCATAATCACGCTCTGCCTTTCTACTGCATGTCCAATATGTGCTGTCATTATTTCAGCGTTTGAAGCTCTCATGGCAGCATTGCCAGGGAAGATAATGGGGCCTATTATTTTCAATGAGCTCCATCAGAGGTTTCAATGGGCCTGCTATCACTCGAACAAAGACACATTGGGAAGCAACACTACTTTCTTGTCATCAAAATGGCTGAGTTTGTGTGAAGCTAAAGAACACCCCTTTTATTTTTCCTTTTCAGCCCTGTTGGATTTGAAAGGGCCAAGAAAGGCAGTTTACAAAGAAGCAGGCCTGACTCCTTGCCGAGTGCCCTTTGCCCTGGCCAGACGTACATACGTGTTTTATTGAATCAATAAGTTCAGCAAAGTGAAACCTGCTTTACCGTGATTTCCTATTTCTACCCAAAAATATGATCCCATGAAAAATATCTTCCAATAGAATTTGAAACAGCAACCAAAAAAACAAAAGCAAAATAAATAAATAAATAACCTGCCAACATGGAATTAGTTTAGAGAGTGGTTGAGTTTAAGGTGAATTAAAAGATTCTGGCTCAGCCTAGAAATCTCTTTTCCAACCTGTTTCTGACCCTGCTTCTCTAAACTTGAGAACTTCTCCTTTGTCTTTACATGTGTTACAACTTGAGCAGAGTCCCAAGGCTTCTTTTGTCTGAATATTTACAAAACCTTACTAGTTACCCTTTATGAGACTGTAACAAGACTACTTGTCTAACTTCCTAACTGTTGGGCAATTTTAGGATTGGTAAAATGTATTTTCTGAGGGTTATAAATATGTGAGTCTGTAAAACAAGTACCCATATATTAATAGTTCTAACAGTTCATTGAAGCATTTCAATTTTTGAGTGTTTATTATGTTCATGCTATTACATATTTACTCATTTAATCTTCATAACAACTCATGAGAAAGAGAGCTATTGTTATCCTCATCTGTGCACGAGGACATCCGTGAGGCCTAGAAAGATCAAATCACTTGTTGAGAGTGACTCTAAGAGCAAGTGCCAGAAGAGGAATCGAAACCTTACAACTTCACTCCAGGGTCGATGAACCATGGGAGGCCTCTATGCGTAACTGAGCCACTGCACAGCTGTTTGAAATACTAATCAATTTTTTCTTCTCCTTGCTTATACTCTTCACTCCTCTCAATCTGTCCCTTCTTTCCCTTAAGTATCTCCATTCAAGCAGTTAGCGGGCTCCTGGTACGTGTCCTCAAGTTTACAGAGTAGGAAACAGACGTAGCCTGCCAATCTGCCTTTAGTGCATACAAATGTATAGATTTTCTTAGATGCATTATTTTAGATGTCCGTGTCAAAAGCATAAAAAATGGAGGCAATGCATTTGAGAGGGAGAAGGAGAGAAAATAAGGATTTTTAGAAACATGGTGAATCTGTAGGATTCATACAGGAATGAAAGATGGCTCAGCCAAGTTACTTCCAGCAGGGAACTCTGTGGTGTGTCCAAAAGCTCTGTGAACACTGTATCATAATTTGCAGAACATCCAGGCTTTGCTCCAGTGAGGTCTGTCCAAAGTCTGAAGCCAAGTTTTCAACTGGGCGGCCTTCCCCCCAGTTGCAGGGGCGCACTGGTCTTCATGGGAAACCCCCAGTGCGGTCCCAGAGGATGTGGTGCGTTTCTCTGCCTGCGGACACAGACCTGGTTTGGCCCTTTTCAATTTATCCCTGCAATTTAATCCTGCAATATTCCAGAACACCCATCATCCCAAGAGAAGGAAGGATGATGGAGGAAAAGGAGTGGTACTGAATAGAAATAGTTTAGTAGCTTTTTTCTGGGGGGTGGGGCACTGTGTCATGTGGCATGTGGGATCTTAGTTCCAGACCAGAGACCAAACTTGCACCCCCTGCATTGGAAGTGTGGAACCTTAACCACCAGACCACCAGGGAAGTTCCTGAATAGAAACAGTTTAAGTTTCTCTGAGATAGGATTAGACAGTCTTATTATGCCAGCCTCATTTTCTGCTGTATTTGAAAAAATTACAATTGGACTTTGGATATAGGTAGGAAAGAATGCTATATAGCTAGTCTGACCATTTCAGTGGTCAGCTTGGTAAGTATAGGTTACTTCAAGGTAAATTGACTCATAATAGTATTGCCAATGAAGAATGATTGGAAATGTTTAAAATGACCATAGTATGGCAGTGAAAAAAAAAATCAATGTTTTCAAAATGCTATTTGACCTCTAGTTTATGTGGGGGTTGCTGGGAGGCACACATAGGAAAAGGTATTCTATTGATTTGTGTGTCAAATATGCTCAGTTAAATGTGGATAAGGTTATGCTATTTATTTATTATCTCATTGCAAAAAAGGTTGGAGATGACAATGTCTGAAACAGTCTAGCAAAGATAACTTCCATGATGAATAAATATGCCCATAATTACTTATCAACATTAGTTTGGCTCTATCCCCACTGTATTCTAGTCATCTCAGCACCCAAGAATTCTCATTTATTTCTAACAGATCAAGAGTGCCTACATTTTTAAGGACTTATTTTTAGGATAAAACACATGATAGTCACCACCTTCCTACCATATACAACAGTCATACTTCTAGTAACCATTTTTAAAAGAAAATATATAAATAGATATAGGTGCTCAGATACTACAATAACTTCACAGGTTGGGAGTCATTGATTTGTTCACATAGCCTATGCTATCATTGATGATTTAAGCATTTTTAAAAACCACTGGATTTTAAATCTTTTCCATAAAGATCATTCTATCTTAATTGTGTATAAGCACAAGTTAAACACAGTGTCTGAATACAGTAGGTGCTTAATAAATGTTTTCTGGGGGATGATCAAATATTTTTATTCAGATGAGGGTAAGCTAGAGAATATAGACTATGAAAGGGGTTGGGGAAGGTTGCCTGCATAAGTTTGTAGTAGTGATGGAGAGAATGATACTTGCTTAGTTAACAAACATGTACACTGTGCTTACTATATAATGCTTTTTATAAGACTGGCAGAATTCTAATTATCTCATAAATATGATTAATCCTCACAATGACCCCCATGAATTATTGCTATTTTCACTGCTGCCTTCTGTACTTTACAGATGAATAAACTAAGGTACATCTGAGAGGAAGATATGCTGAAGGTTACATTATGAGTTTATCAATGAAAATCTTTAGTTTTTTTCACCATCCTATATTTATATAGATGATTTTGGTTTACTGGAAATGATGGGTGAATTTGTTGATGACCTACAAATCAAATGAAGTCTAAATGCACTTTTTTAAGTAAGACTGCCCATTTCTTCCACACACTCCTCTGCTGTAAAATAGCTGGGGGAGGGGGTATTTCAGAGTTAGGTGTCTTGGACTCCAGATTTAAGATAAATATTTTGAACCATGGCTTACTCTACAGAAGTCCATGCCAGCAGTTTACCAAACAGCTTAATAGATGTGGTAATTCATGAATCACTTTCACTTCTACAGCAGCATAAGCTATTTTAAAATATAACTGTCCAGGGATTTTCCCAGACACCTGCCCAACTAATTCAGCCTGTCAAATTATCAGATTATGTGGACAAATGGGAACCATGCAAATTAAGTGCTAAAAGGTAACTTAACGACTATTAAAACAAAAAAAGATATGGGGGGTATTGGTTGACCACAGGTTCAAAAACTATGACAAGACTTTTAAAAAGAGAATGCCATTTTATAATAAATTACTAGATGTACAGTATCTGGCTGGTGGGGGGTGATGAGTTTAAATTTGAAGTATCAGTTTTAATTTAGGCTCCTTATTTGAAAGGAGGAAGATAACAGATTTAGATCACTCACAAAAAGTAAGCTAGGGAAGACAGTAACTCTAAATTGAAACAGTTAAAGGGCTAGGAAATGTTTGCCTTGACAAAGCGAAGAAAACTGACAACAGTTGTCTCAGAATATATGAGAGGGACTCCGTGGGGAGGGATAAAAATTTTCACTTCAGAGTCTTGCCTTTCTCTCTCTGAAATACACCTTCATCTCTCTCTTTCCACTGACTCTGACCTAAAATGCCTCCTTTTTGCAATAATTTTCTAATTAGTGTCCCTGCATCTCATCTCATATTTCTCCCACATAAACGCTTCACAACAGACCAGGATTATCTTTCCAAAACACAAATCTTTCCGTGACATTTCCAGGCTTCAGAACCTCCCAGCGGCTCCAGGGGGTGCACAGAGTAAGCGTGAACTTGTCAGCCTTACAAGCTCTCTGCCTGTCACTCCATTCATATCCTGCTACTGCTCTGCTCTCCCAGCCCCACAACCAGCTCCCTTTCCTTAAACCCACACGCTGGCTTCTTAGAGCTACTCACGCCAAAGAACTTAAACCTGTTTCCCTCTACACACATGGTTCTTTCTCTGTGTCTGGAATTCTCTTCCCCCAAATCCCAATGCCCAGGTAATGAACTTCTACTTATCCTTTAGAACCTGTGAAAATATGTCACCCCTTCTACAAAGCTTACCCCATCCCCACAGTCAGGATTCAAGACCCTCTCCTCGGCATACCTCTAGCACTTTGTAAATAATTACCAGATAAGTGTTAGAAATTCATGCAAGTCCACTTCACCACATCTTCAACTTCTCAAATCAATGTCTTCATGACCTACAAATAATACCTGAGTCAAGAAAGACTCAATCATTTTCTGTTGAGTCATGAATGAGGATAATACACTAAGGGGCAACACATGAGAGCAGATAGTGTTTCAATACGGCTAGAATATTAATGATGACATTGATAATATTAGCTACCATTTATACGCATCTAGAAGGTGCCAAGCAATGTCTTAGGAACTATGAATGCACGATCTTGATGCACACAGCCCTAGGCAGTACGTTGTGTGTGCTAAGTTGCTTCAGTCGTGTCTGACTCTTTGTGACCCCACGGACTGTAGCCCACCAGGCTCCTCTGTCCATGGGATTCTCCAGACAAGAGTACTGGAGTGGGTTGCCAAGTCTTCCTTCAGGGGATTTTCCCAACCCAGGGATCGAATCCATGTCTCTTATGTCTCCTCCACTGGCAGGAGGATTCCTTACCAACTGTGCCACCTGGGAAGCCCAGGCAGAAGATCACTTACAAACAAAGAATCTGAGAGCCAGAGAGGTAAAGTGGCTTGCCCAAGGTCAAACAACAAATAAGCACTGAAACTGGGACTTGAAAACAAGTCTCTCTGACTCTAAAATCCGTGCCCCAGGCCATAAACCAAATCATCTCCTTTAAACTTCCACATACACACACACACACACACACACAAATAAGAGGTATCTAACTGATTCCATGGCTTCCTCTGGAAGTTTCTTTCTAACCACTGCAAGTGAGTTTCTTTCTCAGAAATACTTCAGAATAGGAACCTCAGTCTTTGGAAGACTGCTCTGTACATTCCGCTTGATGTTGATTATGTACATTTGCTATCACTCTTCTATCACTGTCCACAGATAACATTGTGTCTGATTCTGCCATGCATGTTTTTAAGTTATTAAGACTGTGGGCTCTTGCTTATGTTTTTGGCTATTTGAAAACCTAAAAAACATTCTCAAGTTTTTTACTGAAAAATTACTTACCATTTGCTTATCTCCTTACCATGGGATACATGCAAGGAGTTTAATGCATTTATCTTCTCCCTCTGATTGCATCTTGCTATCTGTGGTGCAACCAAGAAGACCAGAGAGGCCTGCTTCTGTAATGATTGTACTTTAATATTTTGGATGCTCTATAGATACCCTCTAAAGATTTGGGAGGGAACCGAAGCCTAGGGAAGTATAGGACTGAAGTCAGCTCAGTTACCTTCCTTTAGATGACCTGCCTGAAGAAGAACATTCTGAAGTTTGCAAATTGGTACGTGACATCTTTTAAAATAGCTCTAGATGTGCAGCCGGCTCTGTTCAAAAAATGGAACGTCAAAGGTGACTCAGCCCAGCTGAAGCAGAGAAAGTTTAATTCAGAACATAATTTGCTTTCCTTTATTTGCACACTGCAGTTCTGGGGGAATAAAAGCCATTATGGAATCAAAGGACAATTTGCTTTTTGGTTTTGTTGTTGTTCTGCATCGAATTTTTAAAGGTTTTTTTTTTTTTTTTAAAAGAACATAAACAGATGAATGATATTAGATTCAGTGCAGCTTAAAACTAAGTACCTTGAGCTCTTTTCCATGATAAACAGAAACCAATCCTGGCTCTCTGCCCCCAAGCACAGTTCTGTGTGTTCTCAGTCAGACGGATTAGATCTTTTCTAAGGGAGTCCAGGCAGATTGGGTAGTCATACTTAGAGAGATGGGAATTTTAAAAGATATTTAATGATAAGTGTTCCCCTCTCCTCACAAAATGAAGTCCCTCACTGCGATTTTGGTCTCTCCATTTCCAAACACTGAAGGGAAAAGTTGAACCTTTCTGAGAAGTCTCTGGGCCTTTCTATGCATCATGTGAAAGTGCAAGTCCCTCAGTCGTGTCCAACTCTTTGCGACCCCATGGACTATAGAGTCCATGGAATTCTCCAGGCCAGAATACTAGAGTGGGGAGCTGTTCCCTTCTTCAGGGGATCTTCCCAACCCAGGGATTGAACCCAGGTCTCCCTTATTACAGGTGGATTCTTTACAAGCTGAGCTACCAGTGAAACCCATGCATCATGTGGGGGAGGGGAAATCTCACTAGGGTGGAGAGAGCAGGAAAAACTACACTCATACTAAAAACTAAATGAAAGAAAAGTCTGATAGAGTGAGGAAGACAGTCAAGATTCCAGGAGACAAATAGCCTGTGCTTCTATAAGGGGTTTTGTAGGATGTGGATTATACAGTGTGGACACCACGGTTTGGGGGACAGTGACAGAGTGTGAAGATATTGACATGAATTAAACCCCTTGGACCTTCTTCAAGAAATATCAGTAAAAGGTGGGATTGCTTTTAATTACTTTTTGATGGCTGAACTACTTCTCTGAATGTGACAATGCACAAAAAATAGACAGTGTCAGGGCACAGCTTATAATAGGAATTAAAGAAGAAACTAAATCTAAATTCAGGAGGGAGAAAATGAGTTTTGTCTCTGTAGCCCTTCTTAAAATGGGAATACTGCATGTGGCCTTAGGTCTTCCATGAAGTCCTGGACATGATGTTCCCAGGAAGAATGACCCAGAGTATGATGAACACCTCCAGAAAATTCTCTGTGCAAACATTTATTCTACAGCGTAGGACAGGACTTCACTGCTGGCCATGGGATAGCAGCAGGACTGGGACTACCATTAAGATGCTGCCTGCTGTAGTTAAGGACAAAGGATAAGAACAATTAATGATGTGTCGAGGATCTGCCAAGGGCTCAGGACTGGAGTGAACTAAGAAAGTGTAAAGCACAGCTACAACCACCCAAGGGGCTTATCGTCGGACTAGGGAATTAAGATCACACACAGATGACAACTAGAGACTAAATGGAACTGGAAGAGTCAGAAAGGGCACATCCAGTAGCAGCTCAGTAGATGTTTCTCAAGCACTCCTGATCCACGTATGAAGTGTGTCCCGGCACAGAGGTGGCAATCCCATGGCGGATGGGGAGTGGGGTTCACCCGTTGCCATGGGTTGGGGTGATGGTCCCATCAGAATGGGAGATTGACTTTTCAACCATTGGTAAGGGTCCCACAGGTTCACTTTGCACAGGACACCAAAAATTATGCAGTTGACCCTGAAGATAAATAGTGTTCATATTGTATAAATATGGAAGAATGGAATGGATTTCAGGAAGGGAGAGTGGGACTGGAATGGCAGAAAGAGATATTTCTTCCTTCTGTGTTTACGAAGAGTCCAGAGTTCTTTCTCAACTACAGACAAGAGAGATTGCAAAAAGTACATATAACTGTTTACCATATAATCATACTCTTTGTTGAGTCTCCAGATTCCATTTGTGATTACATTAACCCTTGCATTAATCTACTAATAAGACCAGAAAGTTAAAATACTCAGCCTCTCACTCCATCTTGCTGCCAGAGGCAAGCTTATGACACAGTTCTGGCCAATGAGATGTCATCAGATTTTCCTTCTCAAATCAAAAGGCAAAATCTAATGAAGCTTAGGCTTCACCCTTCTGCTGGCCAGAAATGCCAACATAAAGTGAAAATTCCATTTTTCAACCTTGATATAGGAAATATAAGGGTAATAAGTACATAATGACAGAGGGGCTGAGGATGGAAACAGCTTTAGTTCCTAATGATACCACTGAACTATCATGGCAGCCATGAATTTCTCACTTTTAACTTCCTGCTTCATGAGACAAAGAAAACCTGCTTAAGCCATGGTAATAGAATTATCTATTATTTACTGTCAAATGGGTTCACAACTAATACACCTTTCAATTCAATAGGAATGCCATTTATTCCCTTGCTTGTGTCACTGACATCTTTCCACAGGGGCAAATAGCTTATGTTTTTTTCAGAAACCCACAATGTCCTTTTGAATTTGCAGCAAAATTTCCATTTTTCAGAGGAGATACATTAACTCCCAAAGTCTTGTGTTGATTTACAGCTGCTTCCAAAGGTTATGCCCCATTGCCTCCAAAACTATAAAACCATATTTATCTCTAAGTAGTACTAGACACTTGCAAAGTCAAGCATGTATGCTAGGTAAATTTTAAAATAATCACTATGTATTTTGTATTTTCACATTAAAGTGGTGATAAGCCATGAGTAGAATGTTTCAATTTATGATTGATTCTGTGCAGTTTTAAAACAGCTGGTTGACACATAATAAATATTTAAGCTACTTCTTTGAGTCAATGTAAGTAAAAATCAAGTTAATTATTTCCTAAAATACCCCCCATTTTTGTTGCCGCTATTGTTGTTCAGTAGCTAAGTTGTGTCTGACTCTTTGTGATCCCATGGATTGCAGCACACCAGGCCTCCCTGTCCCTCACTGTCTCCTGGAGTTTGTCCAAGTTCATGTCTGCTGAGTCAGTGATGCTACCCAACCTTAGTCATTTCAGTTTATTTACATTCTAGTATTTTAACCATATCAAATATCCTGGCAATATGCCAAAATTATTCTCTTAATTTGTATTCCTTACGTATGTCACATATTTTTGAAACATGCTGTACTATGAAATGTTATAATATTTATGAGATTTTTAACCCAAGTGATCTGTCTCAGTTAGGATGCATTCAGCTACTAGAACAAAATACCTAAATTATAGTGTTTTGAACCACTGTTTAAGATTATGCATTCTTTACTTACTAAGAATTCTCTAGGCTGGCAATTGCAGGGTGGTTCTGGGAGTTTAATGATGGGACAAAGGACACTGGCTTTTTCCACTGTTCCAATCCTTCATTCTCCATGTGTTTGTTTTCACCTCATGTTTGTCCATGGTCACATTATAGCTGCCATAATTCCAGTCATGTCATCTTCACCCAATGGCATCCAAGATGGAAGATAGGGAGAGGAAGGCTAAAAAAGATATTTTCACTATGCAACTCTCTTTCATTAGGAAGGAAATTAATTCCAAGATGTCCTCTGCAAACTTTTCCTCCAGGAAATCATCCCAGAACAAACTCTGTAAGGGGGAAGAGAAGAAAAGTAATGCCATTATTGGCCTAGACTAATCATGACATATTCCTTAGGGTGAGGTGCACTGCTATACGAATTCTGTTAACAAAAGAAACATTCCCAAGGCAAGTAGCCAGTAACAAAGCTACAGAACCAACTGCAAATCCACATCCCTGATCACAAATGTCATAATGGATGTCATTCATTATTCTCCAGCATATTCTAATATCCTCACTGCAAGTTAAAAATCAACAATAAATTAACTGCCAGAGAAGCCTATAATCTTTTTTTTTTAAGTAATAGATACAACATTTACTGTATCCATGGCAACTCTGGGGCTTCCCAAGTGGCGCAGTGATAAGGAATCTGCCTGCCAATGCAGGAGATGCAAGAGATGGGGATTCGATCTCTGGGTTGGGAAGATCACCTGCAGAAGGAAATGGCAACCCACTTCAGTATTCTTGTGTGGAAATCCCCACAGACAGAGGAACCTGGTAGGATATAGTCCATAGGGTTGTAAAGAGTCAGTCACGACTGAATGGCTGAGCACAACAATGACGGCAACTCTTTAAGATTTTGGATGGTTATGCATTGCAAAACCATACAGAAAACTGTATTTTCTCTCATTCATTCGTTCATCCAATAAAATTTACTTACTAGCTACTATGTGACAATCTACATACTAGGTACTTCTATTTATCAGGGAAAAAACAAACACAACAGATAAAGAATCCTGGCCTTGAAGTACTAGTGGGAGAAGCACACAATAAATAATAAACATCAACTAGTATTAAGCCCCCTTTTGTGGAGGATTTTACTTCCTATATTGCTGACCTCAGGCTTGGACATGTTGCTTGTTTTAGCTAATGAAATGTCAGTGGGAGGGATGGGTGTTATTTCTAAGCAGAAGCTTCTGCTGTGTCTCCTCCTTGTACCAGAAGAAAGGCAATTCAGCATATTTTCAGAATGATGAAGGCACTGTAGCAGAGCCTCAGTCAAGCCAGGCAAAAATACAAGGTTGGTATGGTAAGTCACTGTAGTCTTTTTGTTTTACCACAGTATGACAGAATTATGATAGGCTAAGCTGACCAGTAGTGTAGTTAATATAGTATTTGTTGTTTAGTCGCTCAGTCGTGTCTGACTCTTTGTGACCCCATGGACTGTAGCCTGCCGGGCTCATCAGTCCATGAGATGTCCCAGGTAAGAATGCTGGAGTGGTACCAACCCTGATAAGCACTATGGGGGCAAAGGGGAAAAGTAGAACAGAGTGCAGAGGTCAGTAGTAAGATATGGTGAGCTCAGACGGCAGGGTTAAGTAGGATAGTCAGGTAAACCCCACTGAGGAGATGAGATTTGAATCTGCCTTCTGGATTAAAGTGAGAGAACTTTGCCAAGAGGACATCTGGGGAAGATGTACTCCATATAGTAGCACCAGCTAGGGAAAAAGGCCTCAGGGGAGAAGATGTTTAGAATATTTGGGCAGCTCTGTGACTGGAGAAAATAAGAAAGGGAGAGAGTAGCAGATGAGTTCAGAGGGGTGATGGGGCCAAGTGGAGTGGGCTTTTAGACACTGACAAGGGTTTTGACTATTACTCTGTGTTCATTAGGGAGTCACTGCAGGGCCTCCAACACAATTAAGGAAGGGTGATAACTTAAATTTTTAAAATATCAGTTGGCTGCTAACATAGACTGTTGAAGGACAAAGGTAGGGCATGGAGACTACTTAAGAGTCTGTTGCAGGAATCCAGGTGGATAGGATGGCCACTTGAATCAGAGAGGTAGCCAATGAAGTTGTAGATATGTTACAATTCTCAGTAAAATTTGAAGATATGGAAAATAGGATGTGGTAATGAACTGGTGTGGGGTGAAGAGAAGACCCTGTGCTCCTCTGACAAAGTGAAGTATGCTCCCTTACAAATGGTAACTCTCAGGCTCCCTAGAAGACAGGCCATTCAGCACTGGCATTCTTGCTGACCATTCATGTGTGTGTGTGTGTGTGTGTGTGTCTGTGTGTGTGTGTGTACACAGTACCAACAAATCTTCAGACAGCAGTACTGATAATCACAATGACCTGTGAAATAAAAGGGGAAATCAGAAATGGACTTGTCCTATCTAGAAAAGATTCTGAGCTTTCTTATTATCATGGCGCTATCATTTAATATATGTCATATTGTATGGCAGAAATCTAGATCTTTTTTATTATCTTGTAACAATTTCATAATACCTTTCAACAAACTCTTTTGGTTTTGTGTTAATCACTCAGTCATATCCAACTCTTTGCAACCCCACGGACTGTAACCCTGCCAGGCTCCTCTGTCCATGGGATCCTCCAGGCAAGAATACTGCAGTGGGTTGCTATTTCCTTCTCCAGGGGATCTTCCCAACCCAGGAATCAAACCCTGGTCTCCCACATTGGAGGCAGACTCTTCAGTGTCTGAGACACAAGGGAAGCCCCATTTTGATTTTGCTAAACTACAAAACAACAAATTCATGTTTAATAATAACAAAAAGTGCTGACTTTTCATTCCTCAATAAAGTTGATGATAAATATGCAACCTCTACAAACACTTGCTGATATTTACCATCTCTCATGGTGGTGACTTAGCACCAGCACCATGGTGGTATTATTAACACCATAGGCCACATGAAAAGCAGAACACATAAACCTGATGATGAAGCATCAGTAAGGATTTTAAAGACTTTTCCCCCAAATTACTTCCTAGTTGACAAACGTAGATTTATAGATGACTAAATGAAGAATGACTTTCCATTTAGATCAGTGCTCATTATTTTAAACTACTTTTGCTTATCTTCTATTTCAAGTTTTCTTGTGGTCCAATAGTTGAAGAGATTTGTGAATAATTAAGTGATGCTGGTGCTATATGAGTTTCATTAGATTCTTCAAATAGAAAATCAGTTAAGCCACTAATGGTTGGATTACTTTTTTCGTCTAGTACAAATTAAAGCTTTTAAAATTTCACTCCCTTGTAGGTATTCAAATGCCACATGGTTAGATGCAACAATAAAAGTAAAATTACTTGTTTTGCAGTGAAAATCTGAATGCAAATTTTGGGGAATATGGTATTATAATCCTAATGAAAAGAACAATGTTATTAATTAAGATCCTTATGTAGTACAAATATGCTGTAATTGACTGTAGAACATATATAATTCAAAATTCAGTCCAAATTTGTGATGATATTTTAAAAGGAAAATAGGAGTTCTGAAAATTTATTATAAATAGTATATATATATGTATATATATATTTATATATATACAAGTTTATATATATATATATACATATATACTTTTTTTTTTAATAAAAAACTTTAGCAATACAGTGTATCCCATATGAGTAACTACTGTGTTGTAAATGGCAATGGACATTTTCAGAGAGAGTTTTCTTAATGTTGGTTGATTTTCATTCAAATCAGTTGGAAATCTTTAATTGATGTATTCAGTGATGATAAAACCTAATATAAAATAAACCCCAGCTACTAAGATTTTATTAAATTATAGCTAATTATGAAAATTAAAGCCTGAAAACAGAAAGGCTTCCAAAATTATTCCTGTGAAAGCAAAGAGATAACAGAAAAATATAAGCTATAACAGGTCAAATGATGTATATAATTTCATTTTAAAATTTGACAACTTTATTTCACAATATCTTGTGTTGTTGGAGAAGACTCTTGAGAGTCCCTTGGACTGCAAGGAGATCCAACCAGTCCATCCTAAAGGAGATCAGTCCTGGGTGTTCATTGGAAGGACTGATGCTGAAGCTGAAACTCCAGTACTTTGGCCACCTCATGCAAAGAGTTGACTCATTGGAAAAGAGTCAGCATCCCCCTGATGCTGGGAGGGATTGGGGGCAGGAGGAGAAGGGGACGACAGAGGATGAGATGGCTGGATAGTATCACCAACTCGATGGGCATGAGTTTGAGTAAAATCCGGGAGCTGGTGATGGACAGGGAGCCCTGGCATGTTGCGATTCATGGGGTCGCAAAGAGTCGGACATGACTGAGCGACTGAACTGAACTGAACTGAACCATGGAAAGGTTCTCTTCATAGATCTTATTTTTAAGTAAATATGTATATGTGTGATATATATATATATATATATATATATATATAACCAATGGAATAAATATGCAAAACCCTACGGTTTCACAGCATCTAAATTTCATGAAAAACTCAAAAGAATCATATGTAGAGAAAATCATTTGTCAAATTTTTTACTGTAAAAAACTTCACTAAAGAAAGGTCTTCTTAATGGTGGCAAAAGGAAAGAACTTGTGCCATATTTGAAATTAATTATAGATATACCTTAATTAAAAAAATAGAATTGAAGCATCTTCCATTTAGCAGAATTTTCTCTGAGCTTCCTAGAGACCTCACTACTTACAGTACTTTTCTCATTTATAAATATTATACTGTACAGAGTAGAATTCATTGACTGTACCAGCAATGAAAAAAATTACTATTTTGCACATTTTAAAATATAAGAATGCACATAAATTTTATTTTAGGAAAATACTATTTTTGAAAGTAGTTTTGAATAATTTCTAGATCCATAATAAGATCAAATTTTTTAAAAAATACCTACTTCAAAAATTAGATTATTTAATTTACTTTTCATGTCTATTTCTCACCTCATGTGAAAAATAGATTTAAAAGCCACTTTAGAAAAAGGTATTCAAATAACTGTGAACAGAAGAAAAGTGAAAGGCAAAGGAGAAAGGGAAAGATATAATTTGAATGCATACTTACAAAGAATAGCAAGGACAGATAAGAAAGCTTTCCTTAGTGATCAGTGCAAAGAAATAGGAAAACAATAGAATGGGAAAGACTAGATATCTCTTCAAGAAAATTAGAGATACCAAGGGAACATTTCATGCAAAGATGGGCACAATCAAGGACAGAAATGGTATGAACCTAACAGAAGCAGAAGATTTTAAGAAGAGGTGGCACGAATACACAGAAGAACTATACAAAAAAGATCATCATGACCCAGATAATCACAAAGGTATGATCACTCACCTAGACCCAGACATCCTGGAATGCGAAGTCAAATGTGCTTTAGGAAGCATCACTACGAACACAGCTAGTGGAGGTGATGGAATTCCAGTTGAGCTATTTCAAATCCTGAAAGATGATGCTGTGAAAGTGCTGCACTCAATATGCCAGCAAATTTGGAAAGCTCAGCAGTGGCCACAGGACTGGAAAATGTCAGTTTTCATTCCAGTCCCAAAGAAAGGCAATGCCAAAGAATGCTCAAACTACTGCACAATTGCACTCATCTCACACACTAGTAAAGTAACACTCAAAATTCCCTAAGCCAGGCTTCAACAATACATGAACCGTGAACTTCCAGATGTTCAAGCTGGTTTTAGAAAAGGCAGAGGAAACAGAGATCAAATTGCCAACATCCATTGGATTATCAAAAAAGCAAGAGAGTTCCAGAAAAACATCTATTTCTGCTTTATTGACTATGCCAAAGCCTTTGACTGTATGGATCACAAACTGTGGAAAATTCTGAAAGAGATGAGGATACCAGACCACCTGACTTGCCTCCTGAGAAATCTGTGTGTAGGTAAGGAAGCAACAGTTTGAACTGGACATGGAACAACAGACTGATTCCAAATAGGGAAGTACTGATGTACTTCCAAGAGTACATCAAGGCTATATATTGTCACCCTGCTTATTTAACTTCTATGTAGAGTACATCATGCATAATGCTGGGCTGGATGAAGCACAAGCTGGAATCAAGATTGTCAGAAGAAATATCAATAACCTCAGATATGCAGATGACACCACCCTTGTGGCAGAAAGCAAAGAACTAAAGAGCCTCCTGATGAAAGTGAAAGAGGAGAGTGATAAAGTTGGCATAAAACTCAACATTCAGAAAACTAAGATCATGGCATCTGGTCCCATCACTTCATGGTCAATAGACAGGGAAACAATGGAAACAGTGACAGACTTTATTTTGGGGGGCTCCAAAATCACTGCAGATGGTGATTGCAGCCATGAAATTAAAAGACACTTACTCCTTGGAAGAAAAGTTTTGACCAACCTAGACAGCATATTAAAAAGCAGAGACATTACTTTGCCAACAAATTAATAGTTTTTCTGTCCATCTAGAGAAAGCTATGATTTTTCCAGAAGTCATATATAAATGTGAGAGTTGGAGTATAAAGAAAGCTGAGCACTAAAGAATTGATGCTTTTGAACTGTGGTGTTGGAGAAGACTCTTGAGAGTTCCTTGGACTGCAAGGGGATCCAACCAGTCAATTCTAAAGGAAATCAGTCCAGAATATTCTTTGGAAGGACTGATGTTGAAGCTGAAACTCCCATACTTTGGCCACCTGATGCGAGGAGCTGACTCATTGGAAAAGACCCTGATGCTGGGAAATACTGAGGCCAGAAGGAGAGGGTCAACAGGGGATGAGATGGTTGGATGGCATCACCAATTCAATGGACATGAGTTTGAGTAAACTCCTGGAGTTGGTGATGGACAGGGAGGCCTGGTATGCTGTGGTTCATGGGTTCACAAAGAGTCAGACATGACTGAGCAACTGAACTGAACTGAGACAAAGGTAACATCATGGATTTTACCAGGGCAGCTAGAAGGATGGATTTGCTATTAATCGGGATAGTGAATGTGGTGTGTAAAGCCATCTTCCAGAGTAAGAAAGATGAGGGGTTCAGTTTTGGACATGTTCATTTTAGACATACATTAGATGTTAGGTTGGAAGTCAGATATATAAGTCTAATCCTGAAAATGATGTGTGGGCAGAAGATAAAATTTTGAGTCTTTATCATATAAACTGCTTCTTTTCTTCTCCCTGTAGATAGACACAGGCTCATTCTGTCCCAGTTTGATTGCACCTTTGTAACATAACTTTGGTCTCCTTCCATCAAGGAGTGAAATTTATTTTCCCATCTCTTACTTGTGCATTGGTTTCATGACTTGCTTTGACCAACAGATCATGGCAGAAGGGATAATACAACTTCGGAGGTTGTCTATATAGGTCTTTGAGCTTTCCTTTTTACTTTCTTAGAACACTGCCCTGAAACTGCCTTGTAAGAAGTCAATCATCTGACCTGTGGGATGATGTGAGGTAACAGGGAAGAGAACCAAGGCAATGCAGGTGACAGCCAGAAACAGCTGCCAAACCTGCATAAGAGGTAACCATGGACCTTCCAGCCTATCGTCTAGCTGAATAAAAGTTCACTGCACAAGTGAACCTACTGTCACCATAGGAGTAACTGTCAGTCACTCCACAGAACCATGAAAGGAAATAAAGTGTTTTTTACACCACTAACTTTGAGGGTGATTGGTTATGGAGCAATAGATAACTGATAGAATATTTAAACAATGTGATTCATTAAAATTATCAAAAGAATAATGGAGAAGGGATAAGGATCAAGAATTAAGTCCTGGGAATGCTTAGTTGCTCAGTCCTGTCTGACTCTTTGTGGCCCTTTGGACTGCAATGCACCAAGCTCCTCCGTCCATGGGATTTTTCAGGCAAGAATACTGGAATGTGTTGCCATTTTGCTTCTCCAGGGGATCTTCCTGACCCAGGGATCAAACTCACATTTCCAATGTCTCCTCCACTGTAGGAGGAGAGCAATCATGGAGGCCCCATGTCCTGGGCACTCTAACAGTAATAAGATAGCCAATACCTATATTATACTAATATATAAACATTGTTACTGTTAAGTTATAAGTTGTGTCTGACTCTTGCAACCCCATGGACTATAGCCCGCTAGGCTCCTCTGTCCCATGGGACTTCCCAGGCAAGAATTCTGGAGTGGGTTGCCATTTCCTGCTCCAGGGGATCTTCCTGACGCAGGGATCAAACTCATGTCTCCTACATTGGCAGGCAGATTCTCTGCCACTGAGCCACTAGGGAGCATATTATTTATATGCATGTAATATTAATATCAAGAAATTATACTGAAATTTGGCTATATCAATGGAAAATATATTTGTAATCAAAGATAGGTATGGAAGTGATTCTCTAGAATTCCAAAAATGCTAACAATGTGATGATTTATAGCAACAATGTAACCCTTGTTTGCATCTGTTGCCTAACAAAACCTAATATGTTTGCAAATGGGAAAACACGAAAGGTATATTATTGAAATTTATATATATATAAATATAGCACTTCCCTGGTGGCTCAGATGGTAAAGAATCTTCAGTACAGGAGACTCGTGTTTGATCCCTGAGTTGGGAAGATCCCCCGGAGAAGGGAAAGGCTACTCACTCCAGTATTCTTGCCTGAGGAATTCCATGGACAGAGGAGCCCAGCAGGCTATAGTCAATGATGTCACAAAGAGTCAGACACAACTGAGTGATTAACACAACACAAAATAATCACAATGATTGATCTGATGCCATAGAATGTATACTACAAGCTCTACTTGTAGAGCCTACTACAAGTAGTAGGCAACCAAGAATATAACAAGAAGATATGGTTTATGCTATAATGAAATCTGCAATCTAGTGGCAGATATAGACAATTAAATAAGCAATCAGAATGAAAAAGGAAGTTCAGTTTGCTGTGGGACAACATACACAGACAACTTAACCCCAGACTAGGGGAAGATCAAGGTCAGAGACATTTTCTGGATAATGTCTCAACTGAGACTTGAAGAATACAAAAAATGCTAACCTTTGAAGAATACAAAAAATGCTAACCAATCAAAGTCACAAGATATGAAATGTCAAAGTCAGAGAAGGAGACAAATCACTCTGTGTTCCAGGACTGAAGATGTGGTGCATAGTGTCAGGGGAGGGAGAAAGGTTGGGCATGTGAACACTGAGGAAGGTGTGAATAGAGATGGGAATCAAAAGGGAGCCTTCTTCAATCCTACAAATTAGGACTTCATCCCAGATTTACAGTAATGGTCTCACTGTAGTGCTAGAGGCAGAAGTTAGAATATAGTAGATGGAGGAATGATTGGAAAGAAATGGATAACCACAAATATGATAAAGACTTTCAAAGTGTGTACCTGTGAAAGGATGATAAAAAAGGTGGTGGTGAGATAATACTGTGATATCAAGAAGAGGCTATTTTAAAGTTTGGTGAGCGGGTTTAGTACTGATGGAGAAGGAAGCCAAAAATGATCATAGAGCTGAAGATATAGGAGAAAGAATTCACCCTGATTCATACAGTGAGAATACCAAAAAGGTGAGGAGATCAAGAGCACAGGTGGGGACAGTAGCATTAGGCAGCTAACTCATACACTGAAATGAAAGAGAGGAGGAGAGGGTAAGTGTGGGTGCAAATAAGCTGCTTCAGTTGCATGAAGTTGAGAAAGTCATTAGTAGGCTTCTATTTTCTCCTCGAAGTAGGAGGTTAGAACATATGCTGTGGGGAGAGAAGCAAATTGGCAGGAACAGAGGTTTAAGGAGCATGGGGAAGGTTGGAAATAGCTGTTGCAAAGAAAGGGGGGTGAGAACTAACTAGGAAATCCACAGCTACCCAACTGAAGATGGACATCATGACTTTAGAGGAGCATCGATCGGCTAGACTGTGAGTTTGCCCCTTAGTGCTCAGCAGTATGGACTTAAGAAGACAAGTGGTTAAATTCGGGAAGAGTTGCTTTCCCCAGTGGGTGTTTTAGAAAGTCAGTGGCGCCACAGGACACACAAACTTATTTCAACTACAAGGCAGGTGAGGATAGATCTCACAATGAATGATACGGTCATGTCTGTAAGTGTAGGTAGATGAGGAAAGTCAGTACTGGCCACATGTGTTAAAGGGAACAATGAGCATTGTTCATTGCTCACTGGGAAAATTCATAGGTGATGGCTTGGGTGTAAAGAGACCATAGCAGAAATGATAGATTCTTGGTGAGAAGTGATATGAACTATGTTAGGTGGGTGTGTCTTAGTCTGGAAAAGTGTGTGTCTGCGTGTGTGTGTCTGTGTGTATGTAAATTTGGAAAAGTTAGGAACCTTGGAACACAGTGTGAAACACTATGAGCAGGAGTGATGACTGAAGAACACGCCTGTGCACATAACCTCACATGCCTTTATTCACAGTGCTACTGAAATAGACCTTAATACTTTGTTCAGGCACCTAAGGGTATGATCAAAAATATGATATTCATCTGTGCATACGTGATAAGTTGCTTTAGTCATGTCTTTGTAATCCTATGGACTATAGTCCACCAGGCTCCTCTGTCCATGAGATTCTCCAGGCAAGAATACTGGAGTCGATTGCCATGCCCTCATTCAGGGAGCTTATTCATAAAGTTTATAATAATTCAAGTATAAATGTATTTTTAAAAACAATATATTGCTCAGATTATATATATATATATTTAAAAACCCCTCATTTGTTTTATTCTTTTACCAAACATTAAGTACCAAGTACTGTTTGTTGTAGAAGCTAAGATTACAATCTGGGACAAAACAGTAAAAGGAAAAAGCCCTGTTCTCAGTGAGTTCATATTTTATTGGGAAAGGCAGAAAGTAAAAACTACATAGATAAAACATATCTTATGCAATGATGTGGTAAGTTATTTGGGAAAAAAAGATTGAAGAGAAATAGGAAGTTCTAGGGCTTGGGGTATATTTTACAATATTAAATTGAGTGGTCAGAACTCTGTGGAGCTGACATTTGGAAAAAAGCTGAAGGCTGTAATGAAAAAAGCCATGAGGCAATCTGACGTGATTGTAAGGATGTTGGCTTTGACTCTGAAAGAAAGGGCAGGTCATTAGTGGTTTTTGAGAAAAAGGGGGAAACAGAATGGGATTTAAGTTTTGCAAGAATCAGTTTAGTAACTGTACAGAGCACTAAGTGGGCGGGACAGAGTAGAAATGGGCGCTCAGTTGTGTGTGACTCTGCAACTCCATAGGCTGTAGCCTGCCAGGTTCCTCTTTCCATGGGATTCTCTAAGCAAGAATACTGGGGTGGGTAGCCATTCCCTTCTCCAGGGGGTCTTCCTGACCCAGGGATCAAACCCAGGGTCTCCCGCTATTGCAGGCAGATTTTTTACCACCTGAGCCACCAGGGAAGCCCCAGTAACATAAGTAATTAGACTATTACAGTCATTCAACAGAACACTGATGCTGACATGCACTCTTGGTAAGACCATTGTGGTGGCAACCTATTGGAATACGGACATATTCTGAAGGTAAGGCCAATAGGATTTTTTGAGGGAATGAATAAAAAGTATGTAACAATGGGTGAAATGAAAGATAACTCCCAAATTTTTCACCGGAGCCAAGGGATATATTTATCATTTATCAAGATGGAGAGGATAGCAGATGAGAGACAAAGATCAGAAGTTCAGTTTGAGGCATATAAAGTCTAAGATGCTTATTGGGCATCCAAATAGAGATGTCTAATGAACAGCTAGATACATAAACCTGGAGTTACAGTGCAAGCTCAAGTTGGAAATATAAATTTTGGAAGTGTCTTATAGATGAGTATAGCTAGATCATAAAAAACCCTGAAGATTGGGCTCCAGAGCCCTGAAAAGTCTAGTGGAAAACTGAGGAATATGTTGGTGAGGTGGCTGTTGTTCAGTCACTCAGTAGTGTCCGACTGTTTGTGATTTCGTGGACTGTATGTATCCCTGTCCACCACCATCACCCAGAGCTTGCTCAAACTCACGTCCATTGAGTCGGTGATGCCACCCAACCATCTCATCCTCTGTTGTCTCCTTCTCCTCCTGCCCTCAGTCTTTCCCAGCACCAGGGTCTTTTCCAATAAGCTGGCTCTTCACATCAGGCAGTCAAAGTATTACGGCTTCAGCTTCAACATCAGTCCTTCCAATCGATATACAGGGTTGATTTCCTTTAAGATCAACTAGTTTGATCTCCCTGCTATACAAGGGACTCTGTCTTCTCCAACATAAAAGTTTGAAAACATCAATTCTTCAGTGCTCAGCCTTCTTTGTGGTCTACTCACATCCATACAGGACTACCAGAAACACCATAGCTTTGACTATACAGATCTTTGTTGGCAAAGTAATGTCTCTGCTTTTTAACATGCTGTCTAGGTTTGTCATACCTTTTCTTCCAAGGAACAAGCGTCTATTAATGTTAGTAAGGTAGGAAGGTCCAAAGAAGAAGGTGGCAACTTGAAGCCATGTTGCAGATGTATTTTTTTTAAAAAAGGAATCATCAACTCTGTCAAATACTACTGAGAAATGATAAAGGATGACATCTGAGAGTTAACTTTTAGATTTAGCAACACAGGGATTAATTGGTGGATATTACCAGAGCATATCAGGTGGAGAGGCAGACTGATTGGTATGGAGTCAATAGAAGATAAAGGAAGAATAATGGGAGACAACACATGTAAATGGTTCTTTTGAGCATCTCGCTATATAGAACAAAAATGAAGTATGAGCTTGAGGGGGATTTAAGATTAGGAGATTTGGGATTGACATGTACACACTGCTATGTTTAAAACAGATAACCAGCAAGGACCTACTGTACAGCACAGGGAAATCTGCTCAATGTTACGTAATAAACTAAATGGGCAAAGAATTTGTCAAAGGATAGATATACGTATATGTAAAAAAAAAAATAATTAGGTCAAGATAATGACCTATCTTTTTCAGTCAAGATACTGTCAGCACTTTTGAATGCTGATGGAAAATGATCTGGTAAAGGGAGAAAACACAGTGACTCAGAAGGGAAGTATCAAACTACTGTTGTGATATCTTTCCATAAGGACGAGGGACTGGGACCTAGTGGACAAATGGAGGAGCTGCACAGAGACAATAGTATGGTTCAGTTCAGTTCAGTCGCTCAGTCATGTCCGACCCTGTGACCCCATGAATGCAGCACACCAGGCCTCCCTGTCCATCACCGACTCCTGGAGTTTACTCAAACTCATGTTCATTGGGTCAGTGATGCCATCCAGCCATCTCATCTTCTGTCATCTCCTTCTCCTCCTGCCCCCAATCCCTCCCAGCATCAGGGTCTTTTTCCAATGAGTCAACTCTTCGCATGAGGTGGCCAAAGTATTGGAGTTTCAGCTTTCCTTCCAATGAACACCCAGGACTGATCTCCTTTAGGATGGACTGGCTGGATCTCCTTGCAGTCCAAGGGTTATTTCATTCATAATACCAGGCAACCAGAAAAAGTATAAAGTTGTGGGCATGTGATAAAAGTGGTAGTAGAAAATTGTGGCAAATTTCTCCTTGTTTCAATTTTTTCAGTGACACAAGAAGTGATTTATAAATTTTAAAATGATAGTGGTAGATAGAATACTGTCATCTGTCTGGAAAGTATCAAGGGTCTATTTGAAGTTAGTCTTCATCAATCAAAAAGTTAAATCAGTTTATATAACATGGATATTTGCATACACACTGACCTGCATTAATTTAAGAATAGAAAAGTCAGGGATTTAGGTTCAAGAATGACTGAGGTCGTGTCAGGTGAATGTGATGAAGCCAGAAGTGCCAAAGGGAAGTGAAGGTGCATGCCTCAGGTCTTAAGAAAGACAGGGAAAGTGAGGTGGATAAGGGACAAGGGTGGGGTCAGGAAGATCTCCTGGAGAAGGAAATGGGGACCCACTCCAGTATTCCTACCTGGAGAATCCCCATGGACAGAGCAGCCTGGTGGGCCACAGTCCATGGGGTCACACAGAGGCGGACACGACGGAGTGGCCAAGCAGTACAGAGGCAGCAGCAAGGGACAAGGGCAAAGGAGGAGCCCAGCAAGGCAGCAGGAGCAGTGAGCTCGCGATTTGAATCAAAGCCCTTTTCCGCCAGAGACGCTCAGAGGGCTCAAACAAACCCTGTGCACACCAGCACCCAGAGACCCCACAGACACTGAGACAGACTTTCCAGGGATTGTCCAGGAGTCTCCAGCCAGAGGCGTGGGTCGGCGGTGGCCTGCTGCAGGGTTGGGGGCACTGAGTGTAGCAGTGCATGCCTGGGACCTTTTGAAGGACGTTGCCATTATCTTCATTACCTCCACCAAAGTTTGGCCCCAGGTAAATAACAGGAAGGGAACACAGCTTTAACTATCAACAGAAAATTGGATTAAAGATTTAGGGAGCATGGCCCTGCCCATCAGAACAAGGTCCAGTTTCACCCTCAGTCAGTCTCTCCCATCAGAAAGCTTCCATAGGCCTCTTATCCTTCTCCATCAGAGGGCAGACAGACTGAAAACTATCATCACAGAAAACTAACCAATCTGATCACATGGACCATAGACTTCTCTAACTCAATGAAACTATGAGCCATGCTATGTAGGGCCACCCAAGATGGATGGGTCATGGTGGAGAGTTCTGACAAAATGTGGTCCACTGGAGAAGGGAATGGCAAACCACTTCAGTATTCCTGCCCTGAGAACCCCATAAACAGTATGAAAAGGCAAAAAGGTAGGACACTGAAAGATGAACTACCCAGGTCGGCAGGTGCCCAATATGGTACTGGAGATCAGCAGAGAAATAACTCCAGAAAGAATGAAGGGATGGAGCCAAAGCAAAAACAACACCCACTTGTGAATGTGACTGGTGATAGAAGCAAAGTCTGATTCTGTAAAGAGCAATACTGCATAGGAACCTGGAATCTCAGGTCTATGAATCAAGGCAAATTGGAAGTGGTCAAATAGGAGATGGCAAGACATTTTAGGCATCATCAAACTAAAATGGACTGGAATGGGTGAATTATCTCAGATGACCATTATATCTACTACTGTGGGCAAGAATCCCTTAGAAGAAATGGAGTAGCCATCATAGTCAACAAAAGAGTTTGAAATGCAGTACTTGGATTCAATCTCAAAAATGACAGAATGATCTCGGTTCATTTCCAAGGCAAACCATTCAATATCACAGTAATTCAAGTCTGTGTCCTGACCAGAAATGCTGAAGAAGCTGAAGTTGAACAGTTCTATGAATACCTACAAAACCTTCTAGAACTAACACCCAAGAAAGATTTCCTTTTCATTATAGGGAACTGTAATGCAAAAGTCGGAAGTCAAGAAACACCTGGAGTAACAGGCAAATTTGGCCTTGGAGTACGGAATGAAGCAGGACAAAGGCTAATAGAGTTTTGCCAAGAAAATGACTGGTCATAGCAAACACCCTCTTCTAAAAACACAAGAGAAAACTCTACACATGGACATCACCAGATGGTCAATACTGAAATCAGATTGATTATATTCTTTCCAGCCAAAAATGGAGCTCTATACAGTCAGCAAAAACAAGACCGGAAGAAGACTGTGGCACAGATCATAAATTACTTATTGCCAAATTCAGACTTAAATTGAAGAAATTAGGGAAAACCACTACACCATTCAGGTATGACCTAAATCAAATCCTTTACAATTATACAGTGGAAGTGAAAAAAAGGGTATATATCTGATAGACAGAGTGCCTGAAGAACTATGGATGGAGGATCGTTACATTGTACAGGAGACAGGGATCAAGACCATCCCCAAGAAAAAGATGCAAAATATAAAAATGGCTGTCTGAGGAGGCCTTACAAATAGTTGTGAAAAGAAGAAAAGTGAAAAGCAAAGGAAAAATGGAAAGATTCACCCATTTGAATTCAGAGTTCCAAAGAATAGCAAGGACAGATAAGAAAGCCTTCCTCAGTGATCAGTGCAAAGAAATAGAGGAAAACAATAGAATGGGAAAGATTAGGCATCTTTTCAAGAAAATTAGAGCTACCAAGGCAACATTTTATGCAAAGACGGGCACAATCAAGGACAGAAATGGTATGGACCTAACAGAAGCAGAAGATATTAAGAAGAGGTGGTAAGAATACACAGAATAACCATACAAAAAAGATCTTCATGACCCAGATAATCACAAAGGTATGATCACTCACCTATACTCAGACATCCTGGAATGGGAAGTCAAGTGCGCCTTAGGAAGCATCACTACGAACAAAGCTAGTGGAGATGATCGAATTCCAGTTGAACAATTTCAAATCCTAAAAGATGGTGCTGTGATAGTGCTGCACTCAGTATGCCAGCAAACATGGAAAACTCAGCAGTGGCCACAGCACTGAAAAAGGTCAGTTTTCATTCCAATCCCCAAGGAAGGCAATGCCAAAGGATGCTCAAACTACTGCACAATTGCACTCATCTCACACACTAGTAAAGTAATGCTCAAAATTCTTCATGTCAGGCTTCAATAGTACATGAACTGTGAACTTCCAGATGTTCAAGCTGAATTTAGAAAAGGCAGAGGAACCAGAGATCAAATTGGCAACATCCGTTGGATCATCAAAAAAGCAACAGAGTTCCAGAAAAACATCTATTTCTGCTTTATTGACTATGCCAAAGCCTTCGACTGTGTGGATCACAACAAACTGTGGAAAATTCTGAAAGTGATGGGAATACCAGACCACCTGACACGCCTCTTGAGAAACCTGTATGCAGGACAGGAATCAACAGTTAGAACTGGACATGGAACAACAGACTGGTTCCAAATAGGAAAAAGAGTACATCAAGGCTGTATATTGTCACCCTGCTTATTTAACTTACATGTAGAGTACATCATGAGAAACGCTGAACTGGATAAACCACAAGCTGGAAGCAAGATTGTCAGGAGAAATATCAATAACCTCAGATATGCAGATGACACCACCCTTATGGCAGAAAGTGAAGAACTAAAGAGCCTCTTAATGAAAGTTAAAGAGGAGAGTACAAAAGTTGGCTTAAAATTCAGCATTCAAAAAATTAAGATCATGGCATCTGGTCTCATCACTTCATGGCAAATAGATGGGGAAACAGTGGAAAGAGTGACAGACTTTATTTCTGGGGGCTCCAAAAATCACTGCAGATGTTGACTGCAGCCATGAAATTAAAAGATGTTTGCTCCTTGGAAGAAAAGCTATGAGCAACCTACACAGCATATTAAAAAGTTGAGACATTACTTTGTCAACAAACATCCATACAGTCAAAGCTATGGTTTTTCCAGTAGTCATGTATAGATGTAAGAGTTGGACTATAAAGAAAGCTGAGCACTGAAGAATTGATGATTTTGAACTGAGGAGTTGGAGAAGACTTTTGAGAGTCCCTTGGAATGCAAAGAGATCCATCAAGTCCATCCTAAAGGAAATAAGTCCTGAATATTCATTGGAAGGACTGATGATGAAGCTGAAACTCCAATACTTTGGCCACCTGATGCGAAGAAGTGACTCATTGGAAAAGACTCTGATGCTGGGAAAGGCTTAAGGCAGGAGGAGAAGGGAACGACAGAGGATGAGATGGCTGGATGGCATCACCAACTCACTGGACATGAATTTGAGTAAACTCTGGGAGTTTCTGATGGACAGGGAGGCCTGGTGTGCTGTGGTCCATGGGATCACAAGGTTTGCCCCAGATGTTCTCAAAGTTCAGGAATTTCTGTTTCTTAGATATTTGTAAATACTATCTTGCTTGTGCTAAGTTGCTTCAGTCATGTGTGACTCTTTGTAAACCCATGGACTCTAGCCCGCCAGGCTCCTCTGTCCATGGGATTCTCCAGGCAAGAATTTTGGAATGGATTGCCACGTCCTCTCCCAGGGGATCTTCCTGACCCAGGCATTGAACTGGCATCTCTTATGTCTCCTGCATTGACAGGGGAGTTCTTTATCATCTATTAAACACAAAATGATTGGTTTCATCTTTTTAAAAATTTGGTCCTTTATCAACACTTCCAACTTTCGGCCCTTTATAGATAAATATACATTTTATATGTTTTCAGAATGCATGAACCCCATTTACCACTGATAAGACTAAAAATTAAATATAAACTTTCAGATGATTAATCATAATGAGGGAGCCTAGGAAATGTACATGGGTTGTACTTTTTATTCTATACTCCCAAAGGTATGTCCTCCTGGAACTCGCATATAGAATCAAGCAATTCTGAGGCACAGTAGTGTTTTTCTTTGGGATCAACATATTGTAAAAGTTCTGTAAATGAATTCAGGAATTGCAAGGCTGTTTTCTAGAAATTCTGCAGGAAAATAGATATGAAAACAAGAGACATGTTCTTTGGTATGGAACCTTGGCTTTCTCTTGCTGTGACTGACACACCAAGATAAAAATTTCTACCATTCCCTTTGTATCATTTAACAGCTACTTGAGGACCCATGAATAAAAATAAGAAATAAATATAAATGCTGAATCCATAATGGATTTTTGAGTCCCCTAACCTGATGATAAAGCCTCTACTGTTTATGTATATTGTCACTGACTCTCAAATCAAAGATAGCAGAGTATACCAAGTTTAAGAGCTAAAGGATGGAACTGTACTATTAAAACTTCTCATGTATCAAACTAAAGCACCTGGTATCCCTAGACTTGAGTAGACGTCCCTAGAAGTAAAGCTAGTTTCTCACACCTCATTTTCCTATTCATATTTCTATTCTGCCTTGTTTTTAGGCAGACACATATGTTCTCAGTCATCAATCTTGGGCACAACTTCAGAAGGGATTATGTCAGAAAGAAAATATTTTCATAAAAGTCATAAATAAGTTGGTTATGGATACAGGATAAGCTGTAGGCACACAAGTCAGCAGGTATAGATTATTTTCAGTGACCACTCCCCACAAAAACTCTATACTTTAATCAACTAAAAAAAAAATATCATACTAAATATATGGAACAGTTTTCAGCAATTGGAAAATAGGCAGACAGGACATGATCCCTCAAGGAAGGGAAACAAATGAGGTGCATACTACCACTGTTTCAGCTTCTTACATAAAAGCCGGTTTTAGGTCACATGTAGGGGTAGGAAGGGCTTCCCAGGTGGCATAGTGGTAAAAAAACAGCCTGCCAATGCAGGAGACATAAGAGATGCAGGTTTGATTCTTGGGTCAGGAAGATCCCCTGAAGGAGGACATGGCAACACACTTCAGAATTCTTGCCTGGAAAATCCCATAGACAGAGGTGCCTGGTGGGCTGTGTAGGATTGCAGAAAGTCAGACACGGCTGCAGCAACTTAGCACCCACGCAGATGGGGGTAGGAAATGGGGCCCTGGTCTCACTGGGTAGAGGAGATACAGCTCAGAGTTCAAGGAGGCCAAGCAGCCAGAAACGACAACGCAGAGTACCAGACAGAAGAGAGCTATGCAGAGACAGAGACAGCAAACTCTAGAGATCTGCAAAAGATATACCTGAACCTTCAGCTGAATATTCATCAACACATCCACAGGAAGAAAATAGTAAGACTGGAGAGAGAACTACCAAAAAGAAGCAGGTCAAGCAAATCTCAGAGACCCCACAGGACTAGAGACAGTTTGATTTTTCAAACAGTAGAGTGAAAAGACCTCTCAATATACAGAGAACCAAACAAAATTATAATGATTCAGTAAAAGCCCAAAGCAGTCCTATTACTAAGTCCTAAATTACTAAGGGTTCTTCTAGATCTGCCTAACAAAGCTTGAAAGCAAGACTTGAAAGGATCAAATTGTTTACAAACAACTGAGCACAAAGCCCCACTATATTTAAAAGAAGAAAAAAATCCAGCATTCCAAAAACCAAAATTCATAATATCTGACATCTATCAAAATAAGGAGATAAACCAATCAGTAGTGACAGACCTAGAAATGACATTAATAATTTAATTTGTAGGGAAGTATACCACAGTAGCACTTACAAAGGTACTTCATTATGTTCAAGAAAGTAGAGAAAAATGAGCATGATGAAGAGAGATATCACACACACACACACATACAACTATAAATACATACATGCATATAAATAGATACATAGATACACAAATCATACTTCTTGAGATGAAATACAATACATGAGGCTAAGAGAAGATTAAATACTGCAGAAGAACAAACTGGTAATCTTAAAGACATAAATGGAAATTATCTAAAATAAAGGAAGGATAATAAATGAATCAAGCATCAGTGAGTCGGAAAAGAATATTAAGCTATCTACATGCAATTAGAATCTCAGAAAGAAAGAATGGGAAGATAGAATCAGGAAAATATACTTGAACAAATAATTGTGAGCAATTTCCAGAGCTTACAAAAAATTTGAACACTCAGATTCCTGAAGCTCAGCAAAGCACAAATAGAACAAACATGAAGAAAACTACAGTGAGATACATCATAATCAAACTGCTTAAAACACTGACAGGCATAATTTGAAATGCAAACAGAACAGAAAGACATATTAGAGGAACTTAGAGGAACAAAGATAAGGGTGGCAGCAAATTTCTTTTCAGAAATAACACAATCTAGACAGGAGTGGAATATTGCCTTTAAAATACAGGGGAAACTATTAACCTGAGGAAAAATCTTTCAAAAAATGAAGGTGAAATGAAGACTTTTAAAGAGATACAAAAGTTGAAAGAATTCATCACCAGAAGCACCTACACTATAAAAAATGTTAAAATAAGTCTTTTAAGCATAAGGAAAATAATAATAGATGAAAACCAGATCTAAAAAAATGAATGAAGGGTAATAGAAAGAGCAAATACACAAGCACAGATAAATACAAAAGATATATTTTTCTTCTGTTTAAAACTCTTGAAGATAAATGACTGTTTAAAGCAAAAACAATAACAATATTTTGAGTTAATAACTCATGTAGATATAAAGTGTATGAAAACAACAGCAAGAAGGCCAATGGGGAGGAAATGGAAGTGCACAACTATAAAAGTTTTATCATATATGAAAAGAAGAAGAATATTGTTTGAAGGTGCTCATGACACTGTGAAAATATATACTATAAGCACTAAAGCAATGACCAGCAAAAAAAACAAACAGGAAAACAAAACAAAAAGGAATAGCTAATAAATTAATAAAGATGATAAAATAGAGCTATGAAAACTATTGAATTAATTCAGAAGAAGGCAAAAATAGAAAGGAAAAATGAGACAAAGAAAACCAAGTAACAAAATGACAGATTTAAACCCAGTCATATCAATAATCCTATTGAATATAAATGGTCTATGAAAGCAATGATGATCATAATGGATAAAAAGGAAAAACATGTTGTCTGCAAGAAATTCAGTTTAAATGTAAAGAAATAAGCTAAAAATAAAAGGATAGTAAAAGTTTCCATAATAAATACTAATCAAAATAAAGCTAAAGTAGCTATTTTAATATCAAAGTAGAATTCAGAGCAATGAATATTACTGGAAATAGGATTATTTCATAAAGGGGTCAATTCATTAACAAGCTACATAAATTCTAAAAATTTATGCATTTAAAAATAGGTTTCAAAATAAAAGCAAAAACTGAAAAAGAGAGCAAGGAAAAACAGAAAGGCCACAATTATAGCAAGTCATTTCAACATTCCATTCTCAATATACAAAATTATATCAAAAGTTGATCAGTATATAAAAGACACAAATATTATTATAAGAAGTTGGCCAAATTGATATTTGTAAAACATTCCAAATAACATTTCTCTCAAATACACATAAGCATTTTCTAAGACAAACCATGTTTTGAAAGTTCATAAACAGCTCTTAATAATTTTAAAGTAATGAAATGTTACCAAGAATGTTCTCAACCAATTCAAACTAAATCAGAAATAAATAACAAAAAATTATTTGCAAACTCCCACATATAAGTTTGAAAAATAAATTTAGAAATGACTTGTGGTTCAAATAAGAGATCACAAGAGAAATTAGAATACATGTTGAATAAAAATGATAGTATAATATGTCAAAACTTGTAGTATACATCTTATTCAGTACTTAAAAAAATTATAGCATCAAACATTTATATTAGTAAGTTGAAAGGTCTCTAATCAACAGCCTGCATTTTCACCATAAAGAACTAGAAAAAGATGAACAAATTAAACCCAAAGTAAGATGAAGAAGGAAATAATATAGCTAAAAGAAGAAATCAAATAAGTAAAATAGAGAATAAAAGCAAAAACTCATTCTTCTAAAAAAAATTAACAAAAATAATAAACCTTTAGTCAGATTGTACAGGGGGGAAAAAGACATAAATTACTAATATCTGAAAGAAAAACTACCATTACAGATATTATGGGCATTTAATAGACAAGAAAGGAATATTTTGAACAATACTATATTAAACCCCACATAGCATGTGATAACTTAGATGGAATGGAGAAATGCTTTGAAAAAAATAAACCACCAGAACTCTCTCAAGAAGAAATAGAAAACCCCATTTTCATTTATCTATTAGAAAAACTGAATTTCTAGTTAGATATCTTTCAACAAAGAAAAGTCCAAACCCAGATGAACTCACTGGTGAATCCTGTCAAACGTTTAAAGGAGTAGTGATGCTACTTTCATATAAGCTCTTCTTAAAAACAGATGTGGCAGCACTTTCCAAATCACTCTGTGAAGCCGTTACCATGATATGAAAACAAGACAAAATCGTTATAATAAGACAAATCCATGCACCAATAATCTTCATAACTATAGACACAAAATTGTCAGCAAAATTTTAGCTGCATCTAAAAACATACCAAAAATGAAAAGACATTGAGACCACACTGGCCATGCGATCTTGGTCACAACTATTTAACAACGTGCTACAAAGGCAGCCACGGACAATGCATAAATGAATGTATATGGCTGTGTTCCGATAAAACTTCATTTATGGACACGAAAACCAAATTTTACACAATTCTTACATTTTACAAAGTGTTATTGGTTATTTTGAGCTTTTTCCCAACCACTTGAAAATGCAAAACCCATTCCCAGCTCGTGGGCCATACAGAAATGGATGGCAGGCTAGATTTAGTCAGTAGGATATATTTTGCCAATCTCTGGTATGGAGCAACCAGAACTCTCACACACTGCTGTTGAAAACTGAAATAGTACAATGGCTTTGGAAACAATTTGACAGTTCCTCTGAAAGTTGAACATTCACCTCCTATATGATTCAGCCATCTCACTCTTAGGTATTTACCCAAGAGGAAAGGAAGCATATAACCTCTTAAAGCCTACTGCAGGAATATTCACAGCAGCTTTATCTGTAGTAGCCCCAAACTGGCAACAACTTACATTTCCATCAGCTGATGAATGGCTAAACCAAGTATGGTATATCCTTCAATGAAATCTCAGCGGCAACAAGGAACAAACTATCAAAGTACACTACAACATAGACTGCATCTTAAAATAATCACGCTGAATAAAAGAAGCTAGTTAAAGAAGAGCACATGCAATATGACTTCATTTACATTAAACTCTACATAATGCAAACTTATCTACAACAAGAGAAAACAGTAATTTCCTGGGGGACAGCTGCATAGCTGAGGGAAGCCTGGATTATGAAGGGCTACGAGGAAACCTTTGTGAATGTCAGAAATGTTCACTGTGTTGACTGTGATGATGGTATCAATAAACATATATTAAACTCATCAAATTGTAAGTTTAAATATGTAAATTGAATTTTATGTCAACTATACCTTAATAACATTACAAAATATGAACCTGTGCTGGGAAATAATTTTGTAAACTACATTCCACTCTACATTTAAAATAATCATTGCCCCTCTAGGGCAATTGCTTTTTAAAACTTCCTTCTAATTATAAACAGTAGTCTTTAATTTCTTTAACACGGCATCAAAGTTTAGCAAGCAAATGGGAAATATACTTGCAGAGTCAAACATATAGCAGGCAATTACAATGATTTTTTGAATTGCGGAAGGAATGTGTTACAAAAGACATATATATGCTGTTTAAACATTTACATTCTCGACTGTTTATAAAACAAGTCAAGTAGGAAATAAGAGACTAGGATGAATGGGTCCTCTTTCTTTCCAGTTTGATTTCCTTTGCTTTTCAATTTTGATTTTTCTCAAGTCTCAAGATTTTCAATGAGAAAAGGTAAGTTTGTTGTAAATTATGCCAACTGGTGGTTGAGAGTGAACAAAGTTGTACTACTAAAAATCCTACGTGCCAAGTGAGAACTTCAATATAATCTATCCTAACTCCTTTATTTTATAGATCAGAAAAACTGAGGAACAGAAAGGTAAAGTGACATTGTAACACATTCTAATGTTTTCTACTACACACCAATCAGGTACCAGCCAAGGTACCATGGGCAAGCAGTAGTAGATAAGCTTATTTATATTAACAAGAAAAATATACAACCATATAAAAGTTCTTAATGATCAGTGAACTATTATCATAGTCAGTTCCTTTTCTTTATGTATTAAAACTGCTAATATGTGCACATATGAAATGTTACATATATAGCAATTTTGGTACAATACATTGCTATATATTTCCAAATATGTTCCATTTTAAATAATTTGATACATACAAAAAAAATTAACACATAGGCCCTGAAATCAGTAACAATGGTTTCAGCTTTAGGTATGACCTCATCCTGAAAAATACGATAAGCTTGAAGAGATCACGCAGTGTTTTCTTTTATATGTATGATCCAATTTAAATTCAGCATTGATTAAATGGTTGAAATAAGTTTAATATCATTGCTTTCATTTATGTGGGTGAGCCCCAAATGGAAACTCTGAAGCCCAAATTGATTTAGAAAGCCCTATTATTCTCACGTTTTTTTCCCCTTGTAAAACGTCTAACCCAGCATGGTATTATTTCACAAACAAAAGCTTTGCAAGGTTATCTTTTTTGTCTGATTTGTAGGGTAGCTCCCTTGTCTCCTAGACCTGCATTACACATTCTGAATAGGACCCCGTGAACATAATTAAGGGTCACACATATGGTATAAAGAGTAGGGGATGAAGAATTAATTTCTCAGTTTTCCTTCCCTGGGCTACAGATTGGTTTCAAGCTACTATTCAATTCAGCAACAGAGAGCTCAGAGGAAAAGACCAAACTGCTACAGTTGCTCTACATTATAACGTGAGAGACAGAGAGCGAGAGGGAGAGAAAGATTAGATTTTATTTGCACACAAAATGAACATCCACAGTCTGTACATTCTGTTTGGGAATAGCTCCACATTTTAGGTTAGGTAGGTTTTTTAATGTTCTTTATCTTTTCCTCCAAAGTTCTACTCAGTTCATGAAAATTATTAAAACTCAGACAGAGTACCTTTCTGGGTCTCATTCATGCAAATTGTGGACCATTCTTAAGGAGGTGATATCACCAGAAAACTACACTCTGAGCCTGGTTATTAATGACATGAAAGAATTTGGGGAACAGGATTAAACCATGTCTATACCGAGCCACTATCAAATATCTTGACTTCAAAATGTGGTTTAACTGTGATGTGCCTCTGACATCGACTGAGAAGATGAAAATTAAAATGCTTCTGTAGACAAGAAAACATTAAAATGGGTGGCTTTATCTACTAATTGAGAACATTACAGGCATTGGTACTGGGAAGACTTGCTAGCATATTAAATAGACATTAATCACTTCATCATACAGAAAAGGGGACCATGGAATTTCTCATAGTTGTCATCTTGTTCTTATCCATGGTTGATTGGTTAGGTATCCAGGAAGTCAAATAAAACTAGACTAGCCATTTCTGCATAACTAAACGCATGGGTTGGCGCAAACATATTTGCAACATCTCAATAGCAAATCAATGATAACACTTTAACTTGTAAAACTCCTTACTTAACATTTGGATCTATTAGCTACACAACTTTAATTGAAATTTTATAGGTTCTGTTTTAGGAAAGGTTTTACATTCCTGCCCTTTCCCCCTAATTATCAATTGATTCAAGTCTGATTTTGTTCCCTCCTTACAGGGTACTCAGTTCCTCTCATGTTATCCCAA
Organism: Muntiacus reevesi; assembly: GCF_963930625.1. NCBI lineage: Eukaryota > Metazoa > Chordata > Mammalia > Artiodactyla > Cervidae > Muntiacus > Muntiacus reevesi. Next base: position 34,214,024 of record NC_089263.1, read on the forward strand.
ATGAGCTTCCACAGGAATCCAAGCAACATCTTTTCCTTTTTTGCATCCTCCTAACAACTTTTATGCTGTCTTCATCCTTATCTACTTGCTCAAGAAAACAAACTGAGGATGTACATCTGTTTTCTTGCTCCTCAATGAAAGAAATAATATTTGCAAATAAAAAGAAGCCATAATAGTTCTGTGATGGTGGGAGGTGAGGGGAGGAGTAGAAATAAGGATTAAAAGGGAACCACAAGTGAAACACAAGTTTTACTGAAAGAAAGAGAGTCTAGAGGAACTGGATCAATGAAGAAAAAGCAGAGAGAAATCTTTGGGAAAGACAACTGACATACAAGTGGGTCATCCTTGTACTCTGAAAAGGCTCCAAAAACTCAAAACAACACATTTACACAACAATTTACTGTGGGTGAACAATTATTCTTTTAAATTAAAAATATGAGGACAGACTTTTTTTTTGTTTTTGAAAATCTAATGAAGAGACAAAATAATCAAATAGGAAAAGCAGCAAGAAGTTTCTAACTTAAAAGATAAAACTGAGGAAATTCCCCAGAATGAAGTTTAGGAGAGAATGAGTCAAAAAAAAAAAAAATTTGAGATTCTTGAATGATATATAGAAGAGATTCAGGAATTAAAGAAGGGCAGAGGGAAGGAAGAGGAAAAAGCAATAAAATCATATAAACCCAAAATAATTTCCCTGAGCTGAAGAACAGTAATTAACAGCCCTTCTGATTGAACCAAACTACCAAGAATCAAGAAAAATACATCTTAAAGATCCACATTTCACAGATCTTGGTGAAATTTCAGCATTTAAAGATACAGCGGAGGCAAAGGGCACAGGTTCCCTACTAAGTACTGAGAATTACCACACTATCAGACTTTTCATCAACAATCTGGAATACTAGAAAACAACAGAACTAAGTCTTCATAGTGTTAAAGGAAAAACTCAACTGAAATGTGGTCAGGTTTCAAATCATTTTGTAATTATAACAAGGAGAGAAAGGAAAACCTCTTATTTTTCTTTTAGACAATAGATCACAAATACGAAAAAGATGAAAGTGGTAGTCCTTGGTAGTGGCTGATTCTTTGAGACCCCAAGGACTTATCCCGCCAGGCTCCTCAGTCCATGGAACTCTCCAGGCAAGAATGCTGGAATGGGTTGCCGCTCCCTTTTCCAGGAGATCTTCTGGACCCAAGGACTGAACCCAGGTCTGCTGCCCTGCAGGTGGACTCTTTACTGTCTGCCACCAGGGAAGCCCGCAGGACAAATCAGGCCTGCTGCCTGTCTTGTACGGTCTTTCAAATTAAAAAGAATTTTAACATTTTGAAATAATTTAAAAAAATCACTTTCATGACACATGAAAATTATATGAAATTCAAATTTCAGTGTACATGATTGTAGTTTTATTGGAAGAAGCCCTTGCTCGTATCTATATATCATCTATGGCTGCTTTTGCACTACAGCAGGGGAATTGTGACAGAGACTCTATGGCCTGTGAAACCTAAAATATTTACTCTCTGGCCCTTTACAGTGGCCACCCCTGTTTTAGATCCTTTGTTTTTCAAACTATATCAGCTTAATCTTCCTTCTCCTCACTCCTCCCCCCAAATTTATTCAATTCCATGTCCTATTATTTCCTCAGGGCTGCCTAAATCTTGTTGGCTAACATGAGTAGCAATAAGTATATTAGTAGGAATCAAATAAACAAGCTAAAAGGTAATAGAATTCTAGCTAAAATGAAGTCAACAACCAATATGAAGGCAAAATAAAGACATTTTGAAGCATGCGTGGACTCCTAAATTGTACAACCTCTCAAGACAACATTCCAAAGCAACAGAAGAATAATATAAGAAAAAGGGTGATATGATACAAAAGAAACAAAGGCAGCAAAATATGAGCTCAACAAAAACAAGAGAGCAGAAAGGAAATTAGAAAGAAATGCACTGAAACTTTGCACACAAATCCTTTTCATTTGAACAGAGATTCAATGTAAGAATCATATTCTTTTCTCTATAAGTTCAATCATACAACATAGATCTAGAGTGAATAACACGTATATGACAAACTTAAAAGAATGATTTTATTCTGTTTAATCTATTAGATAATCTATGAATAAAATGAGAACTATCTATAAGTCAGAATATAAATTTTACATGACTTGACAATGAAACAATAACAATACAGTTAAAAAAAATCAGGGTTACAATGTCAAATCTTCATACTTCTAAGAAATGTCTGAAGTTTGTCAAGAAATAAAAGTTGAAATAATTGCTACCAGAAATGTTAATTGTGTTTACCTATGGAGAATGTGAGAAATGCTTTTACTCTTTATTTTAATTTTAGACACTTTATTGTTTGACTATGTGCAGGTACCCAGAATGACAAATACACAGCATTGTTTCCCATTCTCTCAGGAAGGCGTAACATTTTGATGGGCAGTAACGGTAGAAATAAACACATCAGTGCACATTAGTATGGATCAAATAAACAAGCTAAAAGACAATATAATTTCAACTAAAATGAACCAGTTTCTATATGTTCCTTGTAGGGAATAGAATTTCACCTCTGGTGAGGGCCCAGTGGGAGAAAGAGACCTCCTGGTCAGTGTAGGATTTTGCTAGTCTTCAATGATTTTTTGTAGGTAACAACAGATTTCTTTGGCCCAAGTCTATTCTGGGGTCAAATGATTACACAAAATGATCAGTGGGAAGCAAAGCATGCTTGAGTCAAATGATGGTTATTTCTGGGTTAAGGGTATAGATTAAATTTGGGCCTTGACAGTTCAGGCAGGCATGTAGATTAATGGATGACCATTCTGAGAGTGGAAGTGAATCAGGGTCTGTTCTGGGAGACTGATGGGGATTGTGGACCCCCATGTAATCCAAATATTCTGGAACTAGCCAAGGATGTCCTAAATTAACCCACTTCATGAAAACGGCCAGGGAAGGACTCCTGGTTTCTTGAAGTCAAGATCTCTCCTTAAGGTTGCACATCAGGCTAAAGTCAAACTAGTTCCTACTGAGCCCAGGGAAATGGCTCACTCAGCGTGAAAAAAGTACAACCCAGCAGGCTTCCTGCCTTCAAGTGTTTTTCTCTGACTAAAGCAACATGAAATGGAAAGGGAATAGCAACCAAAAATAAATAGTTCAAGCAAATGTCTTTTGCAGATAAATTACCTAGAGAGACAGGCTGATTTTCATGGCTACTCTCCTCTCAACCCTGTTATTTCTTGTCTTCACCCAAACCTATGGGATAGGGATCTATCTTGCAGGGTTCATGCTTTGTTTATCATCCATTCGTCTGAACAATTTCATGAGAAAGTCTAAATCCTTGAGGGGATTTTTTCCCTGCTTGTTTTTATGGACTTTGGCCTTGCAGTATTTTAAAAGTCATTTTTTGTTTCCAAATACCACTGCCACTGACTTCTACTCCCTTCTGCTTTTTCCCACTTCCACTTCCCATGAGCAGTTTTTTGTTTTTGTTTTTGTTTTTTTTTTCTTTTTTGTGCTTGAGGAATTAAGTTCTGACTCTCTCACCTCTTTACTCTAGTTAGCTTCCCCCTGCTGGTCCCAACTGCTAATCGGACCATTTCTCTGCACTAAATTACAGAATTATCCTGAGGCAATAAAACTTCAACGTGAATGTTTCTGTGCAGTTCAAAGTATTTTAGGCACTAGGTGAATGCCTAGTGAGAGTTCATCCCAAAATGTACACAGCAGTATTCTTTGGGGTTTAATTTAAGCTATGAAAGCAAAAGATAAAGAAGTATTACTTCACCAACACGTGTTCCCCTCCTTTGCTTGGTGTTTATCATTGCTTCAAGGTCATCCTCAGACACTGGCAGCATCAGACACATTCTATAGCCTCCTCTATTAACAAACAGCCCTTATGAGTCCCTCTCCTTAACTTTGCAGGGTCCCTCTTTAACCTTCTGTGAGTGAAAAACACTAGACCGCCTTGTTTCCTCTTTCCACTGTCTCTCAGATTTGCTCCTGAACCTCTGCTGAATTCTATTTGAATAATTCATCCAACTCAATTTTTACTGAGTGACTAATGTGCTAATTAAAAGAGGAGTCACTTTAAGGTTGGATTGGGTGCTCATTACTAAACATAACTATAAAATATTCATATTATATTTGAGATTTGGGGGGGGGAATGTGGAAAGGACAGACATATATAAGCATGTTAATACTTTTTAAGAAACCATGAGCTGAATCACCGTTTTTCTGATGCTGGGAGTGTTGATGTTATAAATCCTTGGGCTCTGCCATTTCTTGCTGGCTAAAAATGCATTGAGGTAATGAACGATACAATTTAAAACAAAAGAATCCAAAAACTGTACCTCTGCCTGAATCGCTCAAGTGTCTAAAGAGCAAGTGGATCCAGTAAACAAGGCTGTCTTGATTCTAGGAAGATCTCTTCATTTTTTAAGCCATGTCTTGAATTTATCAACACATCTCTGCATTTTATTGTGCTTTATATGTATCTAGCCACATGTAATCACAGAATAAGGCCAGTCCTGTTTGACAAGGAAATCGGATTATAGTGACAATTGTTTAAGGTACTATGCGACACTGTATAGGCATATGGTCTTTTGACCGGAGAATGTTCCCTAAAAGTCATAGTCTAAAAGCTCTGCAAAGCATATTTGAGATCTTTAGTAAGTGACATTCCAATACGCTGAATTCTCAGATAGTTTTGATTAGACTTCCTATCTAAAAGTATAGTAAAACCTTGATTAATGGAAATGCTTGAAGAATGGGATGTTCTGGTTAATTTAATTCTGTGATGAAACAGACACTTCTTTCTATTTCAGTTTTTATTACTGAAAATCTTTCTCAAATACAGTATTCCTCTTTCCTTAATACCATAGGGATCAGATATGCATTTTCCTTTGATCACTGAAAATTACGGAATTATCACTGTGAACACCTTGGATCATCATAAATTCCAATACACAAAATTAACTTTGTGATACATATGTTGCAAGTTATAGATTTTATAATGTCTCTATAAGATTATTAATCTGGCTTTTCACCTATTTTTCCTTGTGCATGCTCAGTTGCTTTAGTTGTGTCTGACTCTTCGCAACCTGATGGGCTGTAGCCCATCAGGCTCCTCTGTCCATGGAATTCTTCAGGCAAGAATATTGGGGATGGGTTGCCATGCCCTCCTCCAGGGGATCTTCCTGACCCAGGGATCAAACCCATATCTGCCTGCATCTCCTCATTGCAGGTAGATTCTTTACCCACTGAGCCACCTGGGAAGCCCGTTAGAGGGCATTTCATATAAATAATTTGATTGGACTATCTACTTGATCAAGATTTACTGTGTAATATTCTCATAAATTAGTAAGGGACTCATTCTCTCCTGAAAAGTCAGTCCTTGGGAGCCGATTACCACTTAAGGAGGCACATAGGATGCCTTGAACATTGTAGCTGTTTGGCATTAAATGAAGACCAATCTAAGTGTTTTAAAATTATGGGAATACACATATTAATATGCAGATAAAGCCTCTACAAGGTGGCTATAATATGGTAAATATTCAATATCTCATGACTAACTGAGAGTGAGGGATAGAAGGATATTGTTTCATAATACAATAGTACCTCATGGGAAATATCAGAACATCTAGGATTTTTTGCAAAAGGCTTTTTTTACTTTTTGAAGATTAGTATTAACCTGAAAGATGCTTTTTCTCTGCCACAAAGCCAGAAAGTGAACGTGAAAGTGTCAGTCCTTCGGTCATGTTCAACTCTTTGCAACCCCATGGACTGTAGCTCGCCAGGCTCCTCTGTCCTTGGGATTCTCCAGACAAAAATACTGGAGTGGGTAGAGATTCCTTTCTCCAGCAGATCTTTCCAATCCAGGGATTGAATCCAGGTCTCCTGAATCACAGGCAGATTCTTCACCATTTGAGCCACCAGGGAAGCCCGTGCCACAAGCCCAGAGGGCTCTGTAACTCCTCCCACGAAGACTGGAAATTAGAGAAATACCCTCATATAGTGATGAACTAAACTAGACAAGTAACAGTCAAATTAAGATGCTTAGATTTGAAGGAAGGGATTTTTACAGGGAAGACAAACTTCCTTGGAAATAAAAACAAAATAAGTAATTTTGAACTCAGTATAAACCTGGAGGAATTCCAAACAGAGAAATTGAGAGTTTTAATGTGAATATTATTTAAAAGTTCTGCCAATTGTAAGAAAGGAAGAATGTAGAAGAATGTTCTAAAGAATAGCATGGAAAGATAAGAAAGGCTTCCTCAGTGATCGGTGCAAAGAAATAGAGGAAAACAACAGAACGGGAAAGACTAGAGATCTTTTCAAGAAAATTAGAGCTACATAGGAAACATTTCATGCAAAGATGGCACAATAAAGGAAAGAAATGGTATGGACCTAACAGGAACAGAAGATTTTAAGAAGAGGTGGCAAGAATACACAGAAGAACTATACAAAGAAGATCTTCATGACCTAGATAACCAAGATACTGTGATCACTACCCTAGAGCCAGACAACCTGGAATGTGAAGTCAAGTGGGCTTTAGGAAGCATCACCATGAACACAGCTAGTGGAGGCGACAGAATTCAAGTGGAGCTATTTCAAATCCTGAAAGATGATGCTGTGAAAGTGCTGCACTCAATATGCCAGCAAATTTGGAAAACTCAGCAGTGGCCACAGGACTGCAAAAGGCCAGTTTTTATTCCAGTCCCAAAGAAAGGCAATGCCAAAGAATGTTCAAACTACCACACAATTGCACGCATCTCACTCACTAGCAAAGTAATGCTCTCAAAGTTCTCCAAGCCAGGCTTCAACAGCATGTGAACCGTGAACTTCCAGATGTTCAAGCTGGATTTAGAAAAGGCAGAGGAACTAGAGGTCAAATTGACAACATCTGTTGGATCATAGAAAAAGCAAGAGAGTTCCAGAAAAACATCTACTTCTGCTTCATTGACTACATCAAAGTCATTGACTGTGTGAATCACAACAAAATGTGGAAAATTCCGAAAGAGATGGGAATATCAGACCACCTGACCTCCTGAGAACATGGAACAACCAATTGGTTCGAAACTGGTAAAGGAGTACATCAAGACTGTATATTGTCACCCTGCTTATTTAACTTCTATGCAGAGTACATCATGCATAATGCCAGGCTGGAGGAAGCACAAGCTGGAATCAAGATTGCCAGGAGAAATATCAATAACCTCAAATATGCAGATGACACCAGCCTTATGGCAAAAAGCAAAGAAGAACTAAAGAGCCTCTTGATGAAAGTGAAAGAGAAATGTAGAAAAGTTGGCTTAAAACTCAACATTCAAAAATTTATGATCACGGCATCCAGTCCCATCACTTCATGGCAAATAGATGGGGAGACAGTGGAAACAGTGGCTATTTTTCTGGGCTCCAAAGTCACTGCAGATAGTGACTGCATCCATGAAATTAAAAGAGGCTTGCTCCTTGGAAGGAAAGTTATGACCAACTTAGACAGCATATTAAAAAACAGAGACATTACTTGGTCAATAAAGGTTCATCTAATCAAAGCTATGGTTTTTTCAGTAGTCATATATGGATGTGAGAGTTGGACTATAAAGAAAGCTGAGTACCCAAGAATCAGTGCTTTTGAATGGTGGTGTTTGAGAAGATTCTTGAGAGTCCCTTGGACTGCATGGAGATCCAATCAGTCAATGCTAAAGGAAATCAATCCTGAATGTTCATTGGAAGGACTGATGTTGAAGTTGAAACTCCAATACTTTGGCCACCTGATGGGAACAACTGACTCATTGGAAAAGACCCTGATGCTGGGAAAGACTGAAGACGGGAGGAGAAGGGGGCAACAGAGGATGAGATAGTTGGATGGCATCACTAACTTGATGGACATGAGTTTGAGTGAGCTCTGGGAGTTGGTGATGGACAGGGAAGCCTGGCATGCAATAGTCCATGGTGTTGCAAAGAGTCAGATATGACTGAGCGACTGAACTGAACTGAAGAACTATAAAAAGTGAAATCACAAAAATAGAAAAGATTAAGTGATACAGAACAGGGAAATACAGCACCACAAAACCATGACAGTGAGAATAAAGTAAAGCTCTGAGAGCAGATTCACTACCCTTGGTCACATCTGCTTAAGTAGATTCTATTGATCCCCTTGTGATGAACCTTTAAGGTCATATGGTGGAGTGAGAGGGCTAAGTCTTAGGTGCTGGTCTATGTTTAGGCCCTTTCTAATCAGTGGATGTTCAGCAAGTTATTTAACCCCAGTTTCCCATATTAAGAAAGCTACCTTCTTTAACTGAATGGAAGATTCTTTAAATTCCATAATGTTTTACAAGGTCACTTATTTCTTGATATTGTTGATTTAGGATGAAATAAGAGATGTACAATGCAATCATGTATGAAGTGTTCAAAGCCTATTATCCATGGGACTGCTGCCACTTCTGCTATAATGATGGCTAAATATGTAAACAAAGTACATAATGACCATGGAGGAGAAATCACTTTCTCTGCCTGGAAGAGAAAGGAATACTTCACATAAGAGGTAACCTTCAAGCTGGGTCTTGAGAAATGAATAGGAATTGCTTAGCCATGTCCAACTCTTTGCGACTCCATAGACTATAGTCTACCAGGTTCCTCTGGACATCAATGAATGGCTAACAGTCTCACTTTTACGTCATTCACTAGGAGATTTATTTATGCATTGGAATTGTTAGTATCCAGGCAAGAATACTGGGGTGGGTTGCTATGTTCTCCTCCAAGGGAGCTTCCCAACCCAGGGATCGAACCCAGGTCTCCTGCATGGCAGGTGGATTCTTTACCATCTGAACCACCAGGGAAGCCCAGATTGAAAAAAATATAGAGATTATTTCAGGGAATGGGAAAGAAGTGGGAGTATATGTGAAAACATACACACACGTACACACATATATAAGTTTAAAAAGAATAAGAAGCAGGGTCAGAAAAGATATTATCTTAGGGACTTGCACACAGGGATGCACAAGAAACTTTATAAGGAAGCTTCAGTTCAGTTGCTCAGTCATGTCCAACTCTGCAACCCCATGGACTGAGGCACGCCAGGCTCCCCTGTCCATCACACCAGGCTCCCGGAGTTTACTCAAACTTATGTCCATCGAGTCAGCGATGCCATCCAACCATCTCATCCTCTGTCGTCCCCTTCTCCTCCCACCTTCGATCTTTCCCAGCATCAGGGCTTTTTCCCATGAGTCAGCTGTTTGCATCAGGTGGAGTTTCAGCTTCAGCATCAGTCCTTCCAATGAACATTCAGGATTGATTTCCTTTCAGATTGACTGACTGAATCTCCTTGCAGTCCAAGAGACTCGAGTCTTCTCCAACACCACAGTTCAAAAGCATTGATTCTTGGGTACTCAGTTTTATTTATAGTCCAACTCTCACATCCATACATGATTACTGGAAAAACCATAGCTTTGACCAGGAGGACCTTTGCTGGCAAAACAATGTTTCTGCTTTTTAGTATGCTGTCTAAGTTGGTCATAACTTTCCTGCCAAGGAGTAAGCGTCTTTTAATTTCATGGCTGCAGTCACCATCTGCAGTGATTTTGGAGCCCAAAAAAATAAGGTTTGTCACTGTTTCTACTATTTCCCCATCTATTTCCCATGAAGTGATGGGACCAGATGCCATGATCTTAGTTTTCTGAATGTTGAGTTTTAAGCCAATTTTTGTACACTCCTCTTTCACTTTCATCAAGAGGCTCTTTAGGAAAAAAAAAAACAAAAAGAAAAGAGGCTCTTTAGTTCTTCTTCACTTTCTGCCATAAGGGTGGTGTCATTTTCATATCTGAGGTTATGGATATTTCTCCTGGCAATCTTGATTCCAGCTTGTGCTTCATCCAGTCTAGCATTATGCATGATGTACTCTGCATAGAAGTTAAATAAGCAGGGTGACAATATACAGTCTTGATGTGGAACCAATGTGGAACCAATTGGTTGTTCCATATTTGGTTCTAACTGTTGCTTCTTTACCTGCATACAGATTTCTCAGGAGGCAGGTCAGTTGGTCTGGTATTCCCATCTCTTTCAGAATTTTCCACATTTTGTTGTAATCTACAGTCAAATGCTTTGGTGTAGTCAATGAAGCAGAAGTGGATGTTTTTCTGGAACTCTCTTGCTTTTTCTATGATCCAACAGATGTTGGCAATTTGACCTCTAGTTCCTCTGCCTTTTCTAAATCCAGCTTGAACATCTGGAAGTTCACGGTTCACATGCTGTTGAAGCCTGGCTTGGAGAACTTTGAGAACATTACTTTGCTAGTGAGTGAGATGAGTGCAATTGTGTGGTAGTTTGAACATTCTTTGGCATTGCCTTTCTTTGGGATTGGAATGAAAACTGATCTTTTCCAGTCAAAGAAGCTTAACAGAAATTATTTCATTTGATTTCCTTAGCAGATTTGATAAAGTCGGTTAGCAATTTTTACAAATGGCAGAATTCTGTCTCTGAAAAAATTTTTCCAAAGACAAAATATTTAATAAATTATCTGATATATGATCCCAGCCATACAAAGATTGGTGTGTATCAGCGACTAGTTTGCTTTGACTGCAGAAATGGAGTTGTTTAGATCTAGAGCCAAGTGAGAGTTCTCTCCTGAGTAGTAAGTTAAGATTAAAGTCAAAGATTTGTCCTAGTTCAGTTGAGAACACTGAGGCCATATGAAACAGAGAGCCCTAAAGAACACCAACTCTTGATGGGTGAAAGGTTAATTCAACGTCAGGACATAAACACCAAAAGTTTAAAGCTATAGAGTTATACGTATTCCCCATCCCGATCAACCCTCCCACCCCCCCCCCCTCCACCCGACTCCTCTGGGTCCTCCCAGTGCACCAGGCCCGAGCACTCGTCTCATGCATCTCACCCGGGCTAGTGATCTGTTTCACCATAGATAATACACATGCTGTTCTTTTGAAACATCCCACCCTCACCTTCTCCCACAGAGTTCAAAAGTCTGTTCTGTACTTCTGTGCCTCTTTTTCTGTTTTGCATATTGGGTTATCATTACCATCCTTCTAAATCCCATATATATGTGTTAGTATGCTGTAATGTTCTTTATCTTTCTGGCTTATTTCACTCTGTATAATGGGCTCCAGTTTCATCCATCTCATCAGAACTGATTCAAATGAATTCTTTTTAACGGCTGAGTAATATTCCATGGTGTATATGTACCACAGGTTCCTTATCCATTCATCTGCTGATGGGCATCTGGGCTGCTTCCATGTCCTGGCTATTATAAACAGTGCTGCGATGAACATTGGGGTGCATGTGTCTCTTTCAGATCTGGTTTCTTCGGTGTGTATGCCCAGAAGTGGTATTGCTGGGTCATATGGCAGTTCTATTTCCAGTTTTTTAAGAAATCTCCACACTGTTGGCTCCACACTAGTGGCTGTACTAGTTTGCATTCCCACCAACACTCTATGGCTGATTCGTGTTAATGTATGACAAAACCCACTGAAATGTTGTGAAGTAATTGGCCTCCAACTAATAAAATAAAATAAAATTTAAAAAAAAAGAAGCAGAAACAACAACAACAACAACAACAAAGTTTAAAGCTAAGTGAAACTGGATTATAAACAAAATCACTGGGGGCTTAGGCAAACAGAAGCCCTCGGTATTAACATCAAACACAGGCCAGTATCCACAGGACTTGCTTTTGCGGACTGCCACGTATGTGGTGTACAAAACAGCCAGGCTCATTTAGAGTTCCAAGGAAGAAACAGAAATACTTCAATAGGAGCCTAACAATTCCAATGCATAAATAAGTCTCCTAGTGAATGACTTAAAAGTGAAAGTGTTAGCCATTCAGAGGTGTCCGACTTTTGTCAATCTAATGGCCATAGCCCACCAGACTTCTCTGTCTATGGGGTTATCCCAACAAGAATACTGGAGTGGACTGCTATTCCCTTCTCCAGGGGATATTCCTGACCCAGGGATTGAACCCAGGTCTCCTGCATTGCAGGCTGATTCTTCACCATCTGAGCCACGAGGTAAGCCCATGAATGATTAATAAACTTCAAATTTTAAGAATCTTCTAGAACACTTCAAAGGAATTTTAGCTATCATCCAATTCAGCCCTGACATTTTTCAAATGAGAAAGCCCATTGGTCAAAAAGTCATGTAACAGGAAACCTACAAGAAAACCCCAAGCCTCCTGTATCCAGTTGTGCTACTATAGAGCATTGGATTAGGAATCATGGATTACAGTATTTTTTTCTGCCTAGATCCTGCCAGGGTTCTCTACTTGCAAATACATCCTCTCCCTTTCCCATTGCTACTCCCATATTTCTAAGAAATACAGGAAGATGAGAATCAAAATGAAGATACAGAAACTCTAGCAAACGGAAAGAGCAAAGACTTGGTTAGAAGCATTTAGGAATGGTCATGATCTAGAAGCAGCTCTTCCCTATCTAGGTCCATGATACTTACCTCAGTCCTACACATTCTTTCCTCAGATGACCACAGGTGCTAAAATTGCTAATATTTTCAGTTTAGCAACTAAAATTCTAAACCTTGGCTTTCTTATGTGCCCTGGCCAAGGGCATTGTTAAATTATGCTCTTTATCAGCCTAACTGATAAAACTATTATGAATATCTTCACTAATTAAGGATGAAGAAATAAATTGTATACAGTAATTCATTTATATGATATGGAATTATCTCCATTTTCTTTCTGCTAGTACTTCTGTTGGTATTTTAAGACCAGAGCAGATTTAAAATGTATTTGAAGAATGAGGTGTGCAAATATGAAGTGTAAATACAAATGTATTTTAACATCTTATATTAAATTCAATGAAGAAAAATTGCTATTTGGAATAAAGAGAGAGATACATCAATTAAACATAGGAAAGTTACCAGTTATGTAGAAAGAACTTAATAAAGCTAGTGAAGGGAACTAAAAAAAAAAAAAAAGACATTTTACAGATACTGCAGTGAAAAAGAAGTATCAGAGAGAAAATAAGTCCACTAATAAATGAGGAGCATGAAATTAATGATGAGTCTAAAATGGTAGAGATAATGAACTCATTTGTAAAATCGGTCCTTAACAAGAAAAATGAAGATAGGAAGTTTGAACAATTAAGAAGTAATGAAAACCTTGCAAAAATAGCTGTTGACAAAGAAACAGGAAAGAAAAGGCCAATTCTATTTTGGGCTGGATCGAAAGAATTATCTCAAGGCAGTGAGGGAAGAGGGCCTTTATTATGTCAGGGATGACACACCTAAAATCCTACTATAAGTTTGTGGCCAAATGGTCAGTTTCACTCATACACAGAAGACAAGACATAAAGAGACAAGAACTATGGAGTTACCACTCGTCAGGCTTATGCTCAAGTAGAAGAAACTAGATACAACACCTCTAAAAGGATGATAAGTGAAAGGCTTTTTTTGTGCTGTTTCTACCCTCCAAGAAGTATGGGTAGATATGGTGCACTTGTAAACAGCTGAAAATATATTTTGCATATATAAAATGTAATATTGTTTTCTATTGAATTAAAGTGGTAGAAGTTGAAGAAATGTGAATCAACCATCTCAAATAGGGCAGCAGAAAGCAAGATAGGAAGATATCATTATAAATCACCTTGTCTGTCCAGTAAATATCTGTTTTCTACTTATTGTGGGTAATGTAGAAGCCATATGACTATGAAAAATACTCAAAGAAATACTTTGATATTAAGAAATGCTCGATACTTGCAGCATCAAAGCTTAACTGCCTCCTGATCCTCCTCACAGATTCAATCAGGTGCTAGTTATGTTTAAAAAAAAGATTATAATACTTTTTCCATCTCTTTATCAAACTTTACTCATGTGGCTAAAGTGTCCCAATAAAAGAACAACCCTACAGGAAAAGAGATACAGATGTATAGAACAGACTTTTGGACTCTGAGAAGGCGAGGGTGGGATGATCTGAGAGAATAGCATTGAAACATGTATATTATCAAGTGTGAAACAGATCACCAGCCCAGATTGGATGCATGAGACAAGTGCTCGGGGCTGGTGCACTGGGAAGGCCCAGAGGGATGGGGTGGGGAGGGAGGTGGGAGGGGGCTTCAGGATGGGGAATACATGTAAATCCATGGCTGATTCATATCAATGTATGGCAAAAACCACTACAATATTGTAAAGTAATTAGCCTCCAACTAATAAAAATAAATGAAAAACAAAACAATAACACCAAAAAAAATAATAATAAATTAACTGAGGGAAACACACACACACACACACACACACACACAAGGAACAACAGAAGGACTGCAGGATCTGATGGAACCAGGGCACAATATAGAGAATGGCTTTCTCCTTCCTCCCACCAGAAAATTTTGGACCACTGCTTTCACTAAATGGAAAAACACAGTAGATGACATCATCAAGATCAACAGAAACAAAATATATGCTATATAGAAATTAAATGCATTAGCAACTTTTAATTGATTGACTCAACAAGTATTTATCAAGCACGTAACATATACAAGGGAAGACCTGCAAAGGGGTGGATGGGATTTGAACTAAGATATGACTGACAAGGTGAGACCCAGGTGGTGCTAGGGGTAAAGAACCCACCTGCCAATGCAGGAGACATAGAGATGCGGTGCTATCCCTGGGCTGGAAAGATCCCCTGGAGGAGGGCATGGCAACCCACTTCAGTGTTCTTGCCTGGAGAATCTCATGGACAGAGGAGCCTGCCAGTTTATAGTCCACAGGGTCTCAAAGACTGGCATATGACTGAAGCAACTTAACACATGATTGACATGAATTTAACCTTTCTGAAATCTGGGGAAAGGACTTTGTAGGCAGAGGAAACAGCAAGTAGGAACAGCAAAGGCTTTAAGGCAGGGGTGGATATGGGGAGTCTGAGAACCTTTAAGAAGGACCGTGTGGCTGGAACATGCTAAGAGAGAGAAGCAAGAGCCAAGGTTATGTGAGAGGTGGGCAGGCACCCCGTTAAGCAGAACCTTATGTTGTGCTGTGCTGCGCTTACTCACTCAGTCGTGTCTGACTCTTGCGACCCCATGGACTGTAGCCCGCCAGGCTCCTCTGTCCATGGGGATTCTCCAGGCAAGAATGCTGGAGTGGGTTGCCATGCCCTCCTCCAGGGGATCTTCCCAACCCAGGGATTGAACCCTGGTCTCCCAGGCTGCAGGGGGATTCTTTACTGTCTGAGTCACTGGGGAAGCCCAAGGATACTAGAATGGCTAGCCTATTCCTTCTCCAGATCTTCCTGACCCAGGAGTCAAACTGGGGTCTCCTGCAGGGCAGGGGGATTCTTTACCAGCTAAGCCACCTGAGAAGCCCAGGAGAACCTTAGACACCATGACTAAAGATTTAGATGATAGGCTGAGCTTGGTGGAAGCTACTGGAGCATTTTAAAGTGGATCACAATGATGTTATTTACAGTTTTGATATCATTCTAATAAATAAGGATGGTTACCTTGTAATTTGAGGGTAAAAAATGAATATGACATCCTAGGTTATTAACAGAATCGAAAGACATACCGAAAATTAATAACTTCAGTTACAAAATTAGGAATTCTTGCACGTTAGAGAAACCCAAACCCTCTGAGCATGCCATGACATCAAATGGTTAAAAGAAGCTATTGATAGGGGGCCTGGGTTTATTAATACAAAGTTCAGACTCTTTCCTGGAGTGATAAACAAGCAACCAGGAGCAGGTGAAGGCATGGATGGGTTTCAAAAGAAAAGAGCAGAGAGAATCCGCACGTCAATTCAGGAGACATAAGAGACCTGGGTCCGATCCCTGAGTCAGGAAGACCCTGGAGGAGAACATGGCAATCCACTCCAGTATTCTTGCTTGGAAAATCCCATGGACAGAGGAGCCTGGTGGGCTATAGTCCATGGAGTCACAAAGAGTTGTGACTCATTCTCCAAAAAGAGCTGATATTCACACACACACACACACACACACACAAATATATATTTGTATTTCCATTCCCAATCACCAGAATTCACCTGTAAAAAAAGCCTAACATAAAAATAAATGTTTGGCTATTCTAAGTAATTCTCAGGGTAATTCTTACATACAATCTGAGAAGAGTCAGTGTTCTGAGAAAGTAAAAGGAGGCCTGGAGTGACAAAGTGAGACCAGAAATTTGACTTCTATTGAGGGTGGATTGCAGACCAACTTCACTAGTGCCAAAGGTATCTTTTCAGGAGTACCCTACCAGAGATCCCTGAGGAATCATGAGGAACATAACACCATCAGGCAGAAGAGATACGAACACAGTGAGACTCAATCTGGCTGAACTGCTAAAACAGGGCATGTAGAAAAACATTACTAATGAAAGAGGTTTAAAGGAGAATTGGAAACAAAGAAGGGCCAGGCAATTTAAAATGGGAGAATTACACAGACACTAAAGGAGAGAGGAGAGAACAATGAGGAAGAAAAGGGGCAGGGAACATAAGGGGAAAAAAGTACGGAATATCCTTTCCAGGGTAGAAGAGAAAACACACCTCTTTGGGTTCTGCTGCTCTTGAATTCAGCTTCAGAAGAAACACTCCAAGACCAATACATGTTTCTGCAGACTGCGTTAAAAGAATGTTGTCACATGTATTAAAAATGGGCTGACTATAAAGCCACCACACTCTCAAAGGAAAGGAGTATTTAGTGCTCACACAGATCTTGTTCTTTTAAGAAACAGTAATCAGTCTGTGTATGTAATTTGGAGAGAAGTGTAAATTTGGATAGGGCTTGTTTATAATTGGGCACTAATGTGGGAGTATTGTGCTAATGAAAGAGTCAAGAGGGAGACAGAGGTTGCTCTTCAACAGATAGTTTGTAATAGTAGTAATTGTAGACCCAGCAATTTTGCTTAACAATTGCTCCATCCGCTGGTTTGTGAAGGCCTGTTATATTTTTCTATGGCATCTTTTTAATCATGGTGCATGGTGGTGAACTGGCCTAGGTTTTAGACGGGGGATGGATTCATGGAGTAGTTATTTCTTTTTATGGGTAGAATGTCTCCAGAAAACAGGTGCCCTAGGTGATGCCAAATGTCACTACGCTGCACAGTAACGGTAGAGGGTAATTGCCTCTGTCAATGAGAGGCAGTGGGGAGATGGTAACCCTGGGGGTAGCATTATTAAGGCAGCTTCTGCACACGTGGGAATCACTGTTTCTTACTCTGTGCCTTGCCCTGGGCCAGGAGTCTGGAGCCTTGATCTTGAAGAAAATTGAATGAGATGAAAGTTGGGATTCAGTATAGGTAGGCAGTGCAGCATAAAAGAAAAAAAGTGCAGAACTAGGGTTATAAATACTCATGTTGGAATTCCAGTTCTGTTATTGACTAGTTATTACTTCATGTTAATAATTTAAACTTTCTGAGCTTTAGCAATAAGAATAATCAAACTTAGTGTTTAAGATTAAATAAATTAATATGTAAAGTACTCAGTTACAGGGCCTATCTCATAGAACCAAGGTATTGCTATTATTTTTACTATCAGCATTTCAGAAGAACATTTTAAATGTTTTCACTTAAAAATCAGGAGGTATACTTACAAAGGTATAAGAATCTAAAAAACATGAAGTTGAATGAAAAAAAGTATGTTGCCAATGATAGAATGTATATACTGGTTTTACATGATAGAATGTCTACAGAGATTTTAAAAGCCTAAAATATTACTATGTATTGTTGACCCTAACATGGATTTGAACTGCATGGGTCTACATACACGTATATTTTTCCAGTATTAAATACCACAGCATTACACAATCTGGTTGATTGAATGCATGGATGAAGACTACCAAATGTAAAGTTTTAGGAAGATTTTTGATTGCTGGGAAGAGAGGAAAGTAGGGGGCCATTCCTAACAGTGGTCAACCATACAGGTTTCTTTCACTATTCAAAAGCAGAGTGTTCCTAGGAAAACTTTTGTAACCTGAAATGGCATAGAGCAAGGAAACAACTACCTCAGGACATATCTTGCTAAGGAACACACAGACTAAATCATGATGAAGACAGATGCTCACAGACACAGTTCAAAGCTACGGCAGCTTGATGCTGAGATACTGAGTATCGATCCCAGGGAAGGAGCTTGGCAGCACCGTTCTGCCTGAGTGAGTGAAAGTCGCTCAGTCTTTGGTTCACTCTTTCAGACTCTTTGTGACCCCATGAACTGCACAGTCCATGGAATTCTCCAGGCCAGAATACTGGAGTGGGTAGCCTTTTCCATCTCCAGGGGATCTTCCCAACCCAGTGATCGAACCCAGGTCTCCCACATTGCAGGTGGATTCTTTACCAGCTGAACCACAAGGGAAGCTCAGGGTGTGCTGCCTCTATAAAGACTCACTGAAAAACCATCAATGAACACTATTTTCACATTTTATCTTTCTTTCCTAAAAGTAAAAGCCCTCTTCAACTTCATTTGATTAGCAAAAACAGATATCAAAGTAGGTCTTCTGTAAAAGCCAAGTAACGTAAAGCAAACTTCTGAAAAGTGGGGGATATCTGTATTTCTTATGGATCAGAGAAATAAATGAGAATGATAAATTCCACATTCAGGATAGTGGCTTTCTCTGCAGGAAGATGTAAGAAAGGGTGGGAAGGAACGTAGATGACAGGGGAGAAGTACAGACAATGCAGCAAGCTTTAACGGGTGGCGCTAGTGGTCAAGAACCCCCCTGCCAATGCAGGAGACGTGAGACTCTGGTTCGATCCCTGCATCAGGAAGATCCCCTGGAAGAGGGCACGGCAACCCACTCCAGTATTCATGCCTGGAGAGTCCCATGGACAGAGAAGCCTGGTGGGCTACAGTCCAAAGGGTCGCAAAGAGTCAAACGTGACTGAAGCAACTTAGCAAGCACAAAGTGTTTCGGTTCCTGGGCTGTGTTGTGGGAACATGGGTATGTAATGATTATTTTATCTCTGTCTCTTCATAGGTCTGGAAAGTTTTAAATTACTTAACTGTTCACTTCTGTTTACTCTATGTTAAAGGAAATATAAAGTCATTAAATACATAGGAAAACTATCCTTGGGCATTGATATTGTTGCTGTGCAGTCACTCGTCGTGTCTGACTCTGACCCCATGAACTGCAGCATGCCAGGCTTCCCTATTCTTCACCATCTCCTGGAGCTTGCTCAAACTCATGTCCATTGAGTTGGTGATGCCAGCCAACCATCTTGTCCTCTGTTGGCCCCTTCTCCTCCTACCTTCAATCTTTTCCAGCGTCAGGTTAAAAATACTATATAGATACTTTTGTGTACACTGTCTTACAGAAGCTACAAACATCAACACATTTAAGCAAACTAGTGTGGTAGAAAAAAAAATGTAGCTCTAAGTTAGAGTAGGCTCAAAACTTGGCTCTGGCGACTTGAGCCCTGTGATTTAGACAATGTCCTTAGCCTTGATGATTTAGTTTCTTAATCTATAAAACCAGAATAATAATACTTACTTCATAGGGCTTGTGATGATTCAATAAAATAGCACATTGACCTTATATGTAGAAGGTGCTCAACTAACATAAGCTTAACTAGTACCTTCCCCAGAGAAAGCCACAGTGACACTATGAAGCTCTGCTATCGTCCCTACTGGGTAAATGTGAATTTCTGTTTGTTTAAATATAGTTTGAGGCAGCAATATAGCATTTTTTAAAATCATCAGAGCAGAGGTCCCATGTCACCTAAAAGCCTGGAAGGGGAGTTAGATGTAGGGATTGGAGAATGAGTCAGAGAACTATTACTAACGTCATTTAGGAAGAGTTAAGTTGATTACTATTTTGCTGATGAGATATCCATGTTCTATCAACAACAGAGTCAGGAGTAGAGATACAATGAATCTAAGTAAATATAACAGATAAAATGAAGTCACACGAAAAAAAATACAGCATCCACTCAGCCTGGAAACAGGATTCGTTTATTTTTCTCTGAGAAATCCTCCTATTTCAGGAGGACGCTAACAAAACAGAGACCCAAGCTTTCTTCTCCTTAAGCTATTTCCCACTTCACCTTTGCAATCCCTCCTTCTCTCTGTCCCAACCCCTCCCTCCTTACTTTTGTCTTCCTCACTCCTTCCCAGCTTGTAAGAATTCACCAGCTTTTAATTCTAGATGAAGAAGGACACTGGATAAAGAATTACTTAAACTTGAAATACTACAATTATTAGACAATCTCTATGCTAATCAAAGTATAACCGACCAAAAAAAAAGTGAAAGAAAAGTAAGGGTAAAACCATGAGTCATAAACTGGTTCATTAAAATAGGTGACCTTTAACTATGCCTCATTGGCATTTTCTCCTCACAAAATATGACTACTTATATAAGACACCATGAAATTACATACCTGATATAGCTAGTTTTGCTCTTTGCAAATGGAGCTGCACATATTAGAAATTAGAATAATGTTTTGCATCCAAGTGCATGCTTTTTTAAAGAAACCTAAAAAGTATGTTTGAATTTGGGGGTTGAAGTATGAGGGTAAGAACAGAGAATTTACACACACCTTTTTCTATAAAGTTCTTTCATCAAGAGTTAAATGAAACTGATACATTCTTGTCGCTTTGATTTTCATATCAAACAAAAAGGTAAATAAGCTATACCCTGATGACATTTGTAGCATCAACAAGAAAATCTAATCTTCTTTTCAAAAAGTAAAGTTGTTAAGATCAAAATATTTGATATTATGCAATATTAGAAAAGATATAGAGAAACCAGCATTCTCAACTGCATTGGTAGAAGAATTCCCTTTAGAAAGTAATTTGCCAATAGTTGTAAGTATCAAATTTTAGTTTCACTACTTCTTTGATACAGCATATTCACTTCTAGGAATGTGGGCTACAAATGCACTCACTCACACAAAGGGTATTAGTGAAGCAGTGTTTCAGTAATTAAAGAAAAGACCCAACCTATATGTCAATTAATAAAATACTGGCCAAATAAGTACACTAGTACAGCTGTAACATGGAATACATTTCTGCAGTCAGAAAGAATGAACTAGCTCTCAAATATACTGTATTGAATGATCACCAAGATATATGTTTAAGTGAAACAAGGAAGATTAAGAAACAATTTATTTAAAATAGTTACCCACATACAAATGCACAACTATATGTAGAATATTTCTTGGGAAAAAAAACTAGTTTTTAACTCTGGAAAGGCTGATTAGAACCAGGAGTAGGAAGTGTAGTAACTGTTAAAAGTATACTCTTTCATATGATTTCATATTTTATCATATTATGGATTAGTTTTTTTTCAGTTAAAAATACTATTATTGGTGTTGGGAAGGGCAATATATAAATACAATATTAATTCTATTTGCCTACCTGAATTTGAAACAAAATAACACAAAAGGAAAATTTGGCATTAGGGTTATAGACAAACTGCCTTGCTATCATCCTACCCCTGAAATAGGTACACTAGACCATTCAATCACAGACAACACTGGAGAACCATCGGTCTCCTCGCAGGAGCCTGAGAATAAAGGTCTGTGCTGTATGGATGGGGAAACTGAAATAGAAAAAGATCCCAATGGAAACCAAGCAAAATATCTTTAGTTCTTTATCCTACGTGCCGATCAAAGAAGTCACTCTTCCTGTCCACAGTAAGTTTCCTCTCATATGAACTCACTCATTTTTGCTGGGAATACCAAATGGCACAGCAGCTTTGAACACTGGCCGTTTCTTACAAAATGAAAACATACTCTTTGTATACAATGCAGCAGTTGTACTCCTTCATTTTTACCCAAATGGATTAAAAATTTATGATTACAGAAAAATCTGCACATGGTTGTTTATCTCAGCTTTGCTAATAATTGTCCGAACTTGGAAGCAATCAAGATGTCCTTCAGTAGGTGGGTAGATAAGTAAGCTGTGGTACATCCAGACAATGCAATATTATTCAGCACTAAAAAAGAAATGAGTTTTCAAGCCGTGAAAAGAATGGAGGGATCTTAAATGCACATTACTAAAAGTTAAAGAAGTCAGTCTGAAAAAGTAACATACTGTATGATTCCAACTCTATGATGGTCTCAAAAAAACAGTACAAAGATTAGTGGTTCCCAGGGGTTAGCAGACAGTGAGGGATGAATAAGTAGAGCATAGAGGACTTTTAGGGCAGAGAAACAACTCTCTATGCTACTAAAATGATGGACACATGTTATTACGTATTTGTCAAAACCCACAGATTGTACAGTGTCAGGAGTGAATTCTGGACTTCCCTGGTGGTGCAGTGGTTAAGTATTCACCTGCCAATGCAGAGGACATGGGTTCAATCCTTGGTCTAGGAAGATCCCACATGCCACAGAGCAACTAAGCCCGTGCTACAACTACTGAAGCCCACAGGTCCAGAGCCCAGGCTCCACAACAAGAGAATCCACTGCAACAAGAAGCCTGCGCACCACAATGAACAGGAGCCCCAGCTTGCGGCAAGTAGAAAAAGACCAGGTGAAGCAGCAAAGGCCCAGCACAGCCAAAAATAAATGCATTTTTAAAAAGTGAATTCTAATGTAGACTATGGACTTTGGGTAATAATCATTTGTCAATGTAAGCTCATCAACTGTAATAAAGGTACCATTCTAGTGGGAAATGTTGATGGTGGGGAAGGTTGTGCATGTGTAGTGGCAGGAGTATATGGGAACTCTGTGCTTTTCAATCAATTTGGCTCTGACTCTAAAACTCTCCTAAAAAATACAGTTTATTAACAATAAAAAAGCAATGCTTTATCCATTATTATCTACCTAGCTACAGACAATATTTTAAAGGTAAAATTAAGACAGTAATCTTTTACTTATTGATGTTTATGACTATTTTATGTTTCTTTTAAATCTAGTACAAAGGTAAATTTCTTAATCACCATTGAATCACTATGCTAAAAAGAACTATTCATGGTAATTCAGTAAATAATGTGTAGGAAAAGTTAAGGAAAAGTGACATGAGGACAATAGAGTTTTGTAGTAACTATTACACTTTTATATCATTGCTTCAACCTTAGATTGCCTGAAAACTGATTGAAATCTTTCAGCAATGAAACAGTTTTAGACTACTCATTTCTTGAGTTTCTTGATTTGATATTAAGGCTTCCTGCATGCCATCAATTTTCAAGTAAAAGGAAAAATTGCAGTCATATCAAAAACTATTCACCTTGCTTTAGGTTCATTTATGAACAAAACAAACATTTTTAAAAAAACAACTCACAATATAACTATAGAAGTTAAATTACCAAGGGCTTTGTATTGGTGAAGGATAGTATAGGGGAAGCAATACTATTTAGATCTTTGCATGAGATTGGTTTAACTTGACTAAGACTGTAAAATAAACTTTTGTATTCATTGTTTACTCCAAGGCTTTCTGACCCTGAAATAGCAGAGAAAACTACTGACTTGGAAACATTACTGTTTACAACTCACCACCCTGAGAACCAGAGGGATTTACAAGGTTAGGATGACAGGTGTGTCATGTATTTGCATCATGTTTGAAATGTTAGTAGCATATCACACACATGGCCAGCATATTTGTTTTGCAATATTCATCTCAATTCCTCCTGTCAAGCATAGAAGTACAGGCAATGTGACTCTCACATATAGATGGTAAAAGAGCTTTCCTTCTCTAGCTCCTCTGCTCAGCGACCATGAAGCCACACCTCTAGAATGCAGTGAGACTCTAAAACCTTCAGTGATTCAGCATACTTTTTGCTTCTCCATTTATTAAAACCAGTGGCCACATCCAGGGATGAACACAGCATAGGTCCTTTTTTTTTTTTTTTTTTTTTTTTTTGCCACATATGTGGTAAGATGTAAAGGATTCCATATCTTCAGCTTGTTTAACATCTCCTAAATCTCTTCACCCCTATACATTGGTTAAGAGGAATACATTATATTTTTATAAGCTAGCACCTAAATTCTTTAGGTTAGCTGGCCTGGATAATATGACTTAAGAGGGCCTTAAAAACATCGGGTACAAGTCAGGTAAAATTTTGATTGGAGAGAAAGAGAAAATTCTGGAATATAAAATGCCATTCTGCAGTATATCTGCAGTCTCAATAACAGCAAGCAGGAAAGTTGTTCTCTTCCTTGTCCTATTAACAGTTAAGGAGAACAAAGAGAAGATGCTAAACATGGGTAAAGAAACCATTTAAAAAAAAACAAAACATGTTTTCCCTCTGTTACAGTTTTGCTAAGTTTTGTAAGGGTCACTCAATACAATATCATTGCAATAATTCTTCAGGTTACTGACTTTCCAAAGGATTTTGTCTGAGAATAAGAAGAGTGCTATGATCCCTCAGAGTAGTGATATTGTGTGGAAGTTCTTAAAAAATAAAGAAATTAATTATTTATAAATGCCAATATTTAGCTGTAATTTCTCCTGATGTAAAAGCTGTCAGAGGCTCCCTTTTTTCTATGATAATCAGCCTGAACTCTTTTCTTGGCTTCCAGATATTCATAATTCTGCCCGAAGTTTGTTTTCTACTGTTCTTCAACCTGAATTTTTCCTTCACATATGGCTGCATGAGCATCCCACTGTGCTCAGAGTTTTCCTCTTTCAGAACATCTTCTTTTTCTCTACTTATCTAAAAATTTGAAGAACTAGTTTAAGACCCACCTCTATAAAGCTTCTCGTATCTATTAATTTAATTTTAAAATAAATTCCTATAGCATTCAATCTGATCAAATAACTCAGCTATATAATTACAGTGGTTAGTAGCGGTTCTACAAATGTGGAAACTGTTACAATTGGTGAGCCTCGATAATGGATGTGTGTGTGTGTGTGTGTGTGTGTTTGTGTGTGTGTGTGTGTATTGGGTTATTCTTGGCACTTGTTCACAAACTGAAAATTTTTTCAAACATTTAGGGAAGAAATGTCTTATGATTGACAGTCTGTTTTCAAATGCTAATGCCCCAATCTACCAGCTGTGTGTCCTTGCACAAGGCCTGTCTTTGACTCAGTTTCCATTGTAAAACAACAATAAAAAAATGGTGTTTACCCCATGGGGTTGTTGTGATAATTACATGTGATAACGGCTATTAAAAGTTTATCTTAGTAATTGCAAGATAAGCTTGTTACTTACAATGTCTGCAATGCAGCACAAGCCAGAGGTTAAGAATAGGCTCTCTGCAATCAGATCCCTAATTTCACATCCTGATTCCACCACTCACTACCTATGTGTGTGCACAAATGTTGGTTCTGAGTTTTGGTTCCTCTTCTCCTTTAAAAAAAGTTTGATGAGGATTATAAAGGTAATATAGAAAGAATTTTACACAATATTTGGCAGGTGAGTGTGTGTGCTTAGTCATGTCTGACTCTGCCACCTCATGGACAGTAGCCCGCCAAGCTCCTCTATCCATGGAATTTTCCAGGTAAGAATATTGGGCTGGGTTGCCATTTCCTACTCCAGGAATCTTCCTGACCCAGGGACTGAACCTGCGTCTCTTGGTTTCCTGCCCTGGCAGGCGGATTCTTCACCACTGCACCACCTGGGAAGCCCTATTTGGCAGATAAGTAATCCAAAAATTTGTCTCTTTGATCTTAGCATTTTTGATAGTAACATGTGAACAATTTTTACCATAACAAATTCTACATTTCTTAAAGTCAAAGATCCCTTCTTATACTTCTAAACTTGCCACATGATCAAGCAAAAGACTGAACACGTAACAATTATCTGATAATTATTAGTTACCTCACAACCTGGCTGAATTCATTTCCTTTATCATAGACAGGAGACCTAGAAGGCATCTGATAATCACGTGAAGAAAGAGATGGGTAGGGGAGGAAAAATTACTCATATTCTTTTTTTTTTCTTCTTAATCAGCACAATGAGTAACTTGCTCATAGATTATGTTCTTAAATATTTATTACAGCAAATTGAATAATTTTTAAGGAAATAGTTAACACTGTGGGAAAACAAAAGGAAGAAGAAGACAGAACAATACCCAGGCTGGGGGAAGAAAGATGCCAAGGATGTCCCTGGAGCAAGAATGGCAAGTAGTTCTGTTCCATGTGCCAACTATGATGGGAGGCAGTGACCTGGCGTTTAGGGCTGAAAGAGATTTGGGACTCATTATGAAACAAACAAATACTCATACTCATGAGTATTAATTAAGGTAGCGTTATCTATTCTAGCAGATGCATTTCGAATTTTCAGGGGTTTGGTACACTTAAGATTGTTTACTGCCACTGTCAAGTCTTAAAATGGATGTTCCTACTTAGACGGATGAAGCTCTCTGCTCCGTGAAGCCACTGAAGGGCCCCGATGAATGGAGACGCATCCACCTTCAAAATGTTTCTTCTATGGCTCCCCTGGGTATTAGCTTCATTCTAGCTCATCAAAGGGGGAAAAACCAAGGCAGCTCATAGACAGGTAGTTTTATTGTGTAAGAATGAAGGCAAAGTACATCACTTCACTTTCCTGTGCATTTCACTAGCTCTCGACTTTATAGTTACATAGTCATACCTAAGCATAGCTAAGAGCAAAGACACCTGGAAAATTCCATCTAACTGCCCCAAGAAAGGGATCAGCTAGCCATACTTGACACAACAGGGCCAATCAAAGATACCTGCATGAAGTAGGGAGCTCAGTTGTGAGGACATAGCGTACATACACAAAAGGATATCGCAGAACTCAAAGTCGGGTCTTTTGTGCTTTAAGTATGAGGATTAAGGACTTGAGAAATCTGGAGAATCTGAGGGCATCTGGCTTCTGAGGTTTAGAGTGAAGCAGAGGGAATCTGAGAAGATTAGTGGCAGATGAGTATCCTTTGCAGGGAGAGTATCTTTAGGACTGTAAATAGTTCCAGGAGGAAGTATGAGTTAACAGCAAAACAAAAAAACAAAAAACTTCTCAGGACTGACTTTAGGCCCAAGAGATGTAGGAAAGTAAAAAGTTCAGGTTTCCTTCTAGGTTAGGAATGGAAAAGAAAAAGAATAAGATTGTGTACTGGTCTAGGGCACAATTTTTCGTTTGTCTGTTTCTCTTAGGTACCCACTATAGCACTCTTTACCTTGACTGAAGCTTCAAAAATCAGCCTCAAATAAAGTCTAAAAACATCACTAACTCTGTAATATTGCTAACCCCTCCATAAAATTAATGTATCTTTATAGAGGTTACTGTTAAAAGAACCAGTTTCATCCTTTCTTGGCATACCCAACCAGGCCAGTGAAACATTATTTCCAATTCTTGGAAATTTGGGGAAAATAGCTCATGCTTCTGATTCACTTTCTCCTCCCAAAGGAAAAGACATTACTTGTCTCAATAGTAAGGGTAGAAAAAGGGCCTGCAAACACGACCTTGGGTTTCAGGGTCTTGTTTGGGTTACTCTGTTCTTAGAATTCCCAAACTTGGGGGCATTAATTAGGGGTAGGGATAGGAAAACCTGTGGTTCTGACTGTGACTTGGTCAGTTGTTTAATTCTGAGAGATAATGTATAAGGAAGTCATATATGGTCATATTTTCAACCTACCTTTGCTAATTCAATTTTACCATCAATAAAGATTGTATTTTTATATTTGTTTGTCTGAATCTTGTGCATTATTCCTCAAATAACTCTTAAACACACAGGGAGAAGGTATCATTTACTGGCTACCAATTCCAACAATTACCAATATTGCTATTTCTTCTCCAAACTGTATATTGTCCTACTGCTATAAAGGCTCCAAATAATAATAAGAATAAAATAATAATAATCCAAACATCTGCAAATTTATGACTCGCCTCACATGTTCTCTGAGAAATGTATAGGGAATATGGAAAAAAGCAGAGTATTGAATATTTCATTTCTGTGAGATATAGAAGCTTGATTTCCCTATAGACCTAATTTCTTTCAAACACAGAATATTAGTGCTAGCATTGAAGTGGCAGGGAGATATACCCAAGTTTAGAAAGCCATGGTCTACTCAGTGAACATTCCTGAGTAGTTTACCTCTTCCCTCCTCTGCATACCAAAAAAGAGAGTTTTTGATGAAGTATATATTTCAACTTGAATGTTCGGCCCCTAGAATACAACTTGACCGTTGACCTACTTCATTAGGGCTCTCATCATGGTTGGAAAGCAAGAAATAGTAATAAAGTCATAAGGATAAATAAGACGTCTGTGCCAAATAGTCCAACTTATTTGTGACTAAAGACAAACAGCAATTTCATTGGTAAAACCACGTAGATAGAGAAATTTGCTGCTCAGATTAACTCTACTTAATTCAGTCTTTTATACATTTGGTAAACACTGATCCTAGTTTACAACACAATGGTTAACTGACCTTCCTTAAAGTAATCTATGGAGGAAAAGAAAATCCTCCCCAATTCTGTGAACCAGCATTTCAAGCAATCAAGAATTTCTTTAATATCTTTGCTTTGCTTCTCCTCATTCACCTGTAAATCTCAGGTTCCTCTTCATAGGCAGAACAAATAGTACTATCTAAGAGCTTCCAGTCTGCACTAAGAAACCAAGCATCAATAAAGCAGATACTGAAATTCTAACTAGATGCAAAATCCAGAGCGTGTCTATTTCATCTAAAATTTCCCTCAAGGTGGTCACTGTATTCCAGTTTGACCTAAAAGAGAAACATGTGTGTGTGTTCGTGTGTGTGTGTGTGTGTGTGTGTTAGTGATGGTAGGGATCTTTCCACAAGGAACACAGTCCTCTACTCTCCAAAGGGAGCGGGGCAGGGAAAGTCTCCTGTTCACAAAGTCTCCTGTTCTTTGTGAGTATCCACACCCATTGCAAAGATTCTAAAGAAAGCCTTTTATGCTTTGGCTATTGCTTTTCCCAATCCTCCAGAATTTATTTTAAAAATAATTAAACCTAATTAAAACCATCTACTTGACTGCCAGAGTGGCCCTCCAATGCCCCGGAAAGACAGAGACTGCTCAGAGAGGGGCTGGGAAACAGGAGAAAACACAGAGCTCTGCAGCTTTTCATATGCAAGAAAATAAGCAGGAAGAGAGGTTAATGTTATTGAAAAAAATAGAGATTGAAGACAGGTGTTGGGACCCGAGGCAAGATTGGAGACTGTGGGAGATGATGCGCCTGGAATGAGGGTGTAGGCTCGTCTCGGAAGATTCAGCTAGCAGCCCTGACCTATTTGCTCCACAGGAGTGACCGCATTATTACTCGCAGTTTACTGTGTCAGCCTCCATGCTTACTGGACCCTGGATGCTGAAGGGTACGAGCTCCGTGGCAAACCTGGCTTGCTTAGATTGGTGGTTTAATTTTCCTGCTTCTCTCTAGAGAGTCTGTTTCTATACTGTAGCATATTTACTATGAATATTAAGTGATAAAACTAGCTGTATTTGAGAAAAGAGTCATGCCCACTGAAGACTTCATGTTAATTAGCTGCAGATAAAGCCCAAGTATCTCTAGAAAACCTAATGCCTTATGTTCCAAATCTATGAGCTGTTAGGTTTCTGTTTCCCCATCACCACAGAGCCACAGGGTAAAGATGTTTCCCTGTTAATGTGTGTAATAATATTTTCAAAGACGTTCTTCATGTCAGTTTGTTCCTCGATTTAAAAACATTTAGAAATGTTTTAGCTCTAACAAGGAAATAGAAGACACAGGGACACATATGTCATGAAACTGTATGGAGGCACCAAATTTCATTTTAATCAATAATTTTGATATTTCACCTCCTGAACAAAGCCCTGATGTCAGCTCATTAATAAAATCATCCCTGTGATTTGTCGATGTTGTTCAGTGACTAAGTCGTGTCCACCTCTTTGCAAACCCCATGGACTGCAACATGCTAGGCTTCCCTGTCCTTCTCTGTCTCCCAGAGTTTGCATAAACTCATGTCCATTGAGTCAGTGATGCCTTCCAACCATCTCATCCTCTGTGATTAAGTTCAATTATGAAAACCCCAAAGATCGAAAGGAAGATAACAAAGGATGTGATACGAGCATGTGTGTGCTAGGGATACAGGCAGTACAGAAGAAGCAAAGGGAAGCGGTAAGATTGAAAGGGCAGAGAGAGATGTGTGTAGGAAAATACACCCCAAGAAATATTGCCTTTGAGCAACAGTAGACATAAAAATACTTAAAAAAGAATTTCACTAACAAGATTTCCCACTTTAGAACATTTGTCTCTGGAATGTAATACCCTTAATTTAGAGAAGGTATGAGTATTATAAAAGAGGCTGCACAATTGGAAAGTAAAAACAGTAAAATCTAGGAAAAATATAAATCAACACTGCAAAAAAAATTTTCTAATTTATATGTCAGTTCTTTTAGAATTCCAGAGACATGGCTAATATTTCTCCATTTACAAAAGTACTCAGCAGGAAGTGTTCAGCAAGACCTACTTTAGAACCTCAGATCTGGATCTCTCTAGATATTAGGTGCTAAGTTATAAAAGAGTAATTGTTAAGATCAGTTCAGTTCAGCTCAGTCGTGTCCAACTCTGCGACCCCATGAATCTCAGCAAGCCAGGCCTCCTTGTCTATCAACAACTCCCAGAGTTTGCTCAAACTCATGCCCATCAAGTCGGTGATGCCATCCAGTCATCTCATCCTCTGCCGTCCCCTTCTCCTCCTGCCCCCAATCCCTCCCAGCATCAGGGTCTTTTCAAATGAGTCAACTCTTCACATGAGGTGGCCAAAGTACTGGAGTTTCAGCTTCAGCATCAGTCCTTCCAGTGAACACCCAGGACTGATCTCCTTTAGGATGGACTGGTTGGATCTCCTTGCAGTCCAAGGGACTCTCAAGAGTCTTCTCCAACACCATACTTCAAAAGCATCAATTTTTTGACGCTCAGCTTTCTTCACAGTCCAACAATCACATCCATACATGACCACTGTAAAAACCATCGCCTTGACTAGACGGACTTTTGTTGACAAAGTAACGTCTCTGCTTTTTAATATGCTATCTAGATTGGTCATAACTTTCCTTCCAAGGAGCAAGTGTCTTTAATTTCATGGCTGCAATCACCATCTGCAGTGATTTTGGAGCCCAAAAGAATAAAGTCTGACAGTGTTTCCACTGTCTCCCCATCTATTTCCCATGAAGTGATGGGACCAGATGCTATGATCTTCAGTTCAGTTCAGTTGCTCAGTTGTGTCCGACTCTGTGACCCCATGGGTGCAGCACGCCAGGCCTCCCTGTCCATCACCAACTCCCGGAGTGTACTCAAACTCATGTCCATCAAGTCGGTGATGCCATCCAGCCATCTCATCCTCTGCCATCCCCTTCTCCTCCTGCCCCCAATCCCTCCCAGCATCAGGGTCTTTTCAAATGAGTCAACTCTTCACATGAGGTGGCCAAAGTACTGGAGTTTCAGCTTCAGCCTCAGTCCTTCCAATGAACACCCAGGACTGATCTCCTCTAGGATGGACCGGTTGCATCTCCTTGCAGTCCAAGGGACTCTCAAGAGTCTTCTCCAACATCAATTCAGTTCAGTTCAGTTACTCAGTCATGTCCAACTCTTTGCAACCCCATGAATCACAGCACGCCAGGCCTCCCTGTCCATCACCAACTCCCGGAGTTTACTCAAACTCATGATCTTAAGTTAGTCAGCTCTAAACCTGAAAACTCATACACTGCACATACTATCCTAGTAGGTAAATTTCTAAAAGTGACCAGGCCCTGTTGCTGCCATCGCGACAATCTGATACATAAAGACATACTCAAATAGTCCTCTTCACATTCACGTTGCCCATAGGCAACTGGGTCTCATTGGTTGTTTGGCTGGTTAATTATGTTGTTGTTGTTCTTAGGTTGCCCTCCCCCTGCTCTGCTTTGTGATATGAAAACAAACATAATCTAATCCAAATTGGGAAAGGAGTGCATGAAGGCTGTATATTGTCACCCTGCTTATTTAACTTACATGCAGAGTACATCATGCAAAGTGCTGGGCTGGATGAAGCACAAGCTGGAATCAAGATTGCCAGGAGAAATATCAATAACCTCAGATAAGCAGATGACAAGACCCTTATGACAGAAAGTGAAGACGAACTAAAGAGCCTCTTGATAAAGTGAAAGAAGAGAGTGAAAAAGTTGGCTTAAAACTCAACATTCGGCAAGCTAAGATCATGGCATCTGGTCCCATCACTTCATGGCAAATAGGATGGAGAAACAATGGAAATATGACTGACTTTATTTTGGGGGACTCCAAAATCACAACAGATGGTGACTGCAGCGATGAAATTAAAAGACACTTGCTCCTTGGAGAAAAGCTATGACCAATCTAGACAGCCTACTAAAAAACAGAGACATTACTTGACCAATAAATGTCCTTCTAGTCAAAGCTATGGGTTTTCCAGTAGTCATGTATGCATGTGAGGGTTGGACTATAAAGAAAGCTGAGCAGTGAAGAATTCTAGTTTTTGAACTGTGGTGTTGCAGAAGACTCTTGAGAGTCCCTTGGAATGCAAGGAGATCCAACTAGTCCATCCTAAAGGAGATCAATCCTGAATATTCATTGGAAGGACTGATGCTAAAGCTGAAACTCCAATACTTTGGTCACCTGATGTGAAGAACTGACTCATTGGAAAAGACCCTGATGCTGGGAAAGATTGAAGGTGGGAGGAGCAAGGGATGACAGAGGATGAGATGGTTGGATGGTATCATCAACGTGATGGACATGCATTTGAGTAGGCTCTGGGAGTTGGTGACGGACAGGGAAGCCTGGTGTGCTGCAGTCCATGGGGTCACAAAGAGTCAGACACAACTCAGTGACTGAACTGAACTGAAATGTCTACTAGGGTCTATCTGTGAGAATAAATGAAACTATACTACTAGAAAAACTGAATATCTACCATTTGTTGAAAAGCCATATCCTCTCCAATATCCATTCCCAAACTCATGGTTTCACATGTGTTCCATCCTGGGGCTCTCTTCTCTGACTGAAGGTTGTTAGGCAGCAACTTTCCTTTAACTCCAGCTCTGTCAGCAGGCCAGTCCTTTCAACTTGGCAATAGCATCCTGTGGATCCCAGTCTTAAGAGTCCCTCTCAACCCAGTTCAGTCGCTTAGTCACGTCTGACTTTTTGCAATCCCATGGACTATAGCACGCCAGGCTTCCCTGTCCATCACCAACACCCGGAGCTTACTCAAACTCATGTCCATTGAGTCGGTGATGCCATCCAACTATCCCTTCCTCTGTCATCCTCTTCTCCTCCTGCCTCCAATCTTTCCCAGCATCCGGGTCTTTTCAAGTGAGTCAGCTCTTTGCATCAGGCAGTCAAAGTATTGAAGTTTCAGCTTCAACATCAGTCCTTCCAA
This sequence comes from Muntiacus reevesi, assembly GCF_963930625.1. Taxonomy (NCBI): domain Eukaryota; kingdom Metazoa; phylum Chordata; class Mammalia; order Artiodactyla; family Cervidae; genus Muntiacus; species Muntiacus reevesi. The sequence continues at coordinate 34,247,186 of NC_089263.1, forward strand.
TGAATACTCAGGATTGATCTCCTTTAGGATGGACTGGTTGGATCTCCTTGCAGTCCAAGGGACTCTCAAGAGTCTTCTCCAACACCACAGCTCAAAAGCATCAATTCTTCGGTGCTCAGCTTTCTTTATAGTCCAACTCTCACATGCATACATGACTACTGGAAAAACCATAGCCTTGACTAGACGGATGTTTGTTGGCGAAGTAATGCTCTGCTTTTTAATATGCTAAGTTGGTCATAGCTTTTCTTCCAAGGAGCAAGAGTCTTTTAATTTCATGGCTGCAGTCACAATATATGATATTGGGGCCAAAAAAATTAGTCTCTCACAGTTTCCATTGTTTCCCCATCTATTTGCCATGAAGTGGTGGGACCAGATGCCATGACCTTAGTTTTATGAATGTTGAGTTTTAAGCCAACTTTTTCACTCTCCTCTTTCACTTTCATTAAAAGGCTCTAGGTTCTTCTTCGGTTTCTGCCATAAGGGTAGTGCCATTTGCATATCGAGGTTATTGATATTTCTCCCGGCAATCTTGATTCCAGCTTGTGTTTCACCCAGCATGGCATTTCACATTATGTACTCTGCATAGAAGTTAAATATTCAGAGTAACAATATACAGCCTTGACGCTCTCCTTTCCCAGTTTGGAACCAGTCTGTTTTTCCATGTCTGGTTCTAACTGTTGCTTCTTGTCCTGCAAACAGATTTCTCAGGAGGCAAGTCAGGTGTATCCCAATCTCTTTCAGAATTTTCCACAGTTTGTTGTGATCCACCCAGTCAAAGGCTTTGGCATAGTCAATAAAGCAGAAATAGATGCTTTTTTTGGAACTCTCTTGCTTTTTCTATGATCGAACAGATGTTGGCAATTTGATCTCTTGTTCCTCTGCCTTTTCTAAATCCAGTTTAAACATCTGAAGCTCACGGTTCACATACTGTTGAAGCTTGAGTTGGAGAATTTTAAGCATTACTTTGCCTGTGTATAAGATGAGTGCAATCATGCAATAGTTTGAACAGTCTTTGACATTCCCTTTCTTTGGGATTGGAATGAAAACTGACCTTTTCCAGTCCTGTGGCCACTGCTGAGTTTTCCAAATTTGTTGGCATATTGAGTGCAGCACTTTTACAGCATCATCTTTCAGGATTTGAAATAGCTCAACTGGAATTCCATCACCTCCACTAGCTTTGTTCATAGTGATGCTTCCTAAGGCCCACTTGACTTCACATTCCAGAATGTCTGGGTCTAGGTGTGGTCATACCTTTGTGATTATCTGGGTCATGAAGATCTTTTTTGTATAGTCAATCTGTGTATTCTTGCCACATCTTCTTAACATCTTCTGCTCCTCTTAGGTCCATACCATTTCTATCCTTTATTGTGCCTATCCTTGCATGAAATGTTCCCTTGGTATCTCTAATTTTCTTCAAGAGATCTCTAGTCTTTTCCATTGTATTGTTTTCCTCTATTTCTTTGCACTGAACACTGAGGAAGGCTTTCTTATCTGTCCTTGCTATTCTTTGGAACTCTGCATTCAAATGGATGAATCTCTCCTTTTCTCTTTTGCTTTTTGCTTGTCTTCTTTTCCCAGGTATTTGTAAGGAGTCCTCAGACAACCATTTTGCCTTTTTGCATTTCTTTTTCTTGGGGATGGTCTTGATCTTTGCCAAGTACAATGTCACGAACCTCTGTCCATAGTTCTTCACGTACTCCTTTGGGTCAGGCTATATCGCCATGCCTGCCTCAGTGGCACTGCTCCTTATTAGGAAACCCTGGCACTCCTTACTTCCCCACCTATCTATTACTGAAATAAATTTCCAGGTCCAAGATATGAGCAGCTCCTGCCTAGAATGGCACATCAGCAAACCAAAACTTAGATAATTTTTGTCACCTTGCAAATGGGCAGTTGACCAGAAATTTAGATATTATTCAGCCAGTCAATCCCCACACACCAAGCCAACTCTGGACCTGCTCACTTCAAATGAGGCTTGACAATGTGGCATCAGCCAGTCAGATATTTTCCATTTGTCTCTTATTTTAGATATAAGTGTCTTACTTTCCATCCATTTTGCAGTTCTCTGAGACTGTCCACTTCATGAAGTATTGAAGTTTGTATCACCTAAATTTTCTTCTTTAACCATTATTTAACAGCATGAAAGACAACTCTTTCCACACTTGACTGGAGGCTCAGATATAGGAAGAGAGAAGTTCACACAGGGGTTATTTCATAGAAGCAACTAGAGATAGCTGGAGAAGCCACAATACCAGGCCCTTGGCTGTGACTATCCTTAAAGGCTGCTTCCTTGCTTGTCCAGTGAGGGAAGTACTTCTTATACTCAAGTGTCTTCAAACTTGGCTAGAGTCCCTAGAGATAAGACATCCTAGGCAGATGAAACTTTCCCCTTTTTTCCTCCTGAGGAAATATTCATTTCTGGTCTCAAAATCGACAGAGTGATTGACTGGAAAAATCTATCCTGTGAGAACAGGCTCAATAAAACATTCACAAGTCAGAAAATGACCATCCTACAACCAGGTGATTCCATACAGAAGATGGAGACTCAAGAGAAGCTGCTTCTTTTTATGCCTTGCTTCCAGATTACTAAAAAACATTGATAACTTCTTTAGTTTTTAAAGTCTCACAGGTCTGGGCTTGCAGTCCTGAGTCTATCTCCTATGCAAGCTAAGTTGCTTCAGTCATGTCAGATTCTTTCACGAGTGTTTTATGCTCCTTTGGTGAATATGATTCTTGCCTATCTTTTTCAAAGTCTCAGGACCTCCGAGTCTCATTGCCTCCACGAAGCTACTTGATATAAGACTCAAGACAGTTCCACAAGGACAAACAGCAGTTTGCAGGCATCTAAATCCATACTTAGAAACATTTTTTTAGATCAAGCAGCTTGCAGAAATGCTGTTCAGTTTACCACATAGATGACCTTTTCCAAGATCACCCAGAACAGTTTAGCTCCCTACATGTACAGCTTCTCAAACACCCCGCTTTCTAATTATGACCTGTGATTTAGATTTGCATAACTGAAAGGCCCGTGTGATGATTTTCCTCAAAACAGAGAAATGTTCTACATCAACACTGTGTTCAAATCTCAACTTCTAGCGAAAGAGAAAAGCTGCTTGCAGTTCTGAAATGACTTTCCCCAAGTTCTGTCCGTTCTATCAATGCTGCCAATAGTTTGGGACCAAATTCAAGTTCAAAGTACCATTTGCTTTTCCATAGTCCCTTCAGCAATTTCTGCAAGAAGCCATCCCAATAATAGAACTCGGCCCACAGGTGATGACCAGGAAGTCATTGTCATACTTTTTTAAGAAATTGCTTCCTTTTCTCTATATGTCAGCAAACAACCTTTCTAGAAAGCACTCAGTTAGATGTCAGTTGAGTAATAATAATAGTAAACACTTACTGTTATTAGGTGCACAGTTCCACATGCACCACATATGTGACTTAGTCTTCAAAACAACTCTACTGCATTTGGACTACACGCTCATACACACACACATGCAAACACACACATACACGCAAACATACACATACACGCAAACACAAACATGCACACATGCAAATCCTGAGTGATTGACCACTTTATAGGCCACAGAGATTAATGTGACTCCAGATTTGATCTCTTAATCACTCCACTCCCCTGCCTCATGAGATGGGCTATCATGCTACTTCTCATAAGTTCCCAATTTAAAAAGCTGACCAAATTGACTTGGAGTATTCCAGCCAATATCCTGCTTCATTTAGTTTCTGCATACAATTTCAGAGTCATGCTAATACAAGTTTGCAGCACACCATTGTAGGAGGGAGATGAATACTTCGGTGCCCACCTCATGGGTATTATTATAGTCAATCACCTGCAACTATCATTTGTGGAGTTCTAACTGTGTCCCAGGTATTGAGCTGACTGCATATGATGAACTGCATGTCATCCAATTTTTCAGAAGTCCATGGAACACGTTCTTTATTGTTCTCTATTTTGCAGAATAGGAAGCTGAGTCTCTAAAAGGTTAAGTAATTTGCTGACTGGCTACCGAATTTGAGAACAAAATATCTGAACTAAGCAGTTAGATTTCAGATTCAACGCTTTTGACTGCTATGCCGCACCACCTCCTCAGTGTTACTTTGTTATTCTGAGACAATAGGATGTGATGTGAATCATCACGGTGTAGTGAGGCCGTTCAAATTATTTTAAAAAATGAAAATTCACTTTCTCTTAGGCCTGAAACACGGCCTCAGATTTTTCCTTTGTGATTTATTTTCATACTACTTAATACATCATACCTAAACTTCAGAAGCTAGTTTTATAGAGAAGAAAAAGCAAGATACTTTGAGTTAGGTTATCTGAGGTATGGAGCTCTGTTATTAGTTTTTCCATTTGTTTATTCATCTCATGAAACCTGAGATTGTATTCATTACCTCCTTGGTGCAAGCCCCAATTTACATGCATGCAGGCAGTCTGGTATGGAAACTGTTGTTCTTTGTTGTATAATTACTTTGACCTGGGATTCAATAAATAGAAACATGTTTATAAGACTGTGATGCTAATTTACATGAAACTGGAAAATTTCCAACGCTAAAAAATTAACAAAGGACGTATGACATCAAGAATAGCTGGAAGAGTCAAAATAATCTCAATACTGCTATTATGTTTATATACTTTTATTTTCTCTAGGTTTTCTTACCAAAAGAATTCAAAAGACTTTTTTTTATGTACCAGTGCATTACAGTCTGAGGGACTCTAACATAAGGTAATAGAGTTGTGCAATAGGAAATGCTGTGTACAGTGAAATAGCCCAGCATAGTGAGAAGAGCACCAGCTTCAGAGGCAAGACATTTGGGTGACATTTACGGAAAGCAAGCATATCAAAATCTTACAGTTATTTTTGTCACAACAGGATTGCAGTGCTTGGTTTTGCTTGTCTAAATTGGCTGCAAGAAGGCAGTGAGAACAAACCAACGGTTTCAAAGAACCACTTCTTCCAAATGGTTTATTGACATACACATTTTCCACACCTGATGCTGCCTCCCAGGGATCCACAGGGTCAGCACAATTACTCATTAGGACATATTTCAGTCACCTAATGACTCAAATGGATGTGAAACTATGCCTACCTATGATCTTTCTTCTTTATAACTAGCTAGGTGCTCAGTATGAGGATTTTAAGCTTGGGAAATACATACATAAATGTATACATGCACACATGCATAATGTACCTGGACTGGTGCAAGGCTCATACACTACTGGTGGGGTGTAAATTGATACAACTTCTTTGAGAATCTGTTCACTAATATCAGCTAAGGCTGAATATTTGTATGCCCTACACCCAGCAATTCCACTCGTAAGAATATGCCCCTCAAAATGTGTACATATTTTCACAACATTGTACATACAAAAATTTCAGAGCACTATTTTTAATAATCAAAAACTGAAAAATATTCAAGTGACTTTTAATAGTTGAATGAATAAATGAAGGGAACACTAAACAACAAGAAATCACAAACTGCTACTACATAGCAACACAGAAGAATCATAAAACTGTAAAGGTAAATAAAAGAAGGCAGACACAATAAGCACGTACTCTATGATTTCATTTCCATAAAATCTGAAAATAGGCAAATCTAACCTGGAATTAGAATTCACAATAATGGCTGTCTATAGTGAGAAAGAATAACTAGACTAGGTCATAAGAGAGCTTCTTGAGTATCAGAAATGCTCTATTTCCTGAGCTGTCTACTGTATTACACAGATGTGATAACTTTGTGAGAATTTATTGAGATGTACACTTAGGACAGTGGACAAAGGTCCATCTAGTCAAAGCTATGATCTTTCCAGTAGTCATGTACAAATTTGAGAGTTGGACCATAAAGGAGGTTGAGCACTGAAGAATTGATGCCTTCAAACTATGATGCTAGAGAAGACTCTTGAGAGTCCCTTGGACAGCAAGATCAAACCAGTCAATCCTAAAGAAAATCAACTCTATGTATTCATTGGAAGGACTGATGCTGAAGCTGAAGCTCCAATACTTTGCCCACCTGATGCAAACAGCCAACTCACTGGAAAAGACCCTGATGCTGGGAAAGACAGGGCAGGAGGAGAAGGGGATGATAGAGGATGAGATGTTTGGATGGCATCATCAACTCAATGCACATGAGTTTAAGCAAACTCTGAAAGATGGTGAAAGACAGGGAAGCCTGGAGTGCTTCAGTCCGTGAGGTCACAAAGGGCTGGATATGATTTAGCAACTGAACACCACCACCACTTAGGACTTCTGCACTTTTCTGTTTATATACTATACTTCAAAATAAATTTATATTAAAATTATTCTATATATTTGTATTTTTAAAATTCTGTACTTTCTTTCTCAGATTACCTTACAGAAGGATTTCTTAATTAGAGTACTATTGAAATCTAGAGGCTGGATAATTCTTTGTTATGGAGGCTGCCCTGTGCCTTGTGGGATGTTTAGTAGCATCCGTGGCCAGTAGCACTCCCCCCCACAACCTTCCTAAATCATAATAACTTGCCTCTCTTATATCTCCTGCATGGGCAGGCAGCTTCTTTACCACTGCACCACCTGGAAAGCCCCAAAAGCTGTCTCCAGACTTTGCTAAATGTTCCCCGAAAAGCAAAACTGTCCACAGTTAAGAACCCATAGCTTTAAAGTAACAAAAGGGTCACATTTTATCAAGGTTACTAATAAGTTATGCCATCCACATTGTTTTCCCGACATTAGTGAAATGTTAAGAAGAACTATCAAATGGGATCAGCCTGAATATTAAAAGAAAGAGTCGTTCACATCCCAGAGACAGAATTATTCACATTACATGTTGTGCAGATGGAAATAGGGACAAGGAAAATTCTAAAAACTAGGTCAATATTCTCTGAAAAAACTATGTGATAATAGAAAATAATAAGGCCTATCTGGACATGACTCAAATTCCTTAGTTTGAAAAGACAAATATTGGAAGGGAAGGTGGACAGTAGAGCAGATGTGGAACACTCCTCAGGATCTCTTTGGTCTATATAGCACGTGAGGACACACACAGATCAACGGACCATACTACACAAAAAGTTATGGCAGAAATTCTTCCTAACATAGGGGTCATCTCTTATATGACAAAAGGCTGAGGCCAAAACAGGTCCCATCATTCCAATCTTAAGACGTAATAATGCAAGGACACGGTTTCCCTGCCAGAACTGCTCCTGGCCCCACATCTCTCAGCCCTCAGTCAAGTGCTCTATCACTGATCAGATCTTTAACTTAAGATGCCAGAGGACAGTCTGCAACAGCATTGTCTAGGAGAAATACAATGTAACTGCAAATTATACATGTGATTTTATATATTTTAGTTGTCATAGCTTGAAAAAGTACAAAATAATAAGTGAAATTAATTTTGATAATACATATATTTACCCTAGAGGAGGACATGGCAACCCACTCCAGTATTTTTGCCTGGAGAATCCCCATGGACAGAGGAGCCTGGTGAGCTAGAGTGCATGGGGTCAGAGCTACCAAGCACAGCACAGCACATTGCATTTAACCCAAATCTGAACTATCAACATTTTTATATAACAGAAAAATGATTAATGAGATTTTTGTCTTTTTTCATAGTCTCTGGAACCTAATGTACGATATATAATAAATAACATCACAGTTCAATTCAAACTGATCAATCTGTGAGTATTCAAGGGTCACATTTAGCTAGTGGCTGCCATACTGCACGGCGCACCTTTAGAGTTAATAGCAACAAGGTGGACAGTGCAAGTTATCTGGGGAGAACCTTTTTTTTTTTTTTTTTTTGAGACTTATAAAAGTCATAACTAGTTTCTCTAAGAAAAAAATCAATAAATAGAAAGGTTGATGTGCACTCTTCCTAATATAGTTTTCACTTCTAACTTTTTTATATGTGATTCCCGTTATAATTTCTTCTTTGATCCATACATTATTTAGAAGGGAATTCTTGAATTTCCAAATTCATTTGGCGAGAGATGGGGAGAGGATGTTCTTATTTTGTTATTTTTTGTCACTTTTATTTACTTGTGGTCTGTATTATATAAATCTTTGCTGCTTGTTGAGCATTCCTTCATGGCCTCAGACATGATAAATCTGGCACATGAGTTGTTACTATAACTATTCCATGCATATTTGGAAAGAAATACCAAGACTAGTAATTATATTGTTCAGTTCAGTAATATATTTATTAAATTTTGCACATTTACCTACTTTTGGTAACTTAGTAGTATTTTCTTCATATGTGGACTGAACTATATGAAATGGCCAGTATTTCTTCAGTTTTAATCTAAAAATATTTCAGCTTTATATGGCTCAATCCAACATTTTAATTGTTACAGGCATTTAAGTATAGAATACAAATATCTTTGTGGTGCTTTTTTCATTTTATATTAATACATATTTAACCCTTTTTATAGTAATAAAATATATATAAAATGTATAGTAATGACATATAATAATGTACTCATATACTGACCCTTTTTATGGTAATATTCCTGCATTAAAATTTGTTATTTCATAATACTGTAGATAATTTTTATTAGCATTTGATTTGAAAACATTTTATATATCTTAAATTTTATCAAACTTCTGTATTTTTATCATTATATTTGAGGCATATTTCTAATGAGCAAAATATTGCTAAATAATTTTAATCTGAATATTTATCATTTAACTGTAAGATATTTTAAAATTATATTTGGTGTGATTATTGATACTTCTGGATTCATTTTGTAATATTCTATTGTTCTTTTTAAATTTTTCATAGAGTTTTTTGCTTTTTTTAGTTTACTATCTTCTTTTCTTGCCTTCTGTAGGACATTTTTCTTCATTTGCTTCTTTTTACTGATGAAAAATTACCATTATTTCTATATGTGTGATGGTTGTTCTGAAACTACCTATTACCATAGGTTCTTGATTTCAAATGTAAAGTTAATTAATAATTCTGGATACTTCTTGTAAAATAAGCATAAACAAAACCCTTGATCTCTAGTCACAGTGCTCTTACCTGGTCTTATTTGTCTATTATTTTATTTTCTTCCCAGTATCTTTTCTGTACCTCCCAAACTAATTATTATTATGGAGGTGACTATCTTAAATATTGTTTTGCTGGCTTCTTAACTGAAACCATCTACTGATTCTCTGTTCACAGAGCTTACTGCATCCCACTACTTCTACAGAGATCAGTTCTCCTTTGTTTTGAGATCATTTTTTTTGCAGGACGTTTTGTGAAATATCATCATCTTCGATACTGTTTTTTCACCTCTCATTTATTGTGGTACTTTATTCCTATACATAACTCTAGATTGGCTGTTATTTTTGGTTGGCACTGTAAAAGACAAAATATCTGTCATTTTTCTGCACTCAGTTGTATACTCTGTCAATTTAATTCTGGCTCTTTTGTAAGACATCTGTCTTTTCTCTCTAGTTGCTTTGATTTTTTTTCTCTCTGGCTTTAGTATAGTTTCACCACAAAGGGTCTGGGTATTCATATGTTTGTATTAATTCTGCTGGCTTTTCAAATATCAATTCTGGGAGATGGGTAGCTAAATTCTTCTCTTGGAATTTTTGTTTTCTAATCACCAAGTTGTGTCTGACTCTCTTTTGACCCCATGAACTACAGCCCACTAGGCTCCTCTGACAATGGGATTTTCCAGGCAAGAATACTAGAGTGGGTTGCATTTTCTTCCCCAATTCAATATTTAGTTATTAATTTATTTAATATATTAATTTGGTTTTTAATTTATATTATTAAAATTTTCACTTTCTAAATCTGTTTAATCACTCCTAGTTTATTTCACTGGATTTTAATGTCAAACATTATCAACAATATACTCATTTTATTTTCTGTTTAAGTCTATCATTTATTATTTCAAGTTCTTTAGGTTATAATCATTCTATTACCTATTCACTAACAAGACTAATAATTTTTAGAAATATTTTGTTGTGACATTAAAATGTTGTGACATTACTTTTACATGGGTTCAATTTTGCACTGGAAATCCACATAAGATGGATTGTAAGAATGTGAGACAATGTAAGAAAAGAGCATGACAGGGCTGTCTGTTGTCACCCTGTTTATTTAACCTATACGCTGGGCAGATCATGAGAAATGCTGGCTGGATGAGTTACCAGCTGGAATCAAGATAGGCAGGAGAAACATCGGCAACTTCAAATACGTGGGTGCTACCACTCTAATGGTAGAAAGCAAAGAGGAACTAAAGAACCTTTTGATGAGAGTGAAGAAGGATAGTGAAAAAGACGGCTTAAAACTAAATATTAAAAAAAACTAAGATCATGGCATCAGGACCTATTACTTCATGGCAAATAGAAGGGGAAGAGGTGGAAGCAGTGACAGATTTCCTCTTCTTGGGCTCTAAAATCACTGCAGTTGGTATTGCATTCATTAAATCAGAAGATGATTGTTTCTTGACAGGAAAGCTACAACAAACCTAGACAGTGTGTTTAAAAGCAGAGACATCACTCTGCTAACAAAGGTCCATATAGTCAAGGCTATGGTCTTCCCAGTGGTCACATACAGTTGTGAGAGCTGGAACATAAAGAAGGCAGAGCACCAAAGAATTGATTCCTTTGAACTGTGGTACTAGAAAACACTCTTGAGAGTCCCTTAGACAGCAAAGAAATCAAACCAGTTAAAGAAAATCAACCCTGAATACCCGTTAGAAGGACAGATCCTGAAGCTGAAGCTCCAGTACTTTGGTCACCTAATGGGAACAGCTGACTTACTGGAAAAGTCCCTGATGCTGGAAAAAACTGAGGTCAGAAAGAGAAGAGGGCATCAGAGGATGAGATGGCTGGATGGTATCACTAATGCAATGGAGATGAACTTGGGAAAACTCCAGAAAATGGTGAGGGGCAGGGAGGCCTTGCATGCTGCAGTCCATGGGGCTGCAAAGAGTCAGACACGACTAGGCAACTGAACAACAAGACATTCTTCAGGGTAAGAATGTCCATCAAGAATAGTTATGCTTATATATGAAATCTAGTAGAAATGGTACTGATGAACTTATTTGTAGGCATGAATAGAGATGCAGATGTAGAGAAGGGACTTGTGGACACAGCAGGGGAAGAAGGGGAGAGGGTGGGATGAACTGAGAGAACAGAACTAACATATCTACACCACCATATGGAAAGCTGCTCTCTAACACGGGGAGCTCAGATCAGTGCTCTCTGACAACTGAGAGGGATGAGAAGGACGGGGAGGCTCAGGAGGGAGGGATACATGTGTTCCTAGAGCTGACTCATGTTGTTGGACAGCAGGAACCAACACAACACTGCAAAGCAGTTATCCTCCAATTAAACATTTTTAAAAATTTAAAAAAGAATAGTTACGCTTGCTTCTATCAAGTAAGTCACTAATACCACCAGCCAGAGACCAATTTTTATATTAATATTTTGGTTTCTTGTTAATGGACAAAGTGGATAACAAATTCAGACTTCAAACTCATGTTTGGTTTAATTTTTTTTTTTTATTATTACTGGAGTATAGTTGATTTACAATGTTGTGTTAGTTTCAGGGGTACAGCAAAGTGAATCAGTCATACACATACATATCTCCACTGTTTCTTTTTTTAAGATTCTTTTTCCATGTAGGCCATTTCAGAGTACTGAGTAGAGTTCCCTGTCATGTTTGATTTCTGGCCTCTTAATGAGACTTGCAAATCCTACCCCACCTCTTTAGAGGAAAGTTTCTGCCATCTTCCTGTCCTACTGACTAGATTTTATCTTATTTGAGGATGAAGTCATACAAGGGTCCCAACTTTATGAAGGGATCTCACTATCAAATATCTAGCTCAAGTGATCCCGTGCTTTACCTCAATCCCTCGAGAGGTGAGACCAAAGCTAGCTTTTCTCTAATGATAAAGTCATTCAAAGGCCCAACTTTATGTGGGGATTTCACTCCCAAATAACTAGTTTGAAAAAGGCTAAGACTTTACCTCTGTCCCATAAGTGAGGTGAAATGAAAACTTAGCTTACAATCTGTCAGCTGTTAATTCTCACTTAACCTCACAGTCCGGAACAGCCACAGATTCAACATGTGCATACATTCTGGTTTTCAGTCTCACCTGTGTTTGTGACACGTGAAGATGTCTCTTTCTCTTTTGAAATTTCGGCTATGCATTAAAGAAACATTGCTTTTTTACAGTTTATGGATAAACAATTGTAGCTGCCAGGTTACCCTGATCTAACATCCTGTAGAATCTAAATGTCCTTTGAACATTTTCTCTACCTCTCCATTCATGAGAGCTACGATATACTCCTATTGTTAGTAATGCAGTGAATTGTGCTCACATAAATAACATGTATTTGCAAAGACTCCTAGGACAGTACCTGTCAATCTTTAATTGGCTCATAATTCACCTGTGGAATCTCATTAAAATGCAGATTGTAATTCAGTAGGTGAATCATGCTATTCCAAGGCTGCTGGAGACCCTACTATAAGGAGAAAGGCCCAAGGAGATTCTGATATACATTCTCAAAGGAGGCATCTTCGGAACAATTACTTGCTATTCCAAGTGGCTGTTTATAGCCAAATATTTGTAGGTACATTTAGTGTGGATGATCTGATCAGACCGGCAAAATACTACATATTTAATAACACATAAACTTGATTCCTGAAGTCTTTGCTGTTGTTTTCTTATTACTTTGTATTTTAGAAGTGTCACTTCCAATTAGCAACTTTGACTATTTCACTTACCTTTAGTGTGCTTCAGCGTCCCAAAATGTGTGTGTGTGTGGGGGGGGGGGGGTTAGTAAATCTTTTAATTTAGCAATATTATCCACACTTTCTATATCCCACAAATTATCTACATAAAGAGGACCACATAGAAGACACTCAATACATAATTGCCAATTACCAAAAATGAGATAATGTACCTTTATTCAGAGATGGACTCACTGCCCTTGGCTTTATTCTACAGTTTTATGAAAAGAGAAATGCTTACCACCAGAAGACCTGTCCATTACCTATGCTGGGCACTTTAAAAATGAGGTACAGTCTGGAAAGGAGAGACTGAGGAGTGAGCCTGCTCTCCTCAAAGCTTGTCTGCTTCAGTTCCTCAAGGTGAACACCACTGCCTAGAGGGGAGCATAATAAATTGCTTCCCCAGCTGGGATGTTAAGGACACAGTTTCGGAGTCTAGTAGTTTCATTACTCTCTAACCTGGTGGGGAAGGAAGACCTCAAAAGGGATTTTTATGGGGCTTTCTTTGCCCTTCTATATACCCTAATGTACATGACTGACTATCCCTACCAGAAGATATCAATAAGAAGGAAGAAATAAGTTTAGAATACACAAAAGAATCTGGGCACCCAAGAATCATGTTAGTGTTCATCCTCAGAGCAGTATTTGAACTGTTTTGCTTGCTCATCAGCTCATCACTGAGCTCCATTTATGACTGAATTTTTTTTTAAGTGTGTATGTATGTTTGTATATACTCACACACACACAAGACCACAAAACCTCCTACAAGAGTCAACATTTGAGTGCCACATGCTACAGGAAGAACCTGGGGTGAACTATAACCAACAGAGTAAGCAGGCATCAGAAAATCTGGAATTGAGTTCTCAGACTGTTGGTGGCCATAGGTGGTCTCAGCCACCCAGGGGCAGAGCTCTAGGCTGCACACTTTACACCTAGTATTTCCCCTTACTGCGCTTCACTAGTCCATGTCTAATTTAAACGATATCCTAAAGCAGCTGCAAGAAAAACAGGCCAGCTTATTTCTACAGGCCCTGCTTCCCCTGGAGGCAGCCTGGCTGGAATTCACTAACCACAGAGGTGCTCTGAGCTATGTGGACAGGCATCTCAGTGTTGCAGTGGTGAAAAATGTACTTAGAGGCATCAACTCTATGATCAACCTACTGGGGAATCTGTTAAAGAGTAGAGTTGGTTATTTTCTTTTATTCCAGTCAGTATTTCAACTCATTTTCTTACTGTTTGTTCTGACCACTGATGATCTATAACTGATCTATAACTCAAAAATGAGACAGGAAGAAGAAAGTCCAATTAGTGCACCATTTTTTCAAATAAAAGTACTCTGGCTAAACTTAAGAAAGAATATTGTTTCCTTTAACCTAAGAATTAACCAACTGAATTTTATGGCTTTATTTTCACAGACATCCAATTCTATGTGCCTGAAAAGTGGAAGTGTTAGTCACTCAGTCATGTCTGTATCTTTGTGACCCCACGGACTGTAGCCTGCCAGTCTCCTCTGTCCATGGAATTCTCCAAGCAAGAATACTGGAGTGCAAGGCCATTCCCTTCCCCTGGGGATCTTCCCAACCCAGGGATCAAACCCAGGTCTCCTGCATTGCAGGCATTCTTTTCCAACTGAGCCACCAGAGAGAAAAGAAGAAAAGAGAGCACAGGCAAACAAACAATTCTCAAATACCACTGTAGTCAGTAATTCCTACTAAAGCCTTTGGCAGAAGAAAGTCCAGGTGACCGATGGGATGTAATCTCCTCTTCTGTTCCACCATATGGTAGAAGATCTCGAGTGAGAAGAACTCAGAGGTAGGCAGCCCCAAGAATAAGAGATCTGAATGAGCAGAGAGAACAACTGGTTGCCATGTTATACAGAACAGACTGAACTCTATGTATTGTGAAGTCTGAGGTCCTGGGATCGTTCAGTCTATAAGGAGACCCCCCTCTGTAGAAATCTCCATAGAAAATCCTACTGAATTGGGGGCTTCAGAGGGCAGCGATGTGTCTGTTCTTATTTTACCCACCTACCTAGCATACTGTCGGACACGTGATAGGTACTCAGCAGACTCTCAGTATAGTTTTACAGAAGGAAGAAAGGGAAGAACGGGGAAATGAGACATTTGTATCTGGTTATACATGAGATTTTCTTGCTTCTTACTGATGGAGCAGCACAGTGACTCTGTTTTAATTTCACAAAGCTGCCGGCATTTTTTGAGCATTACAGTGTACTCTTGACTGATCCTTTATCACCATATGCCCTGGTCACCCATTGCGGTCTGAATTGGCAGTTAGTCAGTATGTCCCAAGGATAACTTTGTGACCATAGGAACCAGTGTTTTCTGTAATTATGCTCCTGGGCTGTGAAATCTGTTCCCTGTTGAGATTAAGAGAGGCGCGTCTGTTGTAAAAATTAGGTTAAAGTAAAGGAGGTACATGTATTTGCTGATAGCTCTAATCCTTGCTACTGTTTTAGTTCTATTTTCACTTGATTTTCTTTACTGCATCATCACTTGGTACAGTGGTAATAATTACAACAGCAACCAACACATATAATTTTACCAAGTACCTAACATTGTTTAACTCTCATATAAGCTCTAATGGAGGTTCTGTAATTTTCTTTCTTTTACAGATTAAAAAAAAACTGAGGGACAGAGAGATTAAGTAACTTAAGCAACACAACCAGAATTCAATCTAATTAATCTGCTTCTAATATTCTGATATATTTAAAATATATTTCAACTATATATAAATATGTGTTGTGTATATGTGTATATGTATGTATAATGTGTATATTTTAAAGTAGATCGCACTTTTAAGTTTGAACAATGGCTGACATTCTTGGAAATGGTATATTACAGCAACATATGACCAATCACACAGCAACAGACATCCCCATGTTCCAGGCACTACACTGCTTTATACATTGGATCTTAATACACACAGGTAAGATTACATGCAGGTGAGATAACATTCAGGTGAGATCACTGCAGATGGTGATTGCAGCCATGAAATTAAAAGACGCTTATTTCTTGGAAAGTTATGACCAACCTAGATAGCATATTAAAAAGCAGAGACATTACTTTGTCAACAAAGATCCATCTAGTCAAGGCTATGGTTTTTCCAGTGGTCATGTATGGATGTGAGAGTTGGACTATAAAGAAAGTTGAGCACAGAATTGATGCTTTTGAACTGTGGTGTTGGAGAAGAGTCTTGAGAGTCCCTTGGACTGCAAGGAGATCCAACCAGTCCATCCTAAAGGAGATCAGTCCTGGATGTTCATTGGAAGGACTGATGCTGAAGCTGAAACTCCAATACTTTGGCCACTTCACGCGAAGAGCTGACTCATTTGAAAAGACTGATGCTGGGAGAGATTGTGGGCAGGAGGAGAAGGGGACGACAGAGGATGAGATGGTTGGATGACATCACCAACTCAGTGGACATGGGTTTGGGTGAACTCTGGGAGTTGCTGATTGACAGGGAGGCCTGGTGTGCTGCGGTTCATGGGGTCACAAAGAGTTGGACACGACTAAGCGACTGAACTGAACTGAACTGAGATCCCATTTTACAAAGTAGATCATTGGTTTGTATGATACTCTCTCAAGGTATTTTCTAGTAAATGGTATTGCCATAAACTAAACTTAAGCTAATTCCAAAGTCACACTCTTAGAAAATAGAAATATGTAACAGTTTGGTCAAATAATAGTTAAAATCTAAGACCAGTTCATTAGGAATAAGAGTCAAATGTTGACAAACTGGGACATATTTTGGCAAATATATTATAGACTTTGGGTCTACTTTCATATTTCTTTGTTTCCTTCTCCATCTCCATTCCCACAGTCTGCAACCATCTCAATGTACGGTCACAATACCCCTCCACTACACACACACACAGAATCAAATGAAATGAATCCCAGAGACTTAATTAAGCCACTAAAAGGAGCAAGAAATAAGAGAGTCTTTGGAAAAAGAGCATTGGGTGTGTCATCATAGTTAATGAGTCTTGTCTTTTTTCAAAACTCGTGTCTTGACTAAAGAAGGAGTCCTTGACAGTTTGAAGAAAGGGGCTCCAGAATGCCATACCCCCTGGTCAGACACTATTCAAGAGTCCCCAGGCTTTGCTCATGGCAAGCTTGGTTCAATAACCAGAAAATTGCAGCATTTATAAATATTCTCTTAAGGGGTTAAGAGAATTCTCTTAAGATACAGGGGTTGTTAGTTCATTTCTCTTGGATGACGATCTAGGACCATGTATAAAGCAAATTGGTTAGAAATACCTGAACTTTCCCTATCAGGCTATACAGAGTACACTACACAGACAGTTTCAGTATCTGGGTGTCCCCAGTGAGAACTCTAGAAGACAAAAGCAACTATATGGGGACATATGTATAGCATCTGTGTCTGCTCCAGGCCCCACTCACTGGTCCTGTTCCTAGGACCACTCTTGTCATGAACTGTCTCTTGTCAAGTTCTCCAGGAAACAGATGCACATGCAGGACATTTACTGAGTGATGATGTTTGGAACAATGTTATGAGAGAGTGAGGGAAGCATGTCTGGGCAGAGGGAGATATTGAACTGAGATATACTCACAAGTTAAGATCCAAACTGTTCATAATGGAGGCCTGCAGCTAGGATTGTCTTTTATAATATTCCTGGATTGAGCCATGGAAGCCGGGTGTTGGTACTCTAAATATAGCAGTCATTGAATGCAAGCTGCTCCTAGAAAGGGGAAGTATAATCTTGGGCAAGGCAGTTCCTTTTTGCTGAAGTTAATTCCCAGGAAATTACTCCATTATGAACCACCAGCAACTAACATTTCTACCAGTTAAGAAAATAATATCCTGCATAGGGCATCTGGGTGGCACATCACAGCAGGTACTGACATTTATCAGGCAGGTGGTGGATACAGATTGTGAACCTAACCTCATTTTCTGTTCCTAATCACTGCCTCCAACATCTCTGATTCACCTTCTCCCTTCCATTATTCCTAACTACCACAGACTGGACCTTCATTATCTTTTTACTAAAATATTGTCATATTCTGCTCCTCCTTACTCATCTCTCTCCTCATCAGTCTGGCTTTTACAGTCCTACCACAATGACCCTTCTAAAGTGCAAATCCTCTATACACTACTCACATTTGTTCAGTGGCACTCCATTGCCTATAAGATAAACTCCAATAACTCAACAGAACATGAAAGCCTTCATCTAGTTTCTATCTCCTTGCACAATTTCATCTTCAGCAGTAGACTCTCCCAAGTGCACTGACATTCTAGCCAAATTTTAAACCATTTAATGGTTCCATCTTCTTTCACAATTCTTGACATTCTCGTGCAGAATCTTCTATCAGAAAACACCTTTCTCCCATCATCAATCATGTGAACTCCTAACATCTCTTCAGAACCCACCTCAAACTTAGGATACCCTGAAGCAGCTGAGATGACTTTATGCACTATTTTACCAATTTGTCTAGGACATATCTATATTGATGACACAGCCATCATAGTCATTTGTCTATTTCCAAAGTTCAAACATGAATTCCTTGAAAGCAGGTACCATATCTCATTCATCAGTGACTCTCCAGTGCATGACTCTTATTTGGTGCTCATGGATGGTTACTGAATAAATAAATGAATTAGTGAATGAAACAGTGAATTAATGTGACTTTCTTCCTCTTCTCTTTACCTAAATGTACTCTGTAAGTTTCATGAAATCTTTATGTAAACAGAGTAAGCTTCATAGGCAGTCAAATACATTGTCTTTCCAAATTTCTTTCTAAGGTTTGATTCTATACACTATAACCTTTACTGCTTCTTCATTTTTCTCTTCCTTCCAGCTCCTATTGGCCTTACAATACACATATAAGTTAACAGACCAAGTGAAATAGTTAACAGATAAATTATTTGGTAAGAATGAGTTCAAAAAGAGAAAAATTCTTATTGCTAATGCCTGCTATATCACTGCAAATCTTAAAATACCACCACACTTGTAAAATCAGTAAAGCAGATAAAAATGCATTTTCTAAATGCATTTCATCTTCCAAAGATAACTACAATTTTTCTCTTAATGGAATTTCTTCTGGTCTTTGCATGCATGCAGGTGTATTTATTTTTCACAGAGTGTGGATCACAGTATGCACAAAGTTCTATATCCTGCAAATTTACTTACCATTTTACTGTGACCATTTTCCCATATCTTTCCAAGCATGAATTTTAATGAATACATAATTTTCCTTTGTGGAATTTGTATAATCAACTCTTCATTTTTTAGACTTACAGAGTCAAATTCTACTGAAAATGAGATGGCTATCTAATACTATTAGGATAACTAGTTTGTCAAGTATCATCTGCAGTATAGAGAAGTTAAAAGGAAAGAGAAATGTTGAATCTAAACACACAGTTGTTGAGCTTTATCTTCTCATGGAAGGAATTTATTGGTTAGCATTTCTTTGATATTAAATAGTGAAGAAGATTTTAGCAAGTTACCGAAAGGTCCTAAATTAAGGGTTGATTGATTAATATTTCTATATAACTTCCCCCATTTCATTTCATCAATATAGCACTTCAGGCCTTTTCTCTCTTGCATCATTATGCACTGACCTTTCCATTGTTAATGCTTCTATTCTATGCCTGAGTAGAGAGAATTTTTTCCCTCCTTTTCAGAGATTAGCTGTGAAAAAAATTTATGTGACATTCAAAAGAATTATTTCCAACCTACCCTTTCAAATGCCTTTCTGACATCTAATGATGTAATTGAGTTACATTAATTTTAGGGAGCATGTTATTTGCATAATAAAATTTTTATTTTAATGTACTTAAAAATATGCATTGCTTCAAAATTAATGCAGTATTTTTCTGCAAAAGATACTAAACTGCATTTAGCTTGATACTCTATTACAGTATACCTTGCATTTCATGGTTGTTATAAACCTTGAGTCAGCTTCAATATTATAAGGTTTTTTTCACTTTATCATGTCACCTATATGCAAATTTTCTCACTAGGAACCATACATTGATGCCTAAAAATACACAGACCAAAAATATTTTTAATACAGAGTATTACACGATAATATTTTCTAAAGCCCAAGCTTCTCAATATCTATGTAGCTCTGCTTCTTTAGGTTGATAAAGGGAACCATGTGAATGAAATAGGGACTTTTGACTACATAAATTAGCACAAAATTAGGTTTAGCAAACTACATGCTTCTTTGTGGATAGTACTTCTTAGAGCCATTAAAGGAATAACAGAATAAAAATAAATAAGAAGAGAATAAAGTTCACTCTGACTCTCAAAAGGGATATAGTACTCCCTCTTCTCCAGCCATCTATCAGAGTAGTCTACTCTTACACCACAGAACTGATTATTCGGCAGTATGTTTGTCTATAGGCTTCCCTTGTGGCTCAGCTGGTAAAGAATCGCCTGCAATGTGGGAGACCTGGGTTCAATCCCTGGGTTGGGAAGATCCCCTGCAGAAGGGAAAGGCTTACCCACTCCAGTATTCTGGCCTGGAGAATTCCATGGACTGTATAGGCCATGGGGTTGCAAAGAGTCGGACACGACTGAGTGACTTTCACTTTCACAGGATACTGGTCTACAAATGTCTTTTCCTACTTCAAACAACATTACTGTTTTCCAATTTTCTGTTTGATTTTGAGGATTCCAATCGACAGAGTAAGAATATCATGAGTTTTAGGAGAGAGAAATAGATTTTGGAACACTAAAAGGGAAAGTTTCAGATGCTCTTCAGGAAAGAGCCCTGGGCCCACGCTGTCCAAAGATGACTGGTTCTCATGCCTCATTCAACAGGTTTCTGCCCAGGCCTAGTATGAGACACTTCCCAGTTTAGAGCAGCTTAAAATTTGTTTTTCTCTTCTTTCTTTGAAGGATTGACCTTCAAAATATATCCCGAATCTGACTGTTTCTTGCTACCTCCAATCACTACAGTTCTAGGACAAGCCACAATCATTTTCCTAAGACAACAATAGTTTTTTTTCCACAGGTTTCTGGACTTCCATTGTTGCTTCCTAATGTCTATTCTTAACAGCCAGAATTATTCCTTTAAAATGTAAGTATTGTCTGACACTCTAACAGCTTAGGGTTAAAACCAAAACCTCTGCCATGAGCTATAAACATATGCATGACTCAGCCTTTGCCCTCCTCCATCACATCTCCACAAACATTCCTTCCTGCACTTACCCCACACTGCTTTTTAAATATATCGAGCACACACCCATTACTGTGTGTACTTATAGTTGCTCTGCCTAAATGGTTCTCCCCCTAACTATCTGTGGCTTGTTAATTCATTTCTTTCAGAGAGTAAATGAATGAAAGAATAACTTTTAAAACTTGGATAGTTGTTATTTTCCATGAAGGAATCCGACCTGCACGAGAGAACACACAGTATCAGCTTTGACCTTAAATTCTGTATGACTACATACATGTAAGAACTTAAAGAATCCTAACGTGAATATAAAAGAAAATTAGGAAAACAAAATTTGAGAGGAAAAAAGTTTGAATTTTACCTTCACCATTTAGGGTTATATATATCATAACAGACTGAGAAATCAATGTAAATGACCTTCTGTTTTTCTTTTTTTTTTTTCCAATTCATAGAATGCACTGTGATAGAGAAAGAAATGACTCTGGAGATTTTCTACAATAACCTCCTTATTTTCAAAGTAAAATGCGACACCGAAAATTAAGTGACTTCCCCCAAATCTCACAGCTAGTTTTAGATGAATCATTAGTAGGATACACATTTTCTACCTTCTAATCCAGTGTGCTCTGCACTCCCCAGACGTTTTACATTTTGCACTACAGAGTAAGCTATCCAGAGGCTCATGAATGGGCCATGGGGCCAGAGTTATAACTTAAGGGTAGAAATGGAAAGAGAATTTGGCTGAATCTCTTTGTTTAAAGCTGAGAATAAAAATGCTATGCTGAGTATTTTCTCTTCTTACAACTTAAGGGACATCTTCCAAAATGGCTCCTGGCTTTGCCTCACATTCTGCAAAAAAAAATTTAAGCTCAAGTAGAAAAGCATGAGAAACGGCTGAAGGGGCTTATCACTGTATCCTTTTCCATATCAATATTCTTTATGAAACTTGAACAGTTTTAGGAAAAGTCTATACACCCCTCTGGCAAAGAGTACCCAAACCTTGAAGACCCCTTTCATGAATAACTTCTGAACATAAAGCAGAATAATTTCACGTGTGAGATATTCCTTAAAGCAACACTCAGTTTTAAAGAAAGCAAAACATTTTGTTTCTGAGCAAATAAGTGGTTATTTTTATGCTCTTCCTCCATATTTTCATCAACTTTCAGTGATTTGATACTTCAGCGAATACTCTGAGGCAAAGTTAAATATATTCTTCTTTAAAAAAAAAAAAGGACTAGTATACTCAATCATGAAGGGGATGACAGAGGATGAGACGGTTAGATAGCATCACTGACTCAATGGACATGAGTCTGAGTAAACTCCAGGAGATAGTGAAGGACAGGGAAGACTGGTATGCTGCAGTCCATGGAGTTGCAAAGAGTCGGACCCGAAACAACATACTCAATCATACAGCATATAAATCAACTGTAAGGCTCCTTTCTTCTCTTAGAATTGTTTTCAAGCCCCGTTATTGAGTACATGGGCAACCTCTTATGCCTCGAGCTGATGTAGAAGAGAAAAATATCAGAAATAAGGACTTGAAAAACTCTTTGTCAATTTCTTTAACAAGTGGTGCTGGGAAAACTGGTCAACCACTTGTAAAAGAATGAAACTAGAACACTTTCTAACACCATACACAAAAATAAACTCAAAATGGATTAAAGATCTAAATGTAAGACCAGAAACTATAAAACTCCTAGAGGAGAACATAGGCAAAACATTCTCTGACATAAATCACAGCAAGATCCTCTATGACCCACTTCCCAGAATATTGGAAATAAAAGCAAAAATAAACAAATGGGACCTAATGAAACTTAAAAGCTTTTGCACAACAAGGGAAACTATAAGCAAGGTGAAAAGACAGCCCTCAGATTGGGAGAAAATAATAGCAAACAAAGCAACAGACAAAGAATTAATCTCAAAAATATACAAGCAACTCCTGCAGCTCAAATCCAGAAAAGTAAATGACACAATCAAAAAATGGACCAAAGAACTAAACAGACATTTCTCCAAAGAAGACATACAGATGGCTAACAAACACATGAAAAGATGCTCAACATCACTCATTATCAGAGAAATGCAAATCAAAACCACAATGAGGTACCATTACACCAGCCCAGGTTGGACGCATGAGACAAGTGCTCAGGGCTGGTACACTGGATGACCCAGAGGGATGGGATGGGGAGGAAGGTGGGAGGGGGTTTCAGGATGGGGAACACATGTAAATTCATGGCTGATTCATGTCAATGTATGGCAAAAACCACTACAATATTGTAAAGTATTAGCCTCCAACTTAATAAATGAAAATAAATAAATAAAATGACTAAAGAAATGTAAGGTAAGAAAAAAAAGAAAAACTCTTTGTCAGAGGCATTTATGAATAAAAACAAACTTAAGGGAATAATATATTCTTAGGAAAGAAAGTTTCATTAATTCTCAAAGTAGTCCAAAAATAATTGTTTCATTCGTGGGAGATCATTACTGGTTTTCCTTTCAATTGTGCCATTCTCTTTCCATTTTCTCTTTCAGTCTACTCTGCAGGGTTATGACAAGGAAGAATAAATTTTAAAGTAATTTCAGAAGAAGGAGCATACTCTCCACACCTCTTTGTACCAATCAGCTTGTACATGGGCAAGTTAATTTCTATTTTCAGAGAACTTTATTGATATTGGTTTTCCCATAAAATGTTCATGGAAGTGGGGAGTTGTTCAGCATGATCAGCATTTCCATCCCTACAGCAAGTGAGGTGCAGCAGCTGCGTATATGGAAAATCAGTTGCAGTTTGAATGAGGTATGTATCTGTATCCCTCACTGCCATGTTGAGCACTTCCCCTTCTTACTATTTCAGTATTAACCTACTGAACACCTGGCAACTTCTTTTGCTCTCTTAGGCAGATCTGTTATATTGCTATTCTTTTCTGTCATATTTTTAAATCCACCTAGTTCCATGAAAACACAATTGCTTTTTAAAATAACTATTTGCAATAAATGGAAATAAAATAGCTGCCTTGCACCCAATAAACATACAGAATTATTACCAGAGGAGCTAAATAAATCAAGATGAGTCTTTGCCTACCTCTCCCTAATTCTATGTGTGTGTGTATCTGTGTGTGTACTACTATCTGGCCAAACCCACTGGAAATTTTAAAGAGAGTAGGAGTAATGACATCCTTCCTAGAAGCCAGAAGCTTGGAAAGAGGCACATACCACCTACCGGGAGGGATTTCATTTGTGACTAATTACAAATTCTGTGGATTCTGGTATTCACAATCTCAGCTGGGGCGCTATTACTAAAATTAGATATTGAGATGGGCCAAATCCTTTCATTTTCTTTCCCAATAGTTAATAATTTTGGCAAAAGATACTGCTTAGTTTTAAAATGTAAGAATATAAAAAGAGGATCAACAGTTGGGAAACGGTACTGTGAGGTGGAATGAAATCACCAGGGTCGTCCACAGAAAGCTCACAAAATGAAAATCTGAGTATAGACATGATTTCTGTGGCTTATATTCCTGTCTTCTCGCACCTCTGTTCTTTCCTTCTTCCTCATTTTCTTGGTCTGATACTGAGAGCTTTCCACTTCTCTTGAATAAGAAAAAAATGTGCTTGTCTCAATTTAGCCAGAAAGGTCACAAAGACATTTTAAAAATAGTACTCCTTGGCAATATTTTAGGACAGTTAAAATCTCTTAATTCTCAGAGGTTTCACCAGAATCACTACACTTTTGTACTTGATGACTATCCACAAGAGGAAATACCAAATACTGTTTTCTTTTTTTTACTCCTTTTTATACAAGAGAAAAAGTGTCAGAGAGAAGAAATGGGTTCTAAATGGCCTAGGTTAGGATTCTGCTGAGAATACATCACTGACACACAATAATCCATTTCAGTTATCAGATCAAATTCAGAACGGGGTCACACAGTTCAAAATAGCCTTTAAAATTGAATCAGAAGGTTGTCCCCATTTCAGTGCTCTCTGAGAAGAATTATACTGTATCCCAGATATACATTGACTTAGAGCTGCTTCACTTTTCTCTCTGGAGTTTCCTCCTTTCTGGAGAAATGACTTCAGAGGTCCAGCATGTTCCCTGAGCTTCCTCACCCTTGAAACCCATTCTTTGGCTTCTGATCTGTGGATGGGCACACTTAATAGACTGAGGTTAATTGGAATGAAGCTTTTGAACATCTTCCCCAAAGATCTTTAAATCCTCAAACTGTAGTACAAAGAAGTGATTAATTTCTGTTTTCTCAAGCTCACCATCTGGATGCCTTACAATTTTTTGCTCCAGCGTGAGTCTAAAAGAGAAAGTATCCAGGTGTCATCTCTCTTTTTGTTTTTGCTTATTTCCTTGGTAAAAATGTATAACTGTCTTTATTTTGTGCTATTGTGTCTACCCTATCTCTTTCTAGTAATACAAATGATGAAAACTCTTGATGGCACCTACCTCTGCCTCACTGACTGTGTGGATCACAACAAACTGTGGGAAACTGCTAAAGAGATGGGAATATCAGACCACCTTACCTGCCTCCTGAGAAACTCGGATGCAGGTCAAGAAGCAACAGTTAGAAACAGATATGGAGCAACAGACTGGTTCAAAATCAGGAAAGGAGCATGTTAAGACTGTATATTTTTATCCTGCTTATTTAACTTCCATGCAGAGCACCTAATGTGAAATGCTGGGCTGGATGAAACACAAGCTAGAATCAAGACTGCTGGGAGAAACATCAATAAATTCAGATATGCAAATGACACCATCCTAATGGCAAAAGCCATGAGGAACTAAAGAGCCTCTTAATGAAGGTGAAAGAGCAGAGTGAAAAATCTGGCTTAAAACTCAACATTTGAAAAACTAAGATCATGGCATCCAGTCCCATCACTTCATGGCAAAATACAGGGAAAAAAATGCAAACAGTGACAGACCTTATTTTCTTGGGCTTCAAAACCACTGTGGATGGTGACTATAGTCATGAAGTTAAAAGATGTTTACTCCTTGGAAGAAAACCTATGACAGAACTAGACAGTGTATTAAAAAGCAGAGACATCACTTTGCCTACAAACATTTGTATAGTCAAAGCTATGGTTTTCCCAGTAGTCATATATGGATGTGAATATTGGACCATAAAGAAGGCTGAGTGCCAAAGAATTGATGCTTTTGAACTATGGTGCTAGAGAAGACCCTTGAGAGTCCCTTGGATACCAAAGAGATCAAACCTGTCAATCCTAGAGGAAATCAACCCTGAATACTCATTGGAAGCACTGATGCTGAAGCTGAAGCTCCACTTTGGCTATCTGATGTGAAGAGCTGACTCACTGGTAAAGACCTTGATGTTGGGAAAGGTTGAGGGCAGCAGAAAGGGGCAACAGAGGATGAGATGTTTTGATGGCATCACTGACTCAATGCACATGAGTTTAAGCAAACTCCAGGAGATAGTGAAGGACAGGGAAGCCTGGAATGCTGCAGCCCATGGGGTTGCAAAGAGTCAGACACAACTGAGAAACTGAACAACAACTCGATGGCATGATGCAGCTTAATGGGGTCACAACGGCACCACCTCCTGTGTCTTGGACTGACATAGGAGGTGGTCATCAGCTACATACAGCCACACCGGGGTCAGAGGCTGTGAAAGTAAGGGGGAAAAGAAGGGCTACCTGTTAAGTTCCTACTATGCCAGGTATTGGGATCTCTGTTTTATATCTAGTATTGTATTTACTCTTTTTATAATA
The DNA here is from genome assembly GCF_963930625.1 of Muntiacus reevesi. Classification (NCBI taxonomy): domain Eukaryota; kingdom Metazoa; phylum Chordata; class Mammalia; order Artiodactyla; family Cervidae; genus Muntiacus; species Muntiacus reevesi. The sequence continues at coordinate 34,273,804 of NC_089263.1, forward strand.
CATTTAAAGTTAGATTATACTCATATTATAGATGATTAAATTCAAGATCATGCTGTGTATGTGGTATTAAAGCCTGTAGCATGAAGCCATTAGCTGAGGCTCAGAAAGGGGGTATTATGGACTGAATAGTGTATCCCCCCAATAGTCACATGTTGAAGACCTAATGGTATTTAAAGGTAGGGCCACTGGGTGGAAATTAGGGCCTGATGAGGTCATGATGGGATTAGTACCCTTATAAGAAAGCCCTTTCTCTCTCCCCTCACCACGCCGTGTCCACCTCATACTCCCACAAAGATGAGATCATACAGGCACACAGGGAGAGGGCACCATCTATATCTCAAGGGGATTTGCCTCACCAAAAACAAACAATGTTGGTATCCCGATCTTGGACTTCCAGCCTCTAGGACTGTGAGGAAATAAACTTCTGCTGTTTGAGCCATCCAGCATTTTGTCAAGTCAGACTGAGCTGACAGAGGATTTGCTTGGCAATATATTTAGAGAGAGTTAGAAATAATCTGTGGGACTTGAATTCTATTCCACAAAATCTGGAAGATGGTAGAGAGTAGCTAAAAATTGTGAAAGCAAAAAATTAATAATTTTAATTCATTGATTTGATGCCAAGAAATTAAGAGAAATCTATAGACATCAGAAATGTTAAAGGGTGAATCTTGAGAGATGTGAAAGTTCTGAAGGAGGATTTTGCCCTCTGGCATCTGCCAATTGTTGATGGCCTACAGAATTTTAACTTACTGAAAAAGTTGAATGTAGACCGGGGCATATCAAAGAAGGAAGCTCAGATCAGAGACTCACCAAAAATAAATTCAAGGCCCTAGAAAGGAAACAGGCACAGAGTGTAAACTTAACACACACACACACACACACACACACACACACACACACACAAAGTGGAGACCATGATGATAATCACCTTGGCTCCAGGAAAAATGGGGAAAATATTTTGTCTCTCCTGAAATTTCTTGAACACCTTTGGGCAGGTAGAGGCCAAAAATCGTATGTGCATTCTTTACCTCCACTGCCCAACAAAAACACAAACTAGAAATTGACTTTCAAATGATTCTGAGGCATGCCTTAGACAATTTGTGTAGCTGTTATCATGGTTCTGCATGTCAACCCCTGGCAAGCTGAGATAAGGGCAAAGAACCATGCTGGGCACTTAAGAGAATGAGAATGAAGAAAAGATGAAGTAAAAATTAATGATCTCAGTAATGTGCCAGATGTTCTGTGCTCATCATTCTATTTAATTCTCACATCCACCTGAGGGATAAACAGTGCCTTTTCCACGTAAAGATTAGGTCACTGACATTCAGAGAGGGTAGGTAACTTGCTAAGGTACACAGAGCAAGAGCCTGGTAAGCCACAGAGATAGTCCAGGTCTGTGCCCTCCAAAGCCTTTTATTTACAGCAAAAACCATGTATCATGATAATGGTTATAGTGTGTGCACTAACACTTGATGTACGAAGAGTATGTCTGCCACACAGATGTCATTAAGATCCAAGTGGGCTTTTGTTTGTTTTCTTACTGCCATATTGTCCTCAGGAAACACTGGAAAAATCTTTAAAAATTCCAGGTCGTCAGGAGGTCATTTCAGTGGTTCTGGAAATTGTAAAACAAATGGTTGTGAACAGGCTTTTTAAACTGTTTCTTGGCAGGAATTGAATAATCAAGTGCAATGGATTTAATTGATTACAGAAGCATGTTCCTTTGAGCTGATGCAGCAACTGCTTTTGGTCTGTTTGTGTCTTGGAATGTGAATTGATGCAAAGTCTAGCCATGTTAGCGTGTTCCTGTTGGAAAAGTCTTCAGTGAGAAAAACTGGAAATATTTAAAGTAAAGTGAAATGCTTCTTAAGGGATACCTTCCTAGTATGTAAAAGTGACTGCTCTCCATAGCCTCCTTGCTTAAGTCTTGCCCGGATTCTTTTTTTTTCTCAGTCTTAGGACTTGATTCTCTGAGTAGAGAATGAAGACCATACAAATGCTCATGATTCTCAGGTCTGCACTAACTACAGTCAACCTTTGAACAACGCAGAGGGGAGGGACACCAAACCCCAAGCAGTGGAAAATTCATGTATAACTTACCCAGCTCTCCAAACCCATGGGTCCTGTGTATCAGAGTCCACATCCACAAAACCAACCATGGATCAGGTAGTAGTGCAGTATTTACTACTGAAAAACATACTCAGATAAGTGAACCCTTGCAGTTCAAATCCAGGTTGTTTAGGGTCAGTTGTAGTTGGGTGAGCTTGGTCAAGTTGTTGAACCTCCTGCCGCAGGCTTCTACCTTCTAAAACAGAGGAAACAATAATACCTACTACCTTATGTAACGATGTAATGACTGAAGAAGTTGATATCTCAGTGTATTACCTGGGACTTCCCTGGTGATGCAGTGGATAAAAATCTGCCTGCCAATGTAAGGGACAGAGGTTTGATCCCTGGTCCAAGAAGATCCCACATGCCAGGGAGCCACTAAGCCCGTGCCCCACAGCTGCTCAGCCTGTGCTCTAGAGCCCGTGAGCCGCAACTACTAAGCCCACGTACCGCCAACTACTGAAGCCCAAGCACCTACAGTCTGCGTTCCACAAGACAAACCACGGCAATGAGAAGGCCATGTACCCCAATGAAGAGAAGTCCCTGCTCGCTGCAACTAGAGAAAGCCCACGTGTCGCAACGAAGACCCAGCACAACCAAAATAAGTTAATTAATTTAAAATATATATGTGTGTGTGCACGTATATATACATATGAATATATATATAGAACCTGGAACATGGCAGATGGTCAATAAATATTGATATTTTTAGTAATAATAAAAATAACAGTTTCTCTTGAATGTGATGATAACATCTCACATTACTGAAAATTTGTGGTCATAACCCAGTTGGGACTGGCTGTTGGCTACTCTTTGGGATTTATAAAGTATGTGAAAAATCAGAAAAACTTATGGGAGAAAAGGGACTCAGGAAACTATCTCCTGGCACCATAGATGTACATGTCTAGAAGACATCTGGGGCAGCGGCTGAGGCTGATGTGCCATTTGCCCACTCCATGTTCCAGTCTGACCAGGTTGCAGCCTGGCCGCCTGTGCTAGTCTTCTATAGGCAACCCTAACAAACTGTGGCTTAAACAACAGAAATGTATCACCTCACCATTCTGAAGGCTAGAAATACAGTCAAATATTGGTAGGGTTGATTCCTTCCAAGAGCTAGAAGGGAAGGGTCTGCTCCAGGACCCTGTCCTTGATGTCCAGATGACTGTCTTCAAATTCACATGGTGTTCTCTCTGCATCTTCATACTCTTCCCCCATGCATGTCTCCGTGTACAAATTTCCCCTCGTTATGAGGACACTGTCCTACTGGCCTAGGGACAACCCTTGTGTGCCAAGTCACTTCAGTTGTGTCCGACTCTTTGCAACCCGATGCATTTAGCCCACCAGGGTCCTCTGTCCATGGGATTCTCCAGGCAAGAATACTGGAGTGGGTTGCCATGCCCTCCTCCAGGGGATCTTCCCGACCCAGGGATCAAACCCCTGTCTCTCATGTCTCCTGCACTGGCAGGTTGGGTTCCTTACCACTAGCACCACCTGGGAAGCCCCTCATTTTAACTCAATTACCTCTGTGAAGACTCTATATCCAAATAGGGTAGTAGTTTAAAGTACTGGAGAGTAGGACTTCAACATATTAATTTTATGTAGACTTAATTCAACCCTTTGTCCTCAATGTTCTTATCACATGCAAATATATTCATCAAACCCAATACCTCCTCAAACCCTAACCCATTCCAGCAATAGCTCACTTAATATTGTCTAAATATCTTAATGTCACTTAATGTGGTACATATACACCATGAAATATTACTCAGCTGTTAAAAAGAACTCATTTGAATCAGTTCTAATGAGATGGATGAAACTGGAGCCCATTATACAGAGTGAAGTAAGCCAGAAAGATAAAGAACATTACAGCATACTAACACATATATATGGAATTTAGAAAGATGGTAATGATAACCCTATATGCAAAACAGAAAAAGAGACACAGAAGTACAGAACAGACTTTTGAACTCTGTGGGAGAAGGTGAGGGTGGGATGTTTCGAAAGAACAGCATGTATATTATCTATGGTGAAACAGATCACCAGCCCAGGTGGGATGCATGAGTCAAGTGCTCGGGCCTGGTGGGCTGGGAAGACCCAGAGGAATCGGGTGGAGAGGGAGGTGGGAGGGGAGATCGGGATGCGGGATACGTGTAACTCTATGGCTGATTCATATCAATATATGACAAAACCCACTGAAAAATTAAAAAATAAATAAATAAAAATATTACTATTATTAATATCACTTAATATTATCTAAATCAGATAAGGGTAAAACTCAAGGTGTGATTCATCCTTAGGCATAATTCCTCTCCAGATGTGAACCTGAGAGACAAACACCAAGTTATAAGGTCAGGGGTCAGAGTACATGTATAAAAACTAACAGGTGCAAACATTGGCCCATAGGAAGTCATGTGGTATGATTTCTAGGTCAGATTTGGGGAATAGAATGAATATACTACTCTTTTCCCCTTAAGACATTTACTACAAACATTGAAGGTAGGCATTCAAAAGAGAGATACAGCAAACTATATACTGAAAAGCTTGATGCATATATATGGAATAATTTTCCTACTATGCAATGTGGAATCTCAGAAAAAGTGACTCACAAAAGACCGGATGACAAAATTATGGACCACTCTAGATACAGGGTTTATCTCTGCAATGAACAGAAGGAATGATCATGTAATTGTAAAGTACCTAAGACCTCAAAATCCAACTCACAGCCTTTCTTTCTAAACAACACAATTTCTTACAGAAAGCACCAAAACTACCTAATATACAATTTTGCCCACATAATCACTCTGAAAGCATTTATGTAATCAAAAGCAACCTCTGGGAATGGAAACTGGAATCTGGAAGTGAAACTCAAGAAAGATTTCATCATTGCACAAACAATTTCAAATTAAGCACTAATCAGAGGGGAAAATTAGGTTTATTCACAGGGGCCACTCAAAATAACCCTCTTAATAATGTAGAAATTGGCTGTAGCTAAAGTCCCACAAGTCTAGACACAAATACATTTAAAATACAGCAAAGCCAGTCAATATAAAATGTAGCAAATACAAGAAGCCAATGTAAAATAGATTTCCCAGATATGAGGAACATGATTCCGGGACTGTAAGCAAACTGCTTAGAGAAAAAAAAAAAAAAATCTGTGATTTAGCAGAATTTCAGACTTATAAGCAATATCTTTGCTTTTATTAGTGTCTTGGTCTTAAAATGTCATTTCATATCCTTCCTCTACTAATCAGGATAGATGCTGACCAAAAACATAAGGATGATTGGGAACTGAGGACACATTTATCAAGCTAAAAAAAAAAAAAAAGAAAGAAAGGGCAAAAGAGGGCACAAAATTGTAGCCAATCTATCTAAGGTGTTGTTAAACTCACTTGGAGTTGAATTCAGATAGGCTAGAAAAGTATAAACAGAATTAGCAGGCTTCCCCCACCCACAACTGTCCACAAGCTCATGCCAAATTTTGAGACAAAGTTTTTGTGACTGATTCAAGTACAGGTTTTCGGGTAAGAGGGTCTGGCTTCCTGGGTGTAGCCAGTCAGAGGTAGAGCTGCGACTAAGATCACTGTGAGGAGCATTCTCACTCTCCACCTGAGTATTCTGACTCCATCCTTTGCTATTTTAATCTTCCTTCTCCTTCCCTATCAACTCTTTTTCACTCCTTTGCCTTCTCATGCCTCCTTGGCTCAAGACACTTGCACCAACAGTTTATTCCTGCAGATGGTCAAAGAGGTTGTTGACCTCTGCCTTTTCTCATGAAATTTTCAAACACACCTGCTCCTGTGCCTTGCAAATGAGCCCTATCTGAACCTTCAATCACACCAAGGTGCCCTGCATCCCTAGCTGGAAAATATCTGGTCTCCAGGCAACCAAAAAGGAGCATTCTGTCTTCAGAAAAACTACTAAGTGCTCTCTTGCCCTGAGAGTCCTCTTACATTGAGGAAAAGGGTTTGGACAAGATGCAAACCAAACTTCATAAGCTGGACCAACTCTCCCTGGTAGTAAGTGACTTTGAAAAAAGAAAAAAAGAGAGTAGTTAGAGAGGGCCTCAACTCTAGTTCATCAACACATGAGTAATACAGATTGGGTCAGAGATAAATAATTGGTCAACTAAAGCTGCTGTGGCTAACTTGATATCCATTAGCCTCACGTGGCCATTCAAATTTAAATTTAAGTTTTATTCCTCAGCCACAACAGTCACGTTTCAAGTTCTCAGTAGCCAACAAGGGCTGGTGGCTGCTGCATTGGATAGTGTACATAGCATTTCCAGCACCATGGAAAGCTCTACTGGACAGCACTCGAAAGGCCTGCAGATGCAGGAAAGAGAAACAGAGAGACAGGGAGGAAAAAAACAAAGAACACTTTGCTTGATCATTGCTTCTGTTCACTGCAGAAATAAACCCTGTATCTACAGCGGTCCATACTTTTGTCATCGAGCCTTTTGGAATTCACTTTTTTTGAGACTCCATATTTACTCTTTTTGAGACATCAACATTACTTACTTCCTTTGGGGAAAAGAGGAGAAAAAGAGAAGGAAAGACAATGATGAAAAAAGAGGAAAGGAAAAAAAATAACTGAAAGAGTTAAACTGCAGGTCTGAGATTGAGACTTTTTCCTCCAGGCTTCAGACACTCTGAGTCATGTGAATATGTTTAGAGAAGCACATCTTCCTAAACACTTGATTTTAAGAGGCTGTCTTGGGTGTAAGTAAAGTTAGAATGGAGACTCACCTACATGGGAAGTTAGAGTTCTTGCAACCAATTAGTTGCTTTGACCTGAATCTACTCATTTTCATTTAGATGTTTCCTTGCAGCCTACCAATAAGCATCCTATACCACTCCACTCTAAATTCCCCTAAATCTGCGAATGACCATGGAAATGAGGTTGGAACAGCACATGTACTAGAAGTGAAGAGCATCACTGAGAATTGAGAGACTGTTTCTAGTTTGGAAGAACCCAAGGGAACTTCAAGAAAAGTAATCAGAGTGAGTAGGGAAGAATACATAATGCAAAGTGTTCCCTCCAGGAACCTTACTTCAGCAAGAACAAGAGAATTTCCCCGAAGGACATGAGTAATGTTGACTGTAACTGTTCATCGTGCTTCTCCAAGGCACCAAACGGGCTTTTAAGTCACACATTCCTGTGGGTTTAACAGTGGATTCGAAATAGGAACTATGAATCTGCTCTCAGACTTTCTAAGTTTGTAATGAGATGCAGACAATATTACAGTTGTTGTATGTCCTGACTCTTGTAGCTCAGTCGGTGAAGAATCTGCCTGCGATACAGAAGACCTGGGTTCAATTCCTGGGTCAGGAAGATCTCCTGGAGAAGAGAATGGCAACCCAGTCCACTATTCTTGCCTGGGAAATCCCATGGACAGAGAGCCTGGTGGGCTACACTTTATGGCGTCATAGGAGTCAGACATGACTTAGCAACTAAACCACCACCATGGCTGGTGATATCTGCTTATAATTCAATGAGAGGTTTGTCAAAAGTGGATTGGTTGGCATTTCAGAGGTCTCTGCATTTTTGACCCTCTATTTTATGTAGTGAACCACAAGAGCAGCAAAACTTCTGGCAGCCTCTGAAAATATTTGCTAAAGTTAGTTGCGGAGCGTAGGCCTGTCTTATGAATAAACAGCAATAATAAAGATATAATATTCATTTATAATCCCTTAAAATTAATGAGCCTTTGTCTTAGCTAGTTCCTCAGAGGGCAGAACAGGACAAAGTTTATCTGTTTCATAAAACAGAGAGAACCATTCGTATTATACCTCAACAATGATGGAAGGAGAGGAGGCTTCCATCCTTCACCTCTGTACCTTCAGCCCCAAAATCCAATTTTTTGCATCAGCCTGTCCCTTCCCTGTGACTTTCCAAAGAGAAGCTCTGGGATTTCTCAATTACCAACAGATGCCTCTTGCTATAGACATGCCCACTCAAAATGATTTGTCCTGCTCCCCATTATTATTGGGGCTTCCCTGGTGGCTCAGGCAGTAAAGAATCTGCCTGCAATGCAGGAGACCTGGGTTCAATCCCTGGGTCAGGAAGATCCCCTTGAGAAAGGAATGGCTACCCACTCCAGTATTCTTGCCTGGAAAATCCCAAGGACAGAGGAGCCTGGCAGGCTACAGTCCGTGGGGTCATAAAGAGTCAGACATGGCAACCATTATTATTAGCCCTGATATCGTAACATCTTTAAGGAAGACTGTCCCAATGTTGAATGTCCAGGCCAGGAGAGACACAGCACACTGAGGTTAGGGGAGGGACCCTGCAGCCACACTTGATGTGTGAATTCTTTGCCCTCTTTTCATATGTGGGGCCTTCAGTAAGTCATTTAGTCTCTCTGAACTTTAAGTTCCTTCTCTGCAGAAGAATGTTGTCAGGAGAACTGAAAAAGTATCTCTAAAGTACTTAGAACAAGCTAGATAGAGATTTAAACAGATAGACAGATAGATAAATGTAGGTAGTTAGACAGACAGACAGTTGGGGAGTGTAGTCAAAGTCTGGCATTTATCCTTCATTTATTCATCTCCTACATGAGCAGCACTAAAGATATAAAGATAGTGAAGACATAACCCATGCACTCAGGCAACACAAAGTTTAATGGGAGACAGACTTTTATAACACATTACAAAGGCTGTGATAGAGTCAGACTAATCACTTTAGGAGTCCACAAGAAGAAGTAATCAATTCTCCCTGAGGGTTTAAGGAAAGATTCATGGAAGAACCTGTGCTGCCCTGCAATGCCACTATACATCCAGAAGCCACTGGGAGTGAAGTCAAGGGCAAGGTGAGCAAGGACCAGATACAGTAAGCTCATGAATGACACCTCTCCTAGTTCAGTACACCCAACAAAGTTATTTGTTCACACATATCCTCCCCAACTGAAACAATGCTTTGTCTTGTTTTTGCCAACAACACTTCAAGAGTTAAAGCTCCTCTCCAGGTCTATTGCTTTGAAAGCAGCCTTTATTCCTCTATGGAGCAGTCAGTTGTTAGAAGCACAAGAGGCCATACACTCAAGTACACATACACACACACAAACACCCCTACATAAACGTACATATGCATGCATGTATGTACACAAACATATGTATATTAAGTAAATAATATACATATATATGAAGTAAGTATACATAGTATGTATTAAGTACCTGAGTGGGTAGCTCTTTGCTAAGGCTCAACAGATAAAAGCCAGTATAAGACATGTGCCCATATAAAGTCTACAATACAGTGAGATATATGGCAAGCCATGCTATGTGCACTGCTGGCACAAAGGGGAAAGAGGAAGGCATTCTGTAATATTGTCTAAGCTGCTACTTACAAAGTTGGGAAATAAACTGAGAAATGTCAGTATCCTCTACTTGTAAGTACTATTAGAACCAACCTGGGTGTTCACTGGGAGGACTGATGCTGAAGCTGAAGCTCCAGTACTTTGGCCACCTCATGCGAAGAGCTGACTCATTGGAAAAGACCCTGATGCTGGGAGGGATTGGGGGCAGGAGGAGAAGGGGATGACAGAGGACGAGATGGCTGGATGGCATCACCGACTCAATGGACATGAGTTTGAGTAAACTCCAGGAGCTGGTGATGTACAGGGAGGCCTGGCGTGCTGCAATTCATGGGGTCGCAAAGAGTCGGACACGACTGAGCGGCTGAACTGAACTGAACAAACAGAAAGGAAAAATAAAAAAGTAAAAAAGGAACCACTATTAGATATTTTGTATCCAATACAAAATCCCTGGTGACTTGGTAAAGAATCCAGCTGCATTGTGGGAGACCTGGGTTCAATCCCTGGGTTAGGAAGACCCCTGGGCCATGGCAACCCACTCCAATATTCTTACCTGGAGAACTTCCATGGACAGAGGGGCCTAGCAAGCTACAGTCCCTGGGGTCGCAAAGAGTCGGATACAATGAGCAACCAAGCACAGCACATCCAGTACCTACATTCTGTGACCATCAGGAAGCCACGTCCTCTCAGCAGGGCCTCACTGGGGATGGATACTGTCTTCCCAGCCACATGCGCCACTCTAAGAGAGCAATGCTCCTTTTAGGGTCCATGATTACAGAGCGGCATCCTCGTTCAGGGGTCAGGAAAGCCACATTCTAAACCTCAGGAAATCCACATTCTAAACCACACATGGCTACAGAAACAGTTGAATGCCTTCAGCCATTTCACACCTTTTTGTTTCCCTATCTAAAGGTGAACAGACTATCCTAAATGATCATTAAAATGATTTCCAATTGTGACATTATTCTAAAGACAGGGGCAACCATTCCTGAGAGCCCAATCCAAATGGCACCTTCTTTGCATCTGTGTACCTTTTCTTCCCAGCCCAAGTATCCTCATTTTATTGCAGAGCCAGAGAATTCAAACTACAGATCCCCTTGGGAATGCAGAGTCATCCTCAGACTTCTATGTGTTGGCTGATTCGAAATCTCTTCATCAGTTTATTTTCAAATGTATTTGGCCTGTGAGAAAGACATGAATTTGGGAGTTCCCGTGAGCAGAATATTATGGGCTGAACGATATTCATATTCATGTGTTGAAGTCCTAAACCCCAGTACTTCAGAATGTGATCATATTTGGAGCTATGGTCTTTAAATGGGTAATTAAGTTAAAATAAGGCTTTTAGTGAGGAGCACTAATCCAATATGACCAGTGTCCCTATAAGAAGTGGGAGAGGCAACATGAAATGCAGAAGCAGAGAGAAAAGGCCACATGAGGACACAGAGAGAAAGTGGTCATCTGCAAGACAAAGAGAGGGACCTCAAGAAAAACAAAACCTAACACCTTGTTCTTGGACTTCTAGCCACTACATTGTGAATTCTAACAATCACTTTTGGGGGGCCCAAAACATCTGAATCAATTGGCCTGCATAGACATTTCCCAAATGTATGAATCCTCTTGATGTAAGAACTGGTGCCTTTGTTAAGTCACACTAAACTAAAGCAAAATATTGTATCAGAAGATAATTTGATTCAGTGTGTCCTGAAATCCTCTAAGAAAAGCTGTCCTCCACAGTACAACTTTTTTTTTCTTCTGAGAAACTTTGTTTTAGCAAGTTTTATTCAAACCATCTGAGCTAAAGCACAATTGTGACTTGATTAATACTTACTTCCAAGTGGAAACCACTGCAAAGTTTCTTCTACATTGATTAGTGTCTTCCAGCTGCCTAAAAACCCACAATGAATTCACAACGCATTAGGGATCGCATCAGGGGGTTATTTATGGGTGAGGAACATGCTTATCACCATCTCTATTGTGCTATCTATATGTCAAAGGATCAGAGACTTATTATTGGGTCCTTTTCAGGCATTATTCCCACCCAGAGTGAATGACTGCTTCTGATTAGTCTTAAATTAGCTTATCTGCAATTTATTTTTTACATGGGATGCATTTGCTTGCTTTTGTATGAATAAGAATATATACTTATCCATCACCATGTCTTGCCATAAATCTGTACAGAACTGCCTGTGGGCCTGAGCTAGAGTTTAGTCACCAGCATTAATGGGTTACCCAATATGCTCACCACTGAGCGTGAAGCCAGTCTCTTATCTGGCTCCACCATGAAAGTAAATAAATAAGCAAAATGCTAAAAATAAATGGAGCCCTATCTTATTCAAAACGTTATCTGCATCAGCTGAGGAAGAATCCAAGGGAATCAGCTCTGTCGTGGAGTTGTTCTGTGGTGTTAAAAACTGTAGGGCATTATGCCTGAGGAGACAACGAGGTACAAAACTGAAATTGCCCGGTATCTGATTAAAATTTACACAATATGAAGTAAATAATGAACTCCAGATTCTTAGCTAGACAGGCAACAGACCTAAGTTTTATCGTGGGCATAGTGATTTTTAATGAATGGGAATGGACAGATGAAATCAAAATGCAGGGGAAAACATGAAGCTCAATTAAACTGAGTATCTATTCTCTGAAAGAAGTTACTCTATTTTCCCCAAACCAAGATCTGCAGCTTAGTCTATGAGTGCTACTGAGTAATCAATAATCAAAGGCAGGAATGCTTTCAATACCAAAAGCTTCTAAACTAACAAGAAAGAAGTAGATGGATAAAAGAAAATAAATAGAGAAATAGAGTGGCCAATTCTATCTTAAAATGGTTCTTAAATGCAGTCTTACCTAATGGGGCCTGAATGTCATGCCAAAAGAAAAAAGAGAGAGAAAAATAACAATAACAACCAAAACAAACAAAAATTTTCTTTTGATTACATTTTCTAAAGCATGCAGCTTTTCGAGCTACCTTCTCTTTGAAATAGCTAGAGTGTTTCTGAGTATACACATGCAATCTAGTGCATGCATTTGAGTTATTCTCTGTCTTTTATTTCTGTTAGCCTTAGGGCTGTACAGATATCCCTCTAGGTTAATATCTCACTGTCAAGGATGGTGCCCCATTGGGAAGTTCAGTCGCTTCCTTCAGAAGTTCTTTCAGATCCTACCCCTCACTGTCAAAAATTCTGGCATCTTCTATTGCTTTTTCATTCCCTTTTATGTATCTTCTTTTTATTGTTTTTTTCTTCTTCTTTATATGTTTTCCTCTCTTTCCTCCTGCTGTTCTTATTATCTCTAGTCCCACAGGTTCTCATCTTTAGTTTTCTTTGTTTTCTATGTTTGACTGGAAGTTTCTTTGACTCCATCTCAGTTATCTCTAGGATTCTCTTTCAGCATTAGTTTTCCCCCCAATCAATGCCTTCCTTGTTTAAGCTACAGTGGTCTTCAATCAGTCTCATGGGTTATTTGCCTTATTGTGACAAGAAGGATAACTTGTCTTCTTCTTTTCCAGCAAACCTAACATGCTGCCATCCATCAGTCTAGAGATTATTTCCTATATTTAGGATGTCAGGGGTCCGTATGATACTAAATAAACAATACTTGACCGAAAAATCCCGAGGAGATTACTCTCACTCTCTGTGGGGCTCCTATTCCTGGTTAGCAGTATCTGCCAACAGAAAAATCAAGTACTGATCAATTTTATTGTTATTAACTTAAACTGTCAGCATTCATAGAGAATGTAGATCTGCCAATGTGTTTCAAAGCATCAATAGGAAATAGATGTGGATACATAGTGTTTGCTTTTATGTACTACTGACTAGTCACATGACTAGTTTGTAATTGGTGGGACCATATCTTGTATAGTATATATAGATGCATATACCACAAACTGATTTATTCTCAAAACTATACAATACCGTTATGACCCCTGAACAGCCCTGAATACACCCAAATTGCTGAAATGAGCTATTTTACTTATTTGGTTGATTCCTAATTAAACATTCATCTAAGCTGATGATTTCTACAATACAACATAGTTCTGAATGTCCTGTTTTTTTTTCTGAATAAGTATTCAGTCAATTTGAATTATAATCATTTTTCAGTTAATGATCACAATCCATGCCCCTCTTTCTGAATTCCCCCTCTTGCCTCTGTCTGAGCCTAAAACCCTAAAGCAGCCTTACTTGTTCTCATTCCTCCAGAAGCAAGAGCAGCAAAGGAGGAAAAATTCTCCTTGAATTAATAACACTGGTGATAGAGGGGCATCCCAATCCTGGTCCAGATCACTTAATGACTGTCATTTCTCAAAGGTGAGCCATGCCCTATTCCCATCACTGTGTGTACATATCATGACAAGAGAAAACCTCAAATTAGGCACATGATATTGTCCTCTTTATTGACCTCCTCTTCTATAAATTCTGAGATCCAAGAGGTAACAGAAGTAGGCATTTCACCCCATTATTTTTGAGGGAACAGTACTCCTATTGAGGAGGAGAATATTTTTCTCTACCTTTCCAATTTCTTCTGGATGATCTAAGAATTAAATTGACATGAGACAGATTAACAGGAGGAAATCAAACAAAAGTTTAATAACATATACACAGGACAGACCCAGGGGAATGAATAACTCACCAAAATGGCTAAAACACTCACCTTTAAATACTATCTTCAGCTAAAGACAAAAGAGGATGCTGGGCATAGTAGTACTTTGGGACTTTAAAGGGGAGGAAGGCAATTCACAGGAAGATGAAAAAACAAATGTTTGGTAAAAATTTCCTGGGACATGCAGAGACAATGGAAAACAGAGAAATTTTAATGAACAGGCCTTGCTAGGTTTTTCTGTGTCTATCCCACCTAGTATATACTACTGTTTTCTATGATGACATCTCCCTTCCTAGACTTGTTCCTTAAGAACAAGTCCTCTGTCTAAATTCTTTTAGGCAGGTAAGGAGAATGTCAAAGTTTCTTCTTGAGTCATCTTTCAGACCCAGATTATTTCAAAATGACCTACAGGTCAAAGAGACTTTGGGGGTGGCAGACTGTACTCACCCTACAGAGCCTTCATGCCCTGCTCATCAGTAGATGCTAGTGAGTCTCCAGCCTTCAGACAAGAAGCAAACACTGGTCTCTGTTCAAGAGCTCTAAACTGTAAGGACGTATGCCCAGAGAGTCAGTGCAAAATGAAAACGCAGGACGTCTTGTTTAAAAGTTACTGAGAACATTCACTCAGCTGCCACAGAGTATTAAACCAAGTTTCCTCTGAGTGCTGGGCCCTGTGCGACTGTACCGTTAGCAACTGATTACACCAGCCCTACCAGCACCTCACTTTCTGTACTAAGAGCTCCTCCAATTACTTGTTCTAAGAACAGCCCTTCACATGCTCTTTTCCAACTCTTTTGTTATATCTCTCAGTGAAAAACTGTTTCAGTCTCTCCTAAACTTGAAGTTTATCTGAGAATATCAAATTAAGAACTAAATTTTCTTGAATTTGGATGGTAGGAATTACTGAAACTTGCATAAAAGTGCACAGTATCTTGGGTATGTTTTAAATACTTGCTGATTGTTGTTCTTCAGTTGCTAAGTCATGTCTGACTTTTTGCGACCCCATGGACTGCATGCAGCATGCGAGACTTCCCTGTCCTTCACTATATCCCGGAGTTTGCTCAAATCCATATCCAAGTCAGTAATGCTCTCTAACCATCTCGTCCTCTGCCACCCTCTTCCCCTTTTGCCTTCAATCTTTCCCACCATCAGCGTCTTTTTCAATGAGTCCACTCTTTGCATCAGGTAGCTTAAGTATTAGAGTTTCGGCTTCGGTATCAGTCCTTCCAATGAATAATCAGGACTGATTTCCTTTAGGATTGACTGGTTTGATCTTTTTGCAGTTCAAGGGACTCTCAAGAGTCTTCTCCAATACTTAATGATTAGTTTTTATTATTTGATAAGCCATATTTCCCCCATACTCCCTGGCTACCATTACAATCTCAGGGAAAAGGGCGGGGGGAGCAGATGACATCTCAATAAGCTGTACAATATTAGGGGCATGACCCTGCATTCAGCAAAGACAAAAAGAAGGGGACAAGCTACCTTTTCTAGTGCAATATTCCTGGGACTAAAATGGATATAGAAGGATGGGCACAATCACATGTACATTCTGATTTTCCCTTTCCAAACTTCTTGGAGATTCTTGTCCTGTTCTCTGTCTGGGACTCAAAAGCATGACTGCTGCATATGGCAACCCTAAATATCCTAGTACAGTTAAGAGAGAGCACAGAGGTAAGATGGAGAGAGAGTCCAATTTTACATACCTTGTCAAACACAGCTTTGAGGTGGTGTGCGCTTGAAGAGTCAGGGAACCCTTTTGGGGGCCAACTGATGGCTGTGGGGGGAATGGTGAGGTGATTCTGTGGTAGAGACTATGAGGTGGACAGGCTAAGCCTTGTGCCAGACAGACTACATGAAAGAGGCTCAACGGGTTTGTGGAGGCCACAGGAGAATAGAAAAGGGTAAATAAGCAAGGTGGGGGTCATCAGGCCCTGACCAAGACAGGAAGGTCAAGAGTTGACTATCCTTAGAAGTCACTGGTGGATGGCAACAAAAGAAGAGGAAACTACCCTTCTGAGTTCTTGTCTGAAAGCCCTATAATAAAAGACAGATTAACAATAAAAAAGAAAATAGAAGTTTATGCACATGCATACTTCATATATACATGGAAATTCCCTGGGGAAAATGAGTAACTCCTTGAGCTGGCTCAAATCACCAGCTTACATACTTTTATTTTCAGCTGAAGACAGATAAAAGAAAAGATGTGGCAAGGTCAGTTATGGGAAAATGATCAGGGCAAGTATGGCAAACAAGAATAAGGTTTGTTATACAGATTTAGGTCCCTGCCTTCTCAAGTGATAAGATTCTCTTGTGATTTAGAGTTATCCTTCTCTTCTTGATACAACAAAGGAGATACCCATACAGATGGAGATTTCCTTTATAAATGTAAATATCCCTTACAAAAGGGTAACTTCTTTTCTCAGGGATTCTTTGGTATCTACTCTTTCTCGAAATAATCAGCTCAAAATAATTCCTATGCCAAAGAGGTATGTATATTTTGAGGTGGCATACTCTGCTACCCTTCATAACAGTGTCCCATGTACTAAAGTTACAACTCCACAGAAAAATGTGGGCACAGCTAGAAGTACATCTCATGAGTAGCACCAGTTAGAGGGTCAACGTCTGCTACTTCTACAAGCTCATATAATCTTCTTCCCCAGGAATTCAGATGTTGTTTTTGCAGAGAAGGGATTCAGAATTGGAAATACAGCATTTTGCCTAAAGAACCTGAGTTACTCAACAGAGATGCATTCATGTAGCCATGATAGAAAGCTAAAATTTAAATAGGGTAAATGCAGAAATAAACAGAAGCTCATTTAAGCTAGCACAGGGGATACTCCTAATAAGTCTCAATGAAAAAGTATGTTTGAGCAAAGAACTAAGCAAGCTGAGGAAATGAGACACGAAAACAAGTATGGGAGGAATATTCCAAAGAGAGAGAAGAGTAAGTACAAAGGCCCAAGGTGGGGAAAATGACTGAAAAGGTCCGGAAAGAGCAAGAAGACCAGGGCAACTAGAGTGGCCTGAAGGGAGGGGGTGAAAAATAAGAGATAAGGTCATAGCAACAACAGAGGAATCAGATCTTTTTGCCTTTGGGGCCATTGCAAGGACATGGTTTCAACACTAAGTAAGAGTGCCTCATGAGAAATGCCAGGTTGGAGGAAGCACAAGCTGGAAGCAAGATTGCTGGGAGAAATATCAATAATATCAGATATGAAATGACACCACTATTATGGCAGAAAGTGAAGAAGAACTAAAGAGCCCCTTGATGAAAGTGAAAAAAGAGAGTGAAAAAGTTGGCTTAAAACTCAACATTCAGAAAACTAAGATCACGGCATCCAGTCCCATCAATTCATGGCAAATAGAGGGCGAAACAATGGAAACAGTGAGAGATTTTATTTTGGGGGGCTCCAAAATCACTGCAGGTGGTGCCTACAGTGATAAAATTAAAAGACATTTGCTCCTTGGAAGAAAAGTTATAACCTACCTAGACAGCATATTAAAAAGCAGATACATTACTTTGCCAACAAACGTCTGTCTAGTCAAAGCTATGGTTTTCCCAATAGTAATGTATGGATGTGAGAGCTGGACTATAAAGAAAGCTGAGCACCAAAGAATTGATGCTTTTGAAATGTGGTGTTGGAGAAGACTCTCGAGAGTCCCTTAGACTGCAAGGAGATCCAACCAGTTCATCCTAAAGGAAATCAGTCCTGAATATTCATTGGAAGGACTGATGCTGAAGGTGAAACTCCAACACTTTGGCCACCTGATGAGAAGAACTGACTTATTGGGAAAGACCCTGATGCTGGGAAAGACTAATGGCAGGAGGAGACGGGGATGACAGAGGATGAGATGGTTGAATGGCATCACCGATTCAAAGGACATGAGTTTGAATAAGCTCTGGGAGTTGGTGATGAACAGTGAGGCCTGGCGTGCTGCAGTCCATGGGGTTGCAAAGAGTCAGACACGACTGAGCGACTGAACTGAACTGAAGAAGGAAGCACTTTAGATGGATGGGCTACAGGAGTGATATAATCTGACTTCTAAGATGATCATTTTAGACTGTAAGAATTAAACAAGAGGCACAGAGATTGTTTAAGATGATACTGTGATAATCCAAATGAGAGATGGTGGAGGATTGAATCAGGATTGTTAGGATGGAGAAGTAAAAACTTTAATTTGGGAAATTTTTACCTTGAGGTACTGATCATGTATTCGGGTCCAATATGGACCTTCAGCTTCTAGATGGTACATATTTGAAGCTACCTGATGGGGTGAGCTCATCAAAGCAGTGAGTATAAAGAGAGAAAATGAAGTTAATCTAAGGATTAAGCCCTGAAGGAATTCTCTACTTAGAGTCTAGAGAGAAGAAGAAAAAACAAGAAAAAAAAAAACCCCACAAAAATGCTATCCAGCAAAGTGGAAAGCAAGCCAGGTAACTGCTGCTGTTGTGGAAACCAAGTAAAGAAAGATTTTCAAGGAGGAGAGAGATAGTTTGATGTCAAATCATACTGATAGGTCTAATAAGATGAAGACCATGAATTGATGGGATTTGGCTCTTAAGAAGTCCTAGATGAATTTACCAAAATCAGTTTTGCTGCAGTGATGGAGGTGACTGATTGGATGGAATTCAGGAAGAAGAGGCGGATAACTGGAAAAGGCAAATATACACCACTCAAAATATTTTGCTGTAAAAAGTAGGGAAATGAGGAAATACTCAATTAGGTATGTGGAGTCAAGTGTTTTTATCTTCATGACTAAAGAAATGGCAACATATTGTACACGGATGAGAATATTGCCAAAAAAAAGAAAAAAAAGTGGAGAGAATTGCTGGACAGGGTAAGAGGAGATGGCAGATACCATACAAGTAGAGGAGCTAGCCATAAAAAGATGCCCAAACAGAAAGCAGGCAAGTCCTGACATGCTCACAAAATCTCCTGAGATATAAAAGGGATTACAAACACTGTCATTTTAGTAATGAAATTGAAGAAAATTATTAGAGATTCCCAAAAGCCAAGGAGGCAACAAAGCAAAGGGGCTTAAAGCACAGATTAAGTCAAAAGAATAAGTCCAGGTCTACCATTCTAAACTCAGCCTTCTTTATTGTGAGACTAAATGTGATACTTAGCTAATCAAGTGTTACAGAGCTTAGTTGCAGTTACTCAACACCATCCATGTCCTCTCTTCCTTGGCCCATGTTTTTCCATAATTCCTAACTTTGGTTGCAAACAGACATGGCTATGTGACTAAGCTCTAAGTAAGTGTGAAAATGGGCAGAGTGATAAGCATCAGTTCCAGGCCTGGCCCCCTCTGATTTCTGTAACATTCTTCATCTCTTCTGCTTCCCTCATCATTCTGTCAGCAAGTGATGCAATGGAGGATTCTGAGGCCCTAGAAGATGGCAGAGGCATTAACTGGAATGAGAATGGATCCCTTCTGATTTGATATGAGCAAGAAACAAGCCTGAATTACATTAAGGCACTAAGATTCTTGGCTTGTTGATTAGAAGTGCAAGAATTAATTAGCTAATACAATGAGTCCTTAATAAATGTTAAGTATCAATATTAATGTGGTTAGCCCCAGACCACAGTGTTAATTAATTACAGAGGTCAGCAAACATTCAGGTTTTTCAGTCCCTAATGCTCTTCCACACTATGCACGAAATGATCTAATTTTTGTCCACTGTACATAAGAAGTCATTATCCCTTTCAGAGCATAAATCCTATCAGCTAGAAAAGGAAGAAGAGAGTTAGATCTTTTCAGAACTCCATCTATAAGCCATCTTATAATTAATTACCTTAAGCAGAAAACTCTGTTGCTTTGACTTTCTCCTTTTAAGTTGAAATGTAACCAAAGATAAATAATTGAGGTTATGTATCACTGAATAAATCAGATTAGGAGTATTTGATCTATTGATGCAGAATACCTCATACTCTACGGTTTATATCACAACTAGGTCACAAGAGAAAACACTCCCAGCTACCATCTCTAAACTTTATGTGGACAGACACTGGTTGACATTTTTCAATTAGAAATATGATAATTGCTATGCTAGAATTTGCTTAATTCAAAATGAATCCAATTTTCTTTCTTATACCTTTCCACTTGTTTAATTGGAACATAACATTAGGAAAAAAACTCTTTAATATTCAAGAAGTATATCTCAAATAGCATCATGTCATGAATATTCCCCACTGTAAAGTCATATTTCTGCTTTGACCTTGTTGTCATTGTTTTGTTACATAAATTATTCAGCCTGGTAGGTCTCACAGATTAAATACTCTAGAAACAAATTAAAACGCATCCCAGTAGCTTAAAAATGTCAAGGAAGTCTTCTTTTCTCCCAATGCCCCTTGTCAAATGGGGTAGTGAACAATAACCCCACAAAATAGGCAAGATGATTTGTTTAGAGATCAAATTGCCAAGCGAAATAAGCATCTCTCTTCAAAAAAAAAAAACAACAACTTATAACTCATTTCTCACTGTTGAATTCAGTCAGGCATAAGCAGTTTGCCCACTGGTGTGTGGAAGAGAGAAACCAACACTCCTTGTCCTACCCAACACCACAGGCTTTTTATAGTCAGGACATGCAGACTTAGAGAAGACATATTTTCCTCAGAAGATGGCCTGTTCGAGAGAAGAGAGGAGCCAGGAAGACAACAGAGCTCCTGAGCAGAGCTTTCCAGAAACATAATGGGCTGCTATGCTA
Source organism: Muntiacus reevesi (assembly GCF_963930625.1). Classification (NCBI taxonomy): domain Eukaryota; kingdom Metazoa; phylum Chordata; class Mammalia; order Artiodactyla; family Cervidae; genus Muntiacus; species Muntiacus reevesi. The sequence continues at coordinate 34,294,533 of NC_089263.1, forward strand.
TGAGGCCTGTCACAGAAAGTTCTCACCTCGAAGTAGGATGCCCAGTCACAGCAGAAAACAAAGAGTCCTTTAATGGAATCAAAGGCTCATTCAGTCATTACTTCAAGAAACTTCTATTAAGCAACTAATCTGAGGATAAACACTAAGAAGACAATAATAAAAAGGCAATAACCCTTAGGAAGCTACCGGCACTCCCATAACGTTTTGACTGTGCCAGGAGCTGTTCTGAGTAAGTCTGAACTTTACAGGTATTAACCCATCTAATTCTAACACCCCCTCTGTGAAGGTGGACTTCTTATCATACTTATTTTATAGATGGTCAAGTGAGATCCATAAAGATTCAGAAACTTAGCCAAGTTCATGGAGGACAGATGAGAATGGGCTGACTCCGGGTTCATGCCCCATCTCCTGCGGACTCTTCCTTATGCTCTGAGGCCCAGCATCTGCCAGGAGAGACCCCCGAGACCCCCCCAGTTTCACACTCACAAGAGCAAGAGCAAAGGCATGTACAGAGCACGGGGATACACCTGCCCTCAGGAATTTCCAGACAGCTTTCAAATCTTTATGCCTTATTTTTAAATGGTCAAGCTGAGTATCACAGAGAGAACAGAGTTAATTTTCAGTTCAGTTCAGTCGCTCAGTCGTGTCTGACTCTTTGCGACCCCATGAGCCGCAGCATGCCAGGCCTCCCTGTCCATCCCCAACTCCAGGAATCCACCCAAACCCATGTCCATTGAGTCGATGATGCCATCCAACCATCTCATCCTTTGTCGTTTTTTAGAGTTATGCAATTTATTCAAAATTTGGGAGATAGTATTGTTCATATATGGGCTTCCCTGGTGGCTCAGGGGTAAAGAACCCTCCTGCCAATGCAGAAGACGTGGGTTTGATCCCTGGGTCAGGAGTAGCCCCTGGAAAAGGAAACACCAACCCATCCCAGTACTCTTGCCTGGGAAATCCCATGGACAGAGGACCCTAGTGGGCTACAGCCCATGGGATCTCTAAAGAGTCGGCCATGACTGAGGAGTGACTAAATAACAGCAACGATTGCTCTTATATGGAGTAGAGCCCACATACTTGTGAAGAAGGGTATCTAGCCTTCCCACTTCATAACACCACTCTTATACCTTGCAGAAGTGCTCTCCAGTGCTAAAGTCATCTATGAACTCTGCTGCTATGTCTAGTCAGGCCGCTTTCCACTAAAATCAGGAGAAATAGGTTCGTGAGGCCATGAATTCAGGACTTAAAAATTTTTTAATAGTTAATTTAAGCTCTTAGAGTCATTTTGCCATTAAAATGAATTAACCTCAAGACCATTATGATCAGCCATATAGGAAACAATATATCAGATTCTCTAACAAATTGATTCCCCTTAAATACAGTTGATTCTGAGGTTCTTTATATTCTCAACCTACCTGCAAAAGGTATAAATGGTAAAGTCCGTCCAATGAGGCTTCAGTAAATATCCCTAATATATTCACATTCTATCTTTCTCTTTTGCAAGGCTGTCACATATTCTGATAAAAATTGATCTGCATTATTCAATTCTTTCAAAAGTTCACTCCTCCCTAAAGATGGCTGCGAGTAGTGATTTAGAGATACAGGTAACAAGTTTGGTGGTCTTTTTGCTTCACAAATAAACCTCTCCACTTAAGAATAATAATTACCATGGTAACCCTAACAGCTTAGGAATCATTCAAGCAAGCAGTTTCTAGGGAGAAAGAAAATCTCGCCATTTCTAAAGTTCGTTTAACCCTTCAAGATTCAGTGTCCATTTTCCCATGGCAGGGTCAATTTGATTTAACTTTTTAAATCAAAATAGATACAACACCTTTTCACTGGAGGCATCAGGAGGAGATAGACACAAACAGAAAGAGAAATACTATTTTTACTAGTAACCTGATCACATTTAAAGATGTATAAGACAAATATGGCATTTGAAATGACATTTGCCTCAGACACAGTGACACTTGGACATCTCAGCTCTGAGATGAGTGTCTAAGTGATAAAACAGCACCATCGGTCTACAGTCAATGGGGAGGTTGTACCTCAAGCCCTTCAGTCTCCTCTTCTTTTCCTTGTGGAGCATAAAACTCAGATTATCAGGAAATGAACAATCCAGGTAGCATAATTTGGCTGTAACTGTACCTCTGGACTAGAAGTTGAGGCTAGACCAGGGTCTCACAACCTCTCTGTGGCTTTTTCCTCTTACCTTTGCCTAATATGGCATTTTGCCAGCAGTGCCAAATGTGAGAGCTAATGAAAGCCTGAAAACTGGCTGCAGGTGCAGTGTAATAGGAGCAAAGGCATACCTCCCAGCAAAGTACAATTCCTACTGAACTAACACCAAACTGGATTTATACAACCACATCAGAATAATGGACTCTCAGCTAATCTCATGGACTATGCACAAAATCTTAAAAATATCATATATTCTTTCTAGCATTGCTTATTAGTAGTTAGAGAAGAAGGAATTCTCATTCTGAATCCCTCTCCAGTAAAAACTGCATTCTGTCAGTGCATTTGAAAATTCAGTTAGAGCACTATCAGAGGAAGAAATGGAAAATTATACTGTCCACATACAAGTGCGTTCATCTTTCTCTAAGAAAACCTAAGCTTGATTTGTGAGCCTCCTTCATTAATATCTCAGAATATATTTTTTTCTCATTTATTTTATTCCATTGTTTGCAACTTCATTATATAATTTAAATTGCATTGTCTCTGAACAGTATAGTTCATCTGGTGAATTTGTTCTGTCAGTAAGCTTACTTCTTTGTGTGTGTCTATTAAAATTTTAATAAAAGTTTCACTAGGAGGCAAGTCAGCAGTACTTTCAGAGAATTATCAATATTTTGTACATGCTCTTTATGACAATGAAGATGGAGAACAGGAAGGTAAAAGATGGAGGGATATGATGAGCACAATTTTCTAACAAAGATTTGATGATGATGATTAATATTATTATTGTTATTATTTTATGAGCATTTCCTTCTTCAAGGTAACCTCTCCAGAAGAAAAAGAAAATGTATTAACAGAAACAGCCAGGCAATTTTTCCCTCACAACCCCTTTATCTTCCCATCAAATCTTGATGCACATACAGTGCAATGAGCCTCTGAAAATAATGGTTTGTGGCCTTGGTAACTGAAGGCAAGAGGCAATATAACCATTGCCGAATCTCATGATGGGAATGAAATAAACTTCTGTCACTACATTTTATCTCTTTCCCAATCCTTTCTCATCTTCAAATCATTCTTCATTTTCAGCCTTTAGCATTACACTTCATTATTTCTTCTTTCAAAAAATGTTACACCAAGGTCTACAGCCAGAGGAAGAGCTTCAAGTGGACTAAACAAGATTCTCTTCAAAACTGCTTTAGGCAGTTTTTGAGTTCCCCTGGTTCAGATCTTGGAAGCTTAAATGACACTGAATTCATGACACCAACCCAGACAGTTTTAATTTTCACATTGAGATAAAGACAGTGTAATAACATCACCTTCTCCAAATGACCTGAAAGTCCCTGAGATTGGCATCCAATCCTCCTTATTGTCATCTCCTAGTCCTCCCCTACCCTCTAATAACATGTTTTTCTTTATTCATAAATATTATTATCTCTGCTATCCTGAATGTAGTGAACTAAAGTGATTTCAAACTCTCACGAAAAGCTGAATGTCTTTTCAGTGTCTCCAGCAGCCCTCAATTGTAGAAGTACCAAGGAAGTTTATGCTTTTAGATCTCTCTTCCTTCTCTCTCCCAGAGTGCCTAAACTTCCAAGTTAGAGGCCATTCTTGGGTAAGATAGTAATATCCCTTTTTTTTTTTTTTTTAAACAGTAAGGCTTTCTCTCTTAAAATGTAACTGACTCAGGGAGGAAAAAGGCAATAAGTTAGTTATCTATAATGGTCTAGGTAAATTCCTGCATTTGAACTCATTGTCTTCCCCTGGCACGTAGCTTAAATAGAGTATCAAGGGAAGAGGATTTATTATTGGTAAAAATTAATAAGGCAATTGTGCCTATTTCAGAGCACTGAACATTCTCAGGGGAAAACACTGGTAGGGGAAAAACCTCCATGAGAACTATAGAGGGATTATGGAGATAATTTTGCAAGCAAAAAGAAAAAAGACCCAGGATGGACATGAGATGGAAGATGAAACTAAAGAAGCTCAGTTCCTCCTTTTATTACCCAGGACCATGGGGGTACAGCAGAGCACTCCATAAAGCCCCTGTGGACATACCCTTCAACTAAACCTTCTATCCTGGGATCTATAAATCCTATATCCTAATTATCACATCTCTGAAATGATTTCCCAATTATTAGAACTACCAGACTTATTGTCATGTGTTAGAGAACATATATACATATATACAACATACATCTGTAAATATATATGCAAATACATATAATAAGTGCACCATCAGACTGACATTGACATGGGGCTCTTGTTGACTGTTTTCTTTTGCCTTCACCTGACTGACTTCCCCCTAAGTTAGAGGCTGTATTATTCCAAAATTTTCTGCATCCAAAAAGAAAGCCAATAATCATACTCAGATTATTTATGAGTGTAAATAATTATATATTGTAATCGTACTCAGCTTGTGTCATGAAGGGATAAAGAAAGTACAAGTGAAGAGGGTGATGCAACATTATACTAGAGTACAATCTATTTTTAAGATAGATGAAAACATGTATTCAAATAAAACTGAAGAAAAATGAATTGAAAAAAGAAAAAATGGGAAATTATGTGAGGGGTATATACAGACTCATCATACTATCTTTGCATCTTTTCTGTAAACATATAATTATTTCAAAATAAAATTTTATTAAAAGAACAGAAGAAAAAAAGAAAAAGAGAGAAAAACAAGATGTAGAGGAGGAGAAAAGGAGACAGAGAAAGACCGTAATATTAAGACAGGGTGATAAGTAAGGAGAGACAGCTAACTTTGAAAGAGTTCTCACTCTCTCCAGGCACTGAGGTAGGTGCCTCCTTTGTTGTTGTTCGTTAATTCTGACATCATTCTTATGAGGTAGATATTATTATTCTCATTTTAAGATGAAGCACGTTATGACTCTAGAGGATAAAAATGTATCAAGATCACACAGACAGGAAGCAACCCAGTGAAAATTTGATTCACTGTGTCTTAGATTTAAAATTCTCTTCTAATATAACATTGTATGTCAATTATACGTCAATAAAAATAAAAAATTTAAAAAAGAACTCTGAACTTTTCCTCAGGTCCACTTTCACCTCTTAATGTTCCCTGCAGTCTTTGCCTTTGATAGACAGGTATCCAATCAACCCTTCCTCCTATGCAGTTGATGTTATTTTTTGCTTCGCATAAGATAAGCTGTCCTTGTGAAACACCCAGGTCTGTGTTTAACTTTGTAAGGCAAGGAGTTCAAGGAAAACCCAGCTGAGGTACCCAACCCTCAGTGCTGTGATAGCTGCATTTTATATCAAATAGTCTTCTAATATTCTCTTTGACAAGTAGAATCCACACTCCCTCCTGTTAAATTGTTAATGGCTTCCCTTGCGGTTGGCTTCTGGTCCTGATTTCATCATAATTTAGACTCCTTATTTTATGTCAGTAAAATTGTCTAGAATAACATCACGGCCCTTGGCTAAAGCCCTTGATGTACCCAAGAAACAAGGTGTATGCTCATGTAAGAGTACCACTGTCTCTCTTGCTCTTTAATTTTTATTTCTCCCTCTCCCTGACTGCTTTTGTTTTTATTTTTTTTCCTCTTTTTTCCCCATTATGCTTGTAACGCTTCTATTGCTTTTTAAAACACACTTGAAAAGAATCCATAATGGATTCATGCGATTTGTTGGGAGATATTCCAAAAGGCTGTATCTGATCTCAAAATCTTGAGTTGCAATTCAGTGATGCATTTTATTATAGATTTGTGCATTGTTGTTCTATAAATGTTAAGTTATCTCAACCTTTGGGAAAGAGGGAAAATATTCAGCACCACACACCATACCTTTTCCTTCTGGTGCTTTAAGTAGGTTTTTTGATTAGTTTTATATATATATATTTTAATGCTTGACAGAGTCTGCTTAGACAATTAGACAACGACTTTATTTCAATTTAAGTATACAAATTCTTCCAGTTTTCATAACAAGCATCCATATTCGGGAGTGAGCTTCTATAAAATACAGCACAGGAATTCTTCATTTCTCTCAACATTCTCTCAAAGGCTGAAGTTATTTAACAGGAAAGATTTTATTCTTCAGATATCCTGGTAACTACTAGAGTTGATGCAGGATACTCAAAAAATCTTTTCCTCTAAAACACAGATTAACAGTGCTCTTCTCAGACTCAAGATGTTTAAACCCATAATGCCATACTCTGAGATAAAACAAAAAACATAAAGTTAATATACAATTTGCCCTTGCTTCTTTCCACCAGTCTGTCTGTAATAGGCATTATTTGCCCCAGCAGGTCCCTCACATATAGTTTGCCACCGAAGTTTGTGTTCTGGAGTTCTCTTTGATAGCAAGTTTAGATGGGTGCAAGACAAGGCCGCCATTAATTAGCCTCACATACAGGCTGACCATACAGCTGGTTCTCTAAATCAGCATATTTTGACAGTGAAACTATAAGCTATTAATTATACATACTAGGAAAACTTGTACAAACTAACATTGTCCTAGGTTAAGTTGAGTTGTAATGTCATTTTGTTTTCTGGTATAATTATTAATAGTATCTTCTTTCACTCTCAAAGTGTCACCATTTGAAGCAAGAGATTAAATTAGTGGTTCTCAAGCTTTTTGGTCTCAACTACTTAACCGTATTAAAAATTAATTAGGACCCACCCAAAATAGCTTCTGTTTATGTGGATTATATCTCTCAACACTTACATTATTAAAACTGAGACATTTTAAAAAAATATGTATTTATTACTTTACTTAGAAAGAAAAGTAAACGCATTATATGCTTCCATAGATATTTTTACAAACTCTAATTTCCAAAATCAATTAGGGAGAAGGTGCATTGTTTTACATTTTTGGAAATCTCTTTAATGTCTGGCCTAATAGAAGACAGCTGGATTCTCAGAGTTGCTTCAAGATTCAATCTGTTGTAATGTCACATGTTAAATAGCTTCTGGAACTCTCATGAGAAAATGAGAGTAAAAAAAACGATCTTGGTATCATTGTGAAAATAATTTTGTCCTTGCAGACTCCCTGTTTACACTTTGAGAACTACTAGATTATGTCATCTCTTTACTTTCAGGCAGGAGAAAGCTACTTCACAGAGCTTCTTAAAAGTGGCAAAACCACACATGCCTTTTCTTCTTGTTTTCTCAGCCTAGGACACAAGCCCCATTTGTCTTCAGCTACTCACTTTCTCTATACCGTTTATGTTTTGACTTTAATGTAGTTTCCTGCAGAAAGTCTTTCCTGATCTCCAAGAGACCAAGCTAGAATCTCTGCTAAACAGTTTTGAAGGAACAATGTGCTTTCTTCCTCCAAGTATTTACTGTCATTTCACATCACTGCTGATGGAAATAATTGTCTACTTCACAGACTGTAAGTCTCAAGATGGTGATGGCTGTGTCTCTGTCCTTCTCAACACAGCGCCTTAGGCTACTTGGGCATCCTGACCTCTCTCTCAATCCTTCTCAATGCTGTGCTCCTTCCACCAGAGTAGTGCTTGACACAGAATAATAGCTTAATGAATATTTCACGTTCAAATTACTTGTTGAATGAACCAATTAAGGGTATGCCTAACATTCATATCCTAAAAGCCAGGGCATCCATTTGTGATCGGGCAGAGATGACGTTACTGCCTGTGACAGAAGAAAACTAAATGTCTGTATTTCAATAATTAATTAATTAATTTAAAAACCTTAAACTTCTGACATAAATCTCATAAGCTTGGCGTAAGTTTTACTAAACACTGAGATACAGATCTAATTATAATAAGGCAAAGTAAAGGTAAAACAGGATGGAAGAAGAATAAAACAGGAGGGAAGTGGGCAGGGTACAACCTTTAAAAGAATAGTTTAGCTATGTTGTTTGTGGTTGTTTAGTCACTAAGTCACATCCAACTCTTCGTAACCCCATGGAGAGTAACCCAGCAGGCTTCTCTGTCCATGGGATTCTCCAGGCAAGAAAACTAGAGTGGGTTGCCATTTCCTTCTCCAGGGGATCTTCCTGACCCAGGGACTGAACCTGGATCTCCTTCACTGGCAGGTGTATTCTTTGCCAGTGAGTCACCAGGGAAGCTCGACATAGCCATAAGACATGACAAAAACTGGTTAGAACTAACTCGCTCCAAGACGGCAGACTATTTGGCTTTTGGGAGACTTTGGTGCCCCAGTCATCTCTGACTCTTTCTGGCCCCATGGACTGTATCCTGCTGGGTTCCTCTGTTCAAGGACTTTTCCAGCAGAGAATATTGGATTGGGTTGCGATTTCCTACTCCAGGCGAAGTTTCCACTCCTTGAGCCATATTACATGCTCGTGCATGTGTTCTAAGTCTCCTCAGTTATGTCTGACTCTTTCTGAGTTCATGGGCTGTAGTCCACCAGGATCCTCTGCCCATGGAAGTCTCCAGGCAAGAATACGGAGTGGGTTGCCATACCCTCCCCAAGGGATCTTCCCAACCCAGGGATTAAGCCCACATCTCTGATCCCTCCTGCATTGGCAGGCAAGTTCTTAGCCACTAACGCCACCTGGGAAGCCCATTATATACTTATTGTAATACATTAGCTAAATGACATACCCACCAGCACCATGACAGTTCAGAGTTAATCATAAAAGGCCAAAAAGTGGATGGTGGCCCAATTCCTGGAAATCCTCACTCTTTCCCCCAAAATAGCTGGAATAATCCTCACACTCATTAGCCTATGAAATTGCCCAGGCCATAAAAACTAACTGTGCCATATTTTGGTGCCTTTCACCTGAGATGGCCCACACTCTTGTCTGTGGAGTGTTTCTCCCAAGGCCTCTCTCCTTCTGAGATGGCTCACACTCATCTGTGGAGTGCATTCTTTCTTGAAAAAAAAAAAAACAAACCCACTTCTTACCTATCACTTTGTTTCTCACTGAATTCTTTCTGTGATGAGACATGAAGAACCCAAGCTTCATTAAGTCCTGAGACCAGGTATGTGATCTCCATTGAATGACTGTGGGTTCAAGTCCCAATCTGAGTTGCATGCAGGCTAAATTTTGGAGAAGTGATAAGACTTGGCTACTCTAAAAGCTTTTATGAATATAAAGCAGCTCAATTGCAGCATGAAGTTAGTACTTATCTTGCTTACATTACACAGTCCTTTGCTATCTCATCCTCAGGGAACTCACTCTCTTCTGAATTTCCAAAAGTACCAAGTGTTTTATATCCTATGATCCTTTTCATATAAAGCCCATATATTTCCATTTTTCATGCGCTCTGTCATATTCTTTACTGGATGATAAGTTTGAGAGCTTATTCCATGTGTCTTATAATTTTTTATCTACCCAAAATACCTGTATAGGAAAACATCTTGCACACAGTAGGCACTGACAAATAGGTATGCAGGATGCAGAGGTATACCTTAGTAGAACATAAATTGCATCAAGTTTACCTTATGTTTTAAAAAGCAAAAACAAACAAAAAATGTTTTATGAACCACACAAAAGTCTGAAGATTAAAAAAAAAGAAAAACAAGTATTCTTGGAACCCTGCTATGTACTCTGACTGGGACCCTCTGTGATGAATACTAACCTTTAGCAACTTTGATACCCATGGGTATTCATGAGGAAACAGAGCTCCAATTCCACAGTACATTCTCAGCCTCAGGGTTTAGCCCATCTCATCCTCTTTTGAGTTATGGGTCCCTGTTCTTTTACTCAGATTTATGAATTCAGACAGCATCACAGGTGGCAGGTACAACACATAAATCAAACAGCACAGGCACATGGGACAAGCTGCAAAATTATCATTGTCCCTTTGCACACCTCACAATGTCAGAGTGAGGATATGTCTAATAGTTTAGAAGCTTGAAACAGTTAATGTGACTCATTAAGTGCCTAGCTTTTTTTTTATGTGGATCTCATTTAGGCACATGAAAAAGACTGATCATATATTTCTGCACTCAATAAATTTACAGCCTAACTGCATAATGTGGTTATGTTTGTTAGAAAATGGTGCTAAATGGATCATTCTCCAAATTTCCTTCCATTTCTAACACTGTACAATTCAGTAAGATAATATTTTAAATGTTTGATATTGTTTGATAACAGTGACCTTGAGGACATTAAAAACCAATTTTCCCATCAAAAGATAATAACATTCAGTAGTTTTCAATGGATCTCTACTGTTCAGACAACAAACAGTGATAAGTGTCAGCAAATAGAAATATTATCTTTACACAGATTTTGAATGATCTATATCAAGGTAACTCCATATAAGTATGGTACAGTTAACTGGTTTTCCATCAATGACTCATTTTCCCACTTATGTTTTTTGTTGTTTTGATTTGGGTTTTCTTATTTTATTTAAACTCTTTATTTTATATTGGAGTATAGCAGATTAACAATGTTGTAGTAGTTTCAGGTGCATAGTGAAGCAACCCAGTCATATATACATAAGGTTTTAAAGCTGTACTTGAGAACTAATTGCCCAGACAGTAGGTATTTACAAGTTCAAGTTCCCCTTACATTTATGTGGCCGACGGGATAAAGCCATTCAACTGTGACCAATGAAATTGGAGCACAAAGGATATATATCACTTCTAGGATTACTTCATGGCTAATAGATGTGGAAAAAATGGAAACAGTGGCATATTTAATTTACTTGGGTTCCAAAATCACTGTGGATGGTGACTGTAGCTAAGAAATTAAAAGACACTTGCTCCTTGGAAGAAAAGCTATGACAAACCTAGATAGTGTATTAAAAAGCAGAGACATCACCTTGCTGGCAAAGTCCATCTAGTCAAAGCTTCATTTTTTCCAGTAGTCACATACAGATATGAGAGGTGGACCATAAAGAAGGCTGAGTGCCGAAGAACTGATGCTTTCAAATTGTGGTGCTGAAGAAGACTCTTGAGAGTCCCTTGGACTGCAAGGAGATCCAACCAGTCAAACCTAAAGGAAGTCAACCCTGAACATTCATTGGAAGGACTAATGCTGAAGCTGAAACTCTGATATTTGGGCACCTGATGCGAACAGTCAACTCATTGGAAAAGACCCTGATTCTGGGAAAGATGGAAGCCAGGAGAAGGGGACAACATAGGAGGAGATGGTTGGATGGCATCACCAATTCAATGGGCATGAGTTTGAGCAAATTCCAGGTTATAGTGAAGGACAGGGAAGCCTGGAATGCTGCAGTCCATGGGGCCGCAAATAGTAGGACAGGACTTAGTGACTGAACAGCAACAGTAAGGATCCTTAACGCTCTCTTTCTTGACACTCAGAGCAATGTCAGAAACCACACGATGCAGATAACAGAGCCTCCGCCTGCCTGGGACCCAGAGTGACTATACCAAGCAAAGCTCCCTTCCCACTCCCTGAATAACCTACCTCATCCCCAAACACTAATTACTAAACTCTGAATGAGAAACATGCTTCTATTTATAAGCAGTTGACATTTTGGAGTTTTGTAAGTTATATAGCCGCTACTACTACTGCAGCCTGTGTAATTGAGCTTGCATTATTTCTTTCAAAATGAACCACAAAGTATTATTTTCTTTAGAGCTGTTAAGAATGATTCCTTTTTCTTCCTGTGAATTTTAACATAGGTGCACACTTGTGATAAGCAAAAAAAAGAAATGTGTTTTGGTTGAAGGGTTAAACTTTGCTGGAAGTGCATAGATACTTAAATATTAAATTCTTTTTAGAATTTAATTCTAAAAAGAATTTAATATTGACAGAGAATGAGGTCATGCAGAAGAGATTTCTACTGCATTCATGATAATTAAAAAAAAAAAAAAAATCCCTAGAAGGGTTAGACACAGAGTAGATCTCATGCAATTTGAAGTAACTACATTTTCCACCAGGATCCTCCTGTCATTTCAATTAAACTGACTGGTGATGTTGGTAAAAATGAAATTTGGGGTAACAACCTCCCTTTGTCATTTCTATTGTTCTGAAAGGTGAAAAAGAACTTTTGGAATGCTCAATTTTTCAACTAAAATTGTCTTCACAGCTCTCCAGAAAAATGAGGGCCCCTCAGCTCTACAGCAGTTTCAGTACCTGCAACCAGCACCCACCACTCTTTCCCTCTCTGGCTGAGTAGTCTAAACACATCCACATAGCCCTAGCAGTAGTTCTGTTTTCATCTTCTTATTCTCACTCATAATTTGCCCATAAGGATTCAGTTTCAGGTTTGTACCTTTTTTCTAAACTCATACTGCTTCTCTGCCTTTCCTCCTAAAATGCCTGAAACTTGGGGATTTAGTACCTCCTTGAGTTATTTCTGTCACAGAATGTTACCAAGCTTCAATTTTACTTAGGCTATCACACTCTTTATTCCTTTACCATCTCAGGTTCACTTTCTTTATTGGCTATACTCTGTGCTATAATTTATAGACATTAGAGTCACTGAACATTGCTTTCCTTCCTTGTGCCAATTATATTCTCTTGTAATCCCTTTCTGTTATTATTACACCCTTATCATACAATAGTATTGAACTATACAGTTTCTTCAAAGAATTCATGGGGGATTTTGCCAACTGTTTAAAGAAATTAATTATGCTACATTTTTTCCAGAAATATCAATCTACTGATTATCCCTTGAAAAGGAACTCTAGCTGTTCTAACTCAAGCTACCAAGTCTGAGATTCAACTATTATGTCTTAGACTCATATTGCATGTGTTTACCCCTAAATGATCATCATATACTTTTATGAAAGCTATTTGGTATCCAATTAATATTAAATTTATGTTCCTGATTTCCTAATTTTTGCTTTTTTGAGGATTTGGATATTTTTCCATTTCTAGCCATGTGACACCAATTCCATTTTTCATTTATCTCCCTGTTTAACTGTTCACTTCAGTTCAGTCGCTCAGTCGTGTCCAACTCTTTGCAACCCCATGAATCGCAGCACGCCAGGCCTCCCTATCCACTGTGAAATAATACAGAAATTCCTAGCATAAATTCATCTGAGTTTAGTGCTTTCTTCCTGTATCCTAACATTATCTGATCAAAAAATTTGAAGGTCTTTTTCTTATATGAAAGTAAAAAGAGGGGGAGGAACTAAGATGGTGGAGGAATAGGACAGGGAGACCACTTTCTCCCCTACAAATTCATCGAAAGAACATTTGAACGCTGAGCAAACTTCACAAAACAACTTCTGACCGCTAGCAGAAGACATCAGGCGCCCATCGTCTTCGAAAGGAGGTAGGACAAAATATAAAAGATACAAAGAGAGACAAAAGAGCTAGGGATGGAGACCCGCCCAGGGAAGGGAGTCGTAATAGAAGTTTCCAAACACCAGGAAACCCTTTCACTGGTGGGTCTGGGGGAAGTTTTCGAATCTCAGAGGGTAACCTAACTGGGAGGAAAAATAAATAAAACGCACAGATTACATGTCTAAAAGCAACTCCCAGCAGAAAAGTACCCCAGATGCCCGCAACCCGCCACCAGCAAGTGGGGGTGGAACGGAGAGGAGCGGGTGGTTGCTTAGGGTAAGGACCAGGCCCGAATGCCCTGAGGGCAATGGGAGGGAGCTAATGTGAGATAGCAACTTAAACTGTGGGATAGCAAGAGAGAGAGAGAGAGAAAATTAACCAGCCCGGACACACTGCCGGCCGTTCGCAGAACAAAGGGACTGAGCTATTCCAGAGAAGAGCAAGCTGGCGGCGGACTGGGCCATATCCCGCCAGAGGCAGGAGGTGGGGGGAGGAGAAAGGGACAAACTCGGCCCCAGGGACGGCACCCCCTACCAAACTGCAAACAGGCTCCCAGTTTCTAACCAAAGACTTCCTGAGATTCTGGATGGTCGACATCCGCTGGGAGGGTCGTGACTAGAGGCCAGTTCCGGAGAACAGACACAAGGCACATGCACCCGACTAGCACAGTGGAAAATGAGGCTGGGACCACAGAGGGGAGAAGGCGCACCGCACCCGGGGAGAGTGCGCCCGTCAAGCTCCCGGCTGCCTGAGCTGCTCGGCCAGGGAAGGCACAAAACGCAGGCCCAACCGAGTCCGCGCTTTTGTGGAGGACCCGAAAACTGGAACCGCATGCAACTCAGAGCCTGCTCCATATAGAGCAGCTGGGAGCCTGAGCAGTGTAGACGGGAAAGTAGACACCCGTGAGCGGGGGCAAACCCAGTGTGGCTGGAAAACTGCGAGGCTCCCCACAAAGGCCAGTGACATTTGTCTGCAGCACCCCTCCCTCCCCGCAGCACGACTGAACAAGCGAACCTAAACGAGAGACCACCTCCACCCGCCTGTGTCAGGGTGGAGATTAGACACTGAAGAGACCAGCAAACAGAAGCCAAATAAACAAAGGGAACCGCTTCAGAAGGGACAGGTGCAACAGATTAAAATCCCTGTAGGTAACACCGACTACACTGGAAGGGACCTATAGATATCGAGAAGTGTAAGCTGGAACGAGGAGCTATCTGAAACTGAACCGAACCCACACTGACCGCAACAGCTCCAGAGAAAATCCTAGATATGTTTTTCCTTTTTTTTTTAATTAAAAAATTTCTTTTCTTTTTTTCTCTTTTATTTTCTTTTATAATTCCCTATTACTCCTCCATTACTCCTTAACTTTCATTTTCATTTTCATATATTTTTACTATTTTTTTTTAATTAGGAACAAAAATTTTTTTTCTCTTATTATCTTTTAAAGTCCTCTATTACTCCTCTATTACTCCTTAATTTTCATTTTCATTTCACTATAGCCTTGCAAAAAGAAAAAAAAGAAGAGGCCCTATTTTTAAACCAAACTTCATATATATTTCTAAAATTTCTTGTGTTTTTGTTTTTAATATTGTATTTTTAAGAGTCTAACCTCTACTCTAGATTTTTAATCTTTGTTTTTCAGTATTTGATATCAATTTTGGACACTTCAGAATCCAATATTCAGTACCCATTTTTACTCAGGAGGGTATTGATTACTCTCTCCCACTTTTGACTCTCCTTTTTCTCCCCCAGATCACCTCTATTTCCTCCCTCCCCCTTCTCTTCCCAATTCAATTCTGTGAATCTCTGTGGGTGTCTGGGCTTCGGAGAACACTTAGGGAACAGGGAACTGTGTAGATCTGTCTCTCTCCTCTTGAGTCCCCGTCTTTCTCCTCCTGCTCATCTCTATCTCCCTCCTCCCTCTCCTCTTCTTCATGTAACTCGGTGAGCCTCTCTGGGTGTCCCTCACGGTGGAGAATCTTTTCACCATTAACCTAGAAGTTTTATTATCAGTGCTGTATAGTTGGAGAAGTCTTGAGACTACTGGAAGGATAAGACTGAAATCCAGAGGCAGGAGATGTAAGCCCAAAACCTGAGAACACCAGGAAACTCCTGACTACAGGGAACATTAAGCAATAAGAGACCATCCAAAAGCCTCCATACTTACACTGAAACCAACCACTACCCAAGAGCCAATAAGTTCCAGAGCAAGACATACCACGCAAATTCTCCAGCAACGCAGGAACATAGCCCTAAGAGTCAACATACAGGCTGCCCAAAGTCACACCTAACACATAGACCCATCTCAAAACTCACTACTGGACACTCCACTGCACTCCAGAGAGAAGAAATCCAGTTCCACGCACCAGAACACCGATGCAAGGTTCCCTAACTAGGAAACCTTGACAAGTCAATCGTCCAACCCCACCCACTGGGTGAAACCTCCACAATAAAAAGGAACCACAGACCTCCAGAAAGCCCACTCCAGACACAGCAATCTAAACAAGATGAAAAGGCACAGAAATACCCAACAGGTAAAGGAACATGTAAAATGCCCACCAAGTCAAACAGAAGAGGAGGAGATAGGGAATCTACCTGAAAAAGAATTTAGAATAATGACAATAAAAATGATCCAAAATCTTGAAAACAAAATGGAGTTACAGATAAATAGCCTGGAAACAAAGATCGAGAAGATGCAAGAAATGTTTAATAAGGACCTAGAAGAAATAAAAAGGAGTCAATTGAAAACGAATAATGCAATAAATGAGATCAAAAACACTCTGGAGGGAACCAACAGTAGAATAATGAAGACAGAAGATAGGATAAGTGAGGTAGAAGATAAAATGGTGGAAATAAATGAAGCAGAGAGGAAAAAAGAAAAAAGAATCAAAAGAAATGAGGACAACCTCAGAGACCTCTGGGACAATATGAAATACCCCAACATTCGAACCACAGGAGTCCCAGAAGAAGAAGACAAAAAGAAAGGACATGAGAAAATACTCGAGGAGATAATAGCTGAAAACTTCCCTAAAATGGAGAAGGAAATAGGTACACAGGTCCAAGAAACCCAGAGAGTCCCAAACAGGATAAACCCAAGGCAAAACACCCCAAGACACATATTAACCAAATTAACAAAGATCAAACACAAAGACCAAATATTAAAAGCAGCAAGGGAGAAACAACAAATAACACACAAAGGGATTCCCATAAGGATAAAAGCTGATCTATCAATAGAAACCCTTCAGGCCAGAAGGGGATGGCAGGACATACTTAAAGTAATGAATGAGAATAACCTACAACCTAGATTACTGTACCCAGCAAGGATCTCATTCAGATATGAAGGAGAATTCAAAAGCTTTACAGACAAGCAAAAGCTGAGAGAATTCAGGACCACCAAACCAGCCCTTCAACAAATGCTAAAGGATCTTTTCTAGACAGGAATCACAGAAAGGTTGTATAAATGTGAACCTAAAACAACAAAGTAAATGGCAATGGGACCATACCTATCAATAATTACCTAAAATGTAAATGAGTTGAATGCCCCAACCAAAAGACAAAGACTGGCTGAATGGATACAAAAACAAGACCCCTATATATGCTGTCTACAAGAGACCCACCTCAAAACAAGAGACACATACAGACTAAAAGTGAAGGGCTGGAAAAAAGTATTTCACGCAAATGGAGACCAAAAGAAAGCAGGAGTCGCAATACTCATATCAGATAAAATAGACTTTCAAATAAAGGATGTGAAGAGAGACAAAGAAGGACACTACATAATGATAAAGGATCAATCCAAGAAGAAGATATAACAATTATAAATATATATGCACCCAACATAGGAGCACCGCAATATGTAAGGCAAATGCTAACGAGTATGAAAGAGGAAATTAATAGTAACACAATAATAGTGGGAGACTTTAATACCCCACTCACAACTATGGACAGATCAACTAAACAGAAAATTAACAAGGAAACACAAACTTTAAATGACACAATGGACCAGCTAGACCTAATTGATGTCTATAGGACATTTCACCCCAAAACAATCAACTTCACCTTTTTCTCAAGTGCACACGGAACCTTCTCCAGAATAGATCACATCCTGGGCCATAAATCTAGCCTTGGGAAATTCAAAAAAATTGAAATCATTCCAGTCATCTTTTCTGATCACAGTGCAGTAAGATTAGATCTCAATTACAGGAAAAAATTATTAAAAATTCAAACATATGGAGGCTAAATAACATGCTTCTGAATAACCAACAAATCATAGAAGAAATCAAAAAAGAAATCAAAATATGCATAGAAATGAATGAAAATGAAAACACAACAACCCAAAACCTATGGGACACTGTAAAAGCAATGCTAAGGGGAAGGTTCATAGCATTACAGGCTTACCTCAAGAAACAAGAAAAAAGTCAAATAAATAGCCTAACTCTACACCTAAAGCAACTAGAGAAGGAAGAAATGAAGAAACCCAGGGTTAGTAGAAGGAAAGAAAGCTTAAAAATTAGGGCAGAAATAAATGCAAAAGAAACTAAAGAGACCATAGCAAAAATCAACAAAGCTAAAAGCTTGTTTTTTGAAAAAATAAACAAAATTGACAAACTGTTAGCAAGACTCATTAAGAAACAAAGGAAGAAGAACCAAATTAACAAAATTAGAAATGAAAATGGAGAGATCACAACAGACAACACTGAAATACAAAGGATTATAAGAGACTACTACCAGCAGCTCTATGCCAATAAAACGGACAACTTGGAAGAAATGGACAAATTCTTAGAAAAGTATAACTTTCCAAAACTGAACCAGAAAGAAATAGAAGATATTAACAGACCCATCACAAGCAAGGAAATCGAAACTGTAATCAGAAATCTTCCAGCAAACAAAAGCCCGGGACCAGATGGCTTCACAGCTGAATTCTACCAAAAATTTAGAGAAGAGCTAACACCTATCTTACTCAAACTCTTCCAGAAAATTGCAGAAGAAGGTAAACTTCCAAACTCATTCTATGAGGCCACCATCACCCTAGTTCCAAAACCAGACAGAGATGCCACAAAAAAAGAAAACTACAGGCCAATATCACTGATGAACATAGATGCAAAAATCCTTAACAAAATTTTAGCAAACAGAATCCAACAACATATTAAAAAAATCATACGTCATGACCAAGTGGGCTTTATCCCAGGAATGCAAGGATTCTTTAATATCCACAAATCAATCAATGTAATACACCACATTAACAAACTGAAAGATAAAAAATATATGATTATCTCAATAGATGCAGAAAAAGCCTTTGACAAAATTCAACATTGATTTATGATTAAAACTCTCCAGAAAGCAGGAATAGAAGGAACATACCTCAACATAATAAAAGCTTTATATGACAAACCCACAGCAAGCATTACCCTCAATGGTGAAAAATTGAAAGCATTTCCCCTGAAATCAGGAAGAAGACAAGGGTGCCCACTCTCACCACTACTATTCAACATAGTGTTGGAAGTTTTGGCCACAGCAATCAGAGCAGAAAATGAAGTAAAAGGAATACAGATAGGAAAAGAAGAAGTGAAACTCTCGCTGTTTGCAGATGACATGATCCTCTACATAGAAAACCCTAAAGATTCTTCCAGAAAATTACTAGAGCTAATCAACGAATATGGTAAAGTTGCAGGATATAAAATTAACACACAGAAATCCCTTGCATTCCTATACACTAATAATGAGAAAACAGAAAGAGAAATTAAAGAAACAATACCATTCACCATTGCAACAAAAAGAATAAAATACTTAGGAGTATATCTACCTAAAGGAACAAAAGACCTATACATAGAAAACTATAAAACACTGATGAAAGAAATCAAAGAGGACACAAACAGATGGAGAAATATACCGTGTTCATGGATTGGAAGAATCAATATTGTCAAAATGACTATAATACCCAAGGTAATCTATAGATTCAATGCAATCCCTATCAAGCTACCAACAGTATTTTTCAGAGAACTAGAACAAATAATTTCACAATTTGTATGGAAATACAAAAAACCTCGAATAGCCAAAGTAATCTTGAGAAAGAAGAATGGAACTGAAGGAATCAACCTTCCTGACTTCAGACTATACTACAAAGCCACAGGCATCAAGACAGTATGGTACTGGCACAAAGACAGAAATACATATCAATGGAACAGAATAGAAAGCCCAGAGATAAATCCACGAACCTATGGACACCATATCTTCGACAAAGGAGGCAAGAATATACAATGGAAAAAAGACAACCTCTTTAACAAGTGGTGCTGGGAAAACTTGTCAACCACTTGTAAAAGAATGAAACTAGAACACTTTCTAACACCATACACAAAAATAAACTCAAAATGGATTAAAGATCTAAATGTAAGACCAGAAACTATAAAACTCCTAGAGAAGAACATAGGCAAAACACACTCTGACATAAATCACAGCAAGATCCTCTATGACCCACCTCCCAGAATATTGGAAATAAAAGCAAAAATAAACAAATGGGACTTAATGAAACTTAAAAGCTTTTGCACAACAAAGGAAACTATAAGCAAGGTGAAAAGACAGCCTTCAGAACGGGAGAAAATAATAGTAAATGAAGCAACAGACAAAGGATTAATCTCAAAAATATACAAGCAATTCCTGAAGCTCAATTCCAGAAAAATAAATGACCCAATCAAAATATGGGCCAAAGAACTAAACAGACATTTCTCCAAAGAAGACATACAGATGGCTAACAAACACATGAAAAGATGCTCAACATCACTCATTATCAGAGAAATGCAAATCAAAACCTCAATAAGGTACCATTACACACCAGTCAGGATGGCTGCTATCCAAAAGTCTACAAGCAAGAAATGCTGGAGAGGGTGTGGAGGAAAGGGAACCCTCTTACACTGTTGGTGGGAATGCAAACTAGTACAGCCACTATGGAGAACAGTCTGGAGATTTCTTAAAAAACTGGAAATAGAATTGCCATATGACTCAGCAATCCCACTTCTGGGCATACACACCAAGGAAACCAGATCTGAAAGAGACACGTGCACCCTAATGTTCATCGCAGCACTGTTTATAATAGCCAGCACATGGAAGCAACCTAGATGCCCATCAGCAGACAAATGGATAAGAAAGCTTTGGTACATATACACCATGGAATATTACTCAGTCATTAAAAAGAATGCATTTGAATCAGTTCTAATGAGATGGATGAAACTGGAGCCCATTATACAGAGTGAAGTAAGCCAGAAAGATAAAGACCAATACAGTATACTAATGCATATATATGGAATTTAGAAAGATGGTAACGATAACCCTATATGCAA
Organism: Muntiacus reevesi; assembly: GCF_963930625.1. Taxonomy (NCBI): domain Eukaryota; kingdom Metazoa; phylum Chordata; class Mammalia; order Artiodactyla; family Cervidae; genus Muntiacus; species Muntiacus reevesi. The sequence continues at coordinate 34,315,199 of NC_089263.1, forward strand.
AACAGAAAAAGAGACACAGATGTACAGAACAGACTTTTGGACTCAGTGGGAGAAGGAGAAGGTGGGATGTTTCGAGAGAACAGCATTGGAACATGTATATTATCAAGGGTGAAACAGATCACCAGCCCAGGTTGGATGCATGAGACAAGTGCTCAGGGCTGGTGCACTGGGAAGACCCAGAGGGATCGGGTGGAGAGGGAGGTGGAAGGGGGGATCGGGATGGGGAATACATGTAAATCCATGGCTGATTCATGTCAATATATGGCAAAACCCACTACAATACAGTAAAGTAATTAGCCTCCAACTAATAAAAATAAAGGAAAAATTAAAAATTTTTAAAAAAGAAAGTAAAAAGAGCTGAGTGAGTCATCTGTCTCCCCGTTATTTTTGTTTTTTTAAAGGTTCAGTTTATGTGAAAGCATTTTATTATCATTATATTGATTCAACGAAGTCTAGTCTTTTTTAAGTCTAGAAATTAAATGACAAAAGAATGAGACAAGCAGAGATATATGTTTATAAAGCCAAAGAAGGAGAATATTTTAAAACCCATTCTCATCACCCTTGTCTAGGTTTTACTCATAGTTCTTCCAAGGCAATCTCACTAACAAGATATTCCATGTGCACGCCCACAGCTGTGCATCCTTAGGACTCTCAGGAGTAAAGGTCAGTGAACTTCAATTACACTTATACTCAATTAGCACCTGCCTACTTGCATTTTATTTTGCTTGCTTTTTTCAGTCTCAGTGAAATTTCTATCTCAAGAGGTTTAACTGATTTTAGATCAAAACTTTGAAAAAGGTTGATGTTGTAACGCTTCTGAGGATAGCTTAAGGTCTTTAAATTTGATATCTTTCAAAGATTTTCCTGAGATCTAGAATGTCTCTTCAATGTGAAAGATGTATTCCATAAACAGAGGAGTTTTCAACTTTATGGCTTGCAGTTCCTTTAGAACTACATCATGTTCAAAAGCACATTTTGATTTTGGTTTTACATTTCAGCCAGGCTCGCTGCTCTCTATTACACCCCATACTCTGTGCAAGCTACTTCAAAGTGTCCATGGGAAGGAAGAAAGCCTTTTATACTCTCTTTAAGAAATTAATTCATAAGGGAAAATGAATACCGAAACCTATGAATACAATGAGTAGGAGAGAAGTTTTCCAGTTGCTGCTCCAGGCCGTCATAAAATAACGGCCTTTGTGATCTCAGTGATCTTGTTTTTCATTACTTCCTACTGCTGTTTACACACCTGTTTTCACTTGTTTTGTCATCCTTTTCAGAACAACAAAAATATACTGTTTTTCTCATTTCACCCAATATGTTAAATAGAGGATCTGTTTCAGCAGTTCATAGGAAAACAAGAATGACTTTCTACATTTCTTCCTAAACAGGGTCCTAAAGCAGCTTTAAACACAGCAATAATTTCCTCAGTGATTACATATTAACTGTGAAAGCAATTATTAAAGATTTCATTTCTCAAAAACAGACTGCTTCTAGGCTTGCAATTTATTTTAATTGAAGGCTGAGAGACTCGCTGGCTGGAAAACAGAGGAAAACAGTTCATTTGGGTCTAAGAAATGGATGCAAACCCAAATACTCACAGAGGTCAGACAGGGAACAGAAACAAGTGAAGCAGACCGGGTGAATTCAGCAGTAAGCTGAGCAGTAAGGCTCAGGCCTTATCTAAGGAGGGGCTCCGGCTGCTGAGATCTGGCTAGCCCATGGATGCCTTAAGGGATTTAGATTTCTGTTTCCGGATCTTCCAGTATTTTAAAAGAAGCCAGGAACTTGGATTTTTATGTGAAACATTTTGCTTTTCAAATGCTGGCAACCAACTCAAAATATTTTAAAAACCTTCTGCTCACCAAAAGGAAAAAAAAAAAGGAACAGAAACATACTGGAGGACAGATTGGGCCTGGACATTACCATTTCACAACCTGTGTTCTAAGTGAAAAAATGAGTCTTCTTTATGTAGAAACAAGCTTTTGCTTTTTTTTTTTTTTTTTTGTCATGCTTTCATTCTTTTATCGCATCTTTCTTCCATTCCATTCCCCAGTGTGTCACTATTGAAAAAATTCAAGATAATAGGAAACCAAGAAATTATGCAGAATTATATGTATACATGCATATATGGTTTGAGAGTCCTGAGAGGAGAGGAAAGCGTTTACTTTTTCAGAAATTCTGAGGTAGGAAAACTGCCTGAACTTCTACAAAGAGACATTGAGAAGACACGTGAGCATAAAGTTCAGCACATATTCAGCCTTTCACATAGGCTGGAATCTAGAGTCACTGCCAGACAACTAACTGCTCCTGGACAAGCCTCTGTGAACAAACAGGAAAATGACTCACCACAGACAACCAGGACCGGAAACTTCCTCCAAGACAATTTGTGCCCAGACAGCGGCAGCCTTTCGTGCATGCTCAAACAGGGCAATTTTGACATCCCATATCCCTCCTGGGGTGGCAGGACAGAGCATGCCCACCATCTTTTAAGGGCTGGGCGCAAAGGCGGGGGTGGGCGGGGCAGACGGACTGCACACCTTCACACCTCGGCTGGCAGGGTCTTCTGCAAGACACCTCGGGTCTTACAGCTGGATCCCTATCCTCTCGACATTTTAGGGTCCAGCCCCCACTTCTGGGCAGCGAACTTTGGCTCATGACTCTTGCTTCAGCTTCCCTTTGCTGCAGTATAAGCTCCAGTAAAGGTTTGCCTGAAAGTCTGGGACAGCCCTTCCTCAATTTCTATTGATTGAAGAGTCCAAGAGCACAGGTCACTAAGACTGTCCTTTTGAAGGAATGCCATACAGGGTGAGTATGGGTGGATCTGTGTGTTTATGGTAGTTTACAGCATTAGATGTGTTCTGATTACTTTGCACAGTACTGACTAGTTACTGACTAGTAACTAGTTACTAGTAACTGACTAGTTACTAGACAGAACTGACTAGTTCAGTTCAGTCCCTCAGTTGTGTCGGAGTCTTTGTGACCCCATGGACTGCAGCACACCAGGTCTCCCTGTCCATCACCAACTCTCTGAGCTTGCTCAAACTCATGTCCATGGAGTCAGTGATGCCATCCAACCATCTCTTCCTCTGTCGTCCCCTCCTCTTCTCGCCTTCAATCTTTCCCAGCAACAAGGTCTTTTCCAATGAGTCCGTTCTTTGCACAGTACCTGAGACAATTTATTCTGCTGTGGAATTCAAGAACTCTTCTGACTTTTTTCCCTCTACCTTTCAAATCTCCATTTCAGAGATGTCCTAATTATATGACAGTGGCATTATTTCCTGTATGTGTGAAAATTTTCACAAAGCCCAGAAAGAATGACTGGTGGTGGTTTAGTTGCTAAGTCGTGTCCAGTTCCTGTGACCCCATGAACTGTAGCCTGCCAGGCTCCTCTGTCTGTGGGATTTTCCAAGCAAGAATACTGGAGTGGATTACCATTTCCTTCTCCAGGGGATCCTCCCAACCCAGAAATGGAACCCGGGTCTCCTGCATTGTAGGCAGATTCTTTACCAATTGAACTATGAGGGAAGCCCAAAAGAATGACTAAATAGTGACAACTCTAGTTGATTCTGCTTCTTTCTCAGGCATTAGAAATTATATATGGTATTTACTAGATGCCGCTTATATGATACAAAATAGAGTTAGATTAAATTAACATACTATTTTTCTTTATAGTCCTGTCAGGTTTTTTTTCTCCTAACATAAGAAAAAAATAAGAATAATACCATCAGTTAATTAAATGTGTATACGCCTGCATGCATGTGCATTCTCAGTAGTATCCAACTGATTGCAACCCTGTGGACTGTAGCCCGCCAGGCTCCTCTGTCCATGGGATTTCCCAGGCAAGAATACTGGAGTGGGCTGCCGTTTTCTACTTCAGGGGATCTTCCCCACCAGGAAATAATCTTTGAGGAAAAATATCTTTGTCAGCTTTTTTTGGGTACCTATTAATTGTTATATTCTGCCTGCCCCCCGTAAACATTTTGGGTAGTGTAAGGACAGCTTTACATGTGAAATGACCAACTAGCTTACACACAGTAGTTTGTACTTCCCACCTTCTATGTTGCCCCACCCTCCTCAGGAAGTTTTTAAATTACTAATCTAATTATTTTACAGATATGTTTAGATTTTCTGTTTCTTTTGTGTCAGTTTCAGTCATTTATGTCTTTCTATGGTTTTGTCTAGTTCATTCACATTATCTAATTGGTTAGTATTCAGTTGTTTGTAGTTCCTTATAATCCTTTTCGATTGAATTGATGCTCTTGAACTGTGATGTTGGAGAATACTTTTGAGAGTCCTTTGAACTGCAAGGAGATCAAATGAGTCAATACTAAAGGAAATCAGTCCAGAATATTCTTTGGACAGACTGATGCTGGGAAGTTGAAGCTCCTATACTTCGGCCACCTGATGCGAAGAATTGACTCATTTGAAAAGACTCTGATGCTGGGAAGGATTGAAGGCGGGAGAAGAAGGGGACGACAGAGGATGAGATGGTTGGATGGCATCACCGACTCGACGGACATGAATTTGAGCAAGCTCAGAAGTTGGTGACGGACAGGGAAGCCTGGTGTGCTGTAGTCCATGGGGTCACAAAGAGTAGGACACGACTGAGTGACTGAAATGAATAATCCTTTTTATTTCTGAAAAATTGGTCATGATGTACCCCCTTTTAGCCCTAATTTTAATCATTTGAGTCAGCTCCTTATTTTCTTAGCCCAGCTAAAGTTTGCCAATGTTTTTTAATACATAAAAAACTTTTGATTTTATTGAGTTTTCTACTCTTCTACACACAATCTCCCAGAAAATCAAAAGGTAAAAAATATTTCACAACTTATTCTATAAGGCTAGCATTATTCTGATGTCAAACACACAAAAATATTTCAGGGAAATAAAATTTTCCTCATAAACACAGATGAAAAAAATCTTTTAAAAATTACAAATCAATACAACAGTATATATAAAGATAACATACAGTGGTCAAATGTGATTTTTCCCGGGAGTGAAATGTTGAATTTACATTAGAAAATCAATCAGTATAATTTACTGTATTAACAGACTAAAAAAGTAAAACCATATGATCACCTCAATAGAAGCTAAATAAGCTTCTGACAACATTCCAAATCTATCCCTAATAAAAACTCTTGGCAGACTGAGAAGAGAACTTGCTCAGCCTGGTGAAGGGCATTATGAAAAACCTACAGATAATATTAATACCATACTTAAAGATGAAAGACAGTGCTTTCACCCTGAGATCAGGAGTAATGCAAGGATGTCTGCTCTAATCACTACTATCAAACATTGTACTTGCTGTTCTAATCAATTAATAGGTAAGCCTAATGAGTAGATGGCATCAAGATTTGAAACACGTATCGCCTTTTACTCAGATGATATGACCATCTACATAGGAGGTGCAGTTAAATTTACTAAAAGACCTGTTGAAACTAATAAGAGATTTTTAACAAGACTGTACATTATGAGATCTATGTTCCAAAAATCAATGAAAAATTAAAATGTTTAAATACCACTTATAGTAGTTTTAGGGCTTCCCAAGTGGCGCTTATGGTAAATGCAGGAGACATAAGTGACACAGGTTCAATCCCTGGGTCGGGAAAATCCCCTGGAGGGTATGGCCACCCACTCCAGTACTCATGCCCAGAGAATACCCTTGGACAGAGGGGCCTGGCGGCCTGCAGTCCACAGAGTCACACAAATAGGACATGACTGAAGCGACTTAGCACGCACACACGCACAATAGTTTTAAAACATTCATTTCTCTGGTTAAAAGACTAATGAAAGATGTGTAAGACATATACTGAAAATGACAAAATGTTGCTAAGAGAAATGAAAGTTGACTTAACTAGAGAGTATACTGTGTTCATTAATTTGAAAACTCAGTGTTGTTAAGATGTTAATTCTCCCTGATTTAATCTATAGATTAATCACTTTCTGAATAAAATTGCAGAGCATTTTTCTTAGATACAAACTTTTCTAAAATTCACTTAGAAAAGCAAAGGAACTAAAATAGACAACTTTGAGAAAGAAAAGCAAAATGAGATAAGTTATACTACCTGACTCCATAAATTATTGTAAAGTTACAATATTAAGACAGGGTGGTACCTGACGTCATCATAGACAAATAGATGAAGGGAACCAAATCAAAAGTGCAAAAGCAGACCCACACTTATGTTGTCAGTTGACTTTCAAATAAGCTGAAAGGTGTTTCAGTGAAAAAGTATAGTCTTTTCATCAAATGGGGCTAGGATAATTGTATACCCATATACAAAACCAAACTTTGATTATAACCTCATGTCATCTACAAAAAGAAATTCAAAATGGGTCATAGACATACTTGAAAAACTTTATAAGACTTCTAGAATAAAGCACAGAAAAAGATCTTTGTGACCTTGAGTTAGAAATTTCTTAGATAGAAGCATAATCTTTGAAAAAAAATTAGAAAATGGGTTCATCAAAATTAAGGACTTCTGCTTTCAAGAGACTCAAGGGAATAAAATGACAAACTCTATCGTGGGGCAATATATTTTAAAACCATGTATCTGATAAAGGACTTACATAAGTAATATATAAAGCACTCCAGAAGCTCAATAATAAGAAAAAAGTGACCCAATAAAAAAATAGGCAAATGATATGAACAGTCCAAAGAAAATAAAATAATTGCAGATAAGCCCACAAAAATTGCTCATCATTACTCATTAGGGAAATTCAAATTTAAAAACATAATAAGATATCTCTACACATCTGTTAGTATATTTATAGTCTTAAAAATCTAATGATGCCAAATGTTGGCAAAAGGATGAAGAAACTAGAACTCACATATACTACTATTAAGTTCTTTGAGGGTAGTCTATGACTCTAATTCAGCTCATTGTTTCTATTAGGAACAAGTTAATAAATATTTATAAAACTTAACAGTAAAAATTTATAATTTGTTAATAACCAACCAATTCTGAGAAACTCAACCAATATATATCCCTAATCACTGTACTAGCATAAAAATTCTCAAACTAAATGACATGTCTAAATCACTCTGTCATTTATTATAATCTTAATATATACAAACTTGTATTTATCAGAAATATTAAGTTATTAATGGATGCTAATTTGGTCTACTTTCCCCCAAAATTCTATAATTCCATGGTAATAAAATTGTGTTCCTCATGTCATTTTCCTGTTTGGAGATATCCAATTAAAATATGCGAATTCTTAAATAGACTAAAAGATAATGAGACACAAAAGGGAAAATGTGAAAAAGAAGTCCCCTGCCCCCAAATAAATAGCTTATGTAAAACAAAGTCCTTTGGCCATTTTTTCCTTATAGCTCCTGGGCTGTGCTGCCAGTTCTGATGCCTCAGTTGCTTTTCTTCATATACATATAGAATGTTTCTACCAGAGGGAACTAGCAAACATGCCCAGAGTCATTAGGTTAATAATTCAAAGTGTCTTCCAGTTGTGGATAAGAGTATCCTTTACTTAAATGTGGCCCATTAGCTAAGACTTGAAAAACTTTTAGTAGGCTTTTTGAGTCTCTTTTCCAGTTAAGAAGCTCAGTATTCCTATGCTAGAGCAGTAAATATTCCTTGTGGAACATGATTTCAAATTCTATTATCAGGATGGTGCATATACCAGGGTGATGCTCACATGATTATTTTCTATAATCTGTGCAGGCAAAGAGGCTCTCTTTGCCTCAGGACCAAGACAACTACACATGCATCTTCCATTAGTTCCTTCCTTCTCTGAACTTAAGATGGGATAAAATTGATAAATTTTCACTTTACTGGGTATTTTGCTACAAAAACTATTTATCATTCTGTAAATACGTTTGGTGAATCTCTGAACTTATTGCCATCTGAGAGCTGCACATAGAAAATTAAACAGCTCTGGTTCCTACCCACTAAGAGATTATAATCAGCTACTGATATGAGAGTAGGCATTAAATTTACACTGTAGAATTGGAATGTCAAGTATGAGGTATAGATTGCAGAACTTCACCTAGCTGTCTGGCAGAATTAAAGCTCTTAAAATAATGGAAAATATTGGTGAAAAATCACCAAGTAAAAAATTGTAAAATGGGTTACTGACTCTTACTTTATGTTAGTTAGAAGACATTTGATGTTTGAAATAAATCTGGGAAGATAATATAAATATGAAGCAATAAACAAAAATACATGCAGATGGACCTTCTTAAAGAGGCAAAACACACGTATTAGTAATATGATGCTTTTAAGAATGGGATGAAAAGATTTGTTAAATCTGAGATTTTGCATAGGGGTAATTAGCATAGCAGTGATATTTTCTATTTCTATTCACATATGAATTCCCTGCAAAGCATTGTTTTGGAACAGTAGTAATCATACTTTCAAATAAACTGCAAATAAAGGGACAGAAGGACTTCCCAGGTGGCTCAATGGGTAAAGAATCCACCTACAGTGCAGGAGACACAGGAGACATGGGTTCAATCCCTGGATCGGGAAGATCTCCTGGAGGAGGGCATGGCAGCCCACTCCAGTATTCTTGCCTGGAGAATCCCATGGACAGAGGAGCCTGGCAGGCTACATTCCATGGGGTCACAAAGAGTTAGACATGACTGAAGCAATCAAACATGCATGCACAAATGGACAGAAACAAATAATGGTAATCAATTATAGTGAGTAAGAAACATGAGTAACTTCACTTGAAACCCCTTGTGTGCTAAGGATTTCCACTATGGGGTAAATAGGTTGCTAACATTTTGCATGTCTACTCTGTATATATTACTGGAAATAACTGTCAAGATGTCTAAGTTGTTAAAATAGATTTGTGGTTCAAGGACCCAAATTTTAGAATTAAGTAGTAGACACTGAATTGCCATTGAGATAACTATGGTGGGCAAACTGCTCAAGTTCAAAAACTCACAGCTGTTTAGTCTCATGATGATAAAATATAATGTTCCACTGAGCAACTAAAAGTCATCTACTTGGCTCCACATGTGAGAGACAAAAGACCTACTTTCTGAAATCTGAAAACTGGAAATCAAGTTTTAAAGAGAGGCAGACTTGAATGATCTTGCATCACTGAGAAAGAGAAAGAGAAAAAAAATTGGAGTTAGAACTTGTCGAGACTTGCCAAACTGAGATGCCACGGGTTGAACTTTCAAAACTCATATAATTCCTCATTTAGCACCAGGAAGGGTTAGGATTCAAGTGCAATTAACAGAGGTGGGGAGGGGTAGAGGGGATAGGAGGCTCACATATTAAGTTGGGAATTAGATTAAATCCCCAAGTTCATCAGGGAGAAGTGACAAAGCTGTATTTAAAATTTGCTAAACTCTTGGGACGATAAAGCCCTTTGAAAAAGATAAAAGAAATATGAAGGATATGTTTCCTCTTGCCTTTCCTTTAAGAAAAGGTTGAATGTGGTTTATTATCCTTAATTATTATGACTCCCTGGATTCACCTGGCAACAAATTGGCTTATCAGCCAGGGACTATTAGTTGTACATTAGCATCAAGTTAGACACTGTATCAGTTTTCAATAAACTCAATGAATAATAACTTGACATTTGAACAGAGTTTTATAATTTGAAAACTATTTTTCACAATATTCTTTCTCTTCATGTTTAGACCCTGGAGCAGGGGTTGACAGATTACAACCACAGAACAAATCTGGCCAGCCACTAGTTTTCATAAATATTTATTTGGGACACAGCCATGTTCCTTCTTTTACATACCATCTGTGGTTGCCTTTGTGCTACAGAAGCAGAATTGAGTAGTTACGAAAGGTATTGTGTAGTCCACAAGACTAAAATATTTACTATCTTGTACTTTACAGTAAATGATAGCTAAGCCTTGCTCTGCAGCTCCATGTTGGTACCCTCTTTAAGTCAGTTATCTTAACAGCCTTTGTTTCACAGTGATATTTGTAATTGTACTATTGTTTTCTAAAGTACAAGCTACATGAAGTCTAGAGCTGTATTTGACTTATTTTTTTATTCACTGAAATAATTAAAATAATAGGTGGTGAAAACATTAATAAATTCATCTCATTTGATCCTCCTAAAATTCCTATAAGATTGCATACAATCTTTATCTTTCACATCTGGAAATGAAGTAAAATAAAGTGATGGTTTGTCTTATTCTACTGTGTAGCTGATTTTGGAATGCTATTCAAATATGCTAAAAAGTATGTATTTTTCCTTTGTTTTCACACATCATTGAACACAATATTTCCTTTACATTTTAAGAAAATGTGTTGATGGCATTTTACTAATTTACATTTGCAACCAGGGCTTACCAAGTCAATGTGTAATCAATATTTTATTGTTCACTATGTACCTGGGGAGTTTCTTTGGTTTACAGTTGCAGTAATTGTTTTCAAGACCTTTCTCTATCCATAAAACTAGTTAGACTCTTCAGAACAGACATGTTGCATGTTGAACCATTACTAGTAACTATCAATAGACCATAACAGCACCAACATAGCAACTATGAGGTCTTCTCAGTATAGCTAATATTCCCATCTGAGGATTACCTGTGTCTACAGGTCTCAAATTGACCTATAGGGCAGTTTACAGAGACATCGTGCAGAAAATAGAGAGTTCCTATATACCTCTCACCCCCATAATATCTCCGATTATTAACATCTTGCATTAATGTTATGGAACCCCCCATTACAGTACTTTATAGTATAGTTTTACTACACTGATATCACACATCTGTGAAAACCCAGTGAACCGTACAAGACAGAGAGTGAACCCTAATATAATCTATGGTCATTAGTTAATAGTATCAATTAATTTATCAATTGTATAAATATACCACATTGATGCAAGATGTTAATAATAGAAGAAACTATGGGGGTAGGGGGTATATAGGAATTCTCTATTTTCTGCACAGTGTCTCTGTAAATTTCTCAAAAACTAAAATTTATTTTAAAAATAGAGAAGTTTCTTTTGTAAGATCAGATGTTCATTTTCAATAAAAATTATTCTCCTGGGCCGACTTTCCAAATTCTGCCCTTGACAACCTTTACCTTTGTTTCTGTACTGACTTCTTTAGAAATGGATATTTTTCTTGAAGCCCTGGGGACTTTGCAGCCCTTTCCCACATGGCCAAACATCAGTCTTGGTCTTGGGCTCTCCTGTCCAAACCTGTCTGGATGATAAATAGTCATGAACATCTCACCATAGCTCAAAGTGATGGCAAGTAAGAATGATCTGTGATTTTGCCTTTTTGACACTCATATTACTGGGAACTCAGAGATATCACTGGACATATAGAAAGAATTATTATTATCCAGGGTCTCTGACCCAAAAACAGTGAGGCCTAAATGCTTTCTTTCCTATCCAGGGCTGCAAAGAGTTTCTCCTTGACTCCAGAAAATCTTGAACCTGTGGCTAGCCTGTTGCCTAGCCTATCTTGGCCCAGACCTTCAGACAACATTGCCTAAGAAGTGACAAGACAGATATATACAATGGAATATTACTCAGCCATAAAAAGGAACAAAATTGGGTCATTTGTAGAGATGTGGATGGACATGGAGACTGTCACAAGAGTGAAGTAAGTCAGAAAATAAATATATATTAACACATATGTGTGGAATCTAGAAAAATGATACAGATGATCTTATTTGCAAAGCAGAAGTAGAAACACAGGCATAGGGAATAAATGTATGGATACCAAGGGGAAAAGGGGGGCCTGGTAGGAGGAATTGGGAGATTTGACAGATATACACTATGGGGCTTCCTGGGTGGCACTAGTGGTAAAAAACCCGCCTGCCAATGCAGGAGACATAAGAGACTCCAGGATGGAATCCAGGGTTCGATCCCTGGGTCAGGAAGATCCCCTGAGGGAGGTCATGGCAACCTACTCCAGTATTCTTGCCTGGAGAACCCCATGGACAGAGGAGCATGGTGGTCTACAGTCCATGGGGTCGCAGAGAGTCAGACACGACTGAAGTGACTTAACATGTGTATAAAAATAACTAATGAGAACATAGTGTATAGCACAGGGCGCTCTACTGGGTACTTTGTGGCAACCTAAATTGGAAGGAAATCCAAAAAAGAGTGGATATAGGTATATGTGTAGCTGATTCACTTTTCTGTGCAGTAGAAATGAACACAACATTATTAAATGACTAAAGTGAAGTGAAAGTGTTAGTTGCTCAGTCATGTCTGACTCTTTGCGACGCTATGGACTGTAGCCCACCAGGCTCCTCTGTCAGTGGAATTCTCCAGGCAAGAATACTGGAGTGGGTTGTCATGCCCTCCTCCAGGGGATCTTCCCAATCCAGGGATCAGACTCAGGTCTCCTGCATTGCAGGTGGATTCTTTACCATCTGAGCCACCACGGAATCCCATAAAACAACTATACTCCAAAAACAATGTCCTTAAAAGGGTAAGTAAATGTTTAAAAAGAAGAAAAAAAGTCAGCTGGGAGTAAATCAAAGAAAACTACACTGGTATTCAAGAAACCCTTTCCATGATTAGTGCTGTACTACCTATCTGGGCTTTCTTGAGCAAACTGTGTTTCCTTGTCTAAGTTTCAATCTCCAAGATCCCTTTCAGCTGCTGTTTTTCTGCATGTAGCAGCAGAAAAAGGTTCATTTTCTCCCCTCCCACCCCAGCCTCATTGAGATGTGAATCATTGACATGTAACAAATACATGAAAAGGTGCTCAACCTCACTAATCGTCTGGGAAATGGGAATCAGATCAGCAATGAGATATTATATTAGACCTGTTAGAATGACTCTTAGCGAAAAGATAGAGAAATGCTGATGAGGATGTGGAGAAAAGGGAACGCTGGTACACTGTTGCTGAAAGTGTATATTGGTACAGTCACTGTGGAACACAGTATGGAGATTCCTTTAAAAGTTAAAAATAGAACTATATGATCCATCAATCCCACTTTGGGTATATATCTGAAAAAAGTAAGATTACTATTTCAAAGAGATATCTACACTGGATGTTCATTACAGCATTATTCACGATAGCCAAGACATGAAAACAAACTATCAGTGAATGAATATATTAAGGAAATGAGATTTGTGTGTGTGTGTTTAGCCATAAAATACGAAGGAAATCCTTCCGTTTGCAACAACATGGATGAACCTTGAGGGTATCATGCTAAGTGCAGTAAGTTCAGCATTGTCTGAAAGCATTTACTCTGTTAGCCCCTGGAAAAACTACTTATTTTAGCCTGGTTTGGTGTGCTTTCGTAAACAGCTTCTTATCATCCACCCTTTTCAGAGGCCTGCCCAGTTGGAGTTCAGATAAAGGGAGTGTCACACCATTGCTCATATGGGTACTAGCCCAACTTTCACTGAGAGCTTGCCTGTTCATTTAATGTTAAGTGTGACTTCAATTTAAATACATTTGTTCACCACCTCCTTTCAAAAAGGGTTTAAGTTAGTTTCTAAAATGACAAATACAAAAAAAGTAGTAAAATATAACTTAATACAGAAACACAGCTAAGGAGAGAAAACAGATGCACCAATAAGAAAGCTCAATATGGTTTTTGGGATTGAGCAGAAAAACTATGTAATCCATGTATCAAGTCAAGGATGTATACAAGAGTAGAATACATATAATTTCTTAGGGAAACTAAAAGTTTTTCTACCTTCAAACTTTTAAAGAAACGTCTGTTAGGTTACTGTATGGCAGACATTGAATGGTATGATATACAACATCCTCCAGAGAAATTTCACAGTAAATGCAAAAGTTGTGCAACTACTTGTCCATATTTACCTCACAAAAATTAAACACATAACAATTCATTAAATATTATTTTGAGGGAAAATAAAGCTCAATGATTTAGCTCTCTTATTTTCTCAGATTTTTCTAGGAAAATCTATAAGACTTGAATTATCTTCCAGCCATTTGAGCTACTGACTATAAATAGCTGTGAGATAGTCTAAGATTAAAATCTCCAGAAGAAGTCTGGGGTAGTGATAACTTGTGATAACTTACAGTAGATCTAAATAGTTTGAATCACAATAGAATAAATGATAGACTTAATATCCTATTATTCACATTAGACATTTTAAGTTATTATTCTTACTCATCTAGAAATCGATTTTATTTCTATGTGTGATTGTGGGCTACAAGGGAATTATCAGGTAAAACCACCTTTCTCTTCAAGAAGAGGCTTTGCAAATATTTTAGCACTCCAATCAGTGTTTGCTTAGACTATTATCAGCAATGGCAAATGAATACTGTATTGACAGTCTATTTTGCCCAGAACATTCAGTTGTGTGTTGAGAATAGCAAAAATAGAAATAGCAAAACTGTACTTTCAGTGAGGTTTACAACCTAGTTAGGCAGAAAGATAAGAATCAAAAAGTCAATGGAAAAATATGTTAAATATACAAGTTAAATGTCAAATGATTGTCAGTATTTTATGTTACCGGGAAACAGTGACCAGGTTACTCATCTATGATTAAAATTTGTCTTCAATGCAAAAATGCATACATCTATTACTTACTGCATAAGGATACAGGTCCTGGAGTAATTAGCTGACTTCTGGTTGGTGCCTCGGACCTCTTGGCCCCACTCAGTCACTTTTCCTGGGGCAACAGGTAGTGAACAACTTGCAGGAGGGTAATCGCACTTAATAAGGGAGCTCCATCCTTTTGGGATACTGTCCACTTTTACACATTCTTCTAGGAACTCCTACTATACCAACACTTTATAACTTAACATCAATAATTCTTACATCGTATATAACCCAAAACAGCTGTAAGTAGAGACACACAAAATATATTTCTGAGATTCATGTGTAGTCAGTTCTCTGAGTTGGTGGCTTCCTAGAAATTAATTTCAAGTCATCTTCTAATTTCCCAGTAAAGGGAAGGACAGTAAGTTAAATAAGAGTGAAGATAAGGGAACAATCTCTGAGAGCCATAGGAGTTGAACAAAGTTTATGAGCGAAGGGGAGCTTGAGACAGACTTGGAAAGAAGGAAGGGATTTAGTTGAGCAGGGAGAAGGAGGCACTGGGGAGAAATCAATACTGTAAGTTTGATGAGGCTCTAGAACTGCAGCCTCCAGAAGGACATGGACTGTGGTAATCCACTTTCCCTACTTGCATTAAGTTAACAGAAAACTCATTAGAATCATGGAGTCATCTCAGGTTCTCCTTCAACCAAATGATGCTAGCTCAGAATTTGCATATCCTTCCTTGCCCCCTGATGAGTCCCAGTTGTGCCAAGGAGTATGTGACCTGCAGTGGCTTGGGATTTTGTCAAAATCCTCTGTCCTCAACATATCAGCAGCTCATAAGCTTCATGGGCACAGTCTTTTCTTCCTGCAGTAGATGAAAAGTTTTCATGTGAAGAGCAGCAGAAGCCCTCCCTATAAAATGGAGTAAATTTTATATTAACCCATCAGGTTGGCTGGGCTGTTCAATTTGGCACAGGGACCTCAAATTTTATCCTCAGTAGTCCTCTCCAAGTTGCTGCAGTCTGGAATAATGTGCATGCCTTCTAGTTCATTTCCTTCAAGGTCAATCATCAGTCCACAATGGAAATGAACTCAGGGAATACTGAGGAAACCATCGAGTTTAGAAGACATTTTCAGAATTCCAATACTGTACAGCTAGTAATAATCATGCTGCACTTGAAAGAGGAACTGGAACTTCAGTCTGTTTTAATATGCAACATAATGTGTATGCTATATTAAAGAAATCCAAAGCATTTTATTGACATGGGTTTAGAGCAGGGATGACTCTAGAGAAGGGAGAAGCATGCTTGGGTGATACACTTGTGTGTGTGTGCTTAGTCACCCAGTCATGTCCAACTCTTTGCAACGGCATGGACTGCATGGACTGTAGCCTGGCAGGCTCTATCCATGGGGATTCTCCAAGCAAGAATACTGGAGTTGGTTGCAATGCTCTTCTCCAGGGAATCTTTCTGACCCAGGAATCGAACCAGGGTCCCCGGTATTGCAGGTGGATTCTTTACCAGCTGAGCTACCAGGGAAGCCCAAAGAGTGATCTGTTTCTACCTGGTAGGTGATACACTTAGAGGCATCATTACAGAAGACTAAACATCAGTCTCAGGAAAGTCATCCAAGGAAGGGATGGGATGGTGGGGCGGGGCGGGGGGGGGGGGGGGGGGGAACCAGGAGTTAAGCTGGTGGCCTTTGGAGACCTGGCTTGCAACCCTGTCTCTACTACCCACCATTCTGTGACCTTGCACATCCATGACTATTATTATACCCTCAAGGAACAGATGACTTTAGGATCTTAGGGAACTTCTCACAGTTTCTAAACTTTCTAGGCTGTCTGTGCCTGTTCTAGATATAATTTCAAAAATGGCCAGTCATTGTCTTTTGCAAATTCAAATACCTTTTCTTTAATAAATCATAACTGAAAAGGTCTTAGTTGTGACAATTCCAATGAGGTGGTTAGTATTTTATCTTCCAACAAAGAATGTTAAATTTGTAGGATTTTAGATGTTGGTAAATAAACAGATTAAGCACAGAGGAGGTATCCCTAAAGTCTTTGAAATCACATCATGGTTTTATTACTACTTAAGAATTTTAACAGTTTAGGGATAAATACTGAAAGCATTTACCAATGAAATAACATGATGCCTGGAATTTTCTTAAAAATACACCTTGAGGGAGAGCAAGGAAGTGGGTGCAGACACAGATGAAACAGGACTTGCCAAATATTGATAATTACTGAAGTTTTTGATGGGGATACATTTTACTGTTCTATCTAGGTTTTATTTGAAAATATCCATAAGAAATTTTTTTTTCAAAATTATCCCTTACAGTGGGCAGTACAGAAACATAGAATGAAGTTTAAATACATTTAAACATACATCTTGTAAATACATTTCTACATCTCCTCCTGTCCTTATTGCACCTTATACACATAGACAGATTTAATCAATTAGTGCTGAATCAGGCTTCAGGTCTTAAAATTTGTTGCAAAAGTTTTATAATAGCTTTTGGTCCAAATGTTAGAGATGAAGCTCAGTCAGCCATATTCATTTTTTTGTGGACCACAGTAACCAGCAGCAACAAGAATAATGTCCACCCAGGAAATAAAGTTACCACATTGGATGCTGAGCAACAAAAACCTTTGTCTCTTAAAACAAAATATAAACTCATCAGGCTTATTAGTAGTAGTAGTAAAAGCATCATCAATTTTTGTACTCTGTACTGGCATGAATTTCTTAGTTCACCTGACATTCCCATTCAACTACCAGATTCCCTAGGTTCAACTCATCTTATGGTATTAAAAATCTTGAGGATGCTCCCAGCTATAGGCAAAACATCAATCTGAGCCCAATTTACCAATTTTCGGGGAGCCACAATTAGTCAGAACTCTCCTTCTGTGTATTGGGGATCAAACTGTTTACTAAGATGACAGTGGGAACACTTTGTACATTAGCTCCTTGTCAAAGCAAATCCTTTCACTGGATGACTGTCCTTATACAAATACTGAGGCTGTTGCTGGCTCCTTATTTCTCTACCCATTTCTCCCCAAAGGATGGGTTAAGTTTCACCTTTTCTATTTGAGCATTCATTGACAAATTTATCCTATAGTTAACTTTCCTTGAACTTTTTGCATATTTATTCACTCAAAAAACATTGATAAATTATGAACACACTACATACATATAAGTACACACACATTAAGCACAATGACTACATGGTCAATGTTCAATAGATACGTTTTGACTGATTGATTAAAATATAGAGATTTTTTAGTGGGATAAATGTTGCAACCAAAATTTACCACACAAAATTAGAAAGCTATTTTTATCTAATAAATTTATACTGGCTACATGTGAATCATTTTAGTAGTCCTTGCATAGAAATAATGATAAATAAAAGAATCCTTCTAAGAGCTTAATATTCAGGTGTCTAAGCAAAAATATGTATACTGATAACTAAAGTGAAGTCAATCAATGGCCAAATGAATTTTAAGTAACAAACTAGGTAAATTCCAGATTCCCTCCAGGATGTTGCTATCCTGACCTCAGTTCGGTCTCATGGTTCCCAGGAACACCTAATAACAAATTCTTCACCTCCTGTTATCAACTCTACTAACCTGATGAGTAATAATGATGTCATATAGCCAAATTCCAATCTCATCTTTCATCAGGAGGCTGGGGAATAGCTGTTTTAGAACCTGAGTCAGTATCTGTTTCGTCCCTGATTCCCAGCCACCATTTTTTCCCCAATAAAGCATGTATTTAAATCTGTTAATCATGACTTAATGATTATAATCCAGGGTCACAACAGGGATCCTGGAAGTGGTATATCATCACTTTATAAAGTTTATAATGTTCTTGCCAAGTCTGCAATAAAAAGTGGCTTCCTCATGTGAAATGTGAATTTGTTTGCCATGACACTTAGTTAACAGTCTCAATTAATTGGTTAAGAAAATCTCTCATCTTTCAGAAGAGGTGAATACATGAAAGATAAGTTCCTTTGCACAGGATTTACTTAGAGCTGACCTCTATCTCCTTCCACTACTTTTAATGGACTCATAGTTTACTTACTTAAATTTTTTTCTTAAGAATAAAATCCAAATGAACTTTCGAATCCATTCTATAATAGAGGAACAGTAGAGATCTACTAAAATTACATAAAAAACAGACTACATGAAGGTGGTATCTGTGTTCATTTCTATGTATAGACACATAACTGAAGTCACTGATATATGAGCAGAATTTATAAAGTGCCATTTACCTCTTTCTTCTGGGCTCCAAGTTCAAATATCCAATGGCACCTTGAAATCTCCCACTGGAAGGCTTACCATAACCTTCACCACACAGATTGAAATGGATTCCTTGATTACCACCTGCCCTCACACTGATTTCTTTCCCAGCCCTCATCTTTTCACTATAGGGCATCTACCCAATTGCTCGAGCAAGAAGGCTACAGATACTCCTAAAGCCTCCCTCTATACCATTCTGTATATTCAACTGTCAGCAAATATTGGCAGGTATTCCTCCAAAGTGTATTTAAAATCTATGGGCCTGTCTTGATCGCCACTCTATTTCTAGTCCAATTTCTCATCACGTCTTGCCTGGACCAGTGCAGTTTCCCCCACTGTGTCTCCCTGCCTATATTCCTACCCTTCTATAATTCATTCTCCCCACAACAGCCAGATCAATTGTTGTAAACATAAATCACCTCCTCTTACTTTCCTGCTATATACCCATCAGTGGCTTTCGATTTTACTTGAATAAAATCCAAATCTTTTACATAGCTGAAGCTGTTTTCTCTGCTTGCAACACTCTTTATCCCCAGTTCTCATTCTGTAGACCTGGACAATTGACTTCCTCAGAGGAGACATCCTTCATTACCTATATAGACTTCTAGGTATGAGGGCTTTTATTTCTTTCTTGGAACTCACTACAATGAATGGCAGCTTGGATTAAAACATGGAGACTATTTATTTGGGTTCATCCAAAACCAAGACTCTTAGGCTACTACCATTCTACTTCCTGTCTATACTGTATGAAGTGACTTAATGGTTTAGCAAACATTTCTTTTTGAACTCATTGTAATATTCCACTTGTGTCCTTCTGGTTTTGATTGATGGGAGAAAGGTGAAGATGCTAAAATGGGTTAGCCTGTCTGTCAATATAAACTATATTCATCCTTCTAGGCACCTTCTTTTCTTCATGGAAGTGCCATTATTTCTTGGGACACCTTTTTGTTTGCCTGAATAGCACAATCATGATAGTTACATAGTAGTCATATGGCAATTCTGTATAATGGTTGAGGTTTGAAACCATGAAGTTATACTTTCATCTTTTAAACAGCAATATAGGCTATAAATTTAGGCTAAATTTATCTTACCATACTGGCAGCCTTATATTTCTAGTCCACAATTCTATGCAGGACCATAGTAGTTTATTTTCAAATTTAGTAAATTTGCCAATTAAATGTAAACTGGGAAGGATAGATGCATATAATCAGAGAAATATTTTCATTTTTAATATATTCTTTGTAACTAATGGAAATTTCGATGGTGAGCCAATGGCATAAACAGAGGATATTTCTAGCATATATTTTTTCACAAACATTTTTATACCTTATGAATCCTTATGAACCTACCATAATCAGAATTCCCGCTGAGTATGGAAGAGAGTAGGAAGGGTTGAAATTGCAGCAGCTGTAGTACGCCTGGACTCTGCTGAAATCAAAAGCAGTTGAATCTTTCCTTCCATACTGGCTGACTTCTGAACAATAGGTTGGATTCCAGCTTTGGATTCTAAATCTTTTTGATGTCTATTGTGAAAATACGTTCTACCATCAGAGGATCTAATAGCTGCTCTCCCTCCTGGAAGGCATCACAGGCTGGTAGCACTCAGAGCTTTTAGCTTGTTAGTGCAAATCAACTTTTATTGCCTGCATTTGAGAGAAAAGGACAGTAAAATCGCACATCCATACATAATTTTGGTTATTTGTAAAAGGTTAAAAAAGAAGAATGGTGGCGAAAGCCGCAGCATTTTCTGAAGGCTTAAGAAATTACACTGAAGCACACACGCGCACCCAGCAGCAGCAGCTCCTGGTTCCTGATGGTGCACAAAAGACAGACTAAATGTTAGCTAAGTGATTTACTGTCAACATGGGATGACATTTTGACATGCACTGTTTTTATGTTTTCCCATTTCCAGTATGAAATTTGTGGAACTTTTAAAGCTGTTTGACTCTAGAAGCCTGCTTAGCAGCTCTGAGCACTCAAACCCTAGAGACAGTAAGTGGCAAGGGGAGGTAAAGAATTACCAATAAATTGGGAGTTGAGGAGCAAGAGTGATGAGTGAGGCAAGTGCTGATATTAGAAACTTTGATTTGGGGGTTTATAAAGGTAACTGAATGTGACATTCAGTCATCTGGATTCTGAAATGGGTGAGTGCAAGGATTACAGATGATGGCTTTTAGTGAAGGGCAGAATCTTTTAAATCTTTTATGGCTGAAGTTTCAAGGCAAAGTCAAAACTAGATTAGAAGATAATCAATACTCAGGCTTACCAGGAGGTTTTGAACATTTTTACTCAGAGAACCTAACTTAGGAAATGGTTTCGGAAAACAATTTTCAAGTAGAACCAGTAAAGGGGGCTTTTTTAAGGTGATCACAGAAAAAGATATTTTAAAAATACAGATTAAGTGGTATCACCATCTCATTTATCCATATAAAACAGCCAAAATGGTTATCTGCATAGAATTATGGCATTTCTGATATGCAAACGTCCAAAACGTCTACTAAGCCAAACCTTTAACCTCACAACTTTTTTCACACAATGCAGAGGACTGGGGGCATTTAGAAGTGTATAATGATGACTGTTTTCTTCTAATCTGAAGTCTTGATGACATATTCTCTAGGCCATAGCTGGAGCAAATTGACAAGTGTGACTATACTTGTTGAACTTTTGAGAGACTTTTGCAAAAAGTGTTTTTGGACTCAGTCTGGTATATGTAAAAATTTGTCTTTGGTTTCCATTTGAAAATTAATTGTGAATATGTTCTTAAAACTAAAATGCCATACTTTAAACTATTTGTCAACATGTATCAAGCCTCTATCAAATATTAGGAACACCCATATGTGTAAATACTTTCTAAATGTTCCTACAGCTTGCTAGACATTTCTTCTCTGTCAAAATTCCTGCCCTACACTTTCCCTACTTCTCAGGTCATGATTCTGCACCATATTTAAATGATAAATCTATATGTCCTCATCTTCTACTTCTCTGCATCTGTATTCCACTTCTCTGCATCTGTATCCATTTTAACCTTGTCCCCTATTTATTGAAGAAATCCCTCTATTTATGCCAGCAAATATGGAAAACATAGCAGTGGCCTCAGGACTGGAAAAGTTCAGTTTTTATTCCAATACCACAGAAAGGCAATGCCAAGGACTATTCAAACTACCATACAATTGTACTCGTTTCACATGCTAGAAAAGTAATGCTCAAAATCCTTCAAGCTAGGCTTCAGCAGTACGTGAACCAAGAACTTCCAGATGTACGAGCTAGATTTAGAAAAGGCAGAGGAACAAGAGATCAAACTGCCAGTATCCATTGGTTCATAGAGAAAGCAAGGGAATTCTAGAAAAACATCTATTTCTGCTTCATTGACTATGTTAAAACCTTTGACTGTGTGGATCACAACAAACTGTGGAAAATTCTTAAGGAGATGAGATAACTAGACCACCTTACATGCCTCCTGAGAAACCTCTATGCAGGACGGGAAGCAACAGTTAAAACTTTACATGTAACAACTGACTGTTTCAAAATTGGGAAAGGAGTACCTCAAGGCTGTATAGTCACCCTGCTTATTTAACTTATATGAAAAGTACATCATGCTAAATGCTGGCCTGGATGACTCATAAGCTGGAATAAACATTTCTGGGAGAAATATCAACAACTTCATATATGCAGATAATACCTTTCTAATGGCGAAAGTGAAGAGGAACTAAAGAGCCTCTTGATGAAGGTGAGAGAGGATAGTGAAAAAGCTGGCTTAAAACTCAGCATGCAAAAAACTAAGATAATTGCATCTGTTCCCATTGATTCATGGCAAATAGATGGAGAAAAAGTGGAAACAGTAACAGATTTTCTTGGGCTCCAGAATTGCTTCAGACAGTGACTACAGCCATGAAATTAAAAGACACTTGCTTCTTGGAAGAAAAACTATGACAAACATAGACAATGTATTAAAAAGCAGAGTTATCACTTTGCTGACCAAGGTCCATATAATCAAAGCTATCGTTTTTTCAGTAGTCTTGTATGGATGTGAGAGTTGGGCCATAATGAAGGCTGAGCGCCGAAGAATTGATGCTTTCAAGTTATCATGCTGGAGAAGACTCTTGAGAGTCCCTTGGACTGCACGGAGACCAAACCAGTCAGTACTAAAGTAAACCAACTGTGCATATTCACTGGAAGTACTGATGCTGAAGCTCCCATACTTTGGCCACCTGATGGTAAGAGCCAACTTGTTGGAAAAGATCCTGATGCTGGGAAAGATTGAAGGCAGAAGGAAAAGGGGGTAACAGAGGATGGGATGGTTGGATGGCATCATCAACTCAATGGACATGAGTTTGAGCAAATTCTGGGAGATAGTGAAGGACAGGGAAGCCTGGTGTGCTGCAGTTATGAGGTCTCAAAGAGTCAGACATGACTTAGCAACTGCATTACAACATTGAAGATCAAACTGCCCACCTGCTGAGCCTTCTCATAGGCTTAGCATCTTTTTATTAATTCCACTGTCAAAGTCTTTCTCTGCCTTACTTTTCCCATTAGCAAATTTTCCCATTAGCAACAAATGTGTTTAGTCTCTAGTCTTCAGGAAGTCCTCTTTGAGTCTCAGATTCCTATATAGATATCCCCTTTTATATATTCCTCTTTACAGAATGACTTTTCAAGAATTGTTTCCAGAACTGTTTCCATTGCCTCTTATCATATTTACTCCTTCTTCCACTCCAGATTAGGCTACATCTTCCCATCCTCACTCCATTTAAAAGCTATTTATTCCAAGGTTCCTAGTGATGTCTCCACTGTTAAAAAGAAGACTTCTTTTCTGTTCTCATTTCATCTGCCTTTTATCAATATTCAGTGGTGTAGATCACACCCTCCTTAAAATACTGTCTTCCTTTGATTTCCAGGACACTATTTTCTTCTGGTTTGTCTCTGAAATTTTTACCACACCTTCTCAGGTTTTTTTGTTTGTTCGTCTTCTTGATGATGCCAGAGATTCTTTCAGATTCTCTATACTTCTCTCAGCCTTTTTTTTTTAAATCAATGAACTTTATCCCTGTGAGTTTAAATATGTTTTATCTCAAGGCTTTCTTCTGGGCTCCACGTTCAAATATCTAACTGGAAATTACCTATTGGCAGGATTATCATAACCTCCACTACACAGATTGAAATAGATTCCTTGATTGCCACCTACCCTCCCACTGATCTCTTCCCCAGCTCTCATTTTTTCATTAGAAGGCACTATCTACACTTTGCAAGAAGCCTTCAGATACTCCTAAATCCTCCCTTGCATCATTCTTTATATTCAGCTATCAGCAAACACTGCATTTCTTCCTCCAAAATGTATTTAAAATCCATTTGCCTGCCTTGATCTCCACTCTCACTATTCCTAGTTCAATTTCTCATTACGTCTTGCCTGGACCAGTGTAGTTTCCCCCACTGTATCTCCCTGCCTATAGTCTCACCCTTCTATAATTCATTCTCCCCATAAAGCTAGATCAATTGTTTTAAACATAAATCATCTCCTCTTACTTCCCTGCCTACCAGCTCATCAATGGCTTTCCATTGCACTTGAATAAAATCTGAATCCTTTACATGGCTAAAGCTGATTTCTCTGCTTGCAACACATGTTGTCCCCAATTCTCATTCTTTAGAGCTTGACAACTGACTTCCTCAGAGAAGACATCCTTCACTACCTATGTAGATATCTAGGTATCAGGGCTTTATTTCTTTCATAGAACCCATCACATCAATTTGTTCATTTTTTCTTTGTTAGTTGATTCCAAACTACTGACAACAGGGCCCATGATTGTTTTATTCATACATTATCCAATGCCTACTTCTTCCTCTTAAATATTTGTAGTTTTATCCTTATATTTCAATCAATGAAGGAAAGAAGAAAGAAAATAATTTGATTTTGAACAAATTTAACAAGACTTGACTTAAATCACTCAAAATTCAAAATTCAGAATACCTGACAGCAGCAAATTATTGATCTGATGGCACATTTCACTGAAGCAAGAGCTGTGTGTAGTTCACATCCCGTTCTAGTACTGTTCCTTCAGTAATAACACAGGGTCACCCTACATACCCATTACTTTTAAAATCTATTTAATCAGCTTCTCAAAATGGTCATTCAATTTCCACTCCTAGAAAAAGCCTGAATTTTACTTGCAATTTTAGTTTCAAGCAAAGTATAAGGACTATATTATACTTAATTTTTAAAACTTTCTTTCATTAAGGAATTAATCTTTGTACTTTGCATTCAGTTTTAAGAGCTCATCAAATGTTAAACACGGTAATGAAAGTTTTGCAAATTCCACCATTTTCACAGATCCTATCTTTCCTTAGCAGTTGAATTATTTATATGATACACTTACTGACAATATAAATTCTAAGGATGACTAAACTGAATCACAAGTTTTCAGACAAGTTAACAATCAGCCCCTTTGGGCAACTGAATATTATCAGCTATTATTTGATGTTAGAGGCATTTCATATTAAATGAAATTAGATGAAAATTCTCAGATGAGGTTTAGACTTGAATGTGTGATATGCATCCATATAGAACTGGATGAACTGGTACAAAAACCTGAGCGAAAAGCAAATGAACACTGGCCTAATGAAGGTCAGAGAGAGACCTCATGAGAA
Organism: Muntiacus reevesi; assembly: GCF_963930625.1. Lineage (NCBI taxonomy): Eukaryota > Metazoa > Chordata > Mammalia > Artiodactyla > Cervidae > Muntiacus > Muntiacus reevesi. The sequence goes on from NC_089263.1 coordinate 34,340,561, forward strand.
TTTTAACATGCTTCCACTTCTTTGTCCTTTTCATTTGGTTTTTAAGGACATCTATAATTATTGGATGACCAAGAGATTGTATTGATATATGACTATTGTATCAATCATTTTTTTCCATTAGAGTTTTTTCTTCCTGTGATCCTAATGGTCAATATCTGCATAATCAATTGTACATTCAATCAATGTGGTCTGGTAATGGAGAAGTCACTATCCCTCTAATCCTTATTTCTAAATCCTAATTTGTACCATGAAATTTGATTTAAATTGGTTTTCTTTTGGCAAATATCTGTCTTCACTCAGTATGAGAAAAACAGAAACATTTACCAACAGAACACATATTTGCAATGTTTACTAGGGAGCAAAGTGATGAACCTTAATAAATGCTAATACAGAACACTGCTTGTTGCATGCCCTGTAGCACTTTTGTGTCATAACTTTCAGCTTTCCATCTAGACTATAAGTTCCCTTAGGCAAATTGTAAATCATATCATTGTCAAAAATATTCCCTGCCCCTCACTTCCAGGCCTTCTTGACAGAAGGATTATTCTTTCCACCTCATTGACAATTGGCTTGTAGATGTGACCTAATTTGGCCAATGAAATATGAGTTAATGTAACATATGCCACTTCCAAGCAGAAATTTTAAAAGCTGCCACATGATTCTGCCATTGCTCTTTCCCCGCTACCATAAGACCAGCATGAGTAGGCAGGAGTTGCTCCTTCGGCCTAAATTGCAAAATGATAATTGACATGGAACACAGGCAAAGCCGAGCTTTTAAAAACATATCAGCAACAAATAAGTCATTGTCATTAAAGGCATCTAGGATTCTTTGTGGTTCATTGTTATTAGAGAGAAACCTACATCAAACTAACTAAAGTAACCCATATAGCCTCAAATCCTGGCAGAATGTATGGTGCAAAGATGATTGATAATTTGTAGAATGAGCAAATGAACCAGAAAAAGAGACACTAGAATGCATTTCCATTCACTGCAATATTTTATTCCTCCCCAAACCATATCTGTTACAGAAATAAAATATATTCTAGTCACTAAGATAAAGAATCCAGTTCCAAGGCAGAAATCTATTTAGGGATAAGTTGTTACTACCATTGGTACTCTAAGAAAACTAGCAGCAATTTTTATACTTGGAGATTTCAAGGTTTTAAGTATAGCAAAATATTCAAGTACGTAAATTACAAGTACTACTGAAAAAAAGATCCCAGTTCTTGCAGATTAAATGGTAATCCCTATCTCTTAATTTTCCCTGCCTGGGGAACTTTGATAAGAATAAGTGATGTTGTGCTGCCTATGCTTATCACACATGACCACACGTTTCCTAAGGAGAACATCCATCAGGCACCCCTACTGCCTGCAGGGGTTATATCCAGAGTCAGAGGAAATTACAGCAGTCAAGCTAGCCTTAATTAGTCCTGCACTTAATTTTGGTAAGCGCTTTGAGTAATTGTTTATTCTCCCCAATTTAAAAATGCCAAACTATTAGTATTTCACAACACATCACAAGCATTATCCTGCGGAACTTTTGTGCTCCGTGATCTTTGCAGCCTCCTTTGTTGTCTCCATAGGACTAATTATTGGCCTCATAGGCTTGCCTATTTCACCTCGGAGTCCAATGTGGAACAATAATGTACTTTAGTCAAATGTGATACAAAAGTTTAAGTCTGGATTTAAATAACGAGGATAAAGGAGAAATCTGGCAATCATATATGAATTTCATCTGTATGTGCAAATATATTTGGATCTAAGTTGAGTTGTCTACATGATTGGCCACTGCAATTTTCATGCATGCTTATATAGATTGGCCATCTGAAAGATGCCTGCATGGTCACAGACAGCCATCAGTAGAAGGTGATTTTTGCTGTTTTCCAAGAGCCCTCTGGATCCATGACCAAGGATGTTAATAGGAAGCAGAAATCTATCTTCTGGTTCTCCCTGACAGGTCAGGAACAGAGTTAACCACTAGGTACACTTTCTCTCCCCACTTCTACCTTTTATCTTCAACAACAGATGGTTGAAACAAAAGTAGGGCCGAGGTAAGACACAAATGAAGATACCTCTCAGGTCATAGTGTAATATGAGTTATTGTTCTAGATAAGAGTATATGCCTCAGGCTCTCATTTATTTAAAAAAAAAAAATAAGAAAAGGGAAGAAGCCAGTTTGGTTTCAGATAATACCAAGGTTCCAGTCACCAACTAAACATCTGAATTCAAAATGTAACGTAGGTGCACAATGCTCTTATTTTTGTGCCCTAACAAAGTACCTTCTTTGGTATTTTTCCTTTCCCTATATCCTACTCATGATTGAAAGCAAATAATTTATAATGAATGATGCCTTCAAGGTAGAGTGAGATTGCTACCTGCTTTTATAACTGGTAATAGAAAACCTGTAGACATGGTGGGTAATAACTTACCTCATTAATTTCCCCAGACTTGTTTTAGGCAATAAACACCTGATTTGAAATGCTGAGGTGCACAGAAACACCTTGGCCTTCAATGGAACATATTTCGTCCCATAATATCCCAACTTTTGACAACTTTATCCAGTTTTTTTATCTAGTGAATTAGGATATTCTGAATGTGGATTTACTTTTTCTGTGGGTTAATGTATATATGCTACTTTGCCTTTCTCTCATTGTGGAATTACATTTAATAAGAAAAATGCATCTATGTGGTTTGTGAATGGAACACAAAAGTAATTTCAGAGCATTTGTCTATAATTGGAGGGCCCCTGCCTACGAAGTTACAAAGACAGAGTGACCCTGCAGACTCTTGTTTTGATAAAGTAACTAAAGTGCTTACATTCAAGCACTGTCAATATGTGAAAGTTTGCTCTGATGGGTGATTCAGAGAATAGCAATAATGATGATAATGACAAGGATGATCATAATGAAAGTGGGAGCATTTTTGGAAAACAATGTTCTGCCTCATTCAAAGCCAACAAAACAGAGACACTGGGGAGCCTGTTGGGCATAGAAACTGCCTACAATGAGTTGCAGCTCCTGCTGCCCTTTTCAGACGACCTCGCTACTGTGGCTGAGCTCCTTGAACCATCTTTCCAATATTTGCAGTGTCCAAAATCCTTATTTTTATCAAAAAGAAAGCACAACAAAGCGACCAAGACCTTCCTACTATTAGCACTATCTTGACTGAAGAGAAAATGCGTTACAAGGGCTGCCCTCACCCAGTCACCTTCTAAGTTGTTTTCTATACTAGAAGAGCAGTAACTTCAGAAGATTCTTTTTCTGGATTCCCAAGGGTGCCACCGTCTCTGTTATATTCTCAAGGCTATAACCCTGAAGGGTCTACCTATTGCTGAGAAGGTAATTCTATATTCACAGCAGGTACTAGGAGCTCAATAAGGGAGTTCAAGTTGACTAGAGAAGCAAAGAAAATCATTTGAACATCCTCAGATTTAGGTAGGAAAGTGGTTTTATGTCTTACAAAAAGAACGCCAAATAGTCAAGTTAATTTTTTTCAGCCTTCTACATCCCTCCTTTATTCTTTCTCTTTGCAAAGTAATACTCTTTACCTGGCTTATCCTGCTACTTGTACTAGGAGGCCCATGCTATCATTCAGCTTTCAGTACAAGAAAATAAAATCCAGAACAGAGGTGTAATTAATAAAGCCATGTTGACAAATATTTCAGCTATAGCCTGGATAGTGTGTGCATGCATGCTAAGTTGCTTCAGTCATGTCCAACTCTCTGCGACCCTGTGGACTGCAGCCTGCCAGGCTTCTCTGTCTACGGGATTCTCTAGGCAAGAATACTGGAGTGGTTGCCATGACCTTCTCCAGAGGATCTTCCTGACCTATGGTAGAACCTCCGCCTCTTATGTCTACCTGCATTGGCAGGTGGGTTCTTTAGCACCACTGCCACCTGGAAGCCCCATAAGCCTGGATAGTACTTCCAACAAAGCTCTAGAACATGCTCATGATGTCAGAGGCAGAATTCCCCTGCTTCCTTTTTTCTTTACTCTAAAAAAACAAAAAACAACTACATAAAAAGTAAATGTCTTAAAAGTCTGATTATCCCCCACATGACCTGGCAAGTTTATTTCTACTCTAGCAAGTTATTTACTCCTGCAATAGTTACTCCTCATGAGCTATCAGATTAACACTAGATGCTAAGAAAGTGGCATGCCCATGTTTTTGTCCTCCTGGAATTTATAATATAGTTGAGGAGGCAGGAGGTAAAGGCATGGATAGTTGCATAACAATGCAAGCCACCAGCCAAAGTCATGCACATGATTCTGATTAAGTGTATAATGGGTTGGATATCATGTTTTCAGGAGATCAAAGAAGGCTTATATGAGACTAGAGTGTACAAACATGACTAAGATAGAGTAGATAGTTTTGGAAAGAGTACACAAGTGTTAGGCACTGTAATGGAAGAAGCAATATAATGTGAAGAAACTGGAAGATTGTCCTGTTGTGATGAGATAGTGCACTCAAAGTTGAAGATTTATATAGAGAAGTAGCAGCATTTAGTTGGAAAGATATATTTGGACTAGATTGTTTAAGAACTTAAATTGCAAGTCTTGAGTCATCCTAAAATTTCACTCTCAGTACAGTTGACAAAAAGGAACAAAGGAAGGAAAAGTAAAATATACATTATTTACCCAGAGATAGATAGATATAGATGAATACACATATGTACATATATATGACCCTTTGTCCTCTAATACAAGCTGAATTATCATGTTATGATATAAACACAAAAGTTATAAGTACAATACAGTCTAAAAAAGTCACCTATCTTCCAATTTATGACACAAGATTATTATTAATTTATGAAAGTGAAAGAAAGAGAATTCGCTAATTCATGTCCAACTCTTTGCGACCCCATGGACTATAGCCTGCCAGGCTCCTCTGTCCGTGGGATTTTCCAGGCAAGAGTACTGGAGTGGATTGCCATTCCTTCTCCAGGGGATCTTCCCAACCCAGGGATTGAACCTGGGTCTCCTGCATTGTGGGCAGATACTTTACCATCTGAGCCACCAGGGAAGCCCATTAATTTATGACATAAGATTGAATATGTTCATGTAAATTAACTTACTATCATATAAGAATTGCATGCATTTTTGAACTTTTATGTATTTCTTTGAATGCTTAAATGTTTTGAGAAGCATAAACAGGGGTGACGCCTTTGTAAGACTGCTGCACGTGTGCCCAGTTGCTCAGTCATGTCCGACTCTTTGTGATCCCTTGGACTGCAGCCTACTAGGCTTCTCTGTCCATGGGATTTCCTAGGAAAGAAGTAAGTCAGACAGAGAAGGAGAAATATCATATGATATCCCTTATATGTGGAATCTAAAAAGAAAGGATACAAATGAACTTATTTTCAAAACAGAAAGAGACTCACTGACTTAGAAGACAAACTTATGGTTGCTAGGGGAAAGGGATAGAGAGGGAGTTTAGAATCATCGTGGACACACTACTATATTTTAAATGGATAAACAACAAAGATCTATTGTATAGCAATGGAACTTTGCTCAATATTATGTGCCAGCCTGGTTGGGAGGGGGGTTGCTGGAAGAATGGATACATATATATGTATGGCTGAGACCCTGCAGTGTTCACCTGAAACTTCTACATCATTTTTAATCGACTATACCCCAATACAAAACAAAAAGTTTAAAGTTACAAAAAAGAAAGAATACTGGAGTGAGTTGTCATTTCCTTTTCCAGGGCATCTTCCCAACTCAGGGATTGAACCCACATCTCCTGCTTTTCCCGAATTGGCAGGCAGATTCTTTACCACTTGAGCCACCTGGGAAGATTGTAAGATTGCTGAGAAAGCGTGTAACTGAATGGATCTAGTTAGTGCAGATAAATACCACACTGCAGTATATATGAAAGAGTAAACTGGAAATATGTGTTTTAGTTGAGGCAGTGCCATATATATACATCTTATGGAGGGTTGGATCATTGAACTCTTGTCTTATCTGAAAAGAAAGTATTTTTTATAGTGAAAAATGCATATATATATATATATATATGAATTAATGCCATATTTATAATGATTAAGATCTGCTAGAATGGCATATGTTATACTAGCTATAACTGTTTAATTTTTTAGGAAGCTAAAGTGTAGATAGTTGTCAATAAATTTTTATTTCGTGGTATTTAAATTTGGTTGGTCATCAACTTTTCATGTGTCCAGTGATTTGGTGGAGCTGTCCTGCAACGTGAAAGCCTTTAAGCAATGGGGAATCACAGGGAATTTTAAGCAAAAAGTGATGTGGATAAAGCCGGACTTTAAGAAGATTAACTTGACAACAGGATGTTGTATAAATTGGAAATAGAAGTGACTAGATTCTCCCTGAAACCACCCTCATTAGCCAACCCTTGGCATCTTCTTATCACTCCCATCAGCATTCCAGTGACATTCCAATCCTTTTGTTTTGTTCTACCTAAATTTGTGTTTACCCCATCCTACTGGGCAGCAGCAATTTGTATAGCTAGTTGTAAAGAACTTCACTAAGAAACTGTCCTGATTTTTTTTTTTCACTTCTGCTCCTTTCTTTTCCAGAAGATATATGAATGTGAGGTTTAAAGTTGCTCTCCAGCTCTCCCCGGTAGTAACTACATTCCCTATTACTGACACTATCTCAGCATCAGTGGAGAATACACAAGGCTGCCAGCTCTTTCTTCTCTTGTGTCTTTGATCACTGCTCCTCTAAATAATATAAGAGATTTTCAGGACTGGGCTTTAGTGTCAATTTATCACAAAGAAAGCACTGTTGCTTGTTATTGGTTCAAGCTGCATTCCTATGGAGGCCTATTTTTGTATCAAAATTATTACCAAGGTGGTAAATGATGAGGCTTCAGTGTATTCAAATGATGTTGTATCATCAGGAAAAACCCACCCAAAGAATACATTTAGGTATCAAGCCTTTGAAAATTCTCTAGACTAAGCAGTCTCCTATTTCCCACCTCCAAATTGAATGAGAGAAGATTCTTTTAATTTAAATTTTTAAGTTTCTATTCAGTTCCCTAAGCAAAAGGAGGAAAGAAAAATATAAGCTTTCAGGGAGATCTGTATCTCTTTTGCATAAGGTGAACCAATCAGTAGTATTAGTTTTAAACTGCAGTAGCTTTACAAACTAGTCAATTTAAGATATCTCAAACTAACTTCTAATGACACCTGAGTTCCCTGAAACTTTTAAATAATAGCATTAACATAAAAATGAAACTGACTAAATGTTGTAGATTTCCATTTGTTAATGACACAGGTAACAATCCTTTTCTACCTAAAAGATGCAGAGGAACAAAATATATTAGGGTTTTTTATATTTTTTTAATGATTCCCTCCCTCCCCACTCCCTTTGTCTCTTGGGCTCTCCTCCTTCCTATCTATCTACCTATCTATCTATCTTCCTTCTTAACTTCTGCTAAAAGAGAAATTGAGGCATAGTAAAAAGTTTAAGAGTTTATTTGAGTAAATATCAATGCTAATTGGGCAGTGCTAAACAGGAGCGGTTAGGAGGTCACAGCTCATACAAATTCAGAAAGAGACTTTCCATAAAGAAAAGGCAAAACAAAGTAAGGAAGATTTGATTGGCTATGGCTTAAAGCCAAGTTGGCTGTTTGTTATTGGTTGTCCTTATGGTTTTCATTGTCTTAACCCTGAGCCATTTACAGTGTTAAATGAAAAAAGAAAAAAAAAAAAGTGCAATGTGAGAGTTGTGAGTTAAGTTTTTTCTTGGGACAAAATGAGAACTATAGCCTGGGAGACAGCATTTCAGATAGCTCTGAGAAACTGCTCCAAAGAGGTTGGGGGGAAGATTAGTGTAATACTGTATATGACTTTAGTGAAGAGGAGTGTATATACTTAGTTGCTCAGTCGTGTCTAACTGTTTGTGACTCCATGGACTGTAGCCCACCAGGCTCCTCTGTCCACGGGGATTCTTCAGGTAAGAATACTAGAGTGGGTTGCCATGCCCTCTTCCAGGGGATCTTCCCAACCCAGGGATCAAACCCAGGTCTCCTGCATTGCAGGTGGATTCTTTACCATCTGAGCAACCAGGGAAGCCCAGTGAAGAGGACTGTATGCAGTTAAGCACACATTGTGGCAGAGACTTGCTGCTAGTCACCAGGAGCAGTTAATGATTTTAGTGCTTTTCTAGATAGGAGGAGATGCAAGAATTGGGCTCATAAAATCTTCTCCTGAAAGTATCTATCTACAGGCCTGTTCTGCCAGTTTTTCCCAAAGCATAGAGTGCCTCATTCCTTATCTCCACCTGAAGTCCTTGCAGGGTGTGTTGAAGGTCAGTGGTCGCAGCAGCTCATGGTTTAATCATTGTACAGGTAGATGACAATTGCCAATTTTTAGTTGGCACAAGTTTAGATTTTGGGCTTCTTACAAGGCTGCTAGGGCATTACATCCATATTAGTCAAATGACTTCCTTGTTTAATTAATTTAATCCTCCCTCCCTCTCACCTCTCTCCCTCCCTTCTTTTCTTCCTATGTACTCTCCTTCCTTCTCTTTCTTTCTTTCCATTAAGCATTGAAGATTTCCCAAGAAAGGATTCTCTCTCCAGGAGTGAAGCACAAGTCAAGATATACATTTGTTATGTATCCTCGCAAACACAAAAAATAGTTGCTCTTTCCCTTGTGCTGCCCAAGAAAATTGACTCTTCATTCAAACTAAGCTCCATTTTATCTAAATAGCATCATACCTGGTGTTGCTTTCTGTCTAATGAAAAAGAACCTCAAGGTATATATGTTTATGGGTTTTCCCATATTTTTGCCAGCTAATTAAAAGCTGAAAATTTTCTACAGTTCGATGAGAGAAAGAACTAAAGAGGTTGACTCACTATGTTTTTGTATTCTGTGTATTTTTAAAATGTTTTCAAACTGCTACTTTAAAATTTTGTATTTGAAAAAAATGCTTAGAAACGCTTAGAAATCTTTTAAGTTCTAATGTGCCAACTAGCATTAGTAATGATCACATTGTCTCTAAAACATGTCTTAGATTGGGAGAGTCATCAAGTACATTATTTAAACCATCTAATGGTATATTGTTTGCAAAGGATCAAGATTTATTAAAGCATTATTTTTTCATTCACCACACAATTTGAAAACCGTGAATCCATGATTTTTAAATATTCTTCACAGCAAAAAAGAATGAAAAACAATGACCTTTAAAAGAAGGACTTTGGTGTTTGGTGGAACTTAAAACATGGTTTGAATTTGATTGGTGACCTCGAGAAATAGAAAAACAATCTAATGTTGACTTCTAATCAGCAAGTAATTAGCATTTCAGACACTGTCTTAGCTAATCTCTGGTAGACCGGACCTCTTTGAACAAAGATTCATAAGGGCTCATTAGAACTTTATCTTCCTAAAAGTGAAACTGTTCCCCAGATATGAGAAAAAGGTACAGAAAGAACCCTGGGGAAGATGTGGTTGCCAAGTAAGTTGCCAATTGATCAAAGACTTTAAATGAAATTGATTGGTATATGGAAAAAATGCATTACATTAATAAATACATCTGAAACATTAGATACAATGGAGAATAATATGTGTTACAGGATATACTAGTACAGTATTTTTCCATATATTCTCAGGTAACCTTATTAAGAAATCCAATAGGAAAGAATAGATTATTCTTATTGTCTCTGACTATATGTCAGTCAATAACTAGACAACAAAGTCAACTTGAAATTTTGAAAAGAAAATAATTTTGCATTTTATATTCTCTTAAACTTAGTGACAAAAGATTCATGTCTATAATGGGATGATGGAAATATATCGCCTCTTCTAAAGATGCAGTTTTGTGACAGGGCTGCCCAGGGGACTCCGTGCCAGTCAAGCAGGATTTACGGGTCCCATCCCTGAGTTGGGAAGATGCCCTGGAAGGAGGAAATGGCAGCCCACTTCAGTATTCTTGCCTGAGAAATCCCATGGACAGAGGAACCTGGTGACAGTCGATGGGGCTGCAAGAGAGTCATACACGAAAGTGACTAAACAACAGCATTATTAACGGTACTAGGATCTAATTCTTCTGCATCCATGGCCACATAGAAAACCCTCCATTACTAGCAGGTAGGTCTGACCCAGTCTCTCCTGGGGTCACTGCTTTTTTCCTGGGTCCTGAGGTGTAGGACACTTTGTATGCCCCCTCCATGAATGGAGTTTCTTTTTCCTCCAATCCTATGGAATTCCTGTGATCAAACTCCACTGGCCTCAAAGCCAGATTCCCCCAGGGCTCCTCCTCCCATTGTCAGATGCCAGCCTGGTAACCCTGACTTGTGCTCAAGGCTTTCACTCCCAAGTCAGAACTTCTCTGGTGTTATTATTTTCCAGTTTATGGGTCGCCCACCCAGCAGGTATGGGATTTGATTTTATCAAGAGTGTGCCCCTCCTACTGTATTGCTGTGGCTTCTTCTTTGTCTTTGAGTGTAAGGTATCTTTCTTGGTAGATTCCAGCATATTTTTGTTAATGATTTTTCAGCAGCTAGTTGTGATTTCAGTGTTTTTGTTTGAAGAGGTAGCTCACATCTTTCTGCTCTGCCATCTTGCTGGCAAGCCCCCTGAAAAATCATCTTTAATATTCTAAACAATCCACAGCAAAAGTCCTTTATGTTCCATTCCAAGTCTCAGAGTCTAAATATATTTAGTACATGGGGTAAAAGATAACTTTATCTATCTACTATAGCCTTGGTTATCAAATGTGTGTGAAAAGGAAGAAGTGGGGGTAATAGTGAGAAAAGAGTTTGATGAGTCATGTTTATTTGAAAGATCAATTCTAATTCAATTAAGTGGAGAGAAAAAGAACAATCAGTTGAATATAATACTATCTTACTAAAAAAAATGACGGAATTAATAAAAATTAAGTATTTTTCATGGGCTTCCGTGGTGACTCAACTGGTAAAGAATCTGCCTGCAATATAGGAGATATGAGTTCAATCCCTGGATTGGGAAGACCCCCTGGAGAACGGAAAGACTACACACTCCAGTATTCTGGCCTGGAGAATTCCATGGACTGTGTAGTCCATGGGATTGCAAAGAGCTGGACATGACTGAGCGACTTTCATTTTACTTTATAAGTACTTAGCATAGCATTTGCCATAGTAGACAATCAGCAGTAAAACTCCTACCTTCACTTTCCCTTCTCTAAATTCTAAATATAGTTTCCAAAACTTGGCCAGAGGTAAGACGTTTCAACTCTACTGGAAAAATAAACAAAAAATGTGAAATTCATAACTTTGTGATAGTTGCAATATCACAGAAGACAAAAGAAATAATGCAAAAAACTCTTGCACAGAATATTATTCTGTTTAACAAGCAAAGTAAAACAGGCTTAAGTCAAAGGTACAGGAACTGAGTAGGAGTGACAAGGTTGACTTGGAGTTCATGATAATAAGCAAAGATAAAGCTAGATGTGGTTAAACATATAAATAGTGTAATGAAGTGAGAGTATGTGACTTTGGAGTCAGCCAGATGTGGAGAATTTATTTAACCTCTCTTGTAATAAATTTAAAGGTTAAATTTATTTTATCTTTCTTCATCAATGAAAGAAGAATACCAACTTTTAAGAGTACCAACTATAAGGATTAAATGAGATGCCGTTGGTAAAAGCTAGGTAATACCTAGCAAATACTAGTGACTCAATTTATTTTACTTTCCCTTCAGGTTAGGAACATAAAGAAAAGATTAGTATGGCACCATGATAAAAGATTTGGGAAAGAATGTGGCTTATTTAAAAGATTCCGGAAAATGGCACTGGGGCTACACAATTGCAATTGATCCATGAGAAAAACAAAACTATTCAAAGAAATGCTGCAGTTGTTCACTGAGCTGTTTGATCAGTCTAAATTTTATATGGGCATGAATAATTTGGAAGAGGGACACAAAACCGAGAACACAAACAAAAGTTTGGCATTAACCTAGGAGTTATTTGAAGAGATGAGCACTCAAAATGATCTGAGACATGGTGGGTGAAGCAGTCAAACAGAAAAGAAAACAAGACTTTTAGATCCATTCTCAGCAAGATGCCTACCTAACAAGGAAGAAAGGGATGTGCCTGATGCTTAGGGGAAAGAATCTTGGAACATCAGATATCTGGGAGGATGCAAACCAATAATCACCTTCAGGAATGTGAATAGCCTTCAAACTAAGTGTGGAAAAACAGGATAAAGAGGAATTATACCTTAGGTTAAGAAAGGAAAAAGTTGAGAAGTAACATCCCATTTTAACTTATTCTTAAATAGATATTTATCCTCTACCAGGCATGTAGAAATGTGCTGTTAATAAAATAGAAACAAGGCAGATATAGTTGCTGTTTCTGTGGAGCTTATAATCTAGTAGAAAAACAAAAGATAAACCATCACATAGATAACTGTCTGAAAACTGCCTGGCTAAAAACATTTCAAAATTCTTTTTTTTTTTTTTAATTTTATAAAGGCAATATATGTGTATACTGTGTATTAAAAAGAAACAGAAAATAAATAAAACATGTCCTGAGACACACCCCATAATCAATGACATTAAAGTTTCTCCAACAAAATGTAGGAATAATCATCAGAAATCAGATTAAAAAATATAAATATCATTATAGTTTACGTATACAGAAATAGGGCTTGCCTTTTGGCTCAGATAGAAAAGAATCCACCTGCAAAGCAGGAGACTTGGGTTCAGTCCCTGTATTGGGAAGATTCCCCGGAAAAGGAAATGGCTACCCACTCCAGTATTCTTGCCAGGACAAGAATTACATGGACAGAGGAGCCTTGCAGGCTACAGTCCACAGGGTCACAAAGAGTCAGACACAGCTGAGCAACTAAGTGACGCATGATATAGAAATAAAAGATAAATGGAATAGATAGAATAAGCATTTTATTGTTAATTCTAAATTTTTAAAGTTTTATACATATATATATTCAAACTAATTAAACTCGTGCTTTATATTCCATAAATGTTTACAGTATCTAAATGCATGAGAGCCTTAAAGAAAGGGCTACATTCTGCTACCCTTCACATTAAGAATATGCCATTTTGGCGTAAGGATTATTTTGAAATGTAGGCAGTTAAGGAGAAAAAGATACAAGAACAACCTTCTACCCTCTATTTGTTTAAAGGCAGAACATAAATTTGTAAAGGTGTCCTCCCTTGCCTCTCTGCCATGAAGGACAAAAGCTAATCTTATCAGCCCAAGGACTGCACCAAAGGAATTTGCCTAACAAACTTCAGTAAACAGCCTTTATCTTTGATTAGTTCCGCCATATATCTACCTTCCCATAATTTGCCAAGTTCAAAACTGAAAATCCTTTGCCATATCAATTTCCTAAAAAATTATTATTTTGCTGTTGTTATAAAAGCCTGAGTTCTAACTACCCCCTTTGAGTTACTCATCTCTGAGAGTTCCCATGTTCCTCTTTGTTTTTTCTAGTTAATTTGTCTTTTGCCAGTATAACTTACAGGGAACCAGCCAATAAATCTAAGATGAGTAAAGAGAAAATATATTTTTCCTCTCCTTCAAGTGTCACAGTTGTTCATTAATATTAGTTTGGAGTGGGACAGAGTAAAACTCTTGTAGTCAAAAGGCTGAATGCCTGAGAGAAATTAAATGTCAGAGTGTTTATTTTTATAAGAAGTTAGAGAGATTTGTGTCTAGAAGTGATAAAATTTCAGATTTTTTCCCCCAGGTTAGCTTTCTTGCAGTGATCTTACAGTGCTAAAAAATATTTCCTGTCCACATAATAACACACTTGACGACACCAAATCCTTTGACTGTGTGGATCACAACAAACTGGAAAATTCTGAAAGAGATGGGAATACCAGACCACCTGACCTGCCTCCTGAGAAATCTGTATGCAGGTCAAGAAGCAACAGTTAGAACTGGACATGGAACAACAGACTAGTTCCAAATCAGGAAAGCAGTACATGAAGTTTATATATTGTCACCCTGCTTATTTAACTTATATGCAGAGTACATCATGAGAAATGCCAGGCTGGATGAAGCACAAGCTGGAATCAAGATTGCCAGGAGAAATATCAATAACCTCAGATTTGCAGATGACATCACCCTTATGGCAGAAAGCAAAGAAGAACTAAAGAGTCTCTTGATGAAAGTGAAAGAGGAGAGGGAAGAAGTTGGCTTAAAACTCAACATTCAGAAAACTAGGATCATGGCATCCCATCCCATCACTTCATGGCAAATAGATGGGAAAGAGTGAGAGACTATTTTCTTGGGCTCCAAAATCACTGCAGATGATGAGTGCAGAGTGCAGCCATGAAATTAAAAGACACTTGCTGCACCTTGCAAGAAAAGCTGTGACCAACCTAGACAGCATATTGAAAAGCAGAGACATTACTTTGTCAACAAAGATCCATCTACTCAAAGCTATGATTTTTCTAGTAGTCATGTATGGATGTGAGAGTTGGACTATAAAGAAAGCTGAGCACCAAAGAATTGATGCTTTTTAACTGTGGTGTTGGAGAAGACTCTTGAGAGTCCTTGGACTGTAAGGAGATTCAACCAGTTCATCCTAAAGGAAATCAATCCTGAATATTCTTTGGAAGGACTGATGATGAAGCTGAAACTCCAATAATTTGGCTACCTGATGCAAAGAACTGACTTTGAAAAGACCCTGATGCTGGGCAAGATTGAAGGCAGGAGGAGAAGGGAACAACATAGGATTAGATGGTTGGATGATATCACCGATTTGAGGGACATGAGTTTGAGCAAGGTCTGGGGGTTGGAGATGGACAGGGAAGCCTGGCATGCTGCAGTCCATGGGGTCACAGAGTTGGACACAACTGAGCGACTTAACTGAACTGAATCTCAAAACTTCCAAATATCTCCTGCTGGCTTTCTCAGTCCTCAGCATCTTCACTTGATGTGTGCCTACAGCATTGCCTTCTAGGAGATTTATTCCTTTATACTATTGATGTTCTCTCATGGGTTATGTGTAAGGTTTTTGTCAGAACAGAGCCCTAGTCCATCAGCATTATAAACTTGCTCAGGAAGCAGGGTTTTTTCCACAGATAATCTGTCACATCCATCAATGTGACTTTCAGCTGCATCATAATTCATGCAAACCTCTTTCCAACAGATTTTTTTGAAAGTTTATGCCATGACATTCTTAAATTTTGTTTAGACAGCTTTCTAAATATTCCTTTCATCTTCAATTTTCTATTTTGCGTGTTTCATTCTAGTTTGTTCATGACTAATAAACTAGTTAAAGGGAAAGTATTGGAGGAACAAGTTGGTGGAGGAGCAGGTGGACTGGGAGTACATCTCTCTCCATGGATACACCAGGAATACAGCTTCAGACACAGAAGTGCATGCAGAACACCAGGTGAGGGTGGACAGGAGTACATGACCTGTGGAAAAGAATATATAGAACCATGCAAAACTCAGTAGGATGAAGGAACTAGGGGAAAAACAGGAGTGTTAGTAGGAATGGACAAGCCTTCCGCAGGTGGGGGAACTGAAGCAGGGGCCCGATCCTCACATCAGGGCAACTCTCTGAGTTAGAGAGTAACATTTAAGGCTGAGAGTGAAACAACTGATCTGTGGCAGCCTAAATGTAATGAGAATCAGACAGTCCTTGCCACATCCATACATATCTGGGACAGGGATGCAGATCCCCTGGAAGGCATAGTGGCTAGGAGCTGGAATTTAGGGATTGTGGAGCAATCCCAGGGCCAGGGCTGCTGTTGACTACAGAGAGAGAGATCAAGGGGATGTAAGGGAGAAGATTGTGGTGGGAAATACCTGTGGAGGAAAGCCAGGAAGCCATGCAAGCAAAGTAATACTATTGAGTCACGTGTAGGGGGTGGAGCCATCACCGTAGCCTCTCTCTCCCCACATGCCAGCATCGGCAGCTGAACAATAGAGAGGCTGGCCCATGAAATGTCTGACGCATTGAACTACAGAGTGGGTCCCCACCCAGTGTGCCCCTTTAAGTGCCCGATGCGACAATTTACAGAGTAGGACTCTAGCTGGGGGGGGCCCTCTATGTGCCTGATGTGCCAAACATCAGAGAAGGACCCCAAGCAAGAGAGCCTCTAAAAGCCTGTACAGGTGGAGCTATGGAGAAACACTGGCCAAAGAGGCCTTCTGATCGCCGGCTACAAGAGGCTTGAAAAAAGACTCTGATAGGGCCATAACTCCTGCAGTGGAGCAGTCCGTGTCCCTGAACACTTGGTACCACCTGGATCCCTGCTAGCCAAGCAGCTGTGCCACCTTCATGCTCAATTATCACTGAGGCAGAGCTGCCACAGGCAAAAAAAAAAAAAAAAAAAAAGTCTTGCATCTGTGCACACAGGGGTGCTTCAGTGGTGTCCAACTCTTTGCAACCCTGTAGACTATGGCCTGCCCGGCTTCTCTGTCAGGGGATCCCAAGCAAGAATACTGGAGCATATTGCCCAACACTGGTTGCCATACCCTTCTAGAGCACTATATTTCCTGTTTCCCTAGGCAACTCCCCTGAGTACGTGGTGCTACCAGAACCCCTGAGACTCAAGCAGCTGCACCACCTCCACACCTGGGCCTCACAGGGGCAAACCCAAATCCTCCAGGGCACTCTCAGGAGCAAACCCCAGTGAATGACTCACATACAGAGGTGGAAACAAAAGCGCAATTGAAACCCAAGGGCAGTGTGACTAAGGAAGAAGACCCCAAACCTTACCACCAGCTGTGAAAGCTGTAGATTAAATCCACAGGATCAACTAGGCAGACTTTGTGTCCATGGAATATATATAAGGACATCGAGAGCTCCCACAAAAGAAAATGCACTAGCTCTGATAGCTATGGATATTGAAGGCAAGAACACACAGGAGTATGATCAGATTAGAATCTGAGATGCCCCACAGCAGGCCCAGAGATCAGCACGGTGTTGGAGGGCATCCTAGGGAGGTGAGGTGGACAGTGACTCACAGCGAGGGAAGGACTCTGAGAGCAGTGACTCAAGAAAAACATTTAGTATTCTTATGCTTTGACTTGCTCTGTGGATTCTTCTGGATTTTTTTTTCTATTTTTTCCCCTTCCCCCCCCACCCCGTTGCAATTGTCAATTTTATTGGCACTATGACATTTAATTAAGCTTTTGAACTTTTTCTATTCTCAGTCACTTTTTTTTATTATTATAATAAACCTCTGCCTCTGTGTTGGGATTTTGCACTTCTCTGGCATTTCCCTTTTTTTTACCTTTTCTCTTTTTCATAGTTTTAATTATTTTTAAACCTATTATGTTTTTTCTGCATCTGTTCCTTTGTTTACCTTTCCTACTGGTCTTTTCCCTTTGCAGTTAATCTTTAATGTATATAAATCTTCTTCACCTACCTCTATTTAACTTTGCATATCTAGTCTTTCTTTCTGTTCTTTCTTTCCTTTCCTCTCAACATATTTGTTGGTTTTATTTTCATTGTTTTATTCCCCACTCGGCACCTTGTTGAGTTTTGTTTTCCAGTTTGTGCTTTAGTTAGTTTTATTCTTAACTGATAGATATAATTTTTGGTTTCCTTTGTTCACCAGGTCAATCTACTGTACTTTATTTTTGTTGGACTGTTTTGACTTTGCTTATGGGTGTATGTGTATAAGTGTATATTCCATTATTTTAATTATTATTTGCCTGATTTTGTAACTGCCATTTGTCTGGAGTTCATCTTTGGTTTCTCATTTAGGAGTATTTATTTTAACCTCACTTAATGCCATAACAAACCACTTGTGGAATCTTTGTTCCTGACCAGAGATCAAGACCTGAGCCTTTGGAGTTGGAGCCCTGACTCCAAGACCCTAGACTACCAGAGAATTAACCCTAGGGAGCATCAAATAGTGAGAACTCACACAAAGGAAACCACTTGAATACAAGACCCAGCATCTCTCAACCACCAGTGGCACCCTGTGCAGGTTGCCTCATCTGAACAACAAGCAAAACAAAATTACAAACCCAACCATCAGCAGACAGGATTACCACCTCACTCAGCCTTGCACATCAGAGGAATAACAAACAAATAAACAACTACAACAACAAAAAACTCAGCACAAATCTCACCCTGTAGGAAGCTTACAAAAACCACTGGATCAATCTTAGGAGGGCAGAAACCAAAAGGAAGAAAGAATGTAACATTGAAAACTGGGAAAAGGAGACCTCAAACACAACAAGTTAAAAAAAAAAAAATGAAAAGGCAGAGAAATACTATACAAATGAAGGAACAAACTAGAAACACTAGAAGTCCAAATAAATGAAGAGGAAATAGGCAAACTACCTGAAAAAGAATTCAGAATAATGATAGTAAAGCTAATCAGAAACCTTGAAAATGCAGAATGGAGAAAATGCAAGAATCAATTAACAAAGACCTAAAAGAATTAAAGAATAACCATACAGAGACAAACTGCACAATAACTGAAATTAAAAATACTCTAGAAGGAACCAATAGCAGAATATCTGAAGCAGTAGAACAAATCAGTGAGCTGGAAGATAAAAAGGTGGAAATAACTTCTGAAGAACAGAATAAAGTAAAAAGAATGAAAAGAGCTGAGGGTAGTCTCAGAGACCTCTGGGACAATATCCAAAGCACCAACATTCAAATTATAGGGGTTCCAGAAGAAGAAGAGAAAAAGAAAGGGTATGAGAAAAATTTTGAAGAGATTATAGTTGAAAATTTCCCCAACATGGAAAAGGAAATAGTCTATCAAGTCCAAGAGGCACAAAGAGTCCCATACAGGATTAAACCCAAGGAGAAAAATGCCAAGACACATACTAATCAAATTAACAAAGGCTAAACACAAAGAAAGAATATTAAAAGCAGCAAGGGGAAAGCAACAAGTAACATACAAGGGAAACCCCTATACGCTTAACAACTGATCTTCCAGCAGAAACTCTGCAGGCCAGAAGGGAATGACAGGATATATTTAACATACTGAAAGGGAAAGATCTACAACCAAGATTACTCTGCCCGACAAGGATCTCATTCAAAATTGATAGGGAAATAAATAGCTTTTCAGACAAGTAAAAGTTAAGAGAATTCATTACCACCAAACCAGCTTTACAACAAATGCTAAAGGGACTTATATTGTCAAGAAATACAAGAGAAGAAAAAGATCTACAAAAACAAATCCCAAACAATTAAGAAAATGGCAATAGGAACATATATATCAATAATTACCTTAAATGTAAATGGATTAAATGCTCCAACCAAAAGACACAGACTAGCTGAATAGATGCAAAAACAAGACCCATACATATGCTGTCTACAAGAAACCCACTTCAGACCTAAAGACACATATAGACTGAAAGTGAGAAGATGGAAAAATATATTCCATGCAAATGGGAAGCAAATGAAAGCTGGAGTAGCAATCCTCATATCAGACAAAATAAACCTTAAAATAAAGAATATTACAAGAGATAAGGAAGGACACTATGTAATGATCAAGGGATCAATCCAAGAGGAAGACATAACAATTGTAAATATCTATGTACCCAAAATAGGAGCTTCTGAAAACATAAGACAAACACTAACAGATATAAAAGGAGAAATTGACAGTAACACAATAATAGTAGGACACTTTAATACCCAACACACACCAATGTACAGATCATCAAAACAGAAAATTAATAAGGAAACACAAGTCTTAAATGATACATTAGATGAGATGATATCTTCAGGACATTCCATCCAAATGCACAAGAATACACCTTCTCAAGTGCACATGGAACATTCTCCAGGATAGACCACATCTTGGGTCACAAATCAAACCTTAGTAAATTTAAGAAAATTGAAATCATATCAAGCATCTTTTCCAACCACAACACTATGAGTCTAAATGTCGATTACAAGATAAAAATTGTAAGAAACACAAACACACATGGAAATTAAGCAATATGTCTCTAAACAACCAACAGGTTACTGAAGAAATCAAGAGGGAAATCAAAAAACTTCTAGAAACAAATGACAATGAAAATACGACAACTCAAAACCTATGGGATGCAGCAAAAGCAGTTCTAAGAGGGAAGTTTATAGCAATACAATCCTACCTCAAGAAATAAGAAAAACATCAAATAGACAACCTAATTTTACACCTAAAACAACTGGAAAAAGAAGAACAAAAAAACCCAAAATTAGTAGAAGAAAAGAAATCATAAGATCCGAGCAGAAATAAATGAAAAATAAAGGAAAGAAACAATAGTAAAGATAAATAAATAAAACCAAAAGATGGTTCTTTGAGAAAAATAAGCAAAATTGACAAACCTTTAGCCAGATTCAAGAAAAAAAAGAGAGAAGAATCAAATCAACAAAATTAGAAATGAAAAAGGAGAGATTACAACAGACAATGCAGAAATACAAAGGATTTTAAGGGACTGTCATGAACAACTATGTGGCAATAAAATGGATAACCTGGAGGAAATGGACAGATTCTGGGAAAAGTTCAATCTCCCAAGACTGAAACAGGAAGAAATAGAAATTATGAACAATATAATTACAAGCACTGAAATTGAAGCTGTGATAAAAAAAATCTCCCAAAAAACAAAAGCCCAGGACCAAGTAGCTTCACAGGAGAATTCTATCAAACATTTAGAGAGGAGCTAATGCCTATCCTTCTAAAACTCTTCCAAAAAATTGCAGAGGAAAGAACACTTCCAAATTCATTCTACGAGGCTACCATCACCCTGATACCAAAACCAGACAAAAACAACATGCAAAAAGAAAACTACAGGCCAATATAATTGATGAACATAGATGCAAAAGTCCTCAACAAAATTTTAGCAAACAGAATTCAACAACACATCAAAAAGTTCAGACACCATGATCAAGTTGGGTCTATTCCAGGGATGCAAGCCTTGTTCAGTCTATGCATATCAATCAATGTGATATGCCATATTAACAAATTGAAAGATTAAAAACCATATGATCATCTCAATAGATGCAAAAAAAAAAAGCATTTGACAAAATTCAGCACCCATTTATGATTAAAACTCTTCAAAAAAAGGGCATAGAAGGAACCTACCTCAACAGAGCACAGACCATATATGATAAGCCTACAGCAAATAGTATTCTCAATGGTGAAAACCTGAAAGCATTGCCCCTAAGATCAGGAACAAGACAAGGGTGTCCACTTTCACCACTATTATTCAACATAGTTCTGGAAGTCCTAGCTACAGCAATCAGAGAAGAAAAAAAAATAAAAGGAGTCCAGATCAGAAAAGAAGAAGCAAAGCTGTCACTGCAGATGGCATGATACTGTACATAGAAAACCCTAAAGATAGTATCAGAAAATTACTAGAGCTAATCAGTGAATTTAGCAAAGTTGCAGGATACAAAATCAATACACAGAAATCACTTGCATTTCTGTATACTAACAATGAAAAATGAGAAAGAGAAATTAAGGAATCAATCCCATTCACCATTGCAACAAAAAGAATTAAATATCAAGGGATAAACTTACCTAAAGAGACAAAAAAAACTGTACACAGAAAATCATACGACACTAATGAAAGAAATAAAAAATGACATAAACAGATGGAGAGATATTCCATGTTCCTGGGTAGAAAGAATCAATATTGTGAAAATGACTATAGTACCACACACAGTCTACAGATTCAATGTGATCTCTATCAAATTTTCAATGACATTTTTCACAGAACTAGAACAAAAAATTTCACAATTCATATGGAAACACAAAAGGCCCTGAACAGCCAAAGCAGTCTTGAGAAAGAAGAATGGAGCTGGAGGAATCAACCTTCCTGACTTCAGATTATCCTACAAAGCTGCTGTCATCAAGACAGTATGGTACTGGCACAAAAACATATATATAGACCAATGGAACAAGATAGAAAGCCCAGAAATAAAGCCATGCACCTATGAGTACCTTATTTTTGACAAAGGAGGCAAGAATATACAGTGAGGCAAAGACAGCCTCTTCAATAAATGGTGCTGGGAAAACTGGACAGCTACATGTAAAAGAATGAAATCAGAACCCTTCCTAACACCATACACAAAGATAAACTCAAAATGGATTAAAGACCTAAATGTAAGACCAGAAACTATAAAACTCTTAGAAGAAAACATAGGCAGAACATTCAATGACATAAATCAAAGCAAGATCCTCTATAACCCACCTCCTAGAGTAGTGAAAATAAAAACAAAATTTATCAAAGGGACCTGATTAAACTTAAAAGCTTTTGCACAGCAAAGGAAACTATAAGCAAGGTGACAAGGTAACCCTCAGAATGGGAGAAAATAATAGCAAATAAAATAACTGAAAAAGGATTAATTTCCAAAATATACAAGCAGCTCATACAACTCAATACCAGAAAAACAACCCAATCACAAAGTGGGAAAAATACCCAAACATGCATTTCTCCAAAGAAGACATACAGATGGCTAACAAACACATGAAAAATGCTCAACATCGCTCATTATTAAAAAAAGGCAAATCAAAGCCACAATGAGATTTCACCTCACACTGGTCAAAATGGCCATCATCAAAAAGTTTACAAACAATAAATTCTGGAGAGGGTGTGAAGAAAAGAGAACGTTCTTGCACTGTTGGTGGGAATGTAAATTGATACAACCACTATGGAAGACGGTATGGAGATTCCTTAAAAAAACTAGGAATAAAACCACCATATGACCCAACAATCCCACTCCTAGGCATATACCCTGAGGAGACCAAAATAGAAAAAGACACATGTATCCCATTGTTCGTTGCAGCACCATTTACAATAGCTAGAACATGGAAGCAACCTAGATGTCCATCGAAAGATGAATGGATAAAGAAGTGTGGTACATATACACAATGGAATATTACTCAGCCATAAAAAGAAACACATTTGAGTCAATTCTAATGAGGTGGAGGAACCTAGAACCTATTATACAGAGTGAAGTAAGTCAGAAAGAGAAAGATAAATATTATATCCTAACACATAGAAATCCAGAAAATGGTACTAGAAATCAAGAAAAATGATACTGAAGAATTTATTTCCTGGTCATCAGTGGAGAAACAGACATGGAGAATACTTTTATGGACATGGGGAGAGGGGAGGAGAGGGTGAGATGTATGGAAAGAGTAGCATGGAAACCTACATTACCATATGTAAAATAGAGAGCCAATGGGAATTTGCTGTATGGCTCAGGAAACTCAAGTGGGGGCTCTGTGTCTACCTGGAGGGATGGGATGGGGAGGGAGATGGGGGGGTGGTTCAGAAGGGAGGGAATATATATATGCCTATGACGGATTCATGTTGAGGTCTGACAGAAGACAACAAAAATCTATAAAGCAATTATTCTTCAATTAAAAAAAATAATTTTTTTTAAAAGGGAAAGTATTAGTCACTTAGTCACATCTGATTCTTTGAAACCCCATAGACCATAGTCTGCCAGGCTCCCCCTTTCCATGGAATTCTCCAGGCAAGAATGCTAGAGAGGATAGCCATTCCCTTCCCCAGGGGATCTTCCTCAACCAGGGATTGCATTTGGGTCTCCTGCATTGCAGGCAGATTCTTTACTGTCTAAGCCACCAGGGAAGCCCTATAAACCAGTTAATACCTATAGTTGTCTAATGTCAAACTCACTTGATGCACAAATGGTTAAGATATTTTAGGTTTTGCCATATGCATTTTATTTTATTAGTTTTTATTTATCATGGTCATTAAAATCCTTCAGCAACTTGTCTTTCTGTATTTTTTAGTCTTATATAGTACCTTACTATTCAATAATATGCTTCATAGCTGTACCACACTGAAGCATCTACAGTAACTCCAATCTCTATGTGACTGATATTGACAGATGCTACCTTTCTTCTTCTCACTGTTAATCATGTCACTTAATGTAATTACACACAAAATCACAAAATAGAAAAAAGAATGCAACAAAATATTCATTCTCAACAAAAGCATCTGTTATATACTAGTAGCCCTGAGTCAAAACTAATGGCTTATATCAGTTAAGGTTAAAAGAGGAAGTTAGCACAAACTTTAAGAAAAAATTTAAGTGGTTCAAAGCCTTTTAGGTCTTGGGATTTAGGGATGCTATGGGATCTTTTAACCAAGCTGTTTATGTATCTAGGTCTACATGAATTATATCTTTTCAGCTGAAATAATTTCAGTGTCATCTATGTCACTATTTAGGATATTTGAAAAATTATAATTATTTATAATTAGGACTATAAATGTGCAAAAGTGTCAATCTCCAAAAGGAGGGAAAATATATTACAGAAAAGAATTTTGAACGTCTACCCTTGACCACACTCTCAGTCTTCTGAGGACCAAAAAGTCCATCATCTCAGGGGATGCTGGAGCAGAAGCTGATTTGCTCATGAGGTTGTTTTGGACTCATTGCCAACTGAATGCTCCCTTCACTCTGCCCACTGTCTTGCTTCTGTCATTTCCTAGATGTGGACACTCTATTCTCCTAAATCTTCAACCTCTTACAAACCACTGCATCCTTTTTGCAGTCCAGGTTATTCCTTTCTTTACTATTCATGTGTTTCAGACTGAATGATTACTGCTTAGCCCAAGGACTCTTCTTATATGATTTGTCCCCCATTAACAGACCAAGACTTGAAGCCCATTGTGCCCTGACCCTACCCCTCCATCTAGGCTGCAGCTTCCAGTTGGTCCTATGTCAGAAAGCAAACACAAGTGTGCTCAGGTACTCATACCAAACTCCCTTCACCCCTCTACCCTGCTTCTTTCTTTGGATTGCTGTGGCATTTAAGGTGGTAGATCAAAGAACTGTCATGAAAATCAATGAACAGATTCATCTAAACCATCTTATAGAATAAAAGAGTAAAATACATATTCAATAATTGTCTCCTTTATGGGCGTTCACATGCTACCCAGTTTAAAGTAACAACTGGAGCCCTAAAAATGTGGCTGCCCATGTTTATATCAATAACTTAAGCAAGAACATAAAAACAACATTTATAAAGAGTGCAAATGATACTGCTTACAGGACATGACAAAGTAAAGATTGGGCTGAAGTAATAAAATAACATCTAGTGAGGATAAATGTTAATGTTATTTGGTTCCAAAAATATGTATAAACTCATTAATATAAAAAAATAATTTAGCCCAGGCCCCATCAGGCAACTTAATTCCCTTAACAGTATCTTCTGTCAGTAATTTTTCCACTATTTAAACCATTGCTCACTATTGCCCAAAACAGCCTATGCCACTTTTGAAAAAAATCTGATAATAGAATTCTTCCTATTATTGCACTAAATTTTGCCTTGTTTTAACAGATAGTAGTTTAACTTCTACCTTTGGATATCAACCATTCAGAGGTTTAAAGAGAGCTCTCAGAAGAAAAAGCTATCACATCACTTTTTCTTTATGCTTCTTCCCACTTCCTTTGACAGTTCCTCATCAGACATCTCCTTAAATCCCCTAAGTATTATTGTCCTTCGCCCCAGATACTAAAGTATATCAACAAGTCTCAAAGTTCAGGATGCCGAAATGAACACATCAAGAGGACATGCTTGCCAGTTAAGCCAGGAGCTGGACTTGGACACTGGGAGTCTCCTTCCCCATCCTCTCGTCCTTCCCCATCCCCTTGTCCTTCCCCATCCCCTTGTCTGACCACTGATCCCAGAGTCAGAGCTGTTTCAAGAATGCAGCCTTGAGAGAGTAATGTGTTTTGAGACCATCCAGTGACTGAACCCTTTTAAGACCTCTCTGGAAGCAGAAGTGTTAGTTACTTCAGTCGTGTCCAACTTTTTGTGACCCCATGGGCTGTAGCCTGCCAGGCTCCTCTGTCCATGAATTCTGCAGGCAAGAATGCTGCAGTGGATTGCCATGTCCTCCTCCAGGGAACCGTCCCCACCCAGGGATTGAACCTCTTATGTCTTCTGCTTTGGCAGGTGGGTTCTTTACCACCAGCACCACCTGGGAAGAGGCATGGGAAGGCCTTTCTATAAACTTCTAAAATACTATTCCTCTTGTGCCCACCTAAGACAAGCCTTGTATGTAAATTCCTTTTCTTATTGAAACTGCCCTTTGCCCATCTGGAGGGGTCTTCCTCTTTCTTGTCACATCCTTGCTGTCTGTCTATGTGGATCAGTTTCAGATTTCACCTGGAGAACTCTCAAGGTTATGAACAAATACAGATACTTCAGGTGGAAGCTTATAAGAACATAAGAGCACATAAACCACATCATCTCCAATACTTGATCTATTAATATAATCTTGCTTCCCTGGTGGCTCAGAGCTTAAAGCATCTGCCTGCAATGCGGGAGATCTGGGTTCGATCGCTGGGTTGGAAAGATCCCCTGGAGAAGGAAATGGCAACCCACTCCAGTATTCTTGCCTGGAGAATCCCATGGATGGAGGAGCCTGGTAGGCTACAGTCCATGGGGTTGCAAAGAGTCGGACACAACTGAGTGACTTCACTTTCACTATGACACATAAGGGCAGGGTAGGAAAGACCTAGTTGGTAAGTCACTTTAATTGTGTCCAACTCTTCATGACCCTATGGACTGTAGCTCCTGGGATTCTCCAGGCAAGAATATTGGAGTAGATTGTCAATGCCCTTCTCCAGGGGATCTTCCTGACCTAGGTATCAAACCCACAACTCTTACATCTCCTGCAATGGTAGGGAAGTTCTTTACCCCTAGCACCCTCTGGAAAGCCTATATATAAATGAAAGTGTCTGAAGTTCTTGACTGACTTCAAGCTTACTATGGGCCAATTCTATGATACAGCTAATCAAACATTTAAGCAAATTCAATGGCTTTAGTAGAGGTATGATATCTAGGACTTTAGTTCAGTTCATTTCAGTCGCTCAGTCATGTCTGACTCTTTGCGACCCCATGGACTGCAGCACACCAGGCCTCCCTGTCCGTCACCAACTCCCAGAGCTCACTCAAACTCATGTCCATTGAGTCGGTGATGCCATGCAACCATCTCATCCTCTGTTGTCCCCTTCTCCTCCCACCTTCATCTTTCCCCAGCATCAGGGTCTTTTCAAATGAGTCAGCTCTTCGCCTTAGGTGGCCAAAGTGTTACAGTTTCAGCTTCAACATCAGACCTTCCAATGAATATTTAGGACTGATTTCCTTTAGGATGGACTAGTTGGATCTCCTTGCAGTCCAAGGGACTCTCAAGAGTCTTCTCCAACACCACAGTTCAAAAGCATCAATTCTTCAGTGCTCAGCTTTCTTTGTAGTCCACCTCTCACATCCATACATGACTACTGGAAAAACCATAGCCTTGACTAGACGGACCTTTGTCTAGGCCTTAGAAATCAATATTCTTATTACACACTGCATTGATTATACCATATCTGGAATACTGTTTCCATTCTTAGAAAATATTTACTTTTGGCATCTTGACAAAGTAGCATGTATTCAGAAAACAGTATCCAGGAAGTTAGGGCGGTCTCATAACTGTGTGATCTGAAGACCTGCTGATGTAACGTGGCATCTCGGGTCAGGAGAAAAAGAACTAACCAGGGATTGCTGCTGTTAAAACTCTGAAGTGTGAAACCTGGAAGACAGCCAGTCACTGTGATTGTTCCATGGAGCGGACTAGACAAATGGGTGAAAGCTATAGGGAGGCAGGATTTGGAATACTATCTACTTTGGCATGTGGTATATTCACAATCACTACAGGTATTCCATTAGAGGTGGATTTCTGTTCAGCAAGAATAATGATTCAGACATTAGGTGACAGTTTGAGTAAATCTCTAATTTCCCTTCAAACGCTAAGCTACAGTAATTTCTAATACCAAAATTCCCCACCAGTTGAAGAAAAAAAAAAATGGGCATACTGGTAGTGAGATAATGTAGAGGCAGAAGAAGAAAACTGTAAGTGCATCAAGCAACACTCTTGTGAGACAGAGAAGAAGGACTTGCCTATAGCATTAGTGCATCATTTCCCTGATGGCTCACATGGTACAGAATCTGCCTGTAATTCAGGAGACCTGGGGTTCAGTCCCTGGGTTGGGAAGATCCCTTGTAGAAGGGAATGGCTACCCACTCCATTATTCTTGCCTGGAGAATTCCATAGACAGAGGAGCCTGGTGGGCTACAGTCCATGGGGTTGCAAAGAGTCAGACACGACTGAACAACACTTTCACTATTTTTACCCCTGGTCCGCTGTGATGCTTACCTCTGGCAGGTCATTTCCTACCAACCTGAGGCCACTCTGCCCTGTACCTCCTGTGTCTGCTTCTCCCAGAAGCTTCAACTGCAAGAAGCAGCAGGGAAGGGGGTTTAATTCTCTCCATTAATTATCTTACGTTCTAGCCTCCGAAGGCCCTTTTGAAAGTGTTTTTTCTACATTAAAGTATAATTTTTGATGAAATATTAGATGTCATTTAAATCACTAAGAAAAATTATGTATGTTAATATACATCCATACATGCATTTAATCAAGCATATACAAACATTTATTTCAAGTGTCACTCTTAACTCATTTCTCAAAGCAGGCAAAAGGTGAGACTTTTCATTTATCTGCTCTTATTTAGTAAGTTAGAAATTAAATTAGTAAAAATGTAAGTTAGGTGTAATAAAGATGCAAGATTCTAAGTAGATGATAAATTGGTAGGCCAGTGAAGAATAAAAGTTCTGAGAGACACTTGTGAACCTAACGATCACTATGATTTGTAATAATTTAAAGATATTAGGTATTAAAGAAGTATTACAGTTAGTATTTGATGTTCCTATTCTTTTATAAAAACTTACAGTTTGCTTGGTGAAAAGCAAGAACTATAGGTGTTTCTTTCTTCTTTCCAGAAGGAAAACAACAACAACAAAAAAGTAGTTGGTGGATTTAACATTAGATAATTTAAGAGTTTCCATAAAGTGAGAAAGGCTGAAGTCATTATTGTAAGTGGCCTTCCTCTCTCTCACCATTTTAACCATGTCTTGGTATGTAATTACTAATAACAAGGAGACTATAAGTATCCTCAAGCACTATTCACATAGAAGGAAGTGCTTATGGGTGGAGGTCTGTGGTACTTGGCCACCAATTTCCCAAAAGTAGTGTTGGTGAGAAATGGAGAGATAAGATGGTTGAACACAGAACTCAAGGTATGATTTTCATGCTCTGGCAGCTCTGCTTCCCTTATTTAAGGCAACGACAAAGAAAAATGCCATTACACTGCTACATGCCTCTTGAGTAACAGGTGCTCTGTCTCTAGATGAACAATAATGATGCCCCAAGAATTAAATAATGACAACACTACATGATAGTAAATAAGAAATGGAATGGAATGGGATAGCTATGAGTTAACTGTTACAAAACCTATGTGCTAATATTTTGTTTCTAAGATTATGCATCAATAGCTCACTCTCAGTTGAATAACTAAATGTGAATAAATTGTATTGGAATGCTAACTCACCAAACTAATTGTGTGCAATGACAAGGATTACGTGTTTTTGATATATTTGATAAAAACAGTGGAGCTAACTGATCATGTGGTTCCAATGAGCAGACATATTTCCAGAACAAACATGGCAAAGAGAAATAAGTATGTCTGTCTGATTAAGGACCTGTAACAAATTTGAAGATTGAGATGCTTCAGAGTGAAACTCATCATTTCGGTGACAGGTATGGCTGTGCATGCACTAGTTAAACATCTTAAATTACTGGGAATTGTTATGCATGGACTGCTTTTGCTAGTTCAGAATAGGATCGTCTTAGACATCTATGGCTAAAACTTAGAGATTGTTTTTTTAATACCAGTGATAAATAACTTTAAATATTTATAAGTGAATACAATTATTTTTATGAGCAATAAGAAAACAGGAAAGAGAAAGGGTTATCTACTAACATTCTGCTCAAAATTAGTAACATAAAAGCCTTATTTGCTACATAGGGTGACCAACAAGATAAGGTTTAGAGCTAAATTATGTTGTAAGTATGCTATATAACAGTATAGCATGTCCAGAGCATCAGTCTCCTCTACTGTACATTCCACTTTACCTGTTTTTTTTCCCCTTGTCTTCTCCAAGTCCTGAATGCTTCTGATGTGTGGCGGAATTTGTAATGTATTTCAAAGCCAGAAGCATGCATCTGCTCACTGAAGCACATTAGTGTCCTCAGAGTCGTTTATTACCTTTCAGTTCCCTTCTGAAACCATTGCCAAATATCCCTTCTAGCTCTTGACTTTTCAGCTCCACTTTGGCTTCTGCTAATTTCGTCCCAAGACAGAGACAGACCATGATCTAATGGTTAGAGCACGAAGTGTGGCATGGCCTCATTTGGTGTCTCTGGTTCCCACAAAGGGACTGATTCACCGCATGGCCCTGGGTGAGTTACTTAGCCTCCATTGCCCCTCATGAACCTGAGTCTTAATAACACCTACCTCACCAGGGGTTATGAGAATTCATTAATAAGCTATCATTATCGGTCTTCATTATGCACCTGTGTGCAACCCCAAACAATCCCTCTTGCTCTAATTGAGCAGTATAGTGTGTTTTTTCCTGTGGTTTTATTTTTTTTTATGTGTGGGGAGGAACCATTGCACACTCCCTCTGCTCCTGCCCGAGAAGGCCATTAGGACCAGACCACATACTTTATCTGGGTAATTCAGCCTCGTGGAATTTTTCAAGTCATACAGCAACCTAGATGTTGACACTGAGAAATTAAAATGATGATTATTAGGCTGGGTTCCCATCCATTGCAAAGTGACAGGCTCATTTTTCTCTCTTCACAACTGCCAGCTAGCTGGCCCCTTTGCTTCTCAAAGCAGCAAAGTTTTAAAGAAGCGAGGAACATTACCGGAGCCACAGTGCAATAACTCTAATAAACTGCACCTGTGGATGACTCGCTGGTTTATTTATATACTGTATCACAGGTCATTAACAGAAAATAACCCACTGAGATACAACATTCTTGTTTACAGTGAGGTTCTGGTGGTGACAGCAGGAATATAAAACACAAAATCAACAGGGAACACTGAACTAATAAAAAGACAAGGGTCTATAAAGCATAGGAAAAAAAACAAAGCCAACTGTGCAGGCAAAAATAAAATAAAATAAACTTCTATCGTAAAACAATCAAAAGCTATGGTATATTTATAGAGACCGGGGAACCCAAAGACCTACTGAGCTGGAATATTTATGGGTGTCAGATTCAAAGTCAGGAAATCTGTGTGCTGTTGGGAATGAAAGCTTGATAAGTTGGATGTATCCTTAGAAAAACAGACTTGTTTCTCCTGCTTTCAGTTGTCTTTATCAAACTTTCCAGCCAATAGGCTTTTAGCCATCTTAGTAATGATGTTCTGCAATTAACCTTTCAAAAAGTTAATGTATGTTGAGTTTAGAAAATGCTTGCCAAGAAATTCTTATTCTAAAAAGTAAAATTTCAACCGCACTTTCACTATCATGCCACTTCTCAACCTTTATTGCTAAGGATGGAACCTTTCTTTACAAGCAGTTGATCACTGGTAGCTAGTATAACCTTAAGTTTTATTGAGACCGTTTGCCTTGATAAAACTTCCCTAGCCCTGAATCACAGTATTTGATATTTTATACTTTGATTTTATATTTAAGGCTGTATCCCTCTACCATTCATCTCTTAAACACTAATACTTTTTAAGATGAAAGATGCAAAATTTACAACAAATGTTATTATAAAAAGCATTCAGGTGATTCTGGAAGAAAAGAAGAAGAAGAAAGAAAGAAAGGGATTAGGGAAGGATGGAGACAAGGGAGGGAGGAAGGAAGGAAAAAAGAGGGAGAGAGAGGAGGAGGGAGGGATGGCGGCAGGCAGATGAGTTGGACCCTTAAAAGCACATGTTTTGTTATCAGTCACTCCTGAGACTACTTTAACTATAGTCCTTTTGATGTGGATACAGTGACAGTGATACAAACAGCACGTAATTTAATCAAATCATCTACAGAGTTGCTGCACAATAATTCTCAACCATCCCATATCACAGCTGAAATTAGTCTTTTTGCTTCCAGGCTTCTGTGTTTTTGCCCTTCAACACAAGCCATCTAGTTTTGTAACAAATATTTATTTCTGCTGCATGCAAAACAAGTGAAAAGAATAAGATGAATCTCATCTTCTATGAACTTATCTATTCAGAAGCTAAACTCCTTGAAGGCAGTGACTGTTTTGCTCACCAATGTATCCCCAGCACTTAGAATAACTCCAGGCAGGGGTCCCCAAACTCCGGGATCTAATGCCTGATGATCTGAGTGGAGCTGATATAATAATAATAGAAATAAAGCACACAATAAATGAAATACACTTGAATCATCCACAAACCATCCTCCTCCTACTCCCAGTCTGTGAAAAAATTGTCTTCCATGAAACCAGTCCCAGGTGCCAAAAAGGTTGGAGAGCACTGTGATAAGTGGTCAAAAAATATGTGTTAAATGAAGGAATGAGTGAATGAATGAATGAATGAAATAGAGATCAGAAATGACTTTAGGGCTATAGAAATAATGTTTGTATATAAAGATTCTATTTCAGTGTCTGTCAAAGAGAATTGCTCAATTAAATAGTAGTTGTTCACCTTTCAAAGTGGAAACTAATATTATTGCAAAATTCTTTTTTTTTTTAATTTATTTTTTTAATTTTAATTTTTATTTTTTTTTAATTTTTCAGTGGGTTTTGTCATACATTGATATGAATCAGCCATAGAGTTAAACGAATTCCCCATCCCGGTCTCCCATCCCACCTTTGTGATGGAAGTAGCAAACTTTCTGAGTCAACAAGAGAAGTCTGGTTTAGGATGGATAAAGATTACCAAAGGAAAGCAATCTAAGTAGAGAAAAATCATATTACCTGGGGAGCCAAGAGGTCAAAAATGCATAGTGCATACTCTGTGCAGGTTAAGTGTTGCTAACATCTCTAAAATGATCACTGGTCACACCATCTCCAATACTGGAAGCTTTTATGAAATGCTATTTGTAAGATGTTATAGAATCTTTAGCTAATAAAAACCACAGATACTGAAAATAGACCAAGACTTATCAATTCATTAATTATTTCCCTGGTGGCTCAGACGGTAAAGAATCTGCCTGCAATGCAGGAAACCTGGGATCGATCCCTGCGTCAGGAAGATCCCCCTGGAAGAGGAAATGGCAACCCACTCCACTATTCTTACTTGGAAAACCCTGTGGACAGAGGAGCCTGGCAGGCTACAGTCCATAGGGTCAAGAGTTGGACATGATTGAGCAACTAACACTTTGGAAACAATTTAAGCAAGATTAGCCACAGCTTTGAAAGATCAGAAGGGGCAGTTCATGCTGATTTTTGGCAATCTTCACAGTTTTGAGAATAAACCAAGATTGTCAATTTATTTTTTAAAAAAAGAAGAGCCAGAAAACCAACTTTAGTGCACCAGAGTACAGGCTCTGTGAGGTGGTTTTCCAGTAGGAATCCCAATGGTTATCACAGGAACTGGAAAACTACAAACACTCAATATATTTTAATAAATCAAAGAGTAGCCAGTTCAAGCTGCTTTCCTTTACACAGGCAGCAATTGAAGCCCAGAGAACTTACGAAACTAACTCATAGTCACAGAGATTGTTAGTGGCAATGTTAGGCCAACACTTCTGATTCTTGACTCAGCGTTTGGTCTGCTTTCCTTTGTTTATTTTAGCTTATAGTGATTCCATTAAAGGAACTGGACCCACTAGCAGCTGCTCTCGAGACATTTTCCTGATTTGAATCTTTAGCCATGAGACATACATCTCTATTCTTGTTTCTAGTGAGAGATGAACTGACATCCTGCGCTTGTTTCTGAGGAGGAAATCATTTTGGGCTGAAACACAGCCAGATTGAGGAAGTCCTGCTGAGTCTGAAGGAAGTTCACTCATCCTTTGCAAATGCTCTGGAAGGAAGAAAAAAATAATTCTTGTCTTTGCAGTTTTAGCTAGCAAATATTGGGCAACAATCCATTGGATTATTTCCTATGCACCTGTATGTAAATAATCCGAATGGAACTGATTAACATTTAAATTCTAAGTTACTGAAGTATCCAAGGGGAAATTGATTAGATTGACTTGATTTAGTGCCAATGTGGATGCCTTAATGTTTTAAACAAATTGAGGCAGCAATCTGTAATGATTTTGAAACGTTATACTTTAAAAACTCTTCATTTGGAAATCTATAAGAAAGTAATGATCTCAGTTTGTTTTCTTTCTCCTTTGTATCAAATAAATTTTGTGTTTATTTTTACAAACATGGAGATACCAGCAATGGATCACTATTGTGTCCCTCTAGTGGATTACTTCTAACCGAAATGGCTTTTTTTTGTTGTTTAAAGAAACCAGATGTCTTTGGGGGCTTAATGTGCTTGGAAAATATGTAAATGATGACTTTTCCCTGTCAATCTGGGAGTGACAATTCAGTAAGCCCTTCATCCACATCATCTGTAGCATAATAGCATTCTAATTTAGAATGAACCTTTTTGCTTAGCTCATATGTATCTTGCGCATTTTAAGAGAAACTATTTACAGAGAAGTACAAAAGTCCCTAGAGATGCAACATCTCATTTTCAATTCTGTTGGCAGGAATACTAATTACATTATCACATATTCAGCAGCATTCAGCAAAGTTATTTATTCATTCATCCTTAAGACCTGGGATGCCCACCAGGTCAGTTTCAATAAGCAGTACCTTGAGAATCTCGGCTGATGGTACATACAGATAATTAGGTGTAGAGTTGTGAGAAAAATCTCACCCCCAAAAGCTCAGCCTGGAGATTTGCCTGCTTCTTATTTCTTTGACTGAAAGAAAAAAATCCAGTTGCTAGAAATGAGGAAACATTTATCACTCAGCTCTCTCCTCTCTACTGTTCTGGTTTCTTAATTGAAGTTTGATTTTAGTTCTTTGAAAAGCAAATGGAGTTGCTGACAGTTAATACTAAAATCCGGGTGAATGGTCTTTTAAGACTATTGTCCTCAATATGGTAAAAATACTGAGAATTTGGAACAATATTGCTCCTCAGATGATTTTTGAAGTATTTTTTTAATGCTACAAACCTTTGAATAATCACTGCTTAACAATAATGATTTACACTATAGACCATCTTTTAGTGAGCTTACTCTACTGAGATGTTAAAGGAACTAGAGAACTGTATAATAAATAGGCATATTTACATTCACATATTTACTAGTAGTACTAACTCAAAGGTCTAGAGAAAATGAATACCTGACAATGACTAGAGCTTGGAAGAAGACAGTCCCATAGCATACATACACTGTGATCCCAGAAGTTG
Source organism: Muntiacus reevesi (assembly GCF_963930625.1). Classification (NCBI taxonomy): domain Eukaryota; kingdom Metazoa; phylum Chordata; class Mammalia; order Artiodactyla; family Cervidae; genus Muntiacus; species Muntiacus reevesi. The sequence continues at coordinate 34,375,712 of NC_089263.1, forward strand.
CCCAATTTCATCAACTAATGTAGCTTTGTTATTAAGCCAGGTTTGCAGTTGTGAAAGATACCTTCTGGCCTACCCCACTCAAAAGGTGGAGAAAAAGTGAGGTTATCATACATGCACAAAGTAAATTCCTGATGGTATCTTTAGAGTTTGCTTTTGTATCAAGTGTAGATTTTCTACCTTTTTGTCTCAGAGATTTGTAGATGACCTTGGATTTGATGTCACATCTGGGCTAGATCCCATCTCATCCTGTGTCCAAGCATCCCTTCCCTTTAATATAAGAGAACCCTATCTTCCCTCCCTACCATAAGGCTTAACATAAATTCAGGTGTAGAAGAGGAGTTTCATTCTCAAGGTGTTGCTTCATAGTCAATGTCAAAAGCAACTGAAAAAAAAGCAACCAGAAGCCCAGTTAGAAATCTGACTTTTTGCATATCTTTAATGTCACTTATCTCCAAAAATAGAGTGTAAAAATGGGTAGGCTGAACAAGCCCAATGGGAAATATTTCTGAAACCTAAATGCTACAGAATATTGTAACATTACAAATCTATTCCTTAGAGATTTAAGATTCTTAATAAAGATTCCAGAATGCCAAAGATTTCTTGCTAGCAGGAGGTGACAATGGGGAAAAAATGCTCACTTTCTGAATTTTTTTTTTAAGTGAAAGCAGTTTTATTTAGAGAGATACATGCTCCACAGACAGGGTGTGGGCTATCTCAGAAGGCAAGAGCGACCCCAAAGCTTGGGGTCAACCTGGAAAGTGAGATCCACCAATAATTTTTTTTATTAGAGATTATGGTGGCTTAAGGGTTTCCCTGGTGGTTCAGATGGTAAAGAATCTGCCTGCAATGTGGGAGACCTGGCTTCCATCCGTGGGTCAGGAAGATCCTCCTGAGAAGGGAATGGCTACCCACTCCAGTATTCTTCCCTGGAGAATTCCATGGACAGAGGAGCCTGGTGGGCTACAGTCCATGGGATTGCAGAGAGTGGAACACTACTTAGCAACTAACACTTTCACTTTTCATGGTGGATTTAGGGGCCCAGTTGTCAGCCTCCTAATAGCCATTCCCTTCTCCAGGGGATCTTCCCGACCCAGGGATCGAACCCAGGTCTTCTGCATTACAGACATCTGAGTTACCAGGAAAGTCCCAGTAAGGCCAAGGATAATTTGATCTGGGTGAAAAATACACTCAACTTATCCTCATAAATACTCTTAACTTTTACAATGGCTTTAGAAAAAGCTTCTTTTGGTTCATTCCTCTGTTTTGAATGTGATAACAGCTCACATACACTGGTTATGAGATGAGTAAGCTGTACTCTCTCAAGCTGCTGAAGATAGGAGGATATTTATGTAATTACACAGTCCAGATTCCATCAGAAAGCTCTTTTCTGGTCAATAGGGTGGAATATAATCTCTTCCCAATCCTGCAGTGAAGTCAAAAGCATAGCGATAAGAACTGAAAGAGCGTAAAACCCATGCTGGAGAGACAAAGGTGCAGGGCCAAGCAAGCAGGCATGACATTCCTGTTGTAGAAGGTAGGGACTGAGAAGATTTTAGAGTTCATTTAGGAAAAACAAAACTTCTCTTTAGCAAAAGAATCAGTTCTTGATATATGAAGTGAATTTTCAATGGACTTTTCAAGTGACTACAAATGGATGTTAAAAATATGCAAATAGCAATAATGGTTCTGCTAGACAAAATTGGTGTCCAAGCACAGATTGGGGTGGGGTAAGGAGCTGTGCATAGATGGGCAAAAAATGAGCAGAACTTAGATACTGCAGAAACGGGGCATCCAAACGGAACTCACAAAAACAGGGGGCATCCAAACTGAGTTCACATTGAGATCTTTCTCTTAGACAAAAACTACCTAAGGGTTTTCTCTGATCTTTTTTTTGGTGTGGAATGATATAAAAATAAATATACCTTTTTCTAATCTGTTGTGATTGTGCTTGAGTTCACAATAAAAAGTTTATTGTGCTCGTTCTATGGTATGGATTAGACCATTCCAGTAAATCATTTCCCTATTCGCATGAAATCCTAAAGCTATCTGGACTAACAAGGACCCCTAATTGTTGTGGTAAAGGTTCTGATGCTAGAATTATACAAACATGGAAACAGTTCACCTTTCAGAGTGCCCTACATTGCATGTATATGCTTACTTTATGATACCAGCCCAAGAGACTCACAAGAGCTACACAGGACTGACTCTGGCTCATGTTTCTCCTTACAGGAATAATGACTTTTCCCAATAATGATACTTTTCAGTATATGCTCATCTTTTGAATTACTTACTTTTTGATGTATTTCCTAAGTTCATTTGGGACAAAATTATTAAGACACAATATGTACATTTATGTGTGCCAGTGTGTATGTGTTTGAAAGAGAGACCCTGTTATTAATAATATCAAACAAATGAGCTCTGTATATATTAGCCTAGAAGACGTAGAAATTGAAAAATGGTACTCACATCTTGGATTTCTTTTTTACTATTTTGCTTTGGTTGCATGTAAATATAAAGATGGATGATGTCTAATGTGACCTATGAGCTATTTTTTCAATGACCTTGACTTGTGACTTCTCTAAAAACCAGTTTCTGAACATCATAGTTAAGCATGTGGAGTGGAACATCATCAGAATGGAGTAATAGTTTGGATGGAATTCAGGTTCGAAAATCAAAATTACCTTTGAAAATCTTTTCAGTGACCCACAGAATGTTAGTATCATTCCCTCTCTTAGTAAGTCCAACACAACCATTTCCTTTCCATTTTAACAGTCTGTATTTCTTTGGGTGGGCATCATATGAAATAATTTACATGCATTTTTAAGGACCATACTGAATAAGAATATGTATCTTTCATCATAAGAAGCATGCTTATAAAAGTGAGATGCTTGCCTTTGAAGAGGTGTATGGGGACTATAGGCTCATGAAACACTCGCATGAAGGTATTTCTACATCAGGAAGAATGCCAGGTGAAATGTAGATAGTTATAAAATTGTACTATGTGTGTACGTGTTGTCTTTAGCTGAACATATACAGTAAGCGCAGTGTAAATATAACCCCGCCATAATGGATTCAGTTTGGTCACTTCAGTGGTTACACTCTGGCACAGACTGTTTTCCAATCTGATATTTGTTCCTGAACCACAAAGACATTGCCTAATGTTTATCCAAACTTATCAAGCCCAAGAATATTCTTTAACGTTCCTCTTATGGTAGCCCCCACTGTTCCACCTGCTGAGACTCAAACAAACACCAGTATGTCTTAGGATGCTTTCGTTGCTGCTGCAGTGAGATGCTTCCTCAGGGATCCTAGGAATAGCAACTACCCTGGAAACTCCATCAGAGTTATAGCTACCTGCCTGAGCTTTGGTTAATCTTCTAGAACTTGGAGAAGAGGTACAGGGAATGGGCGGTAACACACCTGAAATTTTTATTTGGAAGAGATCGGAACATTCTTTCTCTGTCTTACCAGTAAAGCTCCCACAATGCTGAACTTTTTCAAAGATCTCCAGTCCTGTTCAAAATAAAATCATGACATAGCACCTTTTTCATGGAATACTTTCTCACTGTTTCAGAGGTTCAAACTTAAAAAAAAAAAAAAAAAGCCACCAGGGTTGAGTCACTTGAGTTGTCTGAAAACAATTACAGGAATTTTATCTGAGCAAATTTTTTAAAGTTTCCATTAAATCTTATCATTAGTGGCCTTGATGGTAATGTAGTCTAAGTTAGAACTTCTGAATAGGAAAAGGTTCATTTTCTAAACAGACCTTTGTGAGGAAACTGTCCCTTCATAACTGATGACTGATAGAATTCAGTGAACTATCGTTTGGTATAATCTGATAGTGTGTACTGCAGGGCTTCTGACCCTTACCATCTCTTATGGTAAGAGATGCCACTCATTTATATTAAAAATAAACTGATAGGTTTTTTTAATTTTTACTTTTTCTGAGTGATTGCAAAACTAAGAAACACAAGTCAGTTTTGCATTTGACTTGAACAATGATTATATAAAGAAAGAACAGTCTGTAAGACTCAATAACCTTTAGAAGTTAATAGACATTAAATGAGGTGCCAATAAAGAATAAAGTCTGTGTAGACATCTTTAGTAGGAATAGTGCAAGAAATAAACATGAAAAGAAGTTAATCTTTAGGAAGTATCATTCCTAAAAAAGAAGTACAAAAAAGAAGAAGAAGGGGAGACAGAGGAGGAGGAGAGATGGGGGAGGAAGAGAAATGAAGGCAGGAAGGAAAAGGAAGAGGAAAAGGACTTGATTAACCAATGTTTAAACATGAGTTAAATTGCACTAGGATTTGTATGAAAAAATGTAGACATATTCATATTTTTTTAATTTGGAAAAGAGCAGATTAATAAGGGAAATGCATTAATCCAAAGGAAACTTTTATTACCAAGCAATCTTGGTTTTAATACAAGCAATATACAAAGTAGTGAGCAAAACACGGAGCTTGGAATCCGTGGAACTGGCTAGCAGTTCGCACCTTGCCTGAACATTAGACAAGTTGCTTTGCTGATGGGTCTTCGTTGCTTTGCTTGTAAAATGTTCCTCGTCAATCTGATTATGTACAAAGTAGAAAGTACCTCTCGGTATATTCCACAAATGATCCTTTTTTTCAGTAAGTTGTATTTGATGGAATAGAAGTGAGCTTTCCTTCCTGCTCTGCCGCCGTGTGATCAGAGGCAACCTCTTACTCTGTGAGGCAGATGGAGGGGAGTGGGAGTGTGACACAAGGCAATCCACATGGTCCCTTCCACATGAGAGTCCGATTGTCGAATAATGCAGAAACTACAGGCCAGTAGCTGTTCCAGCAAATTCTCCCAGTAAGTGGTAAATTTCTGGGGAAAAAAAAAAAATTCTAAGGAGGCTTTTGGTGGCCTGAAAGAGTTAATGCAGATTCCTAAACAGCCTGGTGACAGCCTGGGAATAGTGATATTTGGTTGACTATGACAAAGAATCTGATCTCCCTGTATTTGTAGTGCCAAAATAGCATTGCACAAACTGTCAAGCCTCAAGCACCAGGAGCCTATCACCAAATATTAATTTACCTGTTGTGTGCATCTAATAACTGACAGCTCTGAATCCCATATCATTTTTGGTGGCCTTCCCACTGACATGTTCTTTGATTAAGAAAATAGTCAGCTAGAACGCCAGTGTGTCTCTAATGTGGCCACCTCCATTTAGCCTCCTTATTATGCTGGAATATTTTTCTCTAAATTAGATTTCCTGTCTTCATAGTGGCAGTTTACATGAATTTAATACATTATAAAATGTGCAGTCCCCTTGAGATTCTGTGATAGATTGTGGTATTTGAAACCCATATTTCCATGGGAAATAAAAGCGTAGGCCATGGCCAAATATTTTATCAGCTTAACATTATCTTGAGATAATGGTACTATTAATGCTTGTCACCCCTGTCTGTTTCCCAGGGCTTATGTAGCTTCCTTTCTTGCCTCTGAACAAGGTGCTGAAAGTTTTAGCGCTTTGAGCTCTACTAGTAATATCCAATCCAGATAGGTACCCTTTGTTCTATGCTCTCTGGGAAAAATTATGCATGATGCGCCCCTCTATTATTTTCCCCTCACTGATACTGAATCTAATTACCAATTATGGCTACATGGGATGGGACCTCAGTATATTACAGCTTGGCTGTGATGGGCCAGTGATACAGTGTCAAGGATAGCAGCACAGCTGTGATCTCTTCCTTCAGGATGGCTGGAGAAGGGAAATAGTGTGAGGAAAGATAGAATACAAAACCCAAAGACTCAACAAAATGAAGTCTAAAGTCCTGGTATAATCAGATTATGTGTGCATGCTAAGTTGCTTCAGTCATGTCCAACTCTTTGTGACCCTCTGGACTGTAGCCTGCCAGGCTCCTCTGTCCATGGGATTCTCCAGGCAAGAATACTGAAGTGGGTAACCATTTTCTTCTGCAGAGGGTCTTCTCAACTCAAGGATCGAACCCTGGTCTCTTATATCTCTTGACTTGGCAGGAGGGTTCTTTACCACTAGTGCCACCTGGGAAGCCTATAATCAGACTACCAGTAAGGAAATAACAGACATTCCTAGCCAAACAGAAAAGAGGAATTGGAGATAAATTTTTCATTGGTTTATTCAGCCGCATTGAACTAAATGGAAAGTGAGCAGAATCAATAACTATAGACATACTCACATTGACTATTCTACCTTCTTCTCTATTCATTTTCATGAAATTCTAGTTATCTAGGATTTGAGTTCCTACAGGTGGAAGGTTGTTTCTGACTTGCCAATTACATCAGTCTTTCTTCTTGTCCTACATTTACCCAAGATAGAGCTTATGTCTGGGCAAAGAGTACATTGCTCCCTGAGGCATTCAGAAAGTAATAGTGCAGTACACATTTCTGCTTTGCCTTTGTGTTTAAATTTCTGTGCCTTAATGGGCATAAGCTAACTTCTGTCAGTAGACTGTGCCTTACGTAGAAATTGAAAACGAAAAAATGACTTTTCTGGTTTTAGTAATAGTCCAGCCACAGCCTGAGTAGTAGCTGCACATGCATGGTAGCATTCAGGTGTAGTGAGAGTGTTCTCCTATGCAGATACAACAAAAGTATGAAAAAGCTGAAATCAAAGAGTTGTGAGATTCACAAGCAATGACTTATGGATTTTTAAATTTGCCTGTGAAAAGCAAATTTTAATGTCTAGTGATATGCCAGTTTAATGTCTAGTCATATGCCAAAATAAAAACTCAAGAATGTGGAATCTGGTTTTAATCAAAGGCATCAGGATTGGAAAAGAACCAGGGTAAGTATATCTTATAACTGCAGTGAGTCAAAATAATTCCCCTTATGTGTTCTGGATGTGCAAGTATGCTCAGTTGCTCAGTGGTGTCTAACTCTTTATGACCCCATGGACTGTAGCCCACCAGGCTCCTCTGTCCATGGAATTTTCCAGGCAAGAATACTATAGTGGGTTGCCATTTCCTTCTTGAGGGAATCTTCCTGACCCAGGGATCAAACCTGTTTCTCTTGTGTCTCCTGCATTGTGGACGGATTCTTTATTGTGTTCTGCTGCTGCTGCTGCTGCTGCTGCTAAGTCGCTTCTTCAGTCATGTCCGACTTTATGTGACCCCATAGATGGCAGCCCACCAGGCTTCCCTGTCCCTGGGATTTTCCAGGCAAGAATACTGGAGTGAGTTGCCATTTCCTTCTCCAGTGCATGAAAGTGAAAAGTGAAAGTGAAGTCACTCAGTCATGTCCAACTCTTAGCGACCCCACGGACTGCAGCCCACCGGGCTCCTCCATTCATGGGATTTTCCAGGCAAGCGTACTGGAGTGGGGTGGCATTGCCTTCTCCATTACTGTATTCTGGATAACCTCAAATGATTTGGACTGCAATTAAATGTCAGCCTACTGGGAAAATTGCTCACAAATATTATCAACAATAATAGCTGTATGATTTGCATGCATTTAAGGGAGTTACTTTATGGGAAGAGGACAGCAAAGTCTATGCTGTCCTGTTCATGGTAAGCATTTTTGCTTTGAATTGGAAGCAATGAGGGAGGAAAATACAGTAGTGGTAACACCTTAGAGCTAACTTTAGCACTCATGGTATTTATTGAAAGCCTTTGGAAAGAATTTTTCTTTTGCTCCATGAGTAACAGACAAGAACAGGGCATGCTCTCCTGATCACTAGCTTGAGACATGACCTAAGTTGCAGATCAGTTCTTGGGAAGCAGAGATGCACATGGAAAAAGTTTATTGAGAGGAACTTCTGAGATAAACACAGTGGGTACCATAGTGAAGAAAGCAGGATTGGGCAGAAAGAAAGATTACACTGCAAGGTAGCCCCAGGTTTAGTCAATCCTGTTGAGAGCTATGGCATTAGGATACCACTCAGTCATGGACCAGTCACTGCATAGGGACTGCCCCATAGGGACTGGAAAGGGTGCATCCTCTCAGGCATGGTTGCTCTCTTTAGCTGAGGGCAAGTTCCAGAGAGGGACACGGCTAATGCTCTCAACCACCAGTAGTCCCAGCTCCTGGGAGAGTAAGTGCCTCATTCTTGCAGGGAGAATCTAGCTAGCTCCTCATATCATCCACTATAGGAAGTGGGTGTAGTAAGGTAGTAGTATGGTGGATTTGGCAATACATGGGCTTTGAATTCAGACAGATATAAGTTCAAAGTTTATATCAGAACAAATTATTGCAATTCTGGCCAAATTATTTAACTTCTAGAAGCCTTTGCTTCCTCATCTGAAAACTGAGAAATAAGAATATCTCTCTCACTCTGCTTTCACTAAGATTAAATTGTACACACACACACATACACACACACACACAAAGAGAGAGAGAGAGTGATTGCTAGCACTATGCCTGCAACATACTAAGTGTACAGTTTAAGTATTTGTTCTTTGCTTCTCTTCATTCCTTAAAAACAAATACTCATCGGTTAAAAAGTATTTGTTTAGTACCTTCTACCCTCTAACCATTATGCTATTAACGTCAGAGGATAAGAGTAAGTACAAGACATAATCTCCACCCTAAAGAGTACTTACTACATTGCTAGAAAAGAACAAGATTAACACAATGAAATTACTGCAAATAATTATATAAGAAAGAAAATTACTGCAAATAATTACATAAGAATCTTTTTTCTAAGGAGTGGAGAGAAACAGAACAAATACTTATTGTACACCTAATATGTTGCAGGCATAGAGCTAGTCTCGTAATTATATATGAAATAAAATATATGGTTATGAGAAGATCACTGATAGGAGAGTAACTAGGAAAACAACAAACAAAATGTTTTGTGGAAGAAATAATTCTCAAGCTGAACCTTAAATGAGAGGTTAAATTTAAGTGCTTGGGGATTTTGCTGGTGGCACTGTGGATAAAAACCCACCTGCCAGTGCAGAGGTCATGGGTTCCATCCCTGGTCCAGGAAGATTCCACATGCTGCAGAGCGACTAAACCCATGCATGACAACTACTGAGCCTGGACTCTAAAGCAGCCACAACTACCGAAGCCCACATGCTCTAGGGCCCACAAACAACTACTGAGCCTGCATGCTTCAACAACTGAAGTCCGTGCACCTAGAGCCTCTGTTCCCCAACAAGAGAAGCCACTGTAATAAGTCCATGCACCCCAACAAAGAGTAGTCCCCAACTCACAGCAACTAGAGAAAGCCTTTGCACAGCAACAAAGACCCAGCACAACCAAAAAGAAAAAAAGATTAAATGATTGGTTGGAGAAGTAAAGGATTGTGAGTGATGGAATCCTTACTGAAGACTCATGAGAAACAGCAAGGCTTTCTCTGACTGGAGTGTCATTTTGTGTATGGAGCTACACAATGTTGAATAGCCATTCATAAACTCTCACCCCTGCAGTTCAACCTAATCCCTCTAGAGCTGTTGCAAAGCTGACTCTCTTTAACCTATTAAAACAACATTGGGCCAGTAAAAACTGAGATTTTGTGTGAGAAAGAGAGAAGTCAAGCTTTATATCTGTGGTCACACATTGATTCCTGGCATCTATTGACCTTAATATTATACCCTACTGCCCCATCAGATGGTCACTTTCCCACTAAAATTGGTTTATATGAGTACTAAAATACTTGGTCACAGGCTGAACTGTATGAGCATGAGCTGTGTTTAGGTAAATTCTCCATCTACTTCCTGAATGTCTGGTACAGATCTGCTATTGTCAATATAGGAAGAACAGAGTATATTGTCTTGTATTTTGCATTTGTATAATCCCAGCACCCAGCACACACAAAAAATTACTTAATTTGGATTGGATAAAATGAACTATGACAGTGAAGAGATTTGCCTAATCAGAGAATGTTGTAAAGTAAAAGGATAAAAGATCAGACAGTTGACAAAATTATAAAAGATTTTGGGAAATAGGTAGAGTAGCTTATACTCAAAGCACTTGTGATCTTGTACCAGAAGAGCTATATAATCAAAATTGTTTAATGTGGAATAGTCTAACAGCAGATTACAAGATCGACAGCTAGAAGCCATGGGGGAAAACGAACGACTTTTTAGGAATTGGATAAAGAAGTACAATAGTAACAAGACACCTCCTAGATAAGAGGTCAAAACATAAGAAAATCCAGAAGTCATAGACAGCAATCTGACAGACAAAATCAATATAATAGATATGTTCTCCAAGATTGAGAATTAGAAGGGGAGAACCCAGAACTAATAACTGAACCTTGGAGGATGCTCACAGCTAGTCAAACAGGCAGGAAGAAAGAAGGTTTGACATTGTGTAGAAATCAAAAGGAAAGGAATGATTCCTTCAGGGTGGAAGTAGTCAAGCATACAAAAAGGTATAGGGAGTTTAAAAGTCACCGGAATTACTAATAAGGAATTAGTAATACTAATTACTAATACTTTATGCCCTTTGAGGAAGCTGTGTTTCAGGTTAGAGATGGGATTGGAATGTAGATTGCTAAAGGATGAGTGAGGGAGCAGGTGAGGAAAATATGGAGGTCATGCACATTTACTGCAGTGATTAATTTTGTCAATTTGTTTAAGCTATGATGCCCAGTCATTTGGTCAAATACTAGGTGCTGTTGCAAAGGTATTTTCAGATGTAATTAAAGCTTAAATCAGGAGACTTTGTGTGAAGCAGATTACCCTGCTTAACGTGGGTAAGCCTCATCCAGTCAGGTAAGAAGGACCTCCTGTCACCCTTCAGGCTCAAGATCAATCTCCAGTCTCCCTTCAGACTTGAGACTGCATCATTAATTCCTCCCTGTAACTCCAGCCTGCCTATCTACTTTACAGATTTTAGATTTGCCAAATGTCCCTCCCACCCACCCACTCAGTCGTGTGAGCCACTTTCTTATAATAAGAACCTATACCTACATCCTATTGGTTCTGTTGCTCTGGCAAACCCTAACTACTATGGAAAACATCATTCATTTTAGGAATATTAAAGTGAAAAAGATATGATAAACAGCAGTAGAGAAGAAATCAACATATTGTCACTTCTGAAGTGTAGAAGACAAGTTTGAGAGCAAGATAATTTCCAGTTGCACCTTGCAACTTTCACTGCTGCCCAGACACCCTGCAACAACTGAGGACCAAAACTGACTTCATCCAGTGAAGTCAGATTAACCCCAAACCTTCCTAAGACAATGATGATATCCAGATATCAATCCAGGCTAAAGCAATGGACCATTCTCAGCACAGGGCTTCTGTGGCTAATTCTTTAGACAAAATGTATACTCCCTGTCATGCTTCACTCCCAGTCATTGCCAAAGTGTAGCATCGTCTATTTATGGACTAAATTTCTATATCCTCCTCTCCTTACCCTCAGCGCTTGCTCTTGCCTTGTGCCAATTTCACATTGCATACCTGTGAATCATGTGCAGGTCAAGTGTCATTGCTACATAGCCCTGTGCGTCTTATACTTTCTTTAACATCTATTATACTATGTTCTCATCACTATTTACTTGTATGTATCTCATGTGTTTGTTCTCAGTCACTCAGTCATGTCCAACTCTTTACGGCCCCATGGGCTGTATCCTGCCAGGATTCTCCATCCATGCATTTCCTAGGCAAGAATACAGGAGCAGGTTGCCATTTCCTCCTCCAGGGGGTCTTCCTGACCCAGAGATCAAATCCATGTCCCCTGCTTCTCCTGCATTGGCAGGTGGGATTCTTTACCACTGAGCTACCTGGGAAGCCATACAAGACTTTAAATTCTGTGAGACCAGAGGGAGTGTTTAGAACTACTTTACAAGCACTCAACAGATGTTTATGATAGAATAAATAAATAAATGAGTAAAGTCTTAATACAGTAGTCAATACTCATCAGTAAATTTCTAACAGGAAGCATAAAGTGTACTAGAATCAGGAAAACTCTAAGAGAGTTCACTTACCAAAAAATGAATTACATTGGTGTAGGCAGAGCATGGGGAACTATGATGGGAAAATGAAGGAACCTAGGACTCTCAAGGGAAGATTTATGGCTACCCTTAGACCCAGAGCAATAAAGTTAAGAGAAGGAGGTTACTAAAACCTGGAAAGAAAGCAACTCAGAAGCAGAATGGATCCAGTTATGTATAGTAAAGATCACTAAACAATGGGAATAGCCAGTCCAAGACTACTTCCCAGAGAGGGAACCAGAGGAATAAATATCTTGATCTCTCTCCACTCCCTCTGCTATATTCTTGGGGTTTTTCATTGACTGGACTCAAAGCCAGAAGGCATAAGAATGTCTAGTTGTTTTCCATACAACTCAAGTCATGAGGTAGAGAGCAAGAGACAAAAGATCAGCGAATGGAGCTAGAAGGAAACCAGATATCCCTCTGGCCCAGCATCATTTACAACTGATATCTGGTCTTCCCAACCATGTCTTCTAGTGTTGAGTGTAGTAAACAACATCTTCCAAACATGTTTTCTCTCTCTCTTTTTTTTTTTTTTTGTTAGAAATACCTTTGCCTTCCTCCACATTTAGAAAACCTTAATTTTTCTAGATGTGGGTCAAAAATATTCTTTCCAGTATATTCTCCAATTCTATTGCAGATGATATATAATTATAATACATAGAGATGATGCCACAGTATTTTTCTTATATTCATTGAGTTGCTATGGTAATAGTAACAGTGCAAGTAGTCATAGTAGTTAACCACTTGTTAAGGAGGTATTATGTACTGGGCACTGTGTTTTTGTTTGTTTTTTGTGGGTTTTTTTTTTTTTTTTTTTTTTTTTAGCTTTACAAATATGTGTGCTAAGTTGCTTCAGTTGTGTCCAACTCTTTGCAACTCTATGGACTGTAACCCGCCAGGCTTCTCTGTCCATGGGATTTCCCAGGCAAGAATGCTGGAGTGGGTTGCCATTTCCTTCATTATCTACATATATACATACATTATATTAGTCAACTTTGGCTGTCATAAAAAATATCACAGATTGGTTGGCTTTAATAACATTTATTCCTGTACAGTTCTGGAGACCAGAAGTTCAGTATGAAAGTGCCCGCAGGACTAGTTACTGGTAAGACCTCTCTTCCTGGCTTGTCAATGACTGTCTTCTCACGCACTCTGTGTGCATACAGAGAGCAGCTCTGATGTCTTCCTCTTTATATTAGGACACCAGTTATATCAGATTAGGGCTTCATCCTTACTCCCTCAAAGGCTTTATCTTCAAATGTATCACTTTGGGTATTAGAGCTTCAACATAAATGTTGGGGCTACCTAATTCATTCCATAACATACATAATCTCATTTAATATTAATAGCAACTTATGAGATACCTTCAGATTTTACAGATAAGGGAACTGAGTATTAGCATTTACTTATACTAGTTTTTATAGATAAAAATGATAGAATTTAAATCCCAATCTGTCTTATTCCAAAACCTACGCTTTTTAAATTTTTTTTCATTTATTTTTATTAGTTGTAGGCTAATTACTTTACAATATTATAGTGGTTTTTGCCATACATTGACATGAATCAGCCATGGATTTACGTGTGTTCCCCATCCTGACCCCCCCTCCCACCTCCCTCCTCATCCGATCCCTCTGGGTCTTCCCAGTGCACCAGCCCTGAGCACTTGTCTCATGCATCCAACCTGGGCTGGTGATCTGTTTCACACTTGATAGAATACTTGTTTCAATACTATTGTCTCAGAACATCCCACCCTCACCTTCTCCCACAGAGTCCCAAAGTCTGTTCTATGCCTATGCTTTGTCACTACTCCCTGCTACTACCATCAGTTGCGTTGCCATTCACTAGGTTCCCATGTGGAAGGGGCCACGTCCTATTCATTTTTAAACTGCAGCACCATATGTAATGTATGCTCCATGATATACATTCCATAAATGTTCCTAGAATTAAATATGAATGATACACAATGCTTCCTGGTGGCTCGGTGGTAAAGAATCCACCTGCCAATCAATGCAGGAGACACAGGTTTGATCCCTGGGTCAGGAAGACCCCTGGAGGAGGAAACAACAACCCACTCCAGTGTTCTTGCCTGAAAAATCCCATGGACAGAGGAGCCTGGCAGGCTATAGTCCATGAGGTCACAAAGAGTTGGACATGACAGAGTGACTAAAAAGGCACATACATCACTAGATCCATGAGGAAGACTGGGTTACCATCTAACTTTTTCTACATGGTTAGGTTAACTTAGAGTGAGGCAGAAATAAAGGACTGACAAAAGTAATGCTCAACATGAATAAAGGATGGACCCAGCAGTTTTATAATATGCAGGTCTGCTTAGTGAAGGACGGAAACACTGACAAGCCACCATCAGAGCTATGGGGGAATGGAGATATCACTCATTTTTAGTTGCTTACTGTATCAGAGGATCCACAAAATTTGGAAAATAAACTGTAAATCTGAAAAAAAAATATGAATAATACAGAGAAAACAAACAAAAAGGGATTATAGTTTCAAACCACATTTATCAACCATAAAGAATAGAAAAATACAAAATATAAAACAAAGGAAAAGCAAGAAAAAGGTAAGTATAAGAAACAGTCATTTCTTTTCCTCGACATGCAGTGGGTTTACTTTGATCCCCTTCTCTCAGTTGGGTTCTAGTTAATATTTCTTTTCAACTCACTGTTTTGCTGAGAGCCATAAGATCAGATTCTTTTTTTTTTTTTTTTTTTTTGGTTTGAAACAGCCAGTTTCGTTTTCTTGGAACAAGGTCCTCCTGAAGCAGAAACCTCTGCTTTGGAGCAAAGCCTACCTCCTGGGGTTCTGTTTTCTGCCAGTGCTGAAGTCCTTTGAGTTTCCCTCTGGAGCAGGTCTGGAACGAGTAGCTCTCCCTTCCCTTGAACCGCTGAGCAAGTCGTCTCTCATCTTGGTTTCCCTTGCTGGGCTGGAGACCTGGTCAGTCACACTCTCCGTTTCAGCTCATTTCAGTAAACCCCCACCAGCAAACCTGGTTGAATACCCAAGCTGGTTGACTTTTTTAAGATGAGATTATTTTGATATAGCACTAATATCTTGCATAAAAAGTTATCACTTTACCATAAAAAAGTCAACTTCTTCACAAGCAGTGCAGACGTAAGATCAAAACTTTAATAAGTAGAGAATGAATCCAAAAGATTATACACTGTTAAGATATGGAAAGGATTTTCGACATCATTACATCAGACCAACTGCCTATCTAATGAAGAATTCCTACTATAATAAATTGAGTGTTAGTTTTCCAGAATGAAGACCTTTTGCATTTTGAAAGAAAAGCCTAATTCTGTGTTGGACAGCTCTGCTAATAAAGTTGCCTTAAATTAAACAAATATCTACTTCTCTTGAAATTTTGTTACTCATTATTTTAAGTCACTGTGGATGGTGACTACAGTCATGAAATTAGAAGATGATTGCATCTTGGCAGGAAAGTTGTGACAAACATAGACACTGTATTGAAAAGCAAAGACATCACTTTGTCAACAAAGGTCTTTATAGTCGAGGTTATGGTCTTTCCAGTAGTCATGTATGGATGTGAGAACTGTACAATAAAGAAAGCAGAGTGCTGAAGAATTGATGCTTTCCAACAGTGGCACTGGAGAAGACTTGAGAGTCCTTTGGAAAGCAAAGAGCTCAAACTAGTTAATTTTAAAGGAAATCAACCCTGAATACTCTTTGATAGGACTGATGCTGAAGCCGAAGCTTCAATACTTTGGCCACCTGATGCGAACAGCTGACTCACTGGAAAAGACCCTGATGCTGGGAAAGATTGAGGGCAGAAGGAGAAGGGGTTGGCAGAGGGTGAGATGGTTGGATAGCCTCACCAATTCAATGGACATGAACTTGGGCAAACTCCAGGAGATTGTGAAGGACAGGGAATCCTGGCATGCTGCAGTTCACAGTATAGCAAAGAGTCAGACAAGACTTGGTGATTGAACAACAATATTTTAAAAACATGTGTTAACTCTATGTTCAATTATCTGGCACTGTCCTAGGTGCTAGAATTTCTACTCATTTATCTACCAAAACCAATATGCAGTGGTGCTGGTCATTTAGTTGCTAAGTCATGTCCAACTCATGTGACCCCTTGGACTACAACCTGTCAGGATCCTCTGTCCATGGGATTCTCCAGGCAAGAATACTGTAGAGGATTGCTATTTCCTTCTCCAGGGGATCTTCCCAACCCAGGAATCAAACAAGGGTCTCCTGCATTGCAGGCAGATTCTTTACCAACTGAGCTATGAGAGAAAACCAATATGCAGTAACTCCTCCCAATTGTCCATGTTGCCAGTTGAGGGGACCGAAAATGAAGCTGAAGTGGAATAAGGTGGAGATCGCATTGTTGAAAACTTGGAATTATTTTCACAAGGTGGAAATAGAAAGCCATGGAATAGTAGATCAAAAAGGCATAGGAGTAGAGAAGACATGTGGATATGAATGGATATGAATGCTGGGTGTGAATTGGATGGTAAGAACCATATTCAAAAAAACAAAATAAAATTTCCCCAAAGTTACAGACAAATTATAAAAGTAGAATGCACATTTGAATGAAAAGCAAAATAAATCTCTTCATAATTATAAATCCTTAATAGAAACGTTTCATAACTTCTCACCTCTCTTTTTCACAAGGTAATGATGTTCTACTTGTTTCATAGGACTAGACCTACAAAATATCTTTTGTAACTTCCTCATCTGCTCACAATCCCAACCAGCACATATTATGAATATTGGTAAAATCTCAAACAGGAATAACAGGGTGGACATAGCATATCATACTCCTGACCCCATCAGGATTGTCTTTTCCCATGACCATGCAACTTTGTTTGAACTATTCAATTATTTTCCTCACCTCCTTTCATCATAGAAATAGATACACATGCTATATTATGATTGCCACCAAGGAGCAGTGGTCTTGATAGATAGCAAGTACTTTTTTTAAAACAAATTTTCTTTAATTGTACTTGTTTGCTTATTTTTGGCTGTCCTGGGTCTTCGTTGCTGTGCGGGCTTTTCTCTAGTTGTGAAGAGTAGGGGCTACTCTCTAGTTGTGGTGCATGGGATCCAGGGTGTGTATGCTTCAGTGGTTGTGCTGCCTGGGCCCAGAAGTCGTGGCTTCTGGGCTCTAGAGCACAGGCTTACCAGTTATGATGCATGGGCTTGGCTGCTCCATGACTTGTAGGATCTCCCCAGATCAAGGATGGAACTGGATTCTTTACCACTGAGCCTCCAGGGAAGCCCAATAGCAAGTACTTTTATCTAATTCCTATCAGGAAAAAAAAAATCTAGTGGTTCATCTCCCAACAACATGAAAACATGTTGTAATATTATCTATCTTTACAATGATTATATTATCTATATTTATCTTATTGTCAATCCTTATCTATTACCTTTCTTAGAAAAAAATCCTCCTAATCCTATTGCAGTCATCTAGAACCTCAAGCACAAACCTATTAAAAACATGTATGTTTCTAAATTTATGTTTTATAGTTTTTCCCTCCAATGTCTCACTCCCCCTGGCATTATCCTCTCAACTTGTTCCATTTGAAGCATTCCAGAGAACCATTTTTATTGAGAATACAAATGAATACTTCAAATTTTTCTTTAATTTACATTTAATTCATTCTAAAGGAAATAAATACTAATCCTATAACACTCAAGAATGTGCAAAAGGGGTCTAAAATGAATTTCCCTCCCTACTTATAATCCTAGCAACAGTTCTCCTCCATAGAGTAAATTGTTACCTAGTTTTACAGTGTACATCTGGAGAAGCAAAATAGACATATATGCATTTTGTTGTTGTTTTACATTTTTTTCTTCAAATGGTAGCATGTACTCTTCTGATCATTTCATTTTTCACTCATTGTATCTTGGACATCTTTCCATATCGATACCTGAAACAAAAATTTTTACCCCTCTTTCCCTCTTCCATTGTGTGCCTCTATATTATGTATTTAATTGGTGCCCTCAACCAATTGATCCCCATCAACATTTTGATGTTTTTAATCTTCATCTATTATAAATGATGCTATAATAATAAACTGTACACATGCCATGCATGTTGCAGTTTCCAGAAGAAATATTTTGAACAGAATTTCTAAGTCAAGGGATATGGGTATTTTTTATCTTTGCTACATGACTATACTATATGGCCCTGAATATAAACCATACTTATTTATATTGCTTCCTGACACAGAAACGAGTATAGTGCGTTGTCGATCTTTTTAATACTTACCAGTCTAAATAAAGTATTCCTCTGCAATTATAATACACCTTTCTCTCATCATGTACAACTTTGTACAACTATTCACTTTTACAGGCCATTTAGATACCTTTTCTGTGAGTGCATATAGAGTTTCCATTTTTCTATTTTCATTTTAATAATAATTTGTAGGCATTTTTTATACAATAGAAAAATTGGGGTTTTTTGTGATATGAGTTGCAAATTTTTTTCCCAAGTCGGTCTTTGTTTATTTACTTTAAGTCTTTTTTAATTTTACAGGGGCAAATGTATTAATCATTTCTTTTATGATTATGATTTTTCTGAGTCATACTAAGACATTTCTTCCTTGATAAAAGATTATTTAAAATTCTTTTCTAATGGGTTGTCTTTTACCTTCATGGTTTTATTTGTCCCTTCAAATTTTACCCTTTTAGATTTTACTTTGCTGCAAGAAATGGCAGCCTCATAGTTGTTCAGGCATTGTCATGTCTGCCTCTTTGCAACCCCATGGACTATAGCCCACCAGGTTCGTCTGTCCTCCACCATCTCCTGAAATTTGCTTCTTTGTGGTCCAGTTCTTACATTCCTACATGACTACTTGAGAAATCATCACTTTGACTATACAGACCTTTGTTGGAAAAGTGATGTCTCTGCTTTTTAACATGCAGTCCAGGTTTGTCATGGGTTTCCCAGGTGGCTCAGTGGTAAAGCACCTGCCTGCCTGCCATATGAAGGAAATGCAGGTTTGCCATAACTTTCCTTCTGTGAAGGGGGCTTTCCTGGTGGCTCAGACGGTAAAGTGTCTGCCTGCAGTGCGGAAGACCTGGGTTCCATCCCTGGGTTGGGAAGATCCCCTGGAGAAGGAAATGGCAACCCACTCCAGTACTCTTGATGGAAAATTTCATGGAGGGAGGTGCCTAGTAGGCTACAGTTCATGGGATCGCAAGGAGTCGGGCATGACTAAGCAACTTCATTGGTTGGTTCCTTCCATGGAACAAGCATCTTTTAATTTCGTGACTGCAGTCACTGTCTCCAGTGATTTTGAAGCCCAAGAAAATAAAATCTGTCACTGCTTCCACTTTTTCCCCTTCTATTTGTCATGAAGTAATGGGACAGGATGCTATGATCTTTATTTTTTGAATATTGAGTTCTAAGCCAACTTTTTCACTCTCCTCTTTCACCCTCATTAAGAGGTTCTTTAGTTCCTCGTCACTTTCTGCCGTAGAGTGGCATCATCTGCATATCTGAGGTTGTTGATATTTCTCCCGGCAACCTTGATTCCAGCTTGTGGTTCATCCAGCCCAGCATTTCACATGAGGTACTCTGCATGTAAGTTAAATAATAAGCAGGGTGACAATATACAGCCTTGCTGTACTCCTTTCCCAATTTTGAACCAGTCAGTTGTTACATGTCCAGTTCTAACTGTTGCCTTTTGACTCACATACAGGTTTCTCAGGAGGCAGTGAGGTGATCTGGTACACCCATCTCTTGAAGAATTTTCCATAATTTGTTATGATCCATACAGTCAAGGCTTTTGCATAATGAAGCAGAAATAGATGTTCTTTTGGAACTCCCTTGCTTTTCCATGATCCAACACATACTCGCAATTTGATCTCTAGTTCCTCTGCCTCTTCAAAATGCAGCTTATACATCTGGAAATTTTTGGTTCACATACTGCTGAAGCCTAGCTTGAAAGATCTTGAGCATTACCTTGCTAGCATGTGAAATGAACACAATTACGGTAGTTTGAAAATTCTTTGGCATTGCCCATCTGTGGGATACAGTATCATTCACTGAATAATCTATCTTTCTGTCTTTTCCCCATCAATTTGAAATGGCACCTTTAACATGTATAACATACATATCTATCTATCTGGATATTTATTCCTTTCAACTAACCTTCTATTCACATAGCATCATCACACTGTTTTAATTATTGGAGGTTCATAAAATATTTTGTCTAGAACGATTAGACTTTTCTCATTACTTTTCATTTTCAGAGTATGCTTAACAGCTACATACATATATATTATTCATACATCATATATATTATTCATCTTTTGATTGCCGCCAGAACATCAGCATCCCGTAGTGTCTTGAAGAAGGCCTCACAATAATTATACCACCTGAGCTCTTGCATGCTCAAAAATGTTTAGTCTTTATTTTAGGAAATGGATGCTTCTATGCTATTTTCTAGTGTTAAACATTGCCATGTAGAAGTCTGATTGAATGACTTAGGCCAGATTGCAAAGAAAGAAAGAATGATAACTATTGACAATCACATATATTTGGGAATACAAACTCTCTGTGGGACTATTTTTTGTTTTGCTTCTGTTGTTAAAATATTTACTCTTATTTCATATATCCATGAATATTGGTGTACATTAGATATATCATACAATGCCAGATAGCAAATGTTAAGCAATGGCATTCAAGCGTTATATATTTTAACATTTAAAACAAAACAAAAAATTCCATCCCCTCTGGAATTCTTGCTATTAAATAGAGTGATGGATATTTTCTGTCACAGATTTCATAAGCAGCCTTTTCTGTGCAGTGAGTCTGCCTTGAGCCAAGCTATGCCTTGGCTTTGGATGAAGTAATATTTTTCTTCCACTGAAAATCAGAGATTGTTCAACATTTCTGACATTTATCAATTTTATTTTCTTTTCCAAGTAATATAATGCATTACTTTATTATGTTTTAGCAAGTCAACAGGTATCTTTGCTTCAATTACTAAAGAGGTTGTTTTGTATTTAGCATCTTCAAAAAGCATGTATGAACATGAACCTTCGATGCTAATGGACTGACTGTTCTTCTGGACATAATTGTTGAATCTCTAACTAGAATTCTCTAATGAGATGTCAGTCAGTTGTAAAATCTTTAGTGAGACTTTGCTTAATGATATTAACTAATTTTACTGAGTACTAAGTGTCTGGAGGAGAAGGAAATGGCAACCCATTCCAGCATTCTTGCCTGGGAAACCCCATGGACAGAGGAGCCTGGCAGGCTACAGTTCAAAGGGCTGCAAAGAGTCGGACATGACTAAGCAACTAAGCATAAGTGTCTGGAATGTACTAAGCCCTTTACATATTTTATAGCTGAATGGTTTAGCACATTTAATTCCAATAACAAAACTAGGGTAGATTTTGTCAATACTCACATTTTATGGAGAAAGAAATTGAGTTCCAGAAAGGTTAAGTAACTTTCCTAGGGTTACACAGCTAGAGAGGGGGCAGGGCCATAGTTTGTATCCAGGCATTCTGATTCTAGAACCCACGCACTTTACTGCAATTGTTAACAGTCACCCAAGTGATGTCTGGGATGACTGTGCTCCCAATGTGCTATACCTTTCATAGGATCTAAATTTAATGCCATTGAGAGAGGGATGTTTTGGCTTGTCATTAGGCCCATATATTTTCTTATTCTGGCTCAAGTTAGCAACATTAAAACAATGAAAACATTAAAGCCAGTACAATTGGTTCACTGGAATCAAAACAATTTTTGTTTGTAGTTGTCTGAATTTTTCACTTCTCAATCTACCATTACACATAGTATGAACATCTCTAGAGATATTATTAAGGAATTAAAAAAAAGTGCACACACACATCCTGCTACACATATAGAGTTTTGAGAATGATACTGTAAATCCCAGATCTGTGCAAGGCTCTTTTATGCTTCAGATTATGTAGAAGGCAGGACTCGATGTGTGACCTGATTGTTTACTTGCTTTGCCTCTCACCTCTGCTCTCTGGGAAACAGTAGTGACAGCATCATTATCACATCCTCATGCATTTCAACTTAGGACATGCTAAAGTTGCAGTGAGTGCAATTTCTTCTGGAAGAATAAAACTTTTGCCTCTTCTCCAGTAATTTGCAAAAATGAATAAAAGCAAAACAAATCAGAAAAAAAAAAAAAACAACCCTTGAGTGAACTGCTCTGAAAAATACATTCCAATAGAGAACAGTTTAAAAAAAGACATTGTTATCAGGTGGAAAATAGCACATTTGAATAAATATTTATGTATGTTTTCATAGTTTTCTGGCTTATGATCCTCCGTGTACCTTGCAAGCCATTAAAGAAACAACTATAAATCATAAATAAGGAATGCAATGAGCTCTATGAAAGCCTCTGATTACTCCATTACTGAAATCCAGCTTAGCAATCATTTCCTTTCCTTCCCAGTATGTTTCTATAAACAATCCAAAACAAACCTATAGGATTTTTAGGATATATTTAA
The DNA here is from genome assembly GCF_963930625.1 of Muntiacus reevesi. NCBI lineage: Eukaryota > Metazoa > Chordata > Mammalia > Artiodactyla > Cervidae > Muntiacus > Muntiacus reevesi. Next base: position 34,398,096 of record NC_089263.1, read on the forward strand.
TATAGATGAAAGTAGGATTATGCACAGAACTGGCAAGAAATTAATTCATATTTCCTCTCTAGCAAAAAAAAAAAAAAAAGTGTATTGGGAAAACATATTCCTAATGAGAAACACCATGGAAGAATTCCAAATAACTTGATATAAACGACATATGATGTTTCTGTGGATTATGAATCAACCAGGAAGCTAGTGGACTGAACATTTTACTAATTTTTTTTCCTATCACTGACTCTTGTGTGAACTTAGGCATGTCATTTTACTTTGGTTTCTATAATGATAAAGGTGATTAAATGAGCCGAGCCAGCCCAGCTGCGGGAATGACAAAAACTAATCTAACAGAAACCAAAATGTGTAGTTTTAGCTGAGAAATGCATTTTGAAAATAAACTCTTAGGGCTACGAAGATTTCATATGGTAATTGGAATCCCTGAAAATAGCACAAAAAAACTCAATCTTTTTCTTCATCCATATATATCTGGTCAAAACTGATTTTGTTATCCCTGTTTCTTCTAGGGAATTTGCACCCCCATATTTCCTTATGTTGCAGAATTTCCTAAACATCTTTACCCAATAGACATATGCAACTAATCCTATGTGCATTGCATCCATTGTGGATATGCATTCTCCAAATTTAATACAAAAAAATCAAGTGATCTGCAAATCATAACTCTGGATTATAACTTTATAAAAACTTGATCTAGTATTAATTAAAGATCATATATAATTTTAAGTATGTTCAAAATGCATTAGAAAATCTGATATTGCAGGATTATCTTCATGCTTCTTATTGTAGAAATATAATTTCAAATAGATTCCAGTTACTGACAAAAATATTTTTAAAGTAACTGCATATTGGCTTTGTTTTTGAAAAAAGGAAGTTGAGGCTTCCCAAGTGAGTTCACAGCAAGGTGGAAACTAATATCTATTTTTCTCAAATGTGTTAGACAAGGCCACCACAAACTATGTTAGGGGCTAAAATTAGCCTTTGTAATAAAGCATAAAGCAATAGTGTTATGTACTGTCACTGTGTTCCAATATATAATATGTTTTGATGGAATTCAGTAGTTTTTATAAGTTGGAATCATTCAAACAGCTCTTCTTTTGTCTTTGTCTATATGCTAAACAGTCAGTATCATAAGGTTAGCACTTTTTAATCAAATATTTTGGTATAATGTAGGCACAGTCTTCACATAATTATTATGGACAATTGAGTATCAGCTATAAAGTATATATACCATGAGTTTTTCAACTGAATATAAGTCAGTTTTATGCATAAGAGTTAATGAATATCTCTGTAATTAAGAACAATTTTAAGGGATGATCAATTAGTCCAAATAACTATACCAACCAAGAAAATTTCAAATCAAAGTGGCAAGCTTAATTTATTGCACCACACAGGCAAAGAAGAATGCATAGTAATGAATAATTCCAAAATCCCACATCAAAATCACTGAAATTAAGTTCATCACAGGAGCAACTCTGGGAAAAAAATATTACCATTAAAGTTCTCTTTCAAAGAGATTTTCAAAACCAATAAACACACTCATCTGAACTTAGCCTCGGTCTTTTCTGGAAATTAAAAAGTCATAAGTTCATACTTCAATTCTCTTCTAGTTAAAATTAGTGTTATTTGATATTGATAGACAATAGGAATCTAGCTTATCAGCAAAATCCTGATACACCATAGTTATTGCAAGAGATTTATGAATTTGTATGTCCACCAAGTTTTGTAAGCTAAATAAATCACACACATATATTTGTTGCTATTTTTTCAAATATAGATAGTATTGAGAGTTTAGCTAAGCTAATCCATGGTATCACTGGCTCTGCATCTATTTTGTTTGGTTTAGTAAACTTCAGAGTCCTTAAGCTGACACTAGTCCTCCCCCCACCCCAATATGAGCTCATGTACTAGATAGCAGCCCTCAGAGTCACAAACAAATATATGTTCCTGATGTGACTCCCCCAACACTGTCCACTGATCACTGATCACTGTTGTCATCAACAGACTTTCATGCCTCCCAGCACTTGCAGGCCTTATATGCCCCTAAGGTAAAATGCCCCCCACCCCCCATTGGGCTTACTGAAACCTAACTCTCTTAGTTTGAACTGACCCATCTAGCATTAGCTGAGAAACCCAAAGGCACTCCACCCACTGACCCTAATGAAAGCATACGCTGCAGGTCCTGCCTTTCTCTCTCTGCACTTTGCCATTGACCTCCCTGCGTGGCCTCTGGAGGTTTGCCAAGTACCTCCTTCAGACCTAGAAGTAGTAAACATCTCTACTTCAGTTCCTCATATGGTCTCTTTTTGAACTTTGGCTCACCATCCAGCACCTTGTGCTCCACTTAACAAATGTTAATTTAATAAAGTCATAACAACTAGTCACTGTTGTGTTTAATAAAGCATAAGTTCATTAAACGTGTATCACAAAGTCAGCGCACACACCCCAAATTCCATGGGCCTTCCTATATTTCTGTGTAAGTAGGCTTCTCCAGTAAAGAGCGGCATGGGTCACCTCAGGGCCTGCCGAGGCAGTTAGGAGCCTAACTGCTATTTCATTCTTCATTTCCCAACCTGCAATGACTTTAGTTCTGTTCAGTTCAGTCGCTCAGTCATGTCCGAGTCTTTGGGACCCCATGGACTGTAGCCCACCAGCTCCTCTGTCCATGGAATTTTCCATGCAAGAATACAGGAGTGGGTTGCTATCTTGTACTCCAGGGGGTCTTCCCAACTCAGAGATTGAAACTTGCATCTCCTGCATTAGCAGATGGATTCTTTACCACCCCAGGGAAGCTGGTAAGTGAAATAAGCCAGTCACAAAACACAAACACGGTATGACTCCACGTATGTGAAGTACTTAGAAGACTCAAATTTATAGACACAGAAAGTGATTGACAGGGGCTGGGGGCAGAGAGGAATGGGAAGTTGTTTGATGGCAATACAATTTCATTTTTGCAAGATGAAAAGAGTTTTGGAGATTGGCTGCATAACAGTGTGAATATACTCACTGTGAGTACCACTGAGCTGTGCAATTAAAAATAGTTATGCTGCTAAGTTTTACATCAGGTACATTTTATCATAATTAAAAATAAAAATAAAGAAGGAAAAATTAAGATGTCAGAGTGAAAATGTATTTCATTTTTGTTAATAAAAAAAATCTTACAAAAACTAAGCCTCAGTGGCACAGAAGTCCAAGGTGATTCCCTCAAGAGACTTTCAAAAGAGATCTAAACTGTGGGTATACAACTAGAATAAAAATAAAGCAGCTTTACCTAAAATGACTGCCTAGGTCCATGAGCTGTCTGAAGACAAATATGCTTCCTAGCCAAATATTCCATTTTTGGACATCACAACATTTTTTAATGAGTTAAAACTCTGAGAAATCCTATAGAGGAGAAAAAAGAGTTTTCAATTTGTGTAAGCCAGCCTTTCTTAATCATTTAGCTAATGATGCGGTTTTTTGCATAGTATCTATTATTATCTGAAATGCCTAACTTTCTCCACAGCATTCTTTTCAAAATGCTGGAATAGCATCTCCAAAATGACACGTTAAAACTATTATGTTTGCTTACAAAGTGTCTTATTTTTTATACATGTTTATAATTATGCCTTGAAGAGCAAAGTGGTATCTGTCATAATCAGTCCTAATCCCGCATCACAGAAATAAGGCTAAAAGTGGTTCCTGGCAGATAAACACACATATAAGCATACACACATACACACAAAGCCAACATATAATTGAGTACTTGCTATGAGTCTGCCACTATGCTAATGCATTGCATATTCTTTACCTCATTTAATCATCACAATAGCATTATGATAAAGTGTTATTAATACCAGGATTTGGAGGGATGAGGAAACAGAGGCTTCAAGAGGTTAAGGAACTTGCCCAAGGTCACACAATTAGCAAAGGGGTGTAATCTGGATTTAAACCAGAGCTATGGAATTCTAGCACCAAGCCCTGAGCCACTGTTTTATATTAATCTAGATCTGAGTTTAATTAATCTTTTCTAGAAATCTAAATCTGAGTTTATAAAATGCTTCATTCTGCAGTAATACAACCTCACCATGAGGGAAGATGAAAACAAAAAACAGCAAACCAAAAAAAAAACAAGTAAAACCCACAGCACCAAAAGAAATGTGTGGACTTCTTAAAACTCCCATTTTTAAGATACTTAAAATGGATTTGATAGCCTGTGAGGACCTAAAAGTTGGAGAGAAGTTAAGAGTTTTTGTTTGCTTGTTTTAAAGAGTTCTTTTATCAAATGACTTGAAATGGCAGAGCATCAGGAGAAAGGCTACGCTGAGAATTGGAGGACTTAGATTCTAGACCTGGTTCTTCCCACAGCTAACTGGCCCCTACCTGGCAACATCCGCCAACCTTTTTATGCCTTAGTTTCCTCTTTTGAAAAGCATAGAAAGGGGCCAAACAAGCTGATCTCTAAGATTTTTTTTGAAAGACCCATATTTAACTGCAGCTCTGTGAATATGTTTGGTGACAGGGTAGGGGAGTCTACAACATGTAAGAGATATTCACCTTAAATATGACACATATCAACTTTAGAACTGAGGGATAAGCTACTCCTTGACTGCACTTGTGGGCACATCACTTATTTCATTTTAATAAAGTTCATATAACATACTGTGTGAATATACACTGTGTTTATACTGTGTGTGTGTGCATGCTCACTCAGTAGTGTCAAACACTTTGCAGCCCTATGGACTGTAGCCTGCAAGTCTCCACTCTCCATGGGATTCTCCAGGCAGGAATACTGGAGCGGGTTGCCATTTCCTACTCCAGGGGATCTTCCTGACCCAAGGATCAAACCCGAGTCTCTGGCATATGCTGCACTGGGAGGTGGATTCTTTGCAGGGGACAGAACGGCTCTCTAAGAAGACAGAGTTCAGAGTAAGCCCATTTTCTTCTCATATCTCTCTGCTTTAGTTGTGCTAATGATAACTAAGGTTCAGCTGGAAAAGGAGTCCTCTCTCCCTCGATTCAGTCTCCTATCTCCTCTACAGCTTGCATCTGGGTTTGATAAATTTTCCCAACTTTCTAACTTAGAAGAAAAGAACAGATCAGTACGGACCATGGAAGCCAGACTATAATACTCAGAAAGAAAAACAGGTAGCTGGCCTCTTATTTCTAAGTTTCATCTAGAATTGTTAAGAACAGTAGAAAAGAAGTATATAGTCCATCTGTCACCTCTGTACTTGTCCTGCTGATGTTAAAAGGAGTGAGAGAGAAAAAAAGATTCATTGAGATAGCTCATACTCTCATGTTTCTACTGAGGCAACAGGTTCAAAGACAGGCTTCAAAACAAAAAAATAGGATCCATATGAGACACGAGGTGTCACACAAAGTGACAGGCATTTGACATGAGCGCAAGCTTCCCTGATGGCTCAGAGGGTAAAGCGTCCAGCTGCAATGCAGGATACCTGGGTTCGATCCCTGGGTTGGGAAGATCCCCTGGAGAAGAAAATGGCAACCCACTCCAGTATTCTTGCCTGGAGAATCCCATGGACAGAGGAGCTCGGTGGGCTACAGTCTATGGGGTCACGAAGAGTTGGACATGACTGAGTGACTTCACAAGCTTACATTTCTGGCCCCAAATTATCTTTGCATGTGTGTGTGTATATATATATGTATATATATATATATATATTTAAAGGTATCAATTATATTGCATATAATCACCCATCAGGGGTAGATGAATGTTTCTGTAGTTTTCTGTACTCTAAACTGCCAATATGAGTCCCTCCTCTTTCCATAGTTCCTCTTTACAAAATCAATTGGTCCCATCCTCTCCCAAGTTTCTGCTGGCTGACATGTGGTACTTCCACACCTCTAAATGGAAGTAAAGCCTTAATACTGCATCTTCATGGTGGTCTGTAGTGATTCTATTGTCTCTCTCTCTTTCTCCCTTCCTCCCTCCCTATCTCTCTCTTTGCCATTCTGTCTAGTTATCAATCAATTGATTGATATATCTCCTTACTTTTCTCTCTCTACCTCTCCCCTCTCCACTCAGTCCCTTCAACATGAACTCTAGCAAGGCCTAGTTTTATTATTGAGCTTTTGTCAAACCTCAGAATGATCCCTGAGCCTTCATGTTCCCATAATTATAAATCTTGTCGTGTCAGATGATCTTTGTGTTCCTACCATTGCTCACCAAATGCCTTCTACTTTTCTAAATGAAAATGTCTTTTCTCCCTGTTCATCTCTCGGAAGCTCCTGTCATGATCATTTTAACCAGTTTGAGGGTAAGTATTTACAAGCTAAGAAACCAATGGAATCAACTAGGATTTTTTTTGCTTTTTAAAAAAAATTGTTCCCCTCTACTTTCTCACATCAGTCATGAAAATTCACACTAGAAATAATAAAAGCTTTTAAACAAGTAGCATTCCTAATTCCTAATAAGCTCCAAGTCATCCTCCTTGTCAACCTTTATAGAGCATTCTTTCCTTTTCTCCTTTGACTTGGCATAGGCTTTTAATAATCTCACACTGTTCCTTTTCCATAAGACAGCCACAGAAAACAGACTCAGGGTTCAAGCTACCCTTCAGATAGTAGGAGATGCATATGTTCCAGGGACCCAGTGGGCATCGATAAGTCATTTCTAAAACACACGTCTTTAGATAATAGTACACATCACACTCTTTCTTCAAACCCAATATTGTTTCTTTCATGAGGCTGTTTATGAGAACTAGCTCCTCAAATCCTAGACAATAACATCTGGAGAATGAAATATCAAATTCTCCAATAAAAGGAGACAGCACTTAATGTTATCTCACTCAAGGTCCAGTGAGGAAGATTTGGGTAAGTCTGAATGAATGTGAAAAGTTACTATGTTCTTCTCTCTTGAGTGTTATGACCATGGGTCGGTCGGTGAAATGTTGCGGCCTCCATGGCTTCACCTGTTTTATGAAGGCTCTAGTTCCAAAGTGTCATATCCTAGGGAGAGTTTAAAATCCCAATGAGAGAAATAGGACCATCACCAACTTTATGGACTAGGTACACTCTCTCAAGTGTTTTTAATATGTAATTATGCTTCAGTGCATAATGTCTGTGTCTTGCAATGTTCAGAATTACTGTAATCGGAATTGAACTATATGTCTCTATAGGTCAATGGAAGCATAGCTTTTGACAAAAGAAAATGAATTTCCTTATCTATATGTCATTCAAGGTCACCATTCTTTGGTGGCACAGTGAAGGATGCTGAGGAAGTAAAGTCAAAAGTAGAAATGAGATTCATGAATTTAATACCGCTTTGTATAAATACAGACAACCTCTCCCAGGTAACTTTAGTCACAAAGAAATGCTTTGAAACCAGTTAGCCAAAAAAAGAGAATGACAAAAAGAATAAAAGGAAAAGGAAAGGGTAAAAGATCATGAGAACCTAGAAAATAGGCAGAAAAGTAATAGGAAAAAAGAGAAGTAAGAAGTGGAGGGAAGGGAAGAGAAAAGTAGGAGGAAGGAGGAAGAAGAAAAAGTCTCTGGACATCTTTACATAGTACTACATGCTAATTAAACAGTGTGAATTTGAAAATGCAGCATCATACTTTATAAAGGCAAACATGTTTATGAAAACAAGAGTCAACTTTGCTTTTTTGAACCTGAATGGGCCCTGTGCCCTGGGGAGTCCAATCCTAAGTTCTGAAACGTTCTCTTCCTTGTCTCTTCAACCCATGGAGCTAACAATTTCAATCCCATAAAAAGGTCATCAAAGTCAAGAAACTCCGTGCTAGGCCTTATTTAGAAGATTAGAAAATTTCTTCAGAACATTCAAATCTATTTGCAGTCACACTGAGTATACACACTATCTGTAGAATTACTGGTAAGCCTAGTTAATGGGAAGGAAGACACTTACATGGACATTAGAACAAGCATAACGAGTCTACCATAGTCAAATTCTCCTAGATACAGAACAGATAACTTTAATTTTGTTTATTTCAAGAATTTTTAAAATATGCCAACAATAAATTTACTAGCATGTAACAAAGTATTAATAGAAAATTCTGGTGACTATTTAAAAGCTAATGTTGAAGATTATTAAAGTTAGAATGAACTCAGACTGGCAAAAAAACAACAATAAAATTAGGAACCCACAAAGAATTGTGTGACTCTGAACCTGTATGAATATCTGCATAGGTGAGTTTGTGTGTGTGTGTTTCAAACATAAAAGTGAACAACCACAAGATAACTAGCTTCTTTGATAAAATATGTAATAATTTTGATGGCATAAAACTGATTCCTCCAATTGATTTGTATCTTCTCAGTAACGGCAAGTGACATTTTAACTCAGGAGATTAGAACATACAGCACAGGACTTTTTTTATTGAAGTATAATTGATTTATAATATCGTGTTAATTACTGCTTTATAGCAAAGTGACTCAGTCATGCATCTATATATATACATTCTTTTTAAAATATTCATTTGCATTATGGTTTATCATAGGATATTGAATATAGTTCTCTGTGCTGCACAGTAGTAGGTCCTTGTTGTTTATCCATTCTACATATAAACACTTATATCTACTAATCCCAACATCCCATTCCATCTCTCCCCCAACCTCCTACCTCTTGGCAGCCACCAGTCTGTTCTCTATGTCCATGACTCTGTTTCTGTTCCATAGAAAGGCTCACGTGCATCATGTCACATATAAGTGATATCATATGGTATTTGTCTTTCTCTTTCTTGCTTACTTCACTTAGTATGATAATCTGTAGTTGCATCCAGAGTAGGAATTTTTTGAAGGAATTTCCACACTGTAGGAAAATTGGAACATAGCCTCAGAGAAACATGGGACATCAATTAGCTAACCAACATAAACATAATGAGAGAACCAGTTCATTGATCTGTCTCCTCAATTTTACTCTTAAGCTGCTTAGTAGTTTTCAAACATTTCTTAAAAAATACTTTTCTGATCCTATCCCACCCACCTCTTCTTCTGGTATTCCCATTATTAGACATGTCTATATGTTTAATAGTGTCCCACATTTTTCTGAGAGTCTGTTTTTCATTTTTTCCTCTGTTCTTCAGACTACATAATCTCTATTACCCATCTTCAAGTTTATTGCTGGTTCATGTCGACTGTTAAGCTCCTTTAGAGAATTCTTAATTTTCATTATTATAATTTTCAATACCAGAACTTCTATCTTGTTCTTTGTAATCTTTATTGACGTTACCTATTGATTAGATATTGTCACCATACCATCCTTTCTATTTTAAAAATACAGTTTTCTTTAGGGCATAACAGCTATTTAAGTATTCATCTGCCAAGCCCAACATCTGCAGCCCCCCCCTAAAGAAATTTCTATTATTATATTGCCTGCTTACTTTTCTTGCATATAGGTCAATACTTTTCTATTTCTTTGCATGTTTCTTTGTTTTTTCTAAAACTGCACAATTAAGATAATGTATTGAAGTAGTTCTGAATGATGATCCTTCTTCTGAGGTTTGTTGCTGTTTGCTGTGGGGTTATTTACTGTTGTTTGTTGTCTGTTGACTAGCCCAGTTCAGGGAGGCCTATTTCCCACTAAGTGTGTAGGATTTTGATACCTCTCCTCAGAGGACACAGATTTGACTACATAATCTTCCTGACCACTGGGAACATCTGTGGCTTTAGATAGGCTCTTTTTCATTCTCTTTCCCTCATCAGTGTGCTGGGTCTTAAATTGCTCCACAGTCTGATCCTACTGAATTTGGGGCCCTTTGCAAGGGCAGGGTATTGCCAGCTTCTAAGTCTTACTTTGACTTTCCCATGGGAGGTGCTGGGAGGTTGGGAAGATCCCCTAGAGAAGGGAATGACTACCACTCCAGCATTCTTACCTGGAAAATTCCCCAAACAAGGAGCCTGGTGGACTACAGTCCATCAGTCGCAAAGAGTCAGACACAACTGAGCGAGTAACCTTTTCACCCTTTCCAGGAGGTGCTAAGGAGCACAAGCTGGAGCACATGAGGAACTCTCTCTGCACTGACTGCCCACCTAGGGTTTCCCTCTGGGGTAGGAGCTGTGTGAAACTGGTGTCACCACTGGCTGCCACCACCATGCAGTGATGGATGCTCTGCAGCCCAGATCCAAGGAGGATAGGATTGGCTGCTGTCCACGGTTGGCACAAATGCCCAGCCGAGGTCTTCCGCTCTAGAAAGCTGGGAGAGGTAGGAACTGCCACGGACCTGCTGAGCCTATCAGAGCAGCTTCCTTCAACACAGATCAGCAGGAAAGTGAAGCTGCTTTCCTCACCAGCTTCTCTGCCTATATCACCTCCTGCTTAGAGTTTCAGTGAGGAACAGGCATGGCTGACTGCCTCCAGTCACTCAATATAGATCTGCTACAGGACATAGCTGTGGAAAGTGGGAATTGCCAATGTTCGTTGGCTGCCAAAACCACCCAGAATAGCTCTTTCACCCTAGGGAGCTGTGGGAGATGGGAACTTCTGCTTGGCTGCTGAGCCAGCTGAAATAGTTCTTCTGTGAGGCAAGAGCTGCTGGAGAACCGTGCAGTTGTAGTTTGAATGTCATGGCCCCTCATTGTTCTTATTGAATTTCTGTATGTTTTGTTGAATAAATACTTCCAGATTTGCTGTGAGCCCTTCAGTCAACCTCCAGAAGACTTTAAATGATTGCCTTTGCTAATTTTGACCTGCTTAAAAGATGTTTGTCTGGGAGAGAGCTTTCCCTAAATGCCTCATACCACACTCTACTGAAAGTCAGCCTCTAATTCTGTTCGTTTTTGAGTTACATACATTTTTGAGTTATGTTGGTAGGTACTTACAAATTCATGATAGCTATATTTTCTTGTTAGGTTGTTCCTTTAAATATTATATACAATACAATTTCACTCAATTGTTTTTCATTTAAGGTCTGTTTTCTTAAAATATAAATATTTTCATGCCACTTTAGTTTGGTTAATATATTTTCTAACACTTTATTTTAGTCTTTTTCATAGTTTCTACTTTTAATATCCTTTTCTTTAAACTCTTTTGATCTTATAGTTCTATTCATTTTTATTAAATTAATTTCATTCTGCTTTGGAAATTGATTCTATCATGATCATGCCCCTCCCACCATCTCACTATGGCTTCCCCTCTGTCCTTGGATGTAGGGTACTTTTTTGGTAGATTCCAGTGTTTCTTTGTCCATGACTGTTCAGCGGTTGTTTGTGATTCCAGTGTTCTCATAAGAAGGGGTGAGTGCATGTACTTCTACTCCACCATCCTGAGCTAATCTGACATTCAAGTTTTAAAATGGTATTTGGGGACGTCTGCTCCAAGCAATTAGGTAATAATAGCAGTGGATCCAGTCCTTGAGCCAGCAAGTTGTCTGAACCAGTTTCTTATCCTGAGGCACCCGTCATTCTTTCCCCGCCTCCCTAAACCCAAAGCTGCCGCTAAAGCCAGAACCCCAGCTGTCAGCCAGCGATTCTTCAGCCTCCGTTAGTAAGCAGGAGCACATCCCAGGCTCCAGACTCCACTTACCACCGTGTGTTTTGTCTCTGTTAAACTTCCAGATACTGCTGCCTACATCTGTCCTGGAGACTGACTGGCAAGCCCAAATTTTACCCTAACTCACCACCTTCTATGACTGTTCTATTCCATACGTATACAGTGAATTGTTTGTAGTATTTGAGACAAACTTTTTGGTTATTTCTTCAATATTTCATTTAGTATTACTGTGTATATAAATAACAGAGGAAGGGAATTGAATTTAGGATGAGCTACTACGTCATCCTCATTGAAACTCTCCAAATTTTAAAAAAATCCTAATCTTACCAGATTTATTTCTCCCTAAGACAGAGGCTCAGTCTAAATGGCATGCTAACTAATTAAGGAGAATATGATACCAAGATAGCCAAGTGGTGCAGGGACAAATCTGAGAATTTTTAAATGTCCCCATATGATTTGCTTTCATTCACACTATAAAGACAAAGTTCTTAGTAGGCTTACTCTCCTACTCTTGGTTGAAAAGTATATTCTTCATCCCAAAACAACATTTCTCAAAATGTAGCCTTTAATGAAACTTAGAATTCTGTGGCTTAATTTTAATTATGGAAATTAATATAAACTTACTGTGAACTATCCAAACACTGATGTTATAATTAAATACCAAGTAATGCAAATTCACTGCCTATGTTTGCATCTGTGTAAATAGTTGTATACATGTACCAAAGGAAGTCCATATAATGTTGAAGCGCAGTGTATGAATTGAATTTTCAAAGTAATTTGAATAGAAATTACAGAAATATTGAGGCATCACACATCATATGGTTTTATCGATATTCCAAAATCAAAAAGACCTATGCATAGGAGAATTAATTTTGTTCTTGGCAATTACCAATAGTTCATTAGCAGTCAAAATAAGAGAGCTACTCAATGAAATCCATTTCCATTTGTGTCTCTTATTCTATCAATAAGAGAACTGGAAATTCATTTAAATTCATTTTCAATCACCCCCAAAAGATAACAAAGCCATATTTTAACATGAACAAGAATGCTTTACACTGTCATTAAGTGATGCATCATTAAAACTACCATTCAAAAATCTTTGAAAGATGGATTTGGTAAGAAAGGGTTCTAATTGTTCTAAATTATTAAACAAAAGTTTAACGTTATTAATGTCACACTGTCAAACATGTTTATTCAAGTAGTAATTCTCTGAATTAGAGTGATCATACCCAAGATTTTTAAAAACACAGATTAAGAATTTTTGGTCAAAATACTAGACTAAGAAGATACAAAATTCTTCCTTCACCTCACGTCAAACACATAGACACACTACTTGAAGTATTTGAAAAGTTATGAAAAATTTAAAGCTAATTTTGATAGCAAAAGAGGGAAATCTTCAGGTGATAGAAATAAAGAAAATCTATAGTCATAGTGGACCTGGATTTGATGTCCTGCAATGCATAGGATGATACAGAACAAGTAAATCCTTTAACAGTTGGACTCTAAATGCCTCTGAAAGAAAGTAGGGTTTTCTAGGCCACAAACTCTCAGCATTTTAGATAGATGGCATTGGGCTCACTGCATTGTTCTAAGAGGCAGGAAAATGCTGCTATTGTTTGAAAAGTGATTAGAAAATCTCTACTCAAAAGACCGGAATCCTAACCTCAGGCAAAATGCTTGTGCTGCAGGACCATGGGTGTGGTCAAGGTCTTCAGCACAGCCTGGCCTCCCTGACAAAGCATATGGCTGCCTCCCTGACTCTAGTTTCTCAAGACCCCAAGCTATCCCCATGTACCATGTGGCTGATCTTTACTGCACTCCACACTCACCATGTGCCTCTCCTGCTGCACGGCTCTCAACTTCCCTCCATGCAGAGGCTAAGATCCCGTCCAGGTATCCTGCATCAACATGTGCCAGAGTTCCATCCTCACTACATTGGCCTTCCAGTGAGCACCAGCCTGAGTGCCATTCCCTCCAAAAGGCCCAGCCTGGCTGCTTCTCAGTTACAAATCACAGCACTGAGCCTGCATTACACAGCCTTACTTTCTATTTTCTCTGTCACTTGACTGTTATAATTGTTTTAAAGCCTGAGTCTTCTTCCCATAATGTTCATGGGGTTCTCAAGGCAAGAATACTGAAGCGGTTTGCCATTCCCTTCTCCAGTGGACCATGTTTTCTCAGAACTCTCTACCATGACCTGTCCATCTTAGGTGGCCCTACATGGCATTGTTCACTGAGTTAGACAAGGCTGTGGTCCATGTGATCAGATTGGTTAGTTTTCTGTGAGTGTGGTTTTCAGTCTGTCTGCCCTCTGATGGAAAAGGATAAGAAGATTATGGAAGTTTCCTGATGGGAGAGACTGACTGAGGGTGAAACTGAGCCTTGTTCTGATGGGCTGGGCCATGCTCAGTAAATATTTAATCCAATTTTCTGTTGAAGGGTGGGGTGTGTTTCATCCCTGTTATTTGACCTGAGGCCAAACTATGGCGGAGGTAACAAAGATAGTGGCAACCTCCTTCAAAAAGTTCCATGCACACATGGCTACACTCAGTGCCCCTAACTCTGCAGCAGGCCACCGCTGACCCACGCCTCCCCCAGAGACTCCTGGACACTCACGGGCAAGTCTAGGTCAGTCTCTTGTGGGGTCACTGCTCTTGTCTCTGGGGTCCTGGTATGTTCAAGGTTCTCTTTGTGCCCTCGAAGAGTCTATTTCCCCAGTCCTATGTAAGTTCTGGTGGCTCTATCATGGGTTAATAGTAACCTCCTCTAAGAGGGCTTATGCCATATCCAGGTCCACTGCACCCAGAGCCCCTCCCCCCACAGCGGTCCACTGCTAACCTGTACCTTCTCAGGAGACACCCAAACACAGTTCTTGCTCAGACTCTGTCGGGTCTCTGGGTCCTGGTGTGTGCAAGGTATGTTTGAGTGCTCTGAGTGTCTCTGGGGGGCATGGGGTTTGATTCTAAACACAATTTCACCACTCCTACCATCTTGCTAGGGCTTCTCTTTTGCCCTTGGATGTGGTGTGGACCTAACAGAATTAGAAGGTATTAAAAAGAGGTGGAAGAATACACAGAAGAACTATACAAAAAAAGATCTTCATTATCCAGATAATCACAATGGTTTGATCACTCACCTAGAGCCAGACATCCTGGAATGCAAAGTCAAGTGGGCCTTAGGAAGCATCACTACAAACAAAGCTAGTGGAGCTGATGGAATTCCAGTTGAGTTATTTAAAATCTTAAAAAAAGATGATGCTGAGCAAGTGCTGCACTCAGTATGCCAGCAAATTTGGAAAACTCAGCAGTGGCCACAGGACTGGAAAAGGTCAGTTTTCATTCCAATCTCAAAGAAAGGCAATCCCAAAAATGCTCAAACTACCACAAAATTTCACTCATCTCACATGCTGGCAAAGTAATGCTCTCAAAGTTCTCCAAGCTAGGCTTCAACAGTACACAAGCTGTGAACTTCCAGGTGTTCAAGTTGGATTTAGAAAAGGCAGAGGAACCAGAGATCAAATTGCCAACATCCACTGGTTGAAAAAGCAAGAGAGTTCCAGAAAAAAACATTTATTTCTGCTTTATTGACTATGCCAAAGCCTTTGACTATGTGGATCACAACAAACAGTGGAAAATCCTGAAAGAAATGGGAATACCAGACCACCTGACCTGCCTCCTGAGAAATCTGTATGCAGGTCAAGAAGCAACAGTTAGAACTGGACATGGAACAATAGACTGGTTCCAAATTGGGAAAGGAGCACATCAAACCTGTATATTGTCACCCTGCTTATTTAACTCATATGCAGAGCACATCATGAGAAATGCTGAACTGGATGAAGCACAAGCTGGAATCAAGATTGCTCGGAGAAATATCAATAACCTCAGGTATGCAGATGACAACACCCTTATGGCAGAAAGCAAACAAGAACTAAAGAGCCTCTTGATGAAAGTGAAAGAGGAGAGTGAAAAAGTTGGCTTAAAGCTCAACATTCAGAAAACTAAGATCATGGCATCTGGTCCCATCACTTCATGGCAAATAGATGGGGAAACAGTGACAGACTTTATTTTTGGGGGGCTCCAAAATTACTGCAGATTGTGACTGCAGCCATGAAATTAAAAGATGCTTACTCCTTGGAAGAAAAGTTATGACCAACCTAGACAGCATATTAAAAAGCAAAGACATTACTTTGCCAAAAAAGGTCCATCTAGTCAAGGCTATGGTTTTTCCAGTAGTCATGTATGGATGTGAGAGTTAGACTATCAAAAAAGCTGAGCACCAAAGAATTGATACTTTTGAACTATGTTGTTGGAGAGAACTCTTGAGAGTCCCTTGGACAGCAAGGAGATCAAACCAGTCCATCTTAAAGAAAATTAGTCCTAAATATTCATTGGAAGGACTGATGCTGAAGCTCCAATACTTTGGCCACCTGATGTGAAGAGTTGACTCATTTGAAAAGACCCTGATGCTGGTAAAGACCGAAGGGAGGAGGAGAAGGGGACAGCAAAGGATGATACGGTTGCATGGCATCACCGACTCAATGGACATGAATTTGAGTAAACTCTGGGTATTGGTGATGGACAGGGAGGCCTGGCATGCTGCCATCCATGAGGTCGCAAAGAGTCACACAAGACTAAGCAACTAAACTGAACTTCTTCCCATAAGACCAAAAGCTCCTTGAGACCAGGGACATCAGAGGCTTGTAGGGAGTACCTGGGTGTTTTCTTTCATGAGCTCATGACAAGAAAATCAGACCTTTTCTACTCCAACGGCATTGATGGAAATCTCCAGATCCCCCTGCCAAGTCTTTTGTATTAACTCCCTGCCTAGTCATTTTTAAGAACTTCTGGATAAAGGGCAGAGGGAACCCTTTTAAAAATGTATGTATTTATGGATTTTGTGGTGGATAAAATATTCATTTGGCTTGAAACTTGAAATGAAGTCAGCCTCCTACTTTTGTTTCTCAAACACTCAGTTCCCCTGCTGAGAGGCGAACAATGGAGCAGCACACAGGCTTCCCAGTCTTTCACCTTCTCCCGGAGTTTGCTCAAGGTCATGTCCATTGAGTCAATGATGCCATCCAACCATCTCATCCTCTGCCACCCTCTTCTTTTGCCTTCAATCTTTCTCAGTATCAGGGTCGTTCGCAGTGAGTCGGCTCTTTGCATCAGTTGGCCAAAGTATTGAAGCTTCAGCTTCAGCATAAGTCCTTCCAATGAATGTTCAGGGTTGATTTCCTTCAAGATTAACTGGTTTGATCTCCTTACTGTCCAAGGGACTCATAAGAGTCCTCTCCAGCACCACAATTTCAAAACATCAGTTCTTCAGTGCTCAGCTTTTTTGTGATCCATGTTGGATATATTTCATTAACAATTATAAAAACCTAAGTCAACACTGAGGATAAACAATTTTTCTCCTTAAAAAATAGTTAGTGTAATAACTAACACTAAGAAACACCATTCTAGAAGGACCATCTATAGTAATAGCCCCTAGACTCCTGTTTTCTTCATGCTCAGTTCAATATTTGTATCAATGTTTAATATTCAATGAATAATTTAGACAAAAACATGGAAGTCATGTTCATGACATTTATATATATTCTAAAGTTGGTAGGGAGAGTTAATGCTGAATGAAGAAATGAAAAATTTTTTAAAATCTCTTTTAGCTAGAATTCTGAGTTTAAATCTCAATGAAAATAACCAGTAATTTAAAAATCCTGTGTTTACAAATAACCGTGTGGCTAATATAATCTAAAAAAATATAATACCTGGATTGAAAGCAGTTCATATGCAAAGGCTTTTCAATAAACTGAGCATATGCTCCATAACGAGTTCCTACAATTGAGGTTATTGTTCAGTTGCTAAGTTGTGTTTGACCATTTTCAGCCCCATGGACTGTAGCACACCAGGCTCCTCTGTCCTCCACTATCTCCTGAAGTTTGCTCAAATTCATGTCCAGCAAGTCAGCGGAAACCAAATCACAGACACAAAAACAGTTGGTCATATCTTAACCTGGGCAAGCAAGTAGAGGCTTGGAGGGGATGTGCTAGCACACGTCATATATTTGAAGAACCCTCTTCGGAAGCAGGATTTTAAAATAAGCAAAATTATTCATAAGAATACATCACTGGCTCACATCTTAAGGCTGGAGGAAATCATACTGCACTTCGTGACTGTCAGCTGTTCGATTTGGTGCTGCTTCCCTCTGCGCTCTCAGAATGTGTCACAGATACAAAGTAGATCTGCTGGTTTGACTGAACTGAATCGCAATATCAGTTCATTTTCGCCACTTAGAGTGATCTGGCAGCTATAATGAGAGACAGCCCACCCCATTCTTGAAAACTCCCATGAGAAAACCGTTCGTATCATTAAAGGGGTGGAAAGTCTCTCAATAGCGATCAGTTAATCCAGATAATCAAATTAAGACATAGGAACACATTAGTGCCTGATTTTGTGACTAGACTGTTTGGTTCACATGGTTAAACTGCTCAGGGGACAATTTGTGAGAAAATTCCCCAGAGAGGTAACCAAGAAATTCTGTTCCCTTACCTGACACTAGGCTGAGGAAAGACCATTGGGAAGATCAGAGATTTGAGAAAGAAGTGCTTAGGGTTTAATTTTGCCAAATTCAATGGAAATTTTGTAGCAGGGAAAAAACATCACAAATGGCAACTAGTTCAAGGTTGATGTCAGTCAAAAGAAAGAAAGAAGATATATTAGGGAAGGAGGGGGTGGAGGAATATATTCCAATTGTCTTATTCTCATGACTTTCAAGAGAAGGATGAAGTATCTTCTTCCTAACACACAAAGCTCACAGCTCTTGAATGATGTCTTGAATTACTTAGTAAGTGAAAAAAGTCTGGGGCCTGCACTTAGCATCCTGTGGCCGGTAAATACAGTCATTTCAATGTTCTATTTTCCTCGTAATGCAAGGTGGCTAAGAAGAATGTCATCAGGCCTAGAGCAAGTCATCTACAACCCTTAATTCCCATCCCATTAGCTGCATAATGATGTTTATTATGCTACTTTTATTATCTTATAAGCTTTATTGTTCCCATTTCATCATATAAAATTGAGGCAATGTACTGTACTTACATTTTGTTTACCTCATTTTTCTAGTTAGATATTATAAATGTTCCTGTTTGGATAATAACTAGATACTGAGGCCTGTTCGGTGATTTTGTTCTTTTCTGTGAACTGGTTGGCAAATGGGAGATGAAAGAAGATTGATTTGGGAAAGAGGAAAATGCATGTGAAATATAGAAATGAGAGGTCAGACAGGGGAGGGGTGGGAAGAAGCTCTTCTTGTTAATATATGCTATATATAATGTATGCTATATGTATATGTGTGTATGTGTGTATATATGTATACACTTTCCTTGTTCTTGTCTTTACTATCCAGCATACCAAGTACAGAAACCATTCAAAAAATAAAATCTCTTCAAAAGACGAGTCTCCATAGCCCAAATGACCCTTTAAGGTATAAAAAGTAAGGTAGTTTAAAAAAATTGTTAAAGACTTTAATGGAGAATAAAACGCTCTATTTTGCAACGCATGAAGTAGAGTGTAGATGGACTGAGTAAAAATGTAATAAATCTAAGTAATTTGTTCTGCCCTTGGAAGAATTGCCCTCTATTGAAAGAAGCAGCTATTAAGTCCCTAAACCCAGAGAGTCTTCACTGTTTTTCATCCAAAGCAAACATATGTAAAAGACAAAAGAGGATGTTTACACCTAGAGCTATGTCATTTGTTCTTTGTTCATCGTATTGCTGATTCCATCAGCATCATTAGGTACTTCAGAGTGCTGTGACATTGAACCTGCTTTGGTCCCACCAACAACTAAAAGGAAAACCCCAGAGAGGAAAAGCTGAGGGAGAAGATAGACTGGCTGTGTTAAGCAGAAAAGAGACACCATCCTAATGATACTGCAGTTTCATGATGAACACTGACTATTTTTTAAATTGTGCAGGTCATTGAAAACACTCTTCCTAATCCTAGCAAGTGGCTGTGGCTAACTTCTCTCCAAGCCTCAGTAACTCTATGGAGGGGATCCCTTAAGAAAAGTTGTCATGGCTTTTAGCATCTTCTACATCATACATCATAACAAACCTCATACCATTACTTACCTAAGAGCATTCTGCTCCAAACAAAACACATTCCTAGACGTTCATGTACATATACTTTTGGAAAAGTAGCTGTATTTTAAAATAACATAGGGAACTTGTTTTTGTTATTTTTAATGGAATAAATCTTTGGAAAATGAAGTTAACTTTCTCATATTCATGTTTATAACTTCTGTTTTGTTTAGGATTTTTTAAGCCTATATTTATTTTTTAAAACTTCGTCAAAATGGAAAAATATGACAGTGAAGAGTGAGGAGATATGGGTTTTAATTCCATGTCTCTCACCAACTGTATTTGACTACTCCTCTTACCTATGGTGTTTCAGTTTTCCTAACTGTCAAATTATCATAAAATCTTTTTCAGCTCCATAATTTGAACATCTGTAGTATTGAGAAAAACAAAGTTAGAAATAAATCTCTAACCTCCACCGAGATGCCATATGCAGTTGTGCAACTGTTTTCAATTAGGGGGCACCATTTGCTTTGGAGACAATTTACAGCAGAAGAAGCTGAAATGTCTTAGGGCAGGATATCTTTCCCTCAATTGCCATATGGGCTACCAGTGCTCTTGTCAATTCCTTAGTTCTTTGATGCTAAGAAACCACACAAAAGATTTTGTAAGCGTGTACACAAAGTCCATGGGACTTCCCTGGTGGCTCAGATAGTAAAGAACCTGCCTGCAATGCAGGAGAGCTGGGTTCGATCCCTGGGTCAGGAAGATCCCCAGAAGAAGGGAATGGCTACCCACTCCAATATTCCTGCCTGGAGAATTCCATGGAGAGAGGAGCCTGGAAGGCTATTGTCCATGGGGTCACAAAGAGTCGGACACAACTGAGTGACTAACATACAATGTCCACCATTTCACAGAAAACTAACCTAGGGAAAGATTATTTGGGGATTCACAATTCAACTGCATATGACATGTCTTCTATTTCATTGGAAGAGTTTACGGTGCATGGAAAACCAAAACAGTGCATGGAGCATAAAGACTGGGTGATATCATTAGTGATCAGTGCCAACTGAACCCTCAAGACTTTTATTGAAATATTCTGGAGTTCAGGAGACCACTGAGTTTCTTATATTACCCTAACAAGAGTGAAAAGTTTCCCCTAAAAGTGATCAGCATTTTTATTTCCTGCTAGCCGAGTGTATGATGACACAGAGCATATTAACTGACTCAATAAATGAATAGGATAGTTCTTTTAACTGCATTTTGTGGAGTGAAATCATCCCTGCCAAGCATAGGGATCGTTCATGATAACACATGGACAGTTTCATTTCTGCAAACATTCTTTGATCATTGAGACTTGTAAACAACAGATTTTGGGGCTATGTGAACCAAAATCTCTTTATGAGGGAGACCTTCCCTTGCCTTTGAGGTCATCACCTACAATTGAGAGAAGGTAAGATTAAGTTCATCGAAAAGTTGGTTTATGGTAACAATTACATCGGGCTTTTCAGGTGGCGCTAGTAGTAAAGGACCACCTGCCAATGTAGGAGATGTAAAAGATTCAGGTTCAATCCCTAGGTGAAGAAGATCCCATGGAGTAAGAAATGATGACCTACTCCAGTATTCTTACTGGAAAATCTCAAGGACAGTCCACAGGTTGCGGGCTATAGTCCATAAGGTTGCAAAGAGAGAGACACGACTGAAGTAGTGGAGAAAGGAAGTTTGTGCTCTCTGGGTGCCTTACAACTTCCATAAAACTTATTTTCAAAAGTCTGTTATGTGAATAAAGTCAAATTCATTAAGATGCCATCTAATGATGCATAAATCATAAACAGAAAGTGTACAGAAAAATATCCCTTTCTGTGTCCTCTATTCCCCCATCTTAGAGGCCAAGCTTTGCCCTTGAATGAGCACAAACACCTCCTATCCAAATGACTCACTGTCAGCTGCTGGCTCTAAGTCTATTAGATTATCATCATGTCATCTTTGTTTTTGGCAGTGTTGGAAAGCACCCCTAGCAGCTTTATTTGAACACTGTTTTCATACCTAAAAGTTTGAATCTGTAAAACAAACACAGAAACATTTGTAGACATCTTTATATCACTTCAAATTGTTGTGATTAGTGTATACACTTTGAATATTATTACTTAAACAACCTCCAGCTGATGTTTAAAAAGTAACACTTTAGAACAAGGCATTCTCCAAATGTTCTATTAAGGATGCTGTTTATTTATATCAGTGTATAGAAAAGTACAGCTGTACAAAACATAAATCAATGTCAAAAGTAAAAGGCATTAAAATTCATAAGGTTCATTTTCCGACATCCAGAGCAAACTGTAGCTGAGAGTTTGTCACAGACTTAACATCAGCAATAAAATTATATAACTGCTGATGTCACATTCTTTGAGGCACACTCAAAGGCATCTAAAATTTTATAGCTTAGTTTGGCTTATTTTTAAAATGAACATATATTACTCTTAATTTTGTTCCTTATGATACCTAGAAGACCTGAATATAAAAACAGCATCAGAGGGGAAATAACTTATCTGTCCACAGAGTTTTAACCAACATGAAGAAATATGTACATATGCACTTACTTTGCTATTGATCAGGAAACCGGAGGAATTAGTGGTTGGTTTAACGCCTATTAAGGGAAACAGTGTTTTCTACAGCAGAATGAAGAAGGGTTATTGCAAAATAAGAAAGAACTTAAAACAAGTCATGCAGATACTAATACTCTTTCACAGTTAGGTAATTTTCTGCTTTGACTTTCATAATTTTAAAGCTCTGGTGCCATTTTCCCAGAGTGATTTATGAGATTTTTATTCCTACTTCAATATTCACCTGGTTTGGAGAGGATATACATTTGTCATATTAGTATCTGGAAACCTTATTTTCCATCATATTCTAATTTCCTTGAAGACAAGGACCACATGGTTACATCTGCATGTCCCCAGAATCTGGGATAAACTTGCCGCTATTTCCCCCTAGATGGTGAAATGGTGATGCTGAGATCTATTACTGTTAGAGGCTGAGATGAATCAGACCATTTTTCTGTCCCCAAAAGGAATAATAGTCACCACTGCTTATTCAGTCGTTACTATGGGCCTGACACTGTTCTAAGCAGGTTACTCACAGAAATTCATTTAACTCCCTCTGGAGTTCAGGAAACTCATAGTGGTTCTATGAGTTAGGGACTATTAAGATTCCCATTTTAC
Source organism: Muntiacus reevesi (assembly GCF_963930625.1). NCBI lineage: Eukaryota > Metazoa > Chordata > Mammalia > Artiodactyla > Cervidae > Muntiacus > Muntiacus reevesi. The sequence goes on from NC_089263.1 coordinate 34,420,831, forward strand.
AGGACAGGAAACGTCAACACAGGAAGGTTATGAAATTTTGCTGGTGCTGCAACATTGGGGTGTAGCTACAGTTCAAGCAGACAGTGTGGTTCAAGAGTTTGTTCTTTTAAGCATCACTTCATACCACCTCTCTCAGAGATTCATAACTCCACAATAATGCTGCAGGAGAGTAGTATTTCAATCCCTAACATCTTTCCCTAAGAAAAATATAACCTACAGTCTATACTCTATTAAAAGGTCTCTGCACTGTAAATAACATCAGAATCATTTTTCCTTTGGAGGATGCATATATACTCACTTCCACTTCTCCTGGGACTTTTGGTAGTTTATGAGTCATTTTATGCAAACACGTACATGCACGCACTCTTGGAAAACTATATTTATATGGTAAAAAATTAGATTATATGTGGGCAATCACCATTGCTATACAGGGAACCTGAATTCAAATGCCTTTTTTAAGAACACAGAGAGAAAGGAGAGTTTGGGAAGAGAGGGAGGAAGGAGATTTACCCACATTCCTTACGTAATTAGCCAAGGTTGATTTCGGTTGTTTTTCATTTACTATGTACCACTCACAACATTCACGGCTGCATTTATTAATGCAGTCCGAATGCCCCATTTTGTATTCTCCTTTGCTCACATCTGTAAGGAAACGCAAGGGGGAGAGCCTGCACAAAGCGCAGTGCCCAGGTCCCGAGGCGTGTCCTCCGGCTACATATTGCGGGAGAGATGGATGTGAAGGCAACTCAGCTGCACTAGGTCGGCTGAACGGCCAGCCCCTGATTCCAGCATCAGAGACGCGGCGTGTGCAATGCGGTCTGGTCTGACCGAGAACAGCACTGTGAATACAAATGTGTTCAAAATGGCTGACTCGGTACGAGAGTAAATAAGAGCCTTTCCAGCTTTTCATTTAAGTCACAGGATCAGGAGGTCTTGTCGCCCCAAATAGAGGAGAGAATTGAGGTAGTTTTCCAGCTGAGAGAGGCAAAGTAGGGAGCTGGAGGAAGGTGACTTGAGCAGCAAGGACTTTGCCTTTTAATGTTCTTTTTAAAAGAATAGAGCTCAGACTGAACTAATCCCCCACATGAATATATATGCCTTAGGAAATAATTTTTATTAATAGCTGAATATTTTTACTTTCATCCACATGCACCCAAATATTGGGCTTATGATATTTAGTTGCATGCATATATCACTGTGTCAAAGAAAAAGGGGAAATCTAGCCTTAATAAAAAATGATTTATTAACTTCTCCACATCCTATAAATTTAATATGCTATGGGTTCTTGCTCTCATTGCAGATTTCTTTTAGAAGTATAGTTCTGAATACGAGCTCATAATATTTCTGAATAATGTATTGGTACATACTAATAAAATAAAACATCTCTGATGCACATAACCCACAGACCCACGACTGAGGAGACTGCATGTCAGTTAGCTGTGCTATTTATTTTGCATCCCTTTTACTTTCAACCAGTTCATCGCTTTCCTCAAGAGAAATAGCCGAAGCTGGTTTATATTGCTCCATAACGTTAAGCATCGATGTATTCATTTTCTGAACATAAAATAACACAACAACGATTTTTTTGTCATTCTCCTTCTAAATCATACTCCCTGTTCTTAGTAGCTTTATTTATTTATTTTTGGTCAGGATGCAAACAAATTTTAGTCTTTTTGGTTTACAATCATGATGATAACAACAAAGCGTGATCCCTATATAAATATAATTTTCTTCTCCATAATTGCACATAAAATTTATCCTACTTGGAAACCACAGAGAGTAAAAGAATCACTATAAATGCTGGCCTCAGGGAATCTATCCTTCCTACAAGATTTAAGGTAGAAATATTCAGAGACCATGTTACTCAAACAAGACCCTACCATTTTTTGTTGTTAGTCTCTTTCCTTTTCTTTTTTGCAGAATATTACCTAAAGGTAGCTCTAAGCACTAGGGATTGAGGTTTCTATTTAGTCTACAAGAGAACTAACAGGTTTTTTTCTACCTGTAGGTATCAACTTGGGATTTCAGTTAGCTAAGCAGCTTTGGACCTAGAATAAAACATTTAAGGAACCAGGGAAAATGTAGGCAGCAAAAAACCTGCAGATTGTAGCCTTTACTACTTATTACTTACTTGTTTGTTTATAAAATATACTCAATTTTTTTAGCTTGATTTACAAATATTGAAAAGGTAGTACAGAGAATTCCCAGATGCCCCTATCCATGCCCCTCTTTTACATGAATGTAATAAAAACTATGCATTTTTATATCTCTCTTTTCCTATATGTGCCTCCTTGTGCCTATTCCTACTATGCCCCAGTAATTATTGTAGACAGAGAAATAGATTTTGCTGTTGCTTGGTCAGTTAGTCATGTCTGACTCTTTTGTGACCCCATGGACTGTAGCCCCCCAGGCTCCTCCGTCCATGGAATTCTCCAGGCAACAACACTGGAGTAGGTTGCCATTTCCTTCTTCAAGGGATCTTCCCAACCCAGGGATCGAGTCCACTTCTCCTGCGTGGCAGGTGAATTCTTTATCACTCAGCCACCTGAGAAGCAGAGAAATAGATACATAATATTATAAATTGGGGCATGAAACTCCATAGTATTGCCCAAGTAATACCACCTCAACTTGGCTTTAGAGGTCAAGAAAACTTGGAGTGACATAACCCAAGGAGAGCTGAAAGCTGACTATCGTCTTGTGAAGTCTGACCCTCTGGGAGGACTACCTGTCAGGTAAAGGTGGTATCTCTGTCATAAAACCAACACTAAATCTAGAACTTCTTTTAGGGATCGAGGATAGCAGGGCATGGCGGGAAGAGTTGCTTAATGTTGTCAAACATTTAAACCTCCGATCTTGGAAGTGAAATGTTGGGCTAAACAATCTTAAATTTCTTCTCAAGTCATAGTAATGTACAAGGCAGAGATTTTAAAAAGTAATGTGCTTTACAGTATATTAAAGAAAAGAACTCAATCTGGATCCCTTGTCTTGTGCATTACCAGGACAAATTCTGAAAGTACAGATTTTGTTTTCAGCCCTGTTTATTCCAAGAGAATAACAAATGGAGACATTTGAAGTATCTTTGAAGGTTTTTCAAAAAATGTCATGACTGATATGCAGAGGACATAAATTTAAACTTTTTTTGTTACCTTTTCTTCCACCTTAGTAAAGATGGTAGCTCTGAGTAACATTAGCCTGAAGGCATTGTTTCTCCCTCCCTTTTTCTCTATCTTCTTTTCCTATTAGGCTAGTAAACAAATTCTGAAACTTTGTTTCTTGTCTCCCAAGACTCTGACTATGCAACAGGGAGCACTAGGAAAAGACTTAACAGACTAACTTAAAGCTACCCTGAGGATGTTTGTCCACTTTTCTTTTATTTTGTCCTTAGATTGGCTTTAGGAATCTGTAGTCTACGCTTAAACAATATAGTTAGGGGCAGCAGAGGTACTGCGTATATGATTTGTTCTTGTACCTATTTCAAAATTTCATCTTTTTTTTTTTTTTAATATATTCTCTTGATAAAATTTTATCCCTTCTTTCCAGTCAGGCTTTTTGCCTGATTTGATAGAGAGTCCCTCCGGCTCATGTTGAAATTGAAATGTATGTTATCTTATTGTTTGCCTATATACCCAGATGTCCAGGCACTGAGTTTACTTTTATAAATGAAATATTGAAAACAAACAGAAAGCTAAGGAGATGCAGTTGCAAGGGACGGGAGCAACATTACTATATTAGGAATGGTCAACAGAAGACTGCGAGCTTCTGTATCTCAGGCGGCAGATCTGTGAGCTTCCCTAAGCACATCATCTCTAGTAACATTTTTCTCTTTGCAGGAACATTTCGCATGCTCTAGGCACAAAACCGTCACTGTCATAAAGTAGCAGAGCAGTGTTGAATAGTTGAAAAAATGTAGACTGGGCTAGATCTGGATTCAATTCAGGCTCTGCCATTTATAGGGCTTCCCAGATGGCTCAGTGGTAAGGCATCCTCCCGCCACCGCAGAAGATGCAAGAGACGCGGGTTTGATCCCGGGGTCGGGACGATCCCCTGGAGAAGGAAATGGCAGCCCACTCCAGTATTCTCGTCTGGAAAATCCCATGGACAGAGGAACCTGGGGGGTTACAGGGGTTACAAAAGAGTCGGACAAAACTTAGCAACTAAACAGCAGGAACAATTGCCATTTATAAGCTTCTTGACTTCGGTAAGTCATGTACACTATGAACCTCACTTTTCTTGCCTGAACTTTAATGCTTCCGTCATGGAAAGCTTGTAAAGATGAGACCAAACAACCCACTGTGGAGACTAAAGAAGTAGGCAATATCACAGGCCCTCAGGCTACAGTAGTGAACAAGGAAGATGCTGTTCCCACCCTCCTGGGTTTTGCAGTCCTGTGCGGAGTCATAGCCTGTATATGAGCAATTAGAATAGACTTGACAGATAGGTGGGGAAGTATAGGAGGGACAAGTAAACCAGACCTGAATCATTTTGAAGATTTGCTGAGTAAAGACAGTGACATCTAAGCTGTTAGTTAAAAGCCAGGTACGGAATACCTAGGTATGTATAAAGAACCTAGCGCTTGCCTGGTGCTTTATAGGGATTGAGTGAATTGCATTTCTGTTCCCCATGCTGCCTTCTTCTGTGTCCCCTGAACCCCTCCAAACAGATCCTGCATAATGAGTTTCATACATTGAGTTAAAAAATATTTACTAAGCACCTGGCAATGCCAGACAATGTTAGTGACTAGAGGCACGTCCATGAAAAAGGGAGACGATGCCCTTCAGCAGTTTACTGTCTGATGGAGTCAGTTCAACACAATACAAACCCGAGACCATCACATGCATTCTGGAATGGGTAAACAAGATTCATCTATTGGGCTCTTTAGAAAGAACCTGAAGAGACCCAAAATTTAGAGAGCCACTTCCAGAACCTTCAGAACTGGAACATTTGACTTAATACGCCAACAGCCGAAGTTTTGATTCTGTGTCTTTAGATTATTTCTTTTAATCAGAACAAGCACACACAAAAAAGTCAGAAGACAAAAATGGCAGTGCCCTAGACTTCCTTGCTGTCTTAGAAAACATGAGTAAAATTCAGCTATTGCTTAGAACCAGACCCATGGCAGGGAGAGAGATTGTAAAACAGCAAAACCTGGGGGTGGGGGTGGGGTGATTTTTTTTTTTTATTATAAAGTCTGTCCTTTGCTTTACACAAAAACAGTCATAAAGTGAAGGACCCTGCTCTGTCTTTTGGAGGACTACCGATTCTGATTTCCTAAGCATATTAATTTGCGGCAATTCACGGCAGAAGCTAATTCTTATTTTTTGGAATTAATTGAGCTGAAAGCTGGACTCCTGACAGCCCCTCCCTTCCATGGCCAGCACAGAAGCTGAGGACAGACGGCCATTCAACTTTACTATCCTGACATCCTGCATAATCAATGCACGTCAGTCACAAAGACCGGCTGCCTGTGCTCAGGCCCATTCGCAAGTTGGCTGAGCGCCCACCCAACAAATTGGGATGCCAGCTCCACTAGGGCACACAAGTGTCAACAAAAGATCACTTCAAACCAGAAGCCTGCTCCGTTTTGTAAGACCCATCACTTTGTTAGGCCAAAAAAAAAAAAAAAAAGAAGGAAAAGGTTTAAGGTGGTTAATCCCATATTGCTGACAAGTGGCTATTTACATCCCATCATACCTTTGGCCTCAAGGGACATTTTATTTAATGACTTAATGCAATCTTCTCTATCCTTTAAATTTGACTTTCAATCACTGCATTTCAAATGAGGCAAAGAGGAGACTGTATGTCAATCTGAGAGTCACTGGACATGTCCATTTTCTTCATTCCCATTACATGCATCAGAGATGGAAAGAGTAAGCAAAGCTTTATCACATGCATAATGTCTCTAGACACCAATTAGAATGGTGAATAGTGCACCTAACAAAATGCAAATACACGCTTTAATATTCAATTAATTCAGCAAATATTGGTTAAGCGCCAGGCACCCAGTAGGGTTTGGTTTCACTGCCTGGAGTCTCTTCTCTTTCCATGGAGCCTGCACATTTGCTGTCACATTAATCAGTCTCACTAAATCATAGTTCTCACCTTATGAATTCCATGCTCAAAATGCTCTTAGGTTTGCCACTGCCCACTGAATACTTTCAGACATTTACACGAAATTGAAGACCTTCATCCTTGCCTGGCTAAAATCAACGTTTTTATTCTCATAAATTCTTATAGAAGCATATAAAGGCAAAATTCACAGAACGAAAACGTAGTCCATATATATATATATGTCTTGGATCTCATTGCATCTACACATCTCTCTGTTTCCTTCTTCTATTTCCACCTTCTCTCAATGTTGAAATTCTCCTCACCTAGGTAAGAACCGAGTGCCTTCTTAGATTCAACTAACTTTTTTTTCAAGTTCTGTGTGATAGCACAGTCCAGATGCTATTACAAAAATTACCTCATTTAATTCTCCATTCAAACTCAAAAAGAAGATATTATTATCCCCAATTTTCATATGTGAAACTAAGTTGAGAGTAGCTAAGCACCGGCAAGGCATCCATTTGGACGTTAGCAATCCCAAACCTGAACGCAGGCTCTCCACACTCACTGACCTTCCTCTCTTATGTTTCCATCTTCCTCTTGGGTCTCCCCGTCTTCCCCCCTCCTCACCCGTAACATGGCCTTCCTCTGTACGTTTAGCACTTAATCCATGCTTGAGATTTTAACTGCTTCACAGTACACATTATTTAAAAGTGAAAGTGTTAGTCACTCAGTCGTGTCTGACTCTTCGCAAGCCCATGGACTGTAGCCCACCAGGCTCCTCTGTCCACGGGAGGCTCCAGGCAAGAATACTGGAGTGGGTTGCCATTTCCTTCTCCAGCTCAGTAATTTTAATGGAAACTGTGGATGATAATAATGTAGGGAAAGAGAAGGTGAGGGCAGAGAGGGGAAGTTACATTTTCTGCTTCCCATAAATGTGTCAGAACTGTATGGACTACCTCCAAGGTGTCACCTTGGATCATTACAACAAACCTCCAGCACAGGTGTTCTCATCGCCAAAAACCAGAGAAGGAAACTGGGGCTCAAACATTTAAGTGACTTTCCCAAGACTGCAACCAGATAGTTCTTAGGTAAGAATTCAAATCTACTCATTTAATCAAAAATTTGAGTGCCTATTATGTGCCAGACACTCTTCTAGTTTTCTGAATTCACACTGCACAAAATAAAAATTCCAGCCCATAAGGAGCTTGGATTCTAGAGAACGGACAGGTGCTAAACACTAAAGCTTAACTAGAAAGGGAATATACAGTATTTTAGAAGATGAGATGGGGAATGAAAATTGAGCAGAGTAGGGGAAATTAGAACTACCAGTGATGGAGATTGGGTCTGCAATTCTGAACAGCATGGTCAGTGTAGCTCCACTGAGAACATGAAATTTGAGAAAATATATGAAGTCCTAGGTGAATAAAGTGAAAGGCATTCCAGGCAGAAGGAACTACAAAGTTCCAAGGAGGGAACAATTGTATCTGAAGGCAAGATGGATAAAAATGGTGCCACCTAACAATTTTTTGATTTGTGACAACAAAATATGTTTCTTCCTCATCTGAAAAAAAAAAAAAAAAACTAACTAAAAGCAAAACAAGCAAACAAAAAGCCCTTCCTGAAATGATAGGCAGTATTTGAGAGCTATGTGTGAGGGACCATTATAAATAATCCACATGTATTTACAGATATTGTTTACAAGAAACAATGAGGTAGATCCTATTATTATTCTCATCTTTGGGATGAGGAAAATGGAAACTGTGATAAGGAGTGGCTAAGTATGCTGCTGGTAGTCAGGCAGATTTTAAGAGTTGCCCATGTGAACTCGGGCAGCCTGGCATCAGAGCTCTGCTCCGAACCACAGTAGAGTTCGTTAGTTTTTGCTGCTGTACATATTGTTCTCTCCTCTTGTTGATAGGCATTTTGAATGTTTCCAGCTTTGTTATTTTTATAAATAAGTCTGTTATGACATTCTTGTATATCTGTATGGCATTATATGTGAGACTTTCTCTATGCAATGTACTTCAGAGTAGAGTTGTATACAAAGATACTGTGTAAGGCCTTTTCTCATGCAAGACAAGGAGACAACCACATTTTCAATTCATCCCTCCCTCTTTCCCAGAATTATTTACTGTGGCTTGGATTTTATTATTGTTTGTTTACTTGTGAGTTCTTTAGTTAATATTTTATATTTTTAAGTTATTTGTGATCATTGCCTTTTTTGTTTTATCAGTTACAAAAGTATTTAACTTTATTTTGAAGAGAATTTATTGCTCACTGCCTTTTTTTAACCATAATGTATAATTAAATTAGAATGAAAGTTTGAAAAAACTGAATGAGATAAATAAAAGTGACTCATACATAGTTTAAAATATTATAGCTTATTTGTACAATTAGGTATTTTGTACCACTAGAATAATATTTTCAAACATTTTATGAAATAAGAAATAGCTCTGGTAGAGCATGAAATAAATTCAGAATATTATGTTCCATAATCTTAGTATATAAATTATGTATATATTATTTATAACAATTATAATTATAAGTAATATATATTAGACATTATATAATTATACATTTATATTATAATTACTATAATGATTAATATTTTAAAACATAGTTACTTATACATATATTTCATGCATATAAATTTTTACAACTAGTTTTAGATTTGAATTTTATAAGTTTATCTGTATTTTCATATAAATATTTCTCTACTTACCTTACTTATCTATCTATATACACACAAATTTCAAGGAGTTGTAGATTAATTGTAGAAAGAGCCTCAGTGTTCTACTTTTTCCTTGGCAATGTGTCTTTGGAGCATCTACCACCAAGAATTAAAGGTTATTTCCTTACCCTTTGATATCCAGTAGAATCCAACTGAGTTGACATGGCAGCAACTACCAGCTTAGGCCTCAAGGGTCCTTAAACATTTCTCCCTTCCCTCTCAGAATGCTACTTCTGCCAGGAGGAATAATAAACCTGGGTTAGCCTCCTGGAAGCTGGGAGACTGTGTGGAACAGAGACAGTTATTCATGCTGAGGCCATCCTAGACCAGCCAGACACTGGGAAGCTCCCAGCTGCCCCCAGCTTCCCCATCAGCTAATGATAGATTCAAAAAGGAGCCCAGCTGAAATCAGCCATCCCCAGTCCAAATCAGAAGTGCTACCCAGCTGACTTGTAAATGCAGGAGCATTAATAAATGACTCCTTTTTAAAGTTATCGAGTTTTGAGATTTTTGTTGCCGTTGTTCTTCGGTTGCTAAGTCGTGTCCAACTCTCTGCAACCCTATGGACTATAACACACAAGGCTCTTCTGTTTTCCACTCTCTGCCAGAGTGCACTCAAGTTCATGTCCACTGAATCAGTGATGCAATGTAACTATCTCACCCTCTGCTCCCCCACCCCCCACTTTTCCTTTGCCTTCAGTCTTTCTCAGCATCAGGGTCTCTTCCAATGAGTTGGCGCTTTGCTTCAGGTGGCCAAAGTATTGGCACTTCAGCTCAAGCATCACTCCTTCCAATGAATATACAGGGTTGGTTTCCTTTAGGATTGACTGGTTTGATCTCCTTGCTCTCCAAGGGACTCTCAAGAGTCTTCTCCAGCACCACAATTGGAAAGCATCAATTCTACAGCGAGATTTTTAGCAAGAGGTAATAATACAGGCATTCCTTTGAATATAGGAATTAGAGTGATTTTTGTGTCATATGTGTTCTTTTTCATTTGTTTACATTTTTATCAGTGAGCATTTATCATATTTTTGAGAAAAGTTTAACATAATTCTGCAAAGATATGTCTTGGATAAATTATCTCTGTTCTTACTGGATCTCAAACAAACAATGATACAAAGGTATCAGCTAGAGCCAGCCAGAAGCTCAAAATCAGCATATGAATAAACAGGATCTATCTGAGAATGCAGAATGGAGAATGGTGACATTTGGCTGTAACTCCAGATCAAAGTGTTGACAGTGATATTCTATGTTACTTTGTCACTCTGACAAGGAATTTTTGCCAAAAAAAACTGTGTAAACTCATATTATTACAGATCTGGGAATACCCTTGAGTCCAGAGGAGGTCAGAGACATCACTTTGCATCACCTTTCCAACATTATAGAATCCTTTCCACCCTCTTTGATTCTCTTCTTGTTGGGGACTGAATGTTTGTGCCCCTCCCCCCAAAAAAATTATATATTGAAACCCTAATCCCCAATAGGATGGTATTAGAAGGTTGGGCCTTTTTAAGGTGATTAGGTTATGAGGGTGGAGCTCCCGTGAATAGGATTAATGCCCTTGTTAGACAAGACATTGGAGAGATGATTGCTCTCTCCACCATGTGAGGCCACAATGAGAAAATGGTCATCTGCAACCCAGAAGAGGGTTCTTTTCAGAACCTAACCATGCTGACACCTTGACATCAGATTTCCTGCTTCCAGAACTGTGAGAAATAAATGTCTGCTGTTTATAAGCCACTGAGACTATGGCGTTCTGTTATATCAGCCTGAACAAAGACAATTTTCAGTGTCTCAGCTTCACCTGCTGCTATACTATATGTTCAACACTCAGTTTCCCTCTTATGCTGGTGGCCCTTAAATTCAAGCTGGGAAATCTAATAGCCCTAATTCTTTGCATTATTTATAATAAATGGAGTTTGCAGGGGAGAAGCTTCCTCTTGCTACTACTGTTTGCTACTCTTAACATGCTTCTGAAGCAATATTACTGAAGGACCCCCAACACACTTGGAGAGAGGATAAGGTGGGTAAAGGGGAGTAAACAGGATGAGAAAAAATTATCACCACTCTTGAAGAGATGATGTTTACATGGTCAAGAGAGCAGAGCACTGCATCCTGCTATGCTTGTATAAGAAAGACCTGTGACTTGGTCTTTCTTGCTTACGAATGAGTCTTACACATTCTTATTTGTTTCTCCTTTCTGTGCCTGCAGGCAACATTATGAAAATGGACAAACCCTCTTTGAGTGAGTCATTGTTTACATTATTGATGTCTAAAAGCTGGTCTCATTTCAGAGTAGAGAAATATCCACACCAATTTTGGTTTTTCAACTTGCTTTTTATGTCTTTTACCATTTCCCACTCTGTAATGTAGTTTTGATAGTAGGAGTAGAGTGTAACTATTTCCCATTATTTGAAGGGCTATTCCAAAGTCACTGGGTACACCTCAGATCTTATAAGCAGAAAGAGAGAAGCAGAAAACATTTTGGGCAAAAAGAAAATAGATTATCTGGAAAGGTTTCTTCTACTATGATAAGGAATCTTTAGCAATGACTTTAGCATGCACAAGGAAACTTGAGATTTCTAGTTTGAGCTTGCAACATGGGAGGATCCTAAACTAACCTCCTCCTACAGATACACCAAATCTACAGCTGCACACAGAACAATTTCCTCAGAAAGAAACCCCTAAGCTAGCTGAGCAACTCCTGCACATAACGTAGATAAGAAAATACACACATTGAAATGAGTAGGAGAGGCTGAGACACAATCTTGCTATACATCCAACCCCCTGCCATAGCAACCCACTGTAGGGATGGAACTCAAAATCCCTGAGGAGGCAAGCGATTTGAACCCTAAATCTGGTACCTCAGCTTTGAAGACTTGCACCTTAGAGATGAGCCCTCAAAGCATCTAGCTTGGAAAGCCAGTGTGTCTTAGCAATCACAAGACCCAAAAGGCTGCAGTGAACTGAGAAATGGTTCTTAAAGGGCTCGCTGAAACTCACCTGGCTATACCCCAGGGCCCAGCACAGAAGCAGCCAACTGAAAAGCACCATCTTTCTGTGAAAGAGATCTATTTGCTTTTCTTAAAGCCTCAGCCTGAGAGGCAGGCATCTAATTTAACATACATAAGGAGCTTATTGAAATACTCTCCAAAGACTGAGCCTGGCAGTTTCCATCTTCGAACTCTCCCTCTGCCTCACTCCATGTCACAGATCTCTCTGGAAAGGAGCTTGTGCACATGTATGGTGCCCTGGTTTTCTGTGCCCAGGGACACACCTGACCTCATGACTGCTCCCATTGCACATATGAACTCTAAATAGTCATGAGACAAAAAAAGAGTTGTGCCAAAAAGAAAAGAAAAGAAAAACAAACGGTACTCTGAAAAATGAAACATCTGGAAATGACTGCATTAGGATAGAAGATGACATGCACCAAGAGCTGGATAGCTACAAAGAAGGAACTCATCAGTGGTGATGATTTCACCTCTTTCAGGGCTATCTGATAGGAAGACAGAGTCCAAAGAACTTCTGTATTCTCTAAACCAGTGTGAGACAAGACAGACAATACCAGATTCAATTCTATTGGCAAAATGAAGAGCTGAGTGGCAGGTACCCGCGAGTTCATCATAATATTCCCTCTATGCTTCTGTTTTTGAAGTTTCACAATGTATAAATGAAAAATAAATAAATTCTAGATCAGTGGTAGCTAAAAACAACAAAGAAAAACTGTCAATTTCAAAATGTTCTCAATGGGACCTCAGACTGGCATGTGCATTCCTCAAATCCCCAGTGAAGTTGTCATTTATACTCAAGACAATATACATTGAAAATCTAAAAGCAGACCCCATTTTAAGACCACTTTGAATGGGCCCACTACTGTGATAGAGCAATGTTGCCTTTTCTTTTCTGTGTAACCAGAGTCTTGATATGTACCAAGTTGTAAACCTGCCTTATAGAAACCTTTCTCATCATCTGAAATTGAAATATTCAGTTGCAGTCAGAATGTCAAGAATAACTGAAACTGTGTTTCAGCATCTTAACTCACACAAGATACCCAGAAGTGGCCCTAAAGGGGAAAATGGTAAGAGTTAAAATCATAGAATGAACATTTATTTTCAAGGAACCTGCAGTTTCTTTTATACATTTTAGGATATCTTCTGAAAAATATATTCATATTTTTCCCATAAAGAAATATTCTGAACACTACTGGTTTTCAGATGTACTATCTATGGAATTAATCTTTCCACCTCTTAGAAACCCATAGTGAACGACCTGCTTCCTCATTTTAATTTGTGATCTTTCCTGTGGCTATATACATATATACAGAATTTAACTTACTCGTGTTCAGTTATATGAGGTGATACAGAAAGAACTGCTACACAACCAAGTATAATTTTGCATCCACTAAGTCAAAAGGTGAGACATTTCTGATTGCAGGCAAATTCATTATTATCCCTGACACTGTGTATCATCTAAATGAAACTCTTCCCTTTGCTTTAAAGTCAAAAAAAAAAAAAAAAAAAAGAAAGAAAGAAAGAAAAAGGAGCTAGCAAGACCAAAGCAAATATTAATTTTCTTCTGTTTCAAGTCTTTTTCAGGTGTGTATTGATTGGAAACCAACTCAACAATTTAATTAGAAATACAAGCTTTTCTCTTTCCCTTAGGTTCAGATCAAATTTACCATTTTTTTCCCTTAGATTTTCTTATACTGAAGCTATAAACATCAGAGAAGGCCTGAGCTCCTAGGTATTCTTTAATTTGTTCTGGAGTAATTATGATCTAAAGATCAGAGATAATAACCAGCTACTGTGTGCTGCATCAACTTGCCCTGGGGTTAGTTGACTCTGTGATTGATGAGAATGTTCAGGGTACATAAATCTGAAAGCCTACAGACACCACAACCATCACCATCCAATTGCCCAGTCATTTACCAGTATTTTTTTAGGAAATCCACCTGGGAAATGCAGAATGGAACACATGGGACGGTTTCTATTCATCAGTCCCAATAAATTGTCTTTGTTTCATTGAAAACACAATTCCATTTTACTTAGAACTCAATTAACATAAAAGAAAAACGTTGGTGAAATAAACCCAAACAGACATTGAATTTCAAAGCAAAACTTTTTAAATTCTGGTTTGGGGGTCCTCTCATTAAAGCATAGCAAATACTGTGTGTTTATGTCCAAAGGTAAAATATGCTACTCATCATGGCCTAGGCGGTCAGAAGTAGTAGAGCAGTGAACATATCTGTCTGATGAGACAAAACGACAAGAGGAAGGGAAAGGCTCTTGGGCTCTTGCCACTCGGAGCCTGTGAAAGCCCTGAAAACACAGTGATACCACGGGCAACCGACCTTCACATCACCCCAATCACCTGGGCGAGATAAGAAAAAAGCACACAGACTATCCAGAGTGCTCAGGCCAAGAGACCAGAAAAAGGCAAGCTGGTTCCAAGTACAAATTGTACTCATTTATTTAATCCAGCAAAGCCAATCAGACTGCACTGTTGGAGTAAAAGTCTGTATTACTTCCAGATGCACATGTGGTCCTTTGCATAGAATCAAGGTGATGTCACACCACTGAGGATTCCAGTCTGGTGATCTCGTCTTACTTGTAGTCAATAGAGACTGCTTAAGACTGCAAAGTCAGTGAGCGCAAAGCTAGAGCTTTGGCTTTGGCTCATAAAGTCAGAACATTAAATATGGATTCTGTTGCTTCATTGTTAAGGGAGGAGATTCTGAGACCACATTTCCTGGCCCTGAATCATAATTCCAACACATCTTAGACTTGAGCAAGTTACCCAAAGTCTCTGGGCTCAGCTCCTCATCTGTGCAATGGGAATATACTATAAATGTATAGCATTTTTACACTTATAAATATAGTTCTGCTGTGTGAGTTAAGTGAACTATTATATCAAACCTCTTAGAAGAGAGCCTGGATCACAGTGAGACAATAGACATCAGTTACTATGGTTGGGAGGCTTCCCAGATGGCTCAGTGGTAAAGAATCCATCCACCAATGCAGGAGATGTAGGGAACACAGGTTTGATCCCTGGGTAGGGAAGATCCCCTGGAGGAAAAAGTGGCAACCCATTCCTGTATTCTTGCCTGGGAAATCCCATGGACAGAGGAGCCTGGCAGGCTAGAGTGCATGGGGTCAGAAAGAGTTGGACACGACTGAGGGATTACACACCCATATACACTGATTGGAAATCCTGCTTATTCCTTTTCTCAGCTTCTGCCTCTCAGATGTAAAATAAGGGAGGTAAAAGGAAAAAGAGCTTCCTTCCTCAGCACAGATAGATTGCACAAACTCTGGAACATGTGAGTGGCTCTCAAGGTTCTCCAGGATTAGATGTGGGAAAGGAGCCTGAGGAACAACAGAGACTTGAAAAAGCACAAGGAAAGCCTGGGGGAGCAGAGAGGCCCGGAGGCAGAGAGAAAGAGACGTCTTGAATGCCAGCAGAAATTAGAAAAGAATCTAAGGAGAGAAGCAACTCCCCAAGCAGGAACAATATAGAAGGAAATCTGAACCTTCCAAGGTAGCTTTTTTTGTTCTTTGCTTATTTATTTCAGGACAATTATTTTTCTTGTGACATGGGGGTGAAACAAAATACTGTCTTTTGTTTTTTCTTACCCTTGTTGAGTTTTGAGAAATTAGCTTCCCCAATTATATTTCTCAGGGGAAAAAAAAAAAAAAGGCTACAAAAAATAAATAAATAAATCCCCAAATCTAAAGAATGTTCGCAACTGGCACCTGGACAAGACTATAGAAGGAATAGCGCAGGAGATTGTAAAGCTGGAATTCCTCTCTTACTGAGCCATCACTTCTAAAATAAGTAGAAATTGGACTTGGGTTGTTCTCCTTCTACAGTTATTTACTGGAAAGCATTAGGGCTGGGATTATTTTCAGCAACTAGCTCTTTGCCAGGTCAGGCAATATTCAAAAGAGCTTATAATCATTTGTTATTTTTTCTGTGTTGAAAATAGTCAACCACATTCACATTCTTCTAAATAATTACCAAAAAAAAAAAAAAATTCACAGAACATCTGGAATTCTGGGAAACATGTAAAGTGAGCTATAAATTTGGAAAACTTTCCCAAACCAAATTATACCTTACCACTTCTGTCACTACCATTAAGTCATACATAGTATTTCTTTACTTGGCTTCACTTGACCTAGTGATTTACTTGGTACCAATGCACTGTTCTCTATGGTACATTATAGCTTCCTTACAGTGAAATTAATACTAACTTCAAACTTGGCAGTTACTGGAAATGGAACATTATCTTTTTTCCACCATGTGCTCAATACACTTGAAAATCCCACACACTGAAGAGAATTATGTAAGAGGATCAGGACTGTAGCTTCAGAAAGTACGCACTCAATTGTCTGAATTATACCCTATTCTCTTTCTCTCTCCTAATGTTCTATAAATACAACATCCCTATGAAACTGATTTCCTTTAAAAATACAATTAAAAAGACTCATGTAAGAAATGTTTTGTATCTGTGTAGTTAAATAAAACATTTTTTCTCAGCCTCCTGCATTTTATCATCACAAAAATTATTTAATCAAAATAAAAACTTTGATTAAAAATGCGGGCTCGATATCTGGGTCGGGAAGATCCCCTGGAGGAAGGAATGGCAATCCACTCCAGTATTCTTGCCTGGTGAATCCTGTGGACAGAGGAGCCTGGCGAGCTATGGTCCATAGTGTTGCACAGAGTTGGACCCAACTGAGTTGACTTAGCACAGCACACCCAGCTTATCTCCACACTGTAAGCTAAAACACCACTGAATCTCCGTGGAAAATAAGGATTACCCTTCCAGGGCAATGAGCTCTAAAGGGAAATATGCTGTGGGTCTTCTGGTAAAGATACTTATTTCTCACATAACAACAATTATGGCAGTAGTGGGGAGAGGGACGGTCTGCAGAGTGAAAAGCATTGCCCGTTTCCTCACTTCCTCCATCCGAGCTCAGTTACAATACCTGATGCTGCTGCAGCTGGGCACCTTGAGTGAAAAACCTACAGATAAAAAGCCATCATGCTGACGATGACAGAATAGTAAGATGATCTTTAATGGCCGTAGTGACCAATACCAGTAAAAGTCTAACTCCAGATTTTTGTTATGTTAAAAAAAAAACAACTGTTATTTGTTCTGAGCATTGATTTGTTATTATTATTTTGATAATTTGAATTGTAAGAAGTCGTATTCTTAGAGATTCTTTAAAAAACTTGCCTACGAGGGTAAGTAGGACAGTGGCTAAGTTAAAAGGAATTAAAATTTGTGGGTTTGGTATGTTTTTGCTTTCTTGTTTGAAAAGTTGGGTATTTGTTTTGATTTCTTTTTAAGAAGGGAAACATCTATGCTAATTTGTAAACTGATGGAAGGAATCAATGGAGAGAGCGAAACTGGATCTATAGGAAAGGAAGATAATGAGTGATGAAGAAAGGTCTCAGATAAGATGAAGTGATGGGCGCTACAGGTGAAGAGATTAGCCTCAAATAGATGGAGAAAGACTGCCTTCCTCTGGGGTCAGAGACAAATTTGGAAAGAGAGTTGGAAGGAAAGGACAGAGGGAGGTTGAGAGAAGTGTTGTCTGATTACCCTGCACCCTTGCCCCTGGGCAAGCCAACCTTGCCATTCCGACCTGCTCAGCAAGCCTAGAAAGTATTTTCCACCCTGCCTGGAATCCAAATTAGCTCCAAAAAATGGAATCACAATTAGACTAGTGATGGATTAATTTCTCTCACCTCTCTCCTCCCCCCAGGCTACTATGCATTTTAGTACAGGATTTATTCAAAAGAATAAATCTACTGGTAGAATTGCAGGCAGGCACAGTGCAGAGAGATTTCAAGTGCCTTCAAACCAGCCCTGTTAATAGGCAGTGACCTACTTACCCTTCAGGTAACAAGGGTCCTGCCAAAAGGCTCAGCATGTGCCTCTGTACTGTCCAGGAATTCAGAAAGGTGATATGAGATCCCTAAGCAAAAGATGCAGTGTCAGAACAAGTTTGACTTTCATTATCTGTGTCTCTGGGTTTCTCTTTGGCTGCAGTGGTTTATTTAGTATTTCAAAATAAAATCTCAGTAAGACTGTGTGAAAATTAAAAAAAAAAAAAAATTAAAGGAAAAGAAAAACTCCTGCTTTTTCTCCACAATGAATACAGGAGCAAAAAGTCAGCTACTGTTGAACTTTGCTGCCCGTCTCAATTGAGTCACTAAGTTTGCACACCACCTATCGACCTTGAGGTTTAGAAACAGCAAAGACTCACTTGATCAAAGATGGAATAAACTGTCTTATATTCTGACCTCCAGCAATCATTTTGCTTCTTTTTAGATTTTTAGCATCATAGTAAAATGGTCAAGTGTTTCACATAGCTAGCAAGTTCTCCATGGTAATTCTCAGGAGCAGATTTAGAAATAGTGGAAAGCTTTCAGCCTCCCCTCTCGGCTGGCAAGAAATTTTGAGGGAATTGGAATCACTCCTGCCATCCATCCTCCTCTCCTTGGAATTAACTGTGCAGGATTCTGCAGCCTCACATTCAATTGGGTTCAATGCAGAGCATTACAAGAGTGTTCACATGATCTTAGGAATTATTACTCATAGTTGGGCTGCTTCTAAGCCAACACAAGGTGCATGCTGTACATCATGGAGCCAAAAGTTTTCACCCTAAACAGCCTGCCTACTCCATTCAATTCTAAGCACTACTCAGTGCTTATAAAGAAAAGAAAAAAAGGCATAATGATGCTTTATGCCCTTCACGTAGATCCCATAGAATAAGTGGGTGTTTAGGCCCATTTTAAGATGGCAGAGAAGTATCTGTCAAGTGTCGATTAGTAAATTAACTTTCTCTGATATAAGCCAAGACCTGCTACCACCTTTCCGTGTCCAAAAGGAAGGAGAAAGTCAGAAAGCCAGGCATGTGATATGAGAAAGCTTTACTGAAATCACTAAGCATCATTAATGCTGAACTTTACCTGAGCCCTGTTAGTTGAAAAGAGCTATGGTCAATAAGTCCCCTCTCTCCTTATGTTTCAGAAAATGGCTTACTGTAAAATAAAAAACCTTCCCCACATAACTTAGATAACATTTTCCCAGATAGCCTTCTTGTTTACCTATGACAAAGTTAGACATAGACCCTCCAAATTCTCATTTTCTCTCATATACGTGAATAGCTGAACTGTTTTTGCCATAGACTAGTGTGAACAAAACACCTGCTAACTCGACTTCTCCAAACATCCAGGCTTCTTCCAGTTAGACAAGACTGAACTTTGACCCACCCTCAGCTTCAGCCAGCATCTACTTAAGGACCCCTCCTGAAAATCAGCTGACCACAAAAACAAACATTCTCTGATGAACTGTCCACATACCACACACTCCTCCCATACCCCACACCCACCTCTTTCTAGCCTTGTTTATTCCTTTTTGTTCAAAACAAAACAGAAAACACCATTTTCTATCTGACTTTTGAAATTCTTACAGAGCTTATGGTCTGAGCATTCTCCTATTGCAATAGTGTCTTTTCAAATAAAGTTTCTTATGTAGTCTGGATTTGTATTTACTTGACAATACTTAAGTTTACTTAGGTATCATTTTAAGCATGCCTTTATTCATAGAGTAGGTTAGTCTGCATTTGTATTAGGAAAATAAAATTGAGGCCCAACAGGCTGAATAATCTTGACCAAGCATTTTCTACCTCAAAACTAAAAATACATTGTGATACTGATCTAATTTGCAACTAACTTTGTAAAGGGCAAAATAGTACCATATAACCTGTGCAAGTTATGAAGCTATCACATCGTACAAAGTAAGGGGCATAAGGAGACATGTTATAAATTGTGGTACCTAGCAGGGCGGTGTGAAATGGAGAGAACCACCGCTGGCCTGGGGATCCGATGCCCACATTTCTATCCCACATCTACTGAGTGACCTTTGGAAGATGACTTATTCTCTTTGGGGCCGCTGTAATTTTATCTGTAAAATGAGGGGATTGAACTTTGTGATCTCTAACCTCCCTTCCAGCTCTAGAAGTCTACGATTCTAAAACAATTTAGAGTAAATCATAAAGATGGACCTTCAGGCAGTCAGATCAGCAAAGGGGAGTGCAATGAGGGCTACATGGTGTTATGGCCAGGGCCGTAATGAGATTTGTAATTAAATATAACAACATGGGGTCATAATCAGATCTCACGCTTCAGAAACCACATTAATCATGATAGGGATCAGGTAGGTCACTCCCCAGAACACAATGGGGACCTTGAAAAGGAAAGTGAAGTATCCTTTTCATCTCCAGCACCAGGCAGCAGGTTTCAGAGAGGAGAGCCACGGCTGGGGGACCTGAGCTTTAATTTTAGGTTATACTTGAGTTTTCTCCGTGGTAAAGTGAGAATTGTAGATCCATACCTTCAAACTTTTCCAAACTTTCTCTCTAAAGTAAACTGGAAGAAAGTGTCTAAAATAAAGAGGAGGTTCAAGACTTCTGAAGGCTGCCAGATACCTGTCAAGTTTTTATTTTCTTAAAAATGAGTGGGATATTTACTCCTACTCTAGATTATCTCTGACGCTGCCTCAAACTTGGAATATTTAAAAATAATTTATCACATTGTAAAACTAATGACCTTTGAAGGCAATGAAGTTTTTTTTTCTTTTTTTTTTCAGTGTTACAGCTCTATTTATTTATAGATGATAGCAGGAAAGGCAATGAAGTTTTATCTATGACTTTAGGACATGGCAGTGAGGTGAGTGGGTGGGATTCTGCAAAGAGTAGATGTAGGTGTACCCCAAGTAGACCCTTCTGGAATTGATAGCCAATGATTCTTATTCTTAGAAATATCCTTGCTTCTGGAGTAATACTCTATCATATTATAAATTCATCTGTGTGTGTGTATGTGTGCATGTGTCTGTGTAAGTGTTGGAATAAAAAACAGGGAGCGAGTCTGGAAGAGTAAGTGGCAGAAAGGAGGCCTTTATAATGAAAAATCTTACTCCGAGGAGAAGGAAAAAGCAGGAGAAGCAGACATGGCGAGGCCTCAGACTCCTTGGGGCACAGATCAAATGTAGCAGATCTCTCAAGCCTGAGGCAAGCCCCGCAGCACAGAGACAATAAAATGGCACAGCCTAATAAGTGCCTCAAACCCTGCTCTGTCTGATTCAAAACGAGCATTTTACACAATGCTACACTATCTATATTTAAACTGAAGCCATTTAGCCACATTTAATTCACACATACCCATACCATTTTCAGGGCCGCTCCAGTGGCTCAAGGAGAGATAGAGCTGAGATCTAATCCTTCGGCTGCTGGTCTGAATCCATGTGTTACCAAGCTACAGGCTTGTTCACAAAAGTCAAAATGGTTTATCATGGAGCTGTCCCTTCAAGGCTACCCTGGTATACCCTATGATCTTCACAACCGTTCTCCCCACCCTGTTAAAGATTACTGAACCTGTGCATATGTGCTAAATTGCTTTAGTCGTGTCCGACTCTTTGTGACCCCCATGGACCATAGCCCTTCAGGCTTCTCTGTCTATGGGATTCTCAAGGCAAGAATACTGGAGTGGGTTGCCACGCCCTCCTCCAGAGGATATTCCTGACCCAGGGATCAAACCCATGTCTCTTATGCTTCCTGCATCCGCAGGTAGATTCTTTACCACTAGCGCCACTTGGGAAGCCCTCAAGTGAAGTCACTCAGTCGTGTCCAACTCTTTGCAACCCATGGACTATAGCCTAGCAGGCTCCTCAGTCCATGGAATTTTCCAGGCAAGAGTACTGGAGTGGGTTGCCATTTCCTTCTCTAGGGGATCTTCCTGACCCAGGGATTGAACCCAGGTCTCCCGCATTGCAGGCAGACGCTTTACCGTCTGCACCACCGGGAAAGCTCTGGGAAGCCCTCAAGTACAGGATAAACAGTTGATTACAGGGCAATTCAATTTAACAGATTTATAAACTTCTGTTCACACTTCAACCCTGGAGCGGAATCTAGCATAAACAAAATCCTTGATGCCTGCTTCTTGGAAAAAACGAATGCTAATTTAGAGACCACCTGAAGACCCTGGAATGACCTTGGTACTTATGACTATGGAATCTACTTCAAAATGCCACACGCTAGACATCACAGACTTAGGAACATTAAGAACTACCAGTAATTTGTTATTCACTGATTGAATATTTGAAATAGTCCTAGTACTGTCTGAATACACAGTACAATCTTCAAAAATTGGTCCACTACAAAAATCGACAGACAGCAACCTCTGCCCCTCTGATCTCATGGTCAAGTTTCAGAAAATTTAACCTTCCAGAAGAGTCCTTAAGTTTGAAGAGAAAAAAACACAAACCTGGTTAAAACAGCTGCCAGAACAGCTACCACAAAATTGTAGTCTTCTGAGATACAGATACCTTGGGATAATTTTACACATATTACTTGGTTATCTAATTTTTCTTGAAATGTTCTAGTATTTTCCTAGGTAGGTAGACAGCCCCCCCCACCCCACTCCCCTGAAAGACATTTGCGTCTTGATCCTCGTAACCTTTGAATATGCTATGCTACTAGGCAAAGGGGAATTAACAGAGCAGGTAGAATTAAGGCTGCTAATCAATTAACCTTGAGATGAGAAAATGGTCCTGGATTATGGGGGTGGACTCAATGTAACTATAAAGTGTAAGTGAAAGAGGGAGGCAGAAAGAGGAGCAGCAGAGAGGCAGCAACATGAGAAGGACTCACTCTAACAGTGCCAGCTTTGAAGATACACACAGAGGATGAGAAGCCTAGGAATGTGGGATGGTTTCTAGAAGCTGGAATGAATAAGGAACAGATTCTCTGTGAGTACATCTGTAAAAGCAGACAGTCCTTTAAGTACCTTGGTTTTAACTCAGGAAACCCATTTCAAACTTCTCACCTCTAGAACTCTAAGACAATACATTTGTGTTACTTTAAGCCATTAAATTTGTGGTAATTTGTTCCAGTAGCCACAGAAAACTAATATGCTAGTTACAGGGGAAAGAGAGAAGGCGATGAGACTGCCAGCCAACACCCAGCTCAGATGGGGAACAGGGGGTCACGAACACAGTGGAGGTAGACTCCCAGATAGCTGGAAGGAGTGCCTGAAGAGAGGAGAGAGTAAAACTACCAAGGAGGAAAAAATCATAGTGTGGGGAGCCCACAAACCACAATAACCCCTGAGAGACAGGGGCATAAAGCCATTGAGTAGTCGGCCGTAGAGCAATAGGAGTCCTTTGAAAAATATATCATCCTTACAATGACTGCCTGAAGTCATCATTTATTCTAAGGTTGACTCTTCCATTCACAAAACAGGCCCTGAGTCACCATGAAAAAGTTCAAGTCCATTCTGAATCTTAGAAGGAAAGGGATTATAGATTATTTACAACTATTTTAATAGGCAGAAGTAGCAGGGTTTTCAGAGAAGGCAATGGCACCCCACTCCAGTACTCTTGCCTGGAAAATCCCATGGACGGAGGAGCCTGGTAGACTGCAGTTCATGGAGTCGCTAAGAGTCGGAGATGACTGAGTGACTTCACTTTCACTTTTTACTTTCATGCATTGGAGAAGGAAATGGCAATCCGCTCCAGTGTTCTTGCCTGGAGAATCCCAGGGACGGGGAAGCCTGGTGGGCTGCCGTCTATGGGGTCGCACAGAGTTGGACACGACTGAAGTGACTTAGCAGCAGCAGCAGCAGTTTTCATGTCTTAGCTATTTTAACCTATGGCTGCAATTCTCATTCTTTCTTTCCTGCCCATAAATCATTTACATGCATAAGAACTACTCATTAGCACAAACTTATTCTTAATTTGGGGACTCACGAGAAAATAAATGTGCATCTGGATCTCTGTGAAGATGATGGCATGTATAGCTTGAAAACTATGTTAAGATTTCTGCACCATTGCTGTCTCTTCTCTACACTGACATTTTATTTTCCTTCCCCATGTTTTCTCTACTCATCACATTTTTGTTCTCTTAAGATTTGCTCTCACCAGTACTTTTTCCTTCTTCCTTTCTCTATACGCTACATGAGGTCCTTCAAGGTGGTGACTTTCACCACTCTCTACATGCTGACGTCCCCAAGCCTTATCCAAACCCAAGAGTTCCTTCTGAGATCCAGATCATTCAAATGGCCAGTGGAAAAACTGACATAGAGCAGCCTTTGCTTCTCTGATATTATGGTCTACTTCAGAAACAGAAAATGTATCCCAATGAAGCTCAGAATCTCTACCTTTCTTTACCTCAAAAGTCTATCTAGTCCTATACTCTTCATCTCATTGACTTGTAACTGAACCACCAAGTTGCTAAAACTAAAATGCTAAATATTGTCCTCAGTCTTTATCCTGATACCTGACACCAAAATTACAGGTAGGGGAACTTTTCTTAGAACTCACACATAACTTATTATGGTATTTTTATGGTTATTATTGCTGCCTAATAAACACAAAAAGTTAGAGGCATAAAGCAACCATTTTATTACGCTCATTTATTCTGTGGGTCAGGAATTTGGACAGAAGACGATGAAGATGACATTTCTTTGCTTGATGCTACGTGTGATCTCAGGAAGATTCAAAACTGTGGATGACTCCATGGCTGGAAACTGACATCTTCTGAAAGCATCTTCACTCATACTGTTGTGACTATCTTTGGAAAGCATAATCTGCAAAAGATACTATGCTATGATGAATTTTTTTTCTTTATCTATCTACCACTTTTGTCAGATTAAATAGCTACAGAAATGTGTTATTATTTTAAAATTATTTCAGTTACTAGATCCACTGCTAGATCTTATCACTTGATGCATTAATAAAGATGTACATATATATCACAAAAGTTTTTAAATATCTTTGATAAATATATTTTAATATGTATCTTTTGCAACTATATACTTTTTGGTTGATCATTAAGAATCCACTACTTTGAGAAAGATTCCTCAGACAGTCAATGGGACTCAGGCATAAGAGAAGGTTAAGAACTCTTGTGTTATTTTGAATGAGAATGCAGAAATATAATAGTATTAGAATTTAGTGGTAAATTCTTGTATATATCACCTCACTTCCCAAGAAGGCTAAACAGATATGGTGATACTCTCTAGGGCTAAAAACATATTTTATGTTGTTTGTTTTAGTCCATTGTTCATTAGTGCTGAGGAATCCTGTAAGTGGTATAATTATATAATAATTAAACAATAATTAAAGTAATATTTCGTGGTTCCTGTATTGTAGCATTTGAATAGGTCTAGATTCCAGATATACAGGAGAAAGAAACAAGCAAAGCAACCTAGAGAAGGTTCATTTAATATCCTACATTTCCCACAAGGAGTTCCTTAGAACGCTGGTTCTGCATCGTATTAACAAACAATATATAAAAAGAAAGAAAGAAAAAGGAAGGAAGGAAAGAAAAAAGAAAACAAGTTAGAGACTTCTTTGGTCACAGTGGGTGAGGAAATTCTTGGTTAAACCAAATGGTAAAGATTTCTCTGTAATCAGATGTCCATGTGCACGGTGGGTCACTAAGAAGAGATGGGGAGCATGTGGTCTTTTCCACATGCCTGCGTCCTCATGAGTATCACATTTTATGGATAGAAGGATCCTTTCCAGTTCCTTCACTATCCACCCACAGAAATCAAGGTCTAAAAGGTAAATGACTTGCCTGAGGCCAGCCAGCTGTTGGGGGAGTTGGGCCAGAACTGGAACCTGTCTCCTGGCTTCCAATCAAGCACTGTTCCCACACTCCCACCAGGCCAATTAATTAAGCGTGCAGGTGCCTGCCTGCATAAAAAAGAGCAACAGTTATAAGTGAAAAAATCAGTTATGGACTGATTGTTGGAATGTCATCTGAATGGATAAGAGTGATGAGAGAGAAGTAAATCTCCATAGCTCTGCTTAAATAAGAACTACTGACAGGTTTTTGGTACCTAGCCTCTCTGTGAAGAACATCTTCTTTTCACCTCCCTCTAGCCCTGAAATCTCTGTAAGACTTGTGGTTGGATGAAGATTGGGGGAAGTGGGGTACTTGCCAAGAGGCAGAACAGAGAGCTGAATTCCACAGCTGAACAGAAAGCAGGCAGCAATAACCTGCTGCCTTCTACCCTTCCTTCTGAGAAACTGAAGTGAAAGTGTGGCTCCAATGGAGTACCATTATTCAAATTTCATTACCTATAGATCTAATCTGCTTTTCATCCTCATCTATAGGTTGGAAAGAATTTCTCCTCCTAAAAAAGTCACCTTTAACATAATAAAGCAGATGAGAAATGGACGGAGTTGTTCATTTGTTTCTTGAAAAGTCTGAATATTCTATCTCCTCCTTTACTCCCAGGATCTGACTTCTGCTATGACTAGTAGGGGCTTAAGGATCAATAACTCACTCAAGAAAAAGACGAACAAAGTCCAGGATGCCATGAAGAAAGAGAAGAAGAAATGATTGGTCCAAAGGAGAACCCCCATAGCCGGGAGGTAGAGGGCAATTTCCAGGTCAGTGAACGGAGGCTTCCAACCAGTCAGTGAAAAAGGATGGAGGGCCAAGGAGGTGACAGAAGATGGTGTGCAAAGACTGTTTAAAACCTTATTCTCAGCCTCACACGTGTACTTGAATGGCTAACAAATCAGGCCCAAGGAGATGAGCTCCGCACAGGTCCTTCGTCCAGCTGTGAAGCATAGTATTAGAATTACGGTGTCTTATGATGGAAATAGTAGGATGTTTTCAGATACCATAATAATCTCATTCAATCTGCACTATCTTTTCCTCAACTGCAGCCACTTTTCTGCAAAATTTAATAGTAAGGGAATATGTGATGGGACTGCAAGGTAACTGTCATGAGACTTTGAGATTCTCCCTGGAGATAACCCCAGGTAGTCTATCTTGTCCCCAAAGAAACGCTAACTTTGAAAGGCAGGTGAGGAGAGACACAGGAGAGACACCTTGAGAAACAAAGTAACTGAAAACTCCCTGTGTACAAAGAAAAGGAGAGAGAGAAAACAAAACAAAAACCTTCCTCATCTTAAAGGAACACAACTCTGAACGGTGAAAGCCTCCAAGCCACCTAGCTGAGGCAAAGGGAATACATATTAGCAAAAACAAGAAAAAAAAATATTTCTGAAGTGCTGCCTGTTCCAGAGCAAGCTAAAATACTTAAGCTAATAATTCTAACAGGAAGCAACAGCCAAATCCTTATTCAGAGATAATCCAGTCTCTATGAATCCCTCTTTTCACAAAATCTTCTCCCCCACCTTTTAAGCTGGGTGACTGGGAATCATCTTTCTGAAGAAACTCGGCTAGATTTTTCATTTTGTCTTTTTACAAAGAAGACTGCGAGCCCAGAAACCTCGGCCTGCGATGAGCCAGGCGGCAAAGGGCTCCCGCCCACAGGCTCTGCAGCCCGCATTGGAGGCTCTCCACTTAGCGTGTCCTTCAAAGTCCGGAGAATGACTGTTCCATAATTCTCTCACCTGATTAATTCTTAACTATGAGCATAATTACACTCTCCAGAAGGTAAATCGGTCTTATAAATCAGTCGTGGCTGACAGTTCACTGTGCGCAGCGCAATCGGCGAGGGTGGGGAAGGGAGATGCTCGCCCAGGCACGGAGGCCTCCAGCCCAGACTCCCGCCCCGGCTGGTCCTTCTCAGAGCCCGGGAGCCGCCACCCAGGGACGCACCGAGAGGACAGGGGCGGCCGGAGGGTTGCAGACGGTGCGATTTCCTTTTACAGCAAGGCGAAAGGGAGATGGGGAGAAGGAAGCTTAGAGGCTTCTCTATTAAAGCTGCGCTGAACTCTAGCCTTCTGGCAAGCTGCGGCAAGCCGCCAATTTGAAGTGTGTGAGCTTTAATCTGCTTCTGGCCTGATGGGCTCTCCTGTCCGCAGGGAGCTGGGAGGCATCCATTACGCCGGACCAAGGAGATGAGCGTCTAGGAAATATGTTAATACGAGCCCTCCCCGCCCGCCCCTGCCCTTGCCTCGTCTGACAGCCTCCGAAAGTGACATTTCAGGAGTGTGTCGCTCCTATCAGCGCTTACAAAATTCACTTCTGCCCATTGCATTAAACCTTTTTTTTAGATCTGTGATGAACAATTGGTTAAAAACAAAAACAAAACCCCTGAACTTTAAGTCCTGGGGATGGACCGAGGTGGGGTGGTTAGGTGAACAGAAAAAAACACTTATACTTCTTCAATAATGTAACAACTAATGAAAGGTAACTTTGCTTTCAAAATTAATACATGACATGTTTCATATATGAGGACTGCTCAGGTGGTGCTAGTGGTAAAGAATCTGCTTGCCAATTCAGGAGACGTAAGAGATGCAGGTTGGATCCCTGGGTGGGAAAGTTCCCCTGGAGGAGGGCATGGCAACATACTCCAGTGTTCTTGCCTGGCGAATCCCATGGACAGAGGAGCCCGTGGGCTACAGCCAATAGGGTAGAAAAGAATCAGATACGACTGAAGCGACTTAGCACATATTAAATGTTACTTTAATGGTTTAAAATCTAGCTTTTCTTAAGCTTTTGATTTCCATCTATCAATCTTATTCAATTTTCAGTTCAGTTCAGTTGCTCAGTTGTGTCCAACCCTTTGCCATTCCATGGACTTCAGCTCCCAGTCCATCACCAAGGTCTGGAGCTTTCTCAAAGTGAGTCGGTGATGCCATCCAACCATCTCATCCTCTGTTGTTCCCTTCTCCTCCTGCCTTCAGTCTTTTCCAGCATCAAGGTCTTTTCCAATGAGTCAGTTCTTCACATCAGGTGGCCAAAGTATTGGAGTTTCACCTTCAGCATCAGTCCTTCCAATGAGTATTCAGGACTGATTTCCTTTTGGATGGACTGATTGGATCTGCTTGCCGTCCAAGGGACTCTCAAGAGTCTTCTCCAACACCACAGTTCAAAAACATCAATTCTTTAGCACTCAGCTTTCTTTAGAGTCCAACTGTCACAACCATACATGACTACTGGGAAAACCATAGCTTTGACTAGATGGACCTTTGTTGGCAAAGTCAATTTTAGCTGCAGCAAATTGTAAGGGAGACTTCCATTAATATTTGATCCCATTTATAAAACTTTAAAAAATATGTCAAATATTTTAA
This sequence comes from Muntiacus reevesi, assembly GCF_963930625.1. Classification (NCBI taxonomy): domain Eukaryota; kingdom Metazoa; phylum Chordata; class Mammalia; order Artiodactyla; family Cervidae; genus Muntiacus; species Muntiacus reevesi. The sequence continues at coordinate 34,449,684 of NC_089263.1, forward strand.
ACTGGGTTTGTAAATTGAATGTTTCCTAGTTTAGATCCTCAACTGTCTTGATTGACGAACTTTCCTAGGCATGTTAGTATGGTAACCCTTATAAATGAAACTCATGCCGTGGTGAACCTTAAATTTTCTTAAAGGTCTAAACTGAGTAAATTTAGTAAATTTTTTGTGAACAAAAAATGACAAGTATGAATCTTTTATGCAGTTAACATGTTCAGTTGGAATTATAAATTGACTTATTCGTCTTGATTGACGAACTTTCCTAGGCATGTTAGTATGGTAACCCTTATAAATGAAACTCATGCCATGGTGAACCTTAAACTTTCTTAAAGGTCTAAACTGAGTAAAATTTAGTAAATTTTTTGTGAACAAAAAATGACAAGTATGAATCTTTTATGCAGTTAACATGTTCAGTTGGAATTATAAATTGACTTATTCTCATATGTCCAATTTTCTTAAATGATGTAACAGTTAAGGTTAAAATATGCTCAGATTTCTAAACAAAACATCAATACTGTGCAGTTAATTTTCTTAAATATTTCTATACCTATTTCTAAATCATCAAGTTAGGTATTTTTAATTCACTAAGAAAAAATATGTCGTAGATACAGTTTGGACATTGTGTTTTTGAAAGAATGGCCTCAGCATGCTGTTGTTTCTTAAATAACCAATGGATATCCATCATACATAGGCTTCCCTGTGGCTCAGACCATAAAGAATCTGCTTGCAATACGGGAGACCCAGTTTCAGTCACTGGGTGGGAAGATTCCCTGGAGAAGGGAATGGCAACCCACTCCAGTGTTCTTGCCTGGAGAATTCCAAGGACAGAGGAGCCTGGAGGACTACAGTCAGTGGGGTCACAGAGTCAGACACAACCAATCAACTAACACACAAATCCATCAGACCTACTGATCTGTAGTCTTGACAGGAAATGAGGAGTGTCATTTACTTTGGTTATTTCAACAACTTCAGAATCTAAAGAAGGTGGGCATGGAGTTTATGCCCTCTGGTTCTGAAACTTTTCATTACCTGATTTTCAAATCAATTTAGAGCTTGCAGCCACACCCAAACTCACTACAATCCTCAAGGAATATTTTCATGTCTTTTGCTTTTAAATGATATATGCTTTCTGGTGTAAACCTAAAGTTTTAAAAGATTACTTTAAAATATTTTCTTTTAAAATTATGGAGAACTTCAAACATACACAAAAAATAAAGACAGTATAATGAAATCCTGGTTACTCTGCATGCCCATAGTTCAGCTCTCACAGGAGTCATGTCCCATTCTCACACCTACTTCCCCCACATTATTGTGGACTGAATCTTGAACATCAGATCCTTTTATCTGTAAAGTAAGGATGAAGACTGTTTTTGTTTATAAATACAGTCATTTATGATTACTGCACCTAAGAAAATTGATAATTTCATAGTATTATCAAATATCCAGTGCAGTATTTTAATTTATTTACTGAAGATATAAAGGATTTGTCCCATAGGGTTTTTCTCATTCTAGATTTTGCTGATTGTATCCCTTCTGTGTAGATTTTCACGTTTGTTCTTTTCATAAATTATGGTTTTTGATAAGACTACTTTATGACTGGTATGTTCACACACATGGAAGCACATGATATACCTCTCTGTATGTCTCTCTTTGATTTTAGGAGATGCCAATGACCAGTGCCTAGATCCAATCATTCTTCTGTAAAAAAAAAATTCCCTTTTTTCTTACTATTCCATTACCTAGTAGGATAGTTCACACAAGAAATGCAAGATATGCTTTTAACCTGCTGCCATATTGACTGATTTTCAAAATATTGAGCAGGTACAGTAGGATCCCCCAATGATGATTAATTAATTGCTTTTTCATTATAGATGCATGAATTTAAAAGTAAAAGAGACAGACAGTCCTGTTTTCAGATGTTTATCTCTTCAGTGAAAAAGCATCATTCCCTGCTTGTGTAACCCACTGGTTCATGCCTCAGAAGCCCTGATTTTAGGAGCTAGTTAATAGGAAGACTGTGAGGGAAAGAACACTTATGAAACTTTAATATCCTATGCTCTAGGAAATGAAAATGATTGTTGTGTCTGAGTAGATATAAATATTTTATTGGTGGTTTTTTTGTGTCAAACTGTCTAAACCATTTTAATTGTATTAACATGTATTAACTAGTCTAACCTTTATATCGATAATATCATTACTCCCATTTTACAGATAAAGATACTGAGGTACAGAACCATTAAGTAATGTGGCCACCATTATGCATGCAGTAAGTAAGCAGAGCAGATGAGATTCAGATTTACACCCTGATCCCTTAACAACGTGTTTTTGCTTTTGAAACTCACTCAGTGTAGGAATTTCAAAAATGAAGTAACTCATCTCTCTGAACAGCAAGGAACTTTAAATCCCTGCATGGCATTGAGAAAACAAGGAAAGCAATTCATGCAAACCAAGCACTAAAACAATCAAAGATATTATTTCTGGCAAAGGGAAAAGATGATCTTACTTAGAAATGAAATACAGAGATTTCAGTTTAGAATGTACAGTACTGAAATTTTAAGAACATGCTGAATTTAAAGACAGTTGGAAACCAGCATAGTAGAGGAGAAAGTTTAGTTGGAGTCAGACACATCTAAATGCAAACACAGCCTCTACCACTTCCTAACAGTATGTCCTTGGCATTAACTAACATCCCTGAAACCTGGTTTCTTTCCCTGTAAAATGGGATGAGTAATATAAATTTTTCCATTGAACTACTGAGAAATTACTATTATAAGGTACCTTATACATAGTCAATAAATGGTTGTTTTTAACCCCTTATCATGTTGAGAATTTTAATATTCTCTCTATTTCATGTATTTTTTGTTTTTTTTTTAAATTCTGTGAAAAATTAAATAAACTTGTATTAATCTATTAGTGTAAGCTTTGCTTCTTTTAAACAAAGAATAATTATTTTTGTCTTCTTAACCTGGGCCAATTTCTTTTATTTATCCTTAGTTCTCTAGGAAATAGGTAGGGAAAAAAAAAAAAATAGAAGGCAACAACTTTCATTATATAACAATCTGTAACATGATGTGACCATAGGGAGCACTGAGCAAAGGAAGAAAACTGGCTATATAGAATGAAACAGTCAAAAGCAGGGAGAAGAGGTCTTATTTCTAATTCCTTTATCAAAGTAAGGCACTGGCACAGAGAAAGTTCCGACACCGCAAGACAGAAAGGGATGGAAGAAGCGCTGACACAGTCAGTGACATCAGTAACGGAGATAACAAATTCACTGGCCATTGTGCACATAACACGATGTTTGTTTCTTAAATACACTCACAGGCAAACACATACATGCATGCAGAGGCACACGCAGTACTCATTCTCAGTATCCGATAACTAAGTTGTGGCTGGTATTAAAACATTAACCCTTTGCTCCCTGTGCTAGTAGCCCCAGGCACTGGCCACCATTCACTTCCCACCAGCACCACAGTATGTCCTTAATGCCATCTTCAAGCCAAACTTCCAAGCATACTAGCACCCGCATGAACTAGCGGGATGAGGTAAGACCAGCCTCTGTGCCCATTCAAAGTGAACTAGTTAGATTTTGCTCAAGACGCTCTGGTGCAAGAAATGCCAACTCTCTTTCATTTTTAAAAAATAAAAAATTATGTGACTTTATGCCCTTTGTTATTCAGATGCAAGTTTCCCTATACTAGCCAGAGAGCAGAGGAAAGGCTTCTATTCTCAAGTCAAGAATTTCTACTGAGGTTCCAGTTTTTCAAATCATATGGTCAATTTAAATGAAGGAGATTCTTCTTTCTATTCATCTAGCTGGGACTTAACAGGTTTTGTCTTCATTCATTTAACAAATATTTATGGAGCACATACTATGTGCCAGGAATCCTTCTAATGATAGAGTATTGAATCAATACAGACTAAAGTCCCTGCTCTCCTGAAACTAACTTTCCTTGCTGTCTATTTCCCTCTGTTCCCAATAGAAATTAAGTAAAGAAGAATCAGTGCTTAGGAGACACAGTGAAGAGGGAAATGGACAAGAATCAGGGTGAAGGGCTGACATGTTTCAAAGAATAGCCAGGCAAGGCCTCACAGAGAAGGTGAGTAGAGATGGGAAGGAGGTGAGCCACATGACTCGGAGCAGAGCAGCCCAGACAGAAGGGACATGGAGCCTGAAGGCCACAGGGAGGAGCAAGCCTGGCTAGCAAAAACACTTGGGAGGCCAGTGCAGTGAGAGGTCAAAGTATAGAGATGAAGACAGAGCTGAAAGGGACTAGAGAAGAGAAGGTCCTGAAGACTCTAAGAAGATCTCCTGAAGGCTAAGGCATCAAAGAGGGACACAGGTCCCTGTCAACCCAACCTCCCTGGCCTCCTCCACCACCTCCTCTTTCCAACAGTTCTGCATGAATCTCACCTTTCTCAGGGGTCAGCTCCTCTGCTTTCAGGACCCCAGTCCATTCCTGGCCCCACAGGGAAGACAGGGCTCTGTTTTAGGCAATTGGCTAAAATCACAAACAAAAGCCTCAGAGTTCCAGACTCATTTGTTTTCTACCTGAAGGGAAAGGACCTTTTACAATAACCTGATGCAAGAGATAAGAACTCAGATCTCCAGGGCTCCATCTTTTAATCCCTAAAGGTGAGGAAGGGATGAAGAACATTACCCCCTGTGGAAGGGAGAACACAGAACTCACTCAGCAAGTTATTCTGTGGCTCTGCAGGACGTGGAGGCTCTGCGGAGAGTGCCTGCCATACAGTATGTCTCTTAACAGCGTCTGTTTCAATTCCTGACTTAACCTTTGTGTCACCATCCTCAAACTGTGAACAATATGAGGAAAAGACTGAGCTTTATTTAATTTTCCATCTCCAGCTAACTTGGGATCATGCATTGTCAGGTCTTTGTAAAAGAACTGGTTGCTCTTGAAAGCCAGTTCAAAAGAGGCGGCAGCGCAGTGTGGCGCAGCCCATCCTAAAGGAGTGACTCCAACATTTCATGGGGGTACTGTGTCAGAAACTGTCCACTGTCCCCCTAACATCCGTTCTCCCCAAGCTAAAGTTACATAATTTTCAACTGGGCTCAGTTGCCCCCAGAAAGATGTGACCATTTCCCCCATCATCTCTTGCATCTTGGTGTGGCCTTATGATCAGATTCTAGCCATGGGACATTTTGGACGGATGTGGAAATGATGTGTCCTTCAAAGGAAGAAGGTGTCATCCTGTAATCTGTCACACTGGCTGGAATGAGGAGGCAATAGTGGACCATCTGGGATCATGCTGACCAAGGAACACCCCATGGCTGGAAATGTAAAGCGAGGGGAGAATCTGTCCCCAACAATGTCAAGCCTCTAAATAAAAAACCAGTACTGGACTGCTTATGCCTGGACTGCAAAAATCATCATCATTGTGGGTCCTGGTTACAGCAGGCGAACCCCTATTCTAACTCTCACTAATGATCGTTCACTTTCTTACTTTATTACTTGATTGAAACTGACTCTTTTCAGCCCAAGTACAGAGCTTCTTGCTAAGATAAACTGAGGAGAAACATTAACAATGCTTAATAGCACTTTAAAACCATCAAAAAGAGTAATGATTTGGGGAGGATTATGATGGTTTCATCCTGTATTTGCTACAAAACAGCTAGAAAAATATAAATATCAAGGGTCCTTTCTCATGTGCAATTAAAATATAGCACTAGTTATAAATCCTCCATTTCTTCTTTAATTTGTACAGACGTATAGAATACCTGAATACACACAATGTCAATTTTCCACCTTCTATTTCCCTATATTAACCAGACCTAGCGTGTGCAATGGAGGTGGGGGAGGGGTATGCCGACACAGCAAACAAAAACAGTATCAAACATTACACGGAAAACTCAACTAACACAGAAATCAGGGTAAGTCTGAGTTCTGTAGATTCCATAATCTAATTTTTTTTTTCCTGATTTATCCTCTCTTCTGTCACTCCATTGCCCAGTCCCCTGAAAATAAATTCACTGCCTCTCATCCCAACTCCTTTCAATTGTAAATCAGAGTGCTTTTTAGAAAGTAGAAACCTGACTATGCCCTTTGGGTGCTCAAGGATGCTTTAAAGATTCCTGATATCTCTGGGATACAGTTCCCAATTCAGAAACAGAATTCTGTGATCTAGTCTCTGCCTTCTTTTCAGCCCATCTTTCCTCATAATCCTCTCAACTTCCTACCAACTTTCCACAAATTCTGCACACTCTTTCCCATGTCTTTGTCTTTACATGTGTCCTTCCTATTGACTTTAGCAGCATTTCTCCCTATGTGTCTTAATGGTGATTTCCTATTTTTCCTTCTCTTTCATATTTTCTCTGACTTTTGCCCTAAGAATCATTCTTCCACTGTGTTCCCACACCATCCTCTGAGTACCTCTATAATGGGATTTACGCTGCACTGTTTCTGTATCTGCCCCTCTTCACTAGATTTTTTCACATGTTCTTGAAGGCAGGTGTCAGGAGTCTATTTTTTGCATCTCTGGTATATAGCAGTGTGCCTACCATAAAGAAGTCCCTCATTAGGTAAATGAATGAGACTTGATTATGCAACTTCCTTCCCATGTCAGAAAAATCTCCACTTTTGCACATTTGTATTTTGGGCTTTAAATGTTTGGAATATTGACTCAACTTCCCTTTTCACTTGCCTTTGGAAGTCAAACTAGGGCAGCTCCAGAAAGGACAGAAGGCATCTACAAAGGACCCCTGCCAACAATGATCACTTAACCAATCCAGAGGGCATCTACCTGAAAGCCGAGCCACTGCCTTTACTCTTCAGAAATCTGAATTACAACAGAAGGGTCTATGCACACTGAGAATCCTTACTTCTGACTATTAATAACACAGCAGAGGAATACAGGCAGAATTGTCATAGTTACATGCAAAATAACAACTTTAATTGGCAAAATTAAACTTCTAATAGCTGAAGCTATATCAAGGTGGCTGAACTCCTTTTGGAGCAGAAGTGCCTTGGCTAATAGAAACCACATCTGATGTATTTTAAGGTCTTCTGTGACCATATGTGCTCCACTCACAGTGACAGATGGGTATTGGTGTTTTTTTCTCAACTGCACAAAAGCTAGCTGAAGCATATGCAAAACTCTTAATGGCATTAAAGTTTTGCCAATTAAAAACATGTTCAAGCATTTGATACAGTACTTGATATCATGTTTCACAAGTTCCATGCTGAATTTTAAATCATGATTTTTATTGCATTGTTTGTCAAGCTAGTGTGACTAAAACAGTTATCACGTGGGTCATATTTTTAGCCCTTTTATAATTTTGGCACCTGTCAAATTTAATGATGAAAAAACAGTAGAATCATTCAACAGTTATAGAAAAATTAAGTATTAAGTCACGAATAGTATACATAAACAGAAACCAGGTTTCATGTTTTTATCGTAATCCATACATGACTGAAGATAAACAAATTTGGTGGGGGGTGTAAAAATAGACCATTAGCTGAAAAGTATACTCCAATTGACTAGCCAAAGTTTTTTATTTCTTAAGCTAATCATGAAATTTAAAGCAATTTCTATTGGATGGGATAATTTTAAGATATTAAAACTCTGTTAGACACTTTTTGGGTTTGTTTTATATTAATACTTCAAGGAAGTTTTAATTTGTCCCCCACTCCTTGGGCAAGCTGTACATATGGTTCTCTCTCTGGATATTTGACTAAGATCTCAAGAAAGGTATTTTAACTTTTGATCATCCTGTGTCTTTACTATCCACGTACATGAATTTAAAAGTCAGTGGAGTTTCTCCTAAAGGTAGTGGAAATTCTCAAATGTGTCTACTTGCACATTTCAATACATTTGTTCGTTCTCTTACTAACTGATTTCATCAACTTCCCTTTGCCACCTTGCTCCCTCTTTTGCAATCACCTCAAGAAGACATTAACGGGAGGAGGAAAAAGGAGAGAAAACACAAATCAGTAAGAAAGATCCAAAATGAGTCAGCATATGATTATTTTTAATTCCCTCCAGAATCAATCAGGCAAATTTATGGAAGCAATTTTTGGAATTAATTTAATTGAGGCAATGTCATAGCCAGAGAGGTGAAGACACTTGCCTAAAGCCTCAGAGTCAATTGACAGATCACAAATTAGAACTCCCATCTTCTGACTCTTGCAGGGGAAATAGTGCCTTTTCTATGACACTGCAGAGCCCTGCACTGCCTGGCAGACACTGCTGCTCTGCTTTCCAAATGAAATCATTGATTTCTAGATCAATATACAATGCCTATGTGCTCCACGGGCAAGGATAATCCATATGGCAGAAACCAAAAAGCCATATAAGATCGACAATGGTAACAGTAAGAAAAGACCATGAATGTCTCAGGTTAGAAAAAGATTGAACATTTCGGACTGGAACGCTACCTTCTTCTCTGAGAAGGTATGGTAATATTAAGATTTAGTAGGGGTGGTCAAATAACTATCTTCCAAAATTCCTGTTCACGACTAAGATGAGGCATGCGCAGTGGCAATATTCTTATTGGACAAGAGATTGAAAGGGTAGAAAATTCAGGTGTCCACCAGCATCATTTCCAGTTTTGCAGGCAACCGGAGCTCAGCAACCCGCTCCTGCTCCCCAGTGCACGTCGCTGAGTCAGGAGACTGGAGTTTTATAGAGACCAAGAGAAATTTTCATTCCACTCAAGCACGGAAATGTCGCCAAAATCTGAAAGCCTGAACTCTGCAGGCATGAGAGAACAGTTGGCTCCTGCATCTGAAATAGGCTCTGGCAGTGGTGTTGCGTGTAGCTAGGTCGCATTTTGCAAAATAGAAGCCATTATCTTTAGCATATAAACCAGACAAAATTAAATTGTAATTACATGGAGACATCCAAAAGCAAGCTATTTTGTCTTCAGTTAAATTCAAAGAAGTGTAATCGAGATTACCAATTTGAAAAGAAGTTTAGACAAGCAATAAACGTGGCTAGAAGAAACATAGAATTAGACATTTAAAAAACCACCAGTCTGAATTTTAATGACTGGCAAATAATATTTCAGAAACCCAAGTACTGTACTGTAGTACATTTTTCCAGCTTTAGATATTGAGAAAGGGATGTGAATTTTCTTGAAGTTTCACTGATTTATTAACCAAATTCTTTCATTAATAGATTTTCATTTGCTCTTGAAGAAGTAAATATAAAGGTACTCATACTCATAAAATGTTGTAAAGAGTTCATACACTGTTAGAAAATTGCTTACCCAAAGAAATAGATTAATGTCATTTTATTCTGCAGCTTTCTTTAATATGAGAATTAGGCCTCTGTTGAGGGAGAATATTTTTAGAATAGATAAAAACCAAATCAGTCACTGTGGAGACTTTGAAAGAATAACGTGTATCTATTTAAGATGGCCGAGAGGAAAAGGTAAAGAAAAGGTCATGCCCCAGGGCACTGCCCAATAATCAAATCCTTCCTTTGGGTACTTTAGTGGTTTTTTGTTTTACAACCGCTTGATTAGATTCTGATCAAAGGAATTAATAGCCAGTTAGCTTTGCAAACCTTCGTCTAAAATTTTGACCTAGCAGACTTGAAAGCAAACTGCAAATGAGTTTTAAATATTCCACCTTTCAGTGATGTCTGATGAAGTGGTCGTACTGGCCAAGCTGAAAGGGGAATCAGCAGTTCCCCTTCAGAGCAAACCTCTGTTCTCCTTTCATCTCTAAAGATAAGAAATCAGGCTCCTTCTCAAGGTGTGCTGCCACAATGGGTTTTGATGGGAAGGTATTTTCATGAACCTTCTCTCCAAAGTCTGGTTAAGTATGTGTGTAACTTAAACATACATACATTCTTAGGAGAAAGACAGAAGTTAAACAGCTAGGCAAATTAAATAACTAATCATATTAAATAAATTGATTTGGAAAAAAATAAAATCGGGGCCCACAGAAAGATACAAAAGGGATTTTAAGTATCACTTTAGTCAATTTGTGGCTAATGTCAACTTTATATCCACAAGAAATTGGGGTCTATTTCCTCACATATTTCTTTGAGTGTAAATGTCACAAAGAAGGTAATAGACAGAATATATTCATTCAACAATATAATGACAAGGTTTACCCCCAACCCCCACCTGGGTCAGGTGCCATTCAACCTCTACCCATAACACCGAGAAATCTTTCATGTTCAACTTACAAATGAGGAATTTGAATATAGTATTACCTTTAAAAAGCTTCAAACTCATAGAATAATGCCTCCCTTTTTGTCACTTACGTTATATGTACTTGGCACTATCTTGAAGATCCAGGCGCTGTTTGCCTTGTACATAAATAACCCCATTCTCCCCTTGACTGACTTTTTATAATCCATGCCTGCATCTTTCCAACAATTTGTTCCTTGATTCCCATTGGCCCTCCATAGCAAATCTAAGTTATTGAATGCAGCCAAAAGGCCCTCCATTTATCACTTCTACCAGGTCAATCTGAGAGTGTGACAATCTATAATGGTCCTTGTAAATAAATAGAAAGCGAACATGTGAAAGAGATAAGGCAGCTGCTGAACCTGGCCAATGTCCAAGACAGTAAGTGGTTTAGTCAGGAAGAGAAACTTGGGTTCAAGAGCATCCTCGAGGTACAAAAAGAAAGAAAAGGTGGTGTTTGTATGTTAGTTCACCCTGAATATCAGTGCCTTGCTGAAAATAAACCAAGCATGGGACTAAAAGCAGCTGGCTTTTTTATTTTTATTTTTTAATCTTATTTATAAACCCATCAAATGGCTTAACTAACAAATGCACCAACTCATTCTCTGGCCTGGATTTGGGTTATACTTGGCCTTGACAAATATTGTCCAGATGTTGGCTAAATTGTGTCTGCTTTCAACAGAAGGTCAATAAACTGAGAAAACTGGCTTTGTGTTTCCTACAAATTTATTGATCCAAATCCTAGAAATGAAATTAAACCACAGTAGGGATAACCAGGGCTTGAGATAGGAAGAAGGAGCCAAATGTTTTTCTCCTGCTTTCTCCAAGCATAACTATAATTTGTCCACAAATTAATTTACATTTTGGAGAGGGCCAACTGTTGTTAAAGACAAGAAGAGGAAGAGAAAAGTGATGATGGGAAGGTCAGGGGGAGAAGAGGACAAAAGAAAGAAGGATGAGAGAACAAGAAAAGGACAGCATGCAAGACCAAGCTCAAACATGCTGAGTAGTGTGAGTGGTTTCACCACCCTGAAAACAAATACACAGAATCCCCACCACTCCTTTCTCATCCATTTGTACATGTACCATTGGTGGCTCAGAGGGTAAAGCGTCTGCCTGCAATGCGGGAGACCTGGGTTCGATCCCTGGGTCGGGAAGATCCCCTGGAGAAGGAAGTGGCACCCCACACCAGTATCCTTGCCTGGAAAACCCCATGGACGGAGGAACCTGGTAGGCCACAGCCCATGGGGTTGCAAAGAGTTCGACATGACTGAGCAACTTTGCTTGCTTTGCTTATAAATATAAGTATCAATAAGATGGTGTGCACACATCTGTGCTTCATTTTCTTAACCCCTCCAACAACGATCAGATGTTTTTCTCACGTAAGATCCTAATGCTTATTATTTCGAAATCAAGTCAGTGAGCCAGAGAGCTATTACCTCACAAGACATCTTTGGGTGTCATGTGATCATGTTTAAAGCTGTTTGAACTCTTTCTGGTCATCAGGAAGTTATTCGATATAAACATCTTACTATACTGAATGGAATTTTACAAAGAGAAATGTGTCATCATGGCATAAATAAGACATTAAGAGCATTTGATTTGCCTGGAATTTTTTTCTTTTATCCTAAAACATATACACAAATGACAAAAGCATTCAAATTATTCAGAGATAATCACATTTTATGGTGGTTCCCACAATATAAAGTATATATCTTTATGTTGTGCCAACCTTAGAGAGATGTGTGATGGTAAGGAAATAAAAGTATTATTTTATGTTTGATTTATTTGAAGATCAGTCTACCACAAATTTAATTATCCACGAAAGAGGCTGAAACCAGAAAAATCACAAATTAAACCCAGGGGAATCTTCCCGACCCAGGAATCAAACCCAAGTCCCTCAACCTTTCAACTCAAAGGAAAGATGTAAAATGCAAGATTTTACTTATAAGAAAGTTTTGAAGCCAAGACATTGCATTCACTTAGAATAGCTTGTAACACATGGCAGCCAATGGGAAGCAGGAAAAACACACATTGATAGTAAAGATAAATGGCTGTTGAAAGAAGAGACCATAGGGGAAAAAGGAATACAACAGTGCTCTGGCATCATTTGGAGCTGAGGGAGAGAATGCAGGGAGTCATATTAGTGTCTGAAGGCCTTGCTAAATTATAATTCAGCATAACATTTTTAGCACATTTTGATAATATTGGAAGATGAAGAAAATATTTAGTATTAATAATATCAATGAGACAAAAAGATATATATTTTGTAAACATTTTATCAAATGAACTATTAAAATATACTGTTGATGCTTAAATGGGTGAAAATAATGAATGGAGATGCAAGGAAAAGAAATGAAAAGAGTAACCAATCAGATGTTAGAGGATTATAGGGCATCAGATTAGATTGGTAAATCCATGAATGCCAATGTATTTCTTCATTTCTTTCACTGTGGAGAGAACATCTTAATGGAGGTAATTTAGGTATGATATTATTGTGTGTATAAGGTAGTCACTAAGTTCATAGTGAAGATCTTAAAAAGGAAGTTGAGCAGAGAATGTACTTTATCCAACTGAAGACCAGTGATTGGCCCTTCCACAATGGAAGGGACTCTTGTTCGGAAATAACAGTGGGCTGGGCTAGAAGGAGGGAGGAAAGGAGTGGTAGAATGAAACTGGAAATATAAGTCGAGGTAAGGCCTTGCAGGGCTTTATAGGCAGATTAAGAATGTATATTCTAGATCTTCTAAGCAGAAGGAATCCACGAAAGTGTTTTAAACAGGGGCATGAACATGACTACACTTGTGTTTCTAAAATGTCCCTCCGAAAGAAACTAAGAAGGGATGTGGATCCTGGGGAAGTCTGGGAGCAAGGTGACATGTTATGGTGGTTAACAGAGTGATGATATGTGGAGATGAAGGATTGTGTAATGAGGTGTAAGTACAGAAAGAAGTATGATGATGAGTGTTAGAGGCTAAGTGATGCATTAAGACAGTGAGTATGGAGATAAAGTGGAGATTATGAGCTTAGTTTTGGACATGATGAGTTTGAGGAAAGTTTAAGGCATCTATGAAGTAATGTGTGCTGGTGGACATACAAGTCTAGAGCTTAAAGGATGGGTGTGGGCTATTTATATAATGTGTTCTAGATAGAGAGCCATGGAAGTACTGCTTATGGTTCTGTTTAAGAAGATAACTTCCCCCTTGCACAATAACACAGGTTTATCCCAATATTATGAAATGAATATTTATGATCCCCCCAAATTCATAATGGAATTAGTGCCCTTAGAGAGATCTCTTGCCCTCTCTCAACCACATGAGGATACAGGAACGTAAAGGCAGTCTACAACACAATATAGAGTTTTCACCAGAACCTGACCATGCAGGACTCTGATAAAGGACTTCCAACCTCTAGAGTTATGAGAAATAATTTTTTTGTTATTTATGATATGGTACTTTGCTATTGTAGCCTGAACTAAGAAACCCAATAGGGGTTTCAATATTTTAGGAGTCTGCTAAGAACTAGTGCCAGCTGTTACACAGAACAATCAGAAAATCCTCTAAACTGAAATTTAAAAACCCTGATAAAGCTTTAGGTGAAATTGTAATTGGGCAGGTATAGACCTGTGAGCAACTTGATAAAGATTTTTTTTTTTTATCTGTATGGGCCCTGTCCCTTACTACCCAATAAGCTAAGAAGTACTTATTTTTAATGTATATTAATATAAGAAAGTCAATTTATTTTTGTGTATGGTAAGTATTCTAGTTTCATTCTTTTACAAGTGGTTGACAAGTTTCCCAGCACCACTTGTTAAAGAGGTTGTCTTTTTTCCATTGTATATTCTTGCCTCCTTTGTCAAAGATGTATCCATAGGTTCATGGATTTATCTCTGGGCTTTCTATTCTGTTCCATTGACCTATATTTCTGTCTTTGTGCTAGTACCATGCTGTCTTGATGACTGTGGCTTTGTAGTATAGTCTGAAGTCAGGCAGTTTGATTCCTCCAGGTCCTTTCTTCTTTCTCAAGATTACTTTGGCTATTCAAGGTTTTTTTGTATTTCCATACAAATTGTGAAATTATTTGTTCTAGTTCTGTGAAAAATACCGTTGGTAGCTTGAGAGGGATTGCATTGAATCTACAGATTGCTTTGGGTAGTATAGCCATTTTGACATTATTGATTCTTCCAATCCAAGAACACAGTATATTTCTCCATCTGTTTGTGTCCTCTTCGATTTCTTTCATCAGTGTTTTGTAGTTTTCTATGTATAGGTCTTTTGTTTCTTTAGGTAGATATACTCCTAAGTATTTTATTCTTTTTGTTGCAATGGTGAATGGTATTGTTTCCTTAATTTCTCTTTCTGTTTTCTCATTGCTAGTGTACAGGAATGCAAGGGATTTCTGTCTGCTAATTTTATATCAGTTCTAATGAGATGGATGAAACTGGAGCCCATTATACAGAGTGAAGTAAGCCAGAAACATAAAGACCAATACAGTATACTAACGCATATATATGGAATTTAGAAAGATTGTAATGATAACCCTATATGCAAAACAGAAAAAGAGACACAGATGTACAGAACAGACTTTTGGACTCTGTGGGAGAAGGCGAGGGTGGGATGTTTCGAGAGAACAGCATCGAAACATGTATATTATCAAGGGTGAAACAGATCACCAGCCCAGGTTGGATGCATGAGACAAGTGCTCAGGGCTGGTGCACTGGGAAGACCCAGAGGGATCAGGTGGAGAGGGAGGTGGGAGGGGATATCGGGATGGGGAATACATGGAAATTCATGGCTATTTCATGTCAATGTATGGTAAAAACCACTACAATATTGTAAAGTAATTAGCCTCCAACTAATAAAAATAAATGGAAAAAAAAAGATGTAAGACTTGCTAAAAAAAAAAGAAAGAAAGTCAGGCTTCATAAAACTTTCTAAAGTGGATGACAAACTCCAGCTTCCTTTTGCAGAAATTCCATTGGGTCATCATCTTTTCAGGCAGCAATTTTTGAGTGCTTGTTGGGCACCATGACTAAAACAGGCATGGTCCTGCTCCCCTGAAGCTTATATTCTGCTTATTATACACTAGGGACAAAGTGCATGTACTGTTCTCTGAGAATGTAGACTTTCTTGTATTAATATACATTAAGAATAGTAATTCTTAGCTTGTTGGGCAGTATGGGGATGGGCCCAAATAGATTTAAAAAAAAATCTATACCAAGTTGCTCATAGGTCTATAACTGTCCAATTACAATTACACCTAAAGCTTCATCAGAGTGAAGTTTTACCTAAAACTTCGCCTAAAGTTTCACCAAAAACTTTCAATTTTAGAGGATTTTCTGATTGCTTTATGAAGGACAGGGATGGTGGGCTACATTCCACTGGGTTGCAAAGAGTCAGACACAACCTTAGTGACTGAATAGCAACAGCAACGACATGAAGCCTCCTGGAAAATATTTCCTTTCCTTTAGGAGATACCAGTGAAAAATTATCTGCTTTTTAAATCTCTGGAAAATGTCTGTCTTTGACATCAAATGCTACTGCATCTATCAAGTTGTAAGTCTCAAGATGGTGACACAGGAAGGAGGTTGAATTAAGAGAACCACAGAGAAGCAGAGCTTGGAGACTCTACCCATGTAAGCTTCCCACATGAAACGATAACTTCGTTATTGCTCAGGCCAAGTTGAGTTAAGATACCCTGTTATTCATAATCTTAGACATTCTAACTTATAAAATACCACTCCCACTTGAAAATAACATGCTGCTAGGCCTGATTAACTTGGTGAGTATGTCAGATGACATCCAATTTATGCAACTTATATATCCCTGTTTTGAAGAGAATATTCTAATATCCTTCAAACTATTAAAAGCAAGGAGCCACAATCAACTGGCAAGGTATCAGCACCCTGTGTTTTGTCAGACTTACCTCTTCTCATTTTCATCATTCTAGACACATAATTTACCAAGACAGATGATTTCAATTTTTTGTCCTTCAGAGATGATCAACATTAGCATCATTATTACAGTAACCCTGTATCATGTACACTAGTAGGATGTGTTAGGGTAGTCAAGGTCTTCATTAATTAAATTGTGTCATAGACTCCATTATGAAGTTGATTTCTCCCTGGAAAGCACAATAATAGTATTAATCTACACTGCCAAGTGAAGGAAAAGTTTTAGGATTGACGGAAACAAACAAAAGTATGCTCAATTCAGTTGCTCAGTCATGTCCAACTCTTTGTGACCCGATGGACTGCAGGATACCAGGCTTCCCTGTCCATCATCAACTCCTGGAGATTGCTCAAACTCATGTCCATCAAGTTGGTGATACCAACAAACCATTTCATCCTCTGTCATCCCCTTCTCCTCCTGCCTTCACTCTTTCCTGGCATCAGGGTTTTTTCAAACGAGTCAGTTCTTTTCATCAGGTAGCCAAAGTATTGGAGTTTCAGCTTCAGCATCAGTCCTTCCAATGAATATTCAGGACTGATTTCCTTTAGGTGGACTGGTTTGATCTCCTTGCAGTCCAAGGGACTCTCAAGAGTCTCCTCCAACACCACAGTTCAAAAGTATCAATTCTTCGGTGTCCAACTTTCTTTATTGTCCAACTCTCACATCCATACATGACCACTGGAAAAACCACAGCTTTGACTAGACAGAACTTTGTCGGCAAAGTCAAGTCTCTGCTTTTTAATATGCTGTCTAGGTTGGTCATAGCTCTTCTTCCAAGGAGCAAGTGTCTTTCAATTTCATGGCTGCAGTCACCATCTGCAGTGATTTTGGAGCCCAAAATAATAAAGTCTCTCACTGTTTCCATTGAAAGTGTGTTAGCAAAATCAATAACTATGTCCTAAGAGCCATGATTTTTCTTAATTAGGAAGAAAAGGAAATTACTTCCAGAAGAGAAGCAGAATGAAGGCCAACACCCTGATAACTACAGTTATTTATGAATATACCTAGATACTATCAACATATCAATGACCTTTCTGTACTAGCCAACATGAATCGAACAAGAAGGTGATAGAATCACCATGTGCAATACATTGATTTTTTATAACAGTCCTGATACTCCATCCCATCCTCTATCTACCCTCTTCCTTTGCCATATGACTTTATAATTCTAACTAGAAGTACATAGTCTTTTTTTCCCCCACCCCATGGATCTGGAATGCTCTTGTGAATTACTTTGGCCAGTAGAATGCAGTGGAAGTGATGGTGTCCCAGCTTTGAACATAGATCTCAAGAGACCTTGTGTGTTCTGCTCACTTTCTCTTTTGGTCTTTTCCAAGAAAATATGCCTGTACTAGTCAACTTGAGGATGAGGTAACACAGAACTGAGTTAAGTTTCCCCAGTCATCTCAGGTTAGGCTTTCCTAGATTAGTCAGCAACCATGCCACCCAGACATGTGAGTGTGACCTTAGCCCAAATTAACAGAGCCACCTTGTTGATCCTAGTGCATGCTCAGTGGCTCAGTCTTGTCTGACTCTTTGTCATCCCATGGACTATAACCTGCCAGGCTCCTCTGTCCATGGAATTTTGCAGGCAAGAATACTGTGGATTGCCATTTCCTCCTCTGGGGGGTCTTTCCAACTCAGGGGTCGAAACCACATCTCCTGCATTGCAGGTAGATTCTTTACAGCTGAGCCATCAGGAAAACCCAGCTGATCCACATGTTTTCTTAAATAATATGAGCTAACATCAACTGAGTTAAATAAATTATTTTTGATCTAAAGAAATTATTGCTACCTGACACTGAGGTTTTGTGGTTATTTATTATATAGCTTTATTTTTATAAATATTTAACTGATGCAACATGCATTCATTTCTAAGTTCTTTCATTAGCAGAAATTAGAAATTAGCAGCAATTTCTACAATGCTCTAAGTTTTTTGTTTTGTCTTGTTTTATGCTTTTTAATGCAGCATTCAACTTGTTAAGAACAGAGATTTCAGTGATCATTCATTTGACTCTTACCACCATGATAGCCCTTATCTTAAAAGTCAAGGAGTTGTGGGGTAATAGGAAGATTCTGGAAACTGCCAAAAATTCCAATTCTAAACCTCCACTAAAATGCAGACCATATATGGCCTACTACCTACTGATTTTGGCAAAGACATCTCAAGTCAATATGTCTATCGCTAAACTCATAATATTTTCAGTAGACTTATTTCTCATTTCTTATTCACTGTCTCAATAACTCACTACCATTTGCTCAAGCCTGAAATGGATGTTGAATTCCTTTCTCTCTCTACCTCCAAATATAACCAATCACAGAATATTGTAGATTATACACAAAAATATCAAGAATCCATCCACTTCTCTCCACATTGGTTGCACTACCCAGTTCCAAACAACTTTATTTGATCTACTATAAACCAACTTAAGCAAATAGATAACTCATTGAAGTATATGGTCACCTCCCGAAATCAAAAGCAAAGCTTCAAATTCTGGCTCAGAAATGGCAAGAGCCAGAGCAGCCCTGGAGATTTAGGTAGCTAGCATTGGTGAAAAATCTGTGGTTTTGGATCATTTATTTCAATCCATTTGTTTCAACTATGGTCGCTCGATTCAAGATCTAAAGCCAAGATGGAAAGCCTGATCAGTTTAGCTTGGGTCATATGCCACCCTTATCTAAGGTAATACAAGGCACCTTACCTAACTCTCAATCCCCCTCAAAAGGAAATCAAGGTGCTGTTAACCAAAGAACAGGAGACTGAGTGTTGTATGGCAAGAACAATGTTGTCAACTCCTCTGGCATAGCTGATTTCTCCTAAATATTCCTATTTTAATTGTCAAAATCTCTTTTAATCTGTGTTTAAACCTTTATCATAGAAACTGTCACTGCCAGGAAATCAATTACAATTTGAAATCTTCTAAGATGATGTTCTGACCTTATCTTTAAGCACCTTCAGCATGTTGGCTGCAGAAAGAAGTCTTCCTCCATCTAGGTGACATAGAGACTCTGTTTCCGAATACATATAAAGTCAGGTATTCTAAGACTAAACTTTATTCACTTGCTTCCCCATCCTCTTCATAATTTGTCTCATGAGAAGCGTTGCCTCTGTATATCATGGATTATTATTTTCCTATCCTGGAATATGGAAGAGTGTTTCATTGTTCCCATAGACCTGATCATCAAATCTCCATGTCCCACATTCTTCAGTAAGAATTCATAGCCTCTCATTCTTGGGCTTCACTGTTAATTTATCTCAGGTATTTCACAAATATCAGCTAATTTCACTTGCAACAAAATGAAGTAGTTCCTGTCCCATTCCAAGTTTCTTAAAATTTGGTTCAGGGTTTTTTGTTTTTTATTTTTGTTTTGTATTTTTCCCTCTAGAGAGATGTACAATGTATAGATGGACTACTTCAGGCCCTGTATCTATACATGATTTAGTCCATAAGGTGTGAATCAGAGGGAAAAACCCTCCTGGGTAGATGCAGCTGTGATGGACCATACAGACTGCCTTTTTCGTGGCAACTCCCTTCATTTCTTTGCTCACAGAATTAACATTAATGCACCTAAGATTTGCTTGGGAGTGTTGATTGGGTTAAATCAATCAGTGTACTTTACCAGTAGCTAGCTTGGGCATATGACTCAATTCTGCCCAATAAGATGTAAGGTTCAAGCTGGATTTAGAAAAGGCAGAGGAACCAGAGATCAAATTGCCAACATCCGTTGGATCATTGAAAAAGCAAGAGTTCCAGAAAAACATGCACTTCTGCTTTATTGACTACATCAAAGCTGTTGACTGTGTGTATCACAACAAACTGGAAAATTCTTAAAGAGATGGGAATGCCAGGCACCTGATCTGTCTCCTGAGAAATCTGTATGCAAGTCAAGAAGCAACAGTTAGAACTGGACATGGAACAACAGACTGGTTCCAAATAAGAAAAGGAGTATGTCAAAGTTGTATATTGTCACCGTGCTTATTTAACTTATATGCAGAGTGCATCATGTGAAATGCCAGGCTGGATGAACCACAAGCTGGAATCAAGTTTGCCAAGAGAAATATCAATACCTCAGATACGCAGATGACACCACCCTTACGGCGGACAGTGAAGAGGAACTAAAGAGCCTCTTGATGAAAGTGAGAGAAGAGAGTGAAAATGTTGGCTTAAAACTCAACATTCAGAAAACTAAGATCATGGCATCTGGTCCCATCACTTCATGGCAAATAGATGGGGAAACAAGGAAAAAGTGAGAGACTTTATTTTCTTGGGCTCCAAAATCATTGCAGATAGTGACTGCAGCCGTGAAATTAAAAGACGCTTGCTCCTTGGAAGAAAAACTATGCCAAATCTAGACAGCATATTAAAAAGCAGAGACTTTACTTTGCAACAAAGATCTGTCTAGTCAAAGCTGTGGTTTTTCCAGTAGTCATGTATGGATGTGAGAGTTGGGCTATAAAGAAAGCTGAGCACCAGAGCACTGATGCTTTTGAACTGTGGTGTTGGAGAAGACTCTTGAGAGTCTCTTGGACTGTGAGGAGATCCAACTAGTCCATCTGAAAGGAAATCAGTCCTGAATATTCTTTGGAAGGACTGATGCTGAAGCTGAAACTCCAATATTTTGGCCACCTAATACGAAGAACTGACTCATTGGAAAAGATCCTGATGCTGGGAAAGACTGAAGGCAGGAGGAGAAGGGGATGACAGAGGATGAGATGGTTGGATAGCATCACCGACTCAATGGACATGAGTTCAAGCAAGCTCCGGGAGTTGGTGATAGACAAGGAGGCCTGGTGTGCTGTAGTCCATGGAGTCCTAAAGAGTTGAACACAACTGAGCGACTGAACTGAACTGAAGATATAAGGGAAGCTTGCTGAGACAGTTCTGGGGAATATTTTCTTCTGTGATACAAGGAGATCCTTAGAAAACACATCTCTTTGTTCTTTCACTAGCTGTTTCCCAGAATTGCAAGATCTATGACCACAAGGGGACAACTCTAAGGACTAAAATGATTCCTGGCTCTGTTAGAGAAAGCTTGATCTATGATGATCTGGTTGATTTAGTAGCTTAATTGGCAAGTGTCCTACAAGGACACTTCTTGTTATATAAGGTAATGATCCCTATATCAAGCTACTTTTAATTGAATATTCTGTTACTTGTAATTGAAAGACCCTGTTTCAATTTTCAACAGGATTTCTGTTTTCTGGGGACATGGATAGGAACTATACCCCAAGATATGTCTAATATAGAAAGATAGAGTATGGTATTTAGTTGTATGTCTACCTAATTATGACTATTTCTACCTTTTTTTGGAGATGTGTGAATGCCAACATTTTAGATCCTTTAATAGAGACTCCTAAGTGATTAAACCATTGACTAAGATGACAATATTCAAGAAGCTATAAAACATAATTATTCATGTCTTCTAAAACCTAATCCGTAGAATTAACCTTCAGTTTTCTGTCTTGTTTTCTTTACCACTATAAATGAAGGCTATGTTCTGACTGTAAGATCCTTTAAAATTTGAACATAGTAAATATTAGATAAAAGTAAATTCTGCTACGGCCTTTCTTATTTTCCCCAATAGCCTTTGTAAAAGTCACTTAGTCATGTACAACTCTTTGCGACCACATGGACTGTAGCCTTCCAGGCTCCTTTGTCCATGGAATTCTCCAGGCAAGAATACTAGAGTGGGTAGCCGTTCCCTTCTCTAGGGAATCTTCCCAACCCAGAGACCGAACCCAGGTCTCCCGTCGAAACCAGTTCTCCCATATTGCAAGTGGATTCTTCACTAGTTGAGCTACCAGGGAAGCCCAAAAGTAAAAGGGAAAGTCACTCAGTTATGTCAACTCTTTGTGACCCCATGGACTCTAGTCTGCCAGACTCCTCTGTCCGTGGAATTCTCCAGGCAAGAATACTAGAGAATAGTCATTCCCTTCTCCAGGGGATCTTCCCAACCCAGGGATCAACCCAAATCTCCTGCATTACAGGCAGGTTCTTTACCATCTGAGCCACCAGGGAAGCCTTTGGGGTTGCCTATATTCAGTTTCCAGAGTCTAGATGCTAGTAGGAATCAGGAACATTGTTTTATGAGGAAATTCTTACAGAAATAAAATAAGGTTATTATGTCCTCTTCAAAATGGCTACCTCAAGATAGTATCTCAACACTTTGAGTGGAGTTACAGTGATTTTTAAATTGTAAATTTTTTAAATCATGAAAATAAGAAAACATTGACTATTTCTACCTTATAAATGGAGTTGCTGTTTAGTAGCTAAGCTATATCTGACTCTTTTGTGACCCCATGGACTGTAGCCCACCAGGCTCCTCTGTCCGTGGAATTTTACAGGCAAGAAGACTGAAGTGGGTTGCCATTTCCTTCTCCAAATAATGAAGGAAAACATCACTGAAAAAAATAGTGACTTTGCTGAAGTAACGCAAGTTAATAAAAATTTTAGAATCGCTTTATATTTTAATGTTTTGCAGTGATTTTTTTCTTAACTACTGTGTAGTCACGTAGAATTTGCAGATGAGTCCTATCATTTTTATTACTCAATCCTTTATCAGGATTAAGGGAGCTATAACTATATTTTGAGTCTCTAATTTTTATTTATTTATTCTAATTTTCCCATTCCCTCTACCTTCCCACTCCCACATATTGCTATTTAACAAGAAAGACATTTTTTTAATATACATGAATTTATTTGTGAAGGGCAATTTTTTCAACCAAATATATCCTTTGCTGAGGCAGAGTTATCACCATCACTTAGTTTATTTATTTAGAACTAGGTCCATGAATAGATGACCTAAACCAAGTGTCCTGAAGTTAAAAGTCCACTTTTATAGTTTGTCTACATTTTTGCTAATATGGATAGTCTCACCTATTACTACAAATAAATAGAAAACTAGTTAAAGCGCCATATTAAAGAGTTGCTTTTTCTATGTAACCAAAGAAAAGCAAATAAATAGGTACAACTCAAAGAAAGCCAGGGTTATAATTGAATCTCCTGTGTACAGAATAAAACATGAAAGAAAGACTGCATCTGTGGGAAATGGAATTAGAAAATTCCCACTTACTAGCCTAATATGCTCCAGCTAAGCATGCAAATTACTTAGACCCATAGGTGAAGAGAATGTCACTTTTAAGAAATGAAAACTGCAGGCCAATAGCACACATGAACATAAAGTCCAAGTTTATTATATCTGCTTGATAGGGTTGTACAGACATTGCTAGGTATCTATCACATATCTATTCTTCCCTGCTTATTAAGAGGATGCCTATGTTACTAGGGTTGAGAATAACCCCAGTTAAATTGTATATTTGGTGGTAGTGTGGGGTTGGGAAGGTGATTGTCTTGCACCTAGGTGTGGTTACTTGAAGAGTTCTGGCTGATTATCTATGGTCTGATGTCTCTGAAGGCTTTTAGATGGCAAACAAGCATACTTTATTTTTCCTTCCACTATCCCTAGCTTGCTCTCTTGAGGAAGGATTCAATAGTTTGAGCAGTAACAGTCAAAGGATGTAGGCTGTGCATTAAGGGTGGTGAAGTAGAGAGAAAATGAGTCCGTGTCCCTATGGACTTCATCAAGATGTATATCATCCATGGATAGGCCACTTGGACACTAATTTTATCCAAGAAAAATCACCTTTATGTCAAGAGTCCCTGTTAATAAAAATCAGTTCCCAACCATTTTATATTGGATCACCAAACTGGAAAATTTACATTACATTGTTTTAAGACCTTTGTCCAAAGCAAAATGAAACTGCTTTATGAAACATTCACTATTCTGAGCACAAGAATTTGTTTGTGCATGCGTGCGCGCGCACACACACACACACACACACACACACACACACACACACCCCAAGCTGTAGGTGTTCTCAAAAATTAAATAAACCCAACCCCACACACATATGCACTGTCGGGGGAGGGGGACCGTTCACTAAGAGAGAGTCAGCAAGCAGAACAGATTTAACACCCCAAGTTATGAAACTATACAACACCTAAAAGAATCTATAAAATTCAAAACATTGTAATCTTGATAGAGGTTAAAGATGGGTTAGAAGACATAATGGAAGGAAAGAACTGTATTATTTGAAGCTAGAGGATTTGAAGCTCAGAGAATCTTGAAATTAAAAAAAAAATCTAGCCACTGAAATAAACACACACAAACACAAAACACAATAGAGTTTATTTAACAAACCAGGCAAAATAAAGCTACATCTAAAAACATTTGGTATATAGCATAAAACAACAACAAATGTGAAATGCAACAGAACTGTCAGGAGAAATGGAGGATAAAATAAGAAAGTGCAATGTGTATTAACTGAATATTCAGAAAGAAACAGAGATTTATGGAGAGGCAACAATTGAAGAAATAATTGTCAAAAAATTTCTGGAATTAAAGTCAGCTCTAACTCCTCAAAAGAAGAAGTAACATGAGTTCAAAGTGGAAAAAGTAAAACAAATCCTAGCCACAGTGTTGTGAAAAAGCAGAACTTCAAAGATAAAGATAAAAATCTTAAAAGCAACCAGTGAAAAATGTGGAATACCTAAATAAATAATCAGAAAACCTTGAGATAATAGCTTCAAAGTGCTAAGGAAAATAAGCGTCAGTATAGAATTCATTACTTAAATACCTATTCAAGAAGAAGAAAAAAATTGTAAATATTCAAACAGAGGCTGAGAGATTTTACTACTTATAAACCCCTGATGAAATATGAAATTTAGGAAGAACAGAATAGAAATGAGAAAAATGGATGGTTTCAAGAAGTCAGATGAGCAAGAAATTGACAAATATGTTGGTATATAAATAGTCATTATATATAAATGCTACTGCTACTAATGATTATTTTGGTAAAACTGTATGGATGATGGAGATGGGAGATTGTAGATCAGGTTCAGTATTTTCAATTGCTTGAGAGTAGTCTAGAGATAAGAGCCTTAGAATGTTTAAATCCAGCTATAATTACTTATAAACTTAAGGGTAATCGCAAAAAATAGAAGCATAATATTTAGCTTCAAAAACAAAAAAAATAAGACATAAAGGGATCTAATCCAATAGAAAGCATAAGAAAAGGATAACAGAAGCAAAAAATTACAAGTATGACTAGATAAAAAGAAATCATAAAATAAGATAAAATGGTAGAAATACTTCAAATATATCAATAAGCATAATAAATATTCACATATTAAGCTTGTCTGTTAATAGATTCCCAATTTGAATAAAAATAATATTAATATCAAGCTGTACTAATATAATAGACATAAAATAAATGACAAAAAAGATTGAGAGTAAAGAGCAAGGAAAAGGTATAACAGGGGCATTGTGCTCAGAAGAAAAATGATGTGGCGCAATTAATACTGGAGAAAAATAGTCTTTAACATAAGAAAAATTATTCTACAGTATGAAAGTGTCATTGCTTAATAATAAAGGGAATAACTCGCCAAGAACATATATCAATTCTGAATTGTATGCAGCTTGCATTATAACTACACTATATATAATAATTGAAAATTATTTTTAAAATTAACAACTATGCATGTGTGCTCAGTCATGTCTGACTCTTTGTGACCCTAAGGACTGTAGTCCACCAGACTCTTCTGTTATGAAATTCTCCAGGCAAGATTACTAGAGTGGGTTGCCATGCCCTCCTCCAGGGAATCTTCCTTACCCAGGGATTGAACCTGCATCTCTTGTCTCCAGCACCGGGAGGCAGATTCTTTATAACTGCACCACCAGTTTAGACACTATCACTACTCTCCCAGATCCAAGAGATTAAGCATACAAAAGAAACATTAAGGATATAGAAAAAAAGTTTCTTTTTTTAAAATTTGCTTTAAAGCATTTAACTGGAATCCTTTTGTTAAATAAAGGTCACCTAATTGATTTTGGCAACCAAATTTCTATGCAGTCCCCTCCCCCTGACGCTGGGAGGTTGACAGCTGCTAACACAGGTTAATACAGGAAAGATGTGAAGTTCTGAGGACCTGTCTAACATCAGATAAAGGATATCCTTTGTGTCAGCAAAAGTCTAAAATCATAGTACCCAGGTACACAGCACATTGCTCTTCACTTCTTGTCACAGCCTGTGGTTAAAATGACATCCCAGCCATCCCTGACAGCACTTCTCCAAGAGGAGAATTCAAAACCTTAAGCTTGCAATCACCAGGCTAGCCCTGAATCTCTGCCACGTGACACTGCCCTAGCTGGGCTTCCAAAGCTCTCATGCCTTATTCAGGGATATCACATCAGTGGACGTCTTAAATCCCTTCATGGCACTATAGACCCTCCTTTGAGAATTAGGGGCTTGGGAAGAAATCAACTAGTCAGCAGAGACCAGGGTGATTCCAGATAGAGAAAATTTGAATTAAATAATTATCACCTTTTTCTAGAAAACAGGAAACATTTCTTTCCAAGCACAAGATTACACACAAACATGGAATACGTGGTCTATCTTTCCACCAATATATGTCACTAGAATAACTTCAAAATCAAAACCAGAAAGCAGTACAAAACAGAAAACATATATCCCAACCTCACTTATCAACATGGCTCTAAACTTCTTAAGTTATTAGCAAACCAAATTCAATTTACTGAATTTGTTTACTAAAAACAAACCACACTTGGTGACAAACTTTCATTCCAGGAATACAGGAATGGCTTAACATTAAAAACTGTATTAATGTAATTCATTGAATTATAAGATTAAAGTAGAAAAACAATTTTTTGTTTAAGACAAACAAAAATGACTGTAGCAACAACAATGACAAAAATCCCTCAAAGTAATATTAGAATTCTAATCTGATAAATAGTTTAAAGGTGAAAGGTTAGAAACATTCCCTTTAAAGTCAGGAAAAAAAAGAAGGTTACTTATTCTTTCCACTTCAACATTTACTAGACCTCCTATGAAATACAAGATTCTGAGGAAAAGAAATAAGGAAGAAATTACACTTTTCAGATGGCTAAATTATCTGTCTAGAAAAGACATATACACAAAATATTAGAACCAATGAGTTGAGCAAAATTGTAGGATTCTGAATAAATACATGAAAAGGATGGCGTTTATTGCTCAGAGAAATACAAATCAAAACCACAAAGAGATGCCACCTTACACCTGTCAGAATAACTATCATCAAAGGGACAAGAGATAAATATTGGTGAGGATGTGGAGGAAAGGAAACACTTATACACTGTTCATGGGAATGTAAATTGATGCAGCCACTATGGAAAGCAATATGGAGGGTCCTCAAAGAACTAAAAGTAGAATTACTGTATGATCCAGCAGTTCCACTGCTGGGTTTATATCCAAAGAAAACCAAAACATTAACTCAAAAAGATACAGACACCCTAATATTCATAGCAGCATTATTCACAATAACCCAGATACGAAAGCAACCTAAGTGCCCAACAGATGAATGGATAAAGAACATGTTTAATACACACACACACACACAATGGAGTGTTACTCAGCTATAAAAAAGAATGAAATTCTACCATTTGCAACAATGTGGATGGCCCGAGCAAATATTATGCTTAGTAAAATAAGTCAGACAATGAAAGACAAATACTGTTATCACTTATATGTAGAATCTAAAAAATTAAACAAACGAATATATATAATAAGACAGACACAGATTCACAGATATGGAGAATAAACCAGTGGTTACCAGTAGGGAGATGGAAGGAGGGAAGGGAAAAGATTGGGTAGAGGATTAAGAGACACAAATCACTGTATATAAAATAAATAAGCAACAAGAATATATTTTATAGCATAGGGAAATATAGCCATTATTTTGTAATAATTGTAAATGGAGTACAATCTATAAAATGGGTTTCCCAGGTGACTCAGTGGTAAAGAGTCTGCTTGCCAATGCAGGAGAAGCGGGTTTCATCCCTGGGTCAGGAGGATCTCCTGGAGAAGAAAATGGCAACCTACTCCTGTATTCTTCCCTGGCATGGACAGAGGAACCTGGCAGGCTGCAGTCCATGGGGTTGTAAAGAATCAGTGATTAAACAACAAAACAAATCTGTAAAATACTGAATCACTCTGTTGTATACCTGAAACTAATATAATATTGTAAATCTGCTGTA
This sequence comes from Muntiacus reevesi, assembly GCF_963930625.1. Classification (NCBI taxonomy): domain Eukaryota; kingdom Metazoa; phylum Chordata; class Mammalia; order Artiodactyla; family Cervidae; genus Muntiacus; species Muntiacus reevesi. Next base: position 34,477,887 of record NC_089263.1, read on the forward strand.
CTTTAATTTTAAAAAAAAATTAAAGAATGTTATATAATAACATTTATATATAACAGCAACGATCAATTAGAATTTGTATATAAATATAAATCTCACTCAAAGTAACAGCACAAACTTCTAGGAACCTGGGAATAAATCTAACAAAAATAAGTATAAAACATATAAGCAAAAATTTGTACATTGTATTAAAGAATGCAAAAAGTTAAAGATACCATGTTTTTATGGAACCTAAGATTCGCACGGAAAAGGTCCAAAAATAACCAAGTTCATTCTAAAGAAGAAAAGAATGTGAAGCCCCTACCAGAGAAAAATATTTATTATGAAACGATAGTAACTGTAGAAAAAAATGTCTTGGTGCCCATGTCGGGCCCTCAGGAGCTGCTGTGGTTCCTGCAGTTTACTGCTGATTTCTGCACAAGTTCTAGGTAGCACTGTCTGCAGGCGATGGGAGCTGTCCCCAGTGGGAGAGTCTAGGAATTACCACCCCACCCAACATGAGCTGTAGCCATGATCCTCTGTCCTGGAGGTACAAAAGCCCTCCCCCCTTACCTCAAGACAGACTCAGCTGTGCCAATGATGGCTCAGAGTTCCCTGAGGGATGAGGTTGAGGCTTGATTTTTTTATCTGAAAGTACATTCTTAGTGAACTGCTCCTCCTCTCTGCTGCTTTCACTTCCCTATAGGTTTTTTCCCCAAATGTGTACTCCTGATAATTCCTTGTACAAGAATCCTCATTTCATTCTCTGCTTTCAGAGGACCTGACGTAAGATAGAAATCAAGTATATAATGACACCAAGACAGCTCAACCAATGAAGCAAAACCATTGAGGAGGATATCAGTAGAACAAATCAATATATGAAAAATCACCATCTCATCTCATAAACAGAGAATGCAAATGTAAATTAAACAGCACTCACCAGATTAGCAAATTTTTATTATCTGAAAAGCCCAAGTGTTGATTAAGATGTGAGCAAATGAGAAATCTCATATGCTGTTGGTGGGAAAGCAGATTTGTTAACAACACTTTCTGAAGTGCAGTTGGTTACTATCTAAACAAAACTGAAGATGCTCATAAGCTATAACATAGCAATTTCATTTTCAGGTATATGGCCAGGGGAATTCTGAGTTTTGTGCTTAGAGAGAGGTGCATGAAGAAGTTTACTGTGGCATCGCTGACAAGAGTGTAAAACTAGAAACAACTTAAACACTTGTCAAGAAGGAATGGATAAATTGTAGTGCATTCACAATGTGCAGCAGTTAAAATAAACGATAACCAAATTTAGACATGTCAACATGGAAAAATGTCAAAGGCAATTCTTAGTGAATAATGCAAATTAAAGATGGGCACCTTTACATATCAGACCAAATGATACAATATCTTGTTTATGGACATAAGGATATACACATATATGTATGTACATACTATATAAATATCCATGTAGATCTTGATCCTGTATGAAGTATGTCAAGAGGATGCTGTCTGAGGAAGAAATGAGAGGAAAAGGACTGTAAAAGACATGAGATGTTTTCAATTCTAGTTTAATTTTTACTTCACAAAAAACCACCTGAAGGAAGATAGTAACAATTACTTAAACCTGGGATGAGGTACCAGGGTATTTGTTACATTGCTCTCTGTACTTTTATCTATGCCTGAAATATTCCATAAGAGAAAACCAAAGAGGAATGGTATCCAAAATATAATCAAACTCTAAATTTTGTTTGCAATATAACCATCTGAATTTTTTTTAAAGTGTGCTATTCTTGAAGCAATTGTGAAAAAGAAATCCTACATTATACAACAATCTAATATTCATCTTCCTATATTTCATCTTTTTTCTTACATTTTCTCAGAAAAGTAGGAAGATAGCTTGTCTCCCTTCCTTGGAACTTCAAAAGATTTCCTTTAGCTTTCCTTACTCATTCCCTTCCTTCCTTTTGTCCTTCTTTTCTTTCTTTCTTGCTCTTTTCAAAAGAATTATTATATATATATCTCATCTCCTAATCATTCCCTAATTATTTTCCTAAGTTCTAGAATTATCAAATAAAATATAGGAAGTGCATTTAAATCTGAATTTCAGATAAATAATAAATAATATTTTTGCAGAGGACATTTATACTACAAAGTTATTTGCCTTTTATCTGAAGTGTATATTAATTGGCAGGCCTACATTTTTTATTTGTTACTAAATAAAAAACCTACTAAGTTCAGCTCACCATGTGCTGTGTTGTGCTAAGTTACTTCAGTCGTGTCTGACTCTGTGACCTATGGACAGAGTCCCACCAGGCTCCTCTGTCCAAGGGATTTTCCAGGCAAGAATACTGGAGTGGGTTGCCATAACCATCTTCAAGGGCAACTTACCAAAATTGCACTTTGTTTATATAGATATCTATCTCACAAATGTTCCTTTTAATTCTTAAAAAAGTACACAGATTCTAATAGTCTTCTCATCTTACTTCACATGAAAAACACTATCTGTCAAGGATAGATTATCTATCCATCAATGTTGGTAATATTCTTGTACTAGTTCTAGTATTGAGGATGTGAAAGTGTTACTCACTCAGTTGTGTCTGACCCTTTGTGACCCCATGGACTGTAGCCCGCCAGGCTCCTCTGTCCATGGGATTCTCCAGGCAAGAATACTGGGGTAGGTTGCCATTTCCCCCTCTGGGGGACCTTCCTGACCCAGGGACTGAACCCAGGTCTCCTGTTTTGGCAGGCAGATTCTTTACCATTTGAGCCAACAGGGAAACCCAGAATTGAGGATGTAACCTTGACTGATTTCTTACAGGTCTGCTCCTCTTTGAAATATCTTTCCTTTTTGCAACAAACAATTACATAAAACAACAAACTTGAACCATTTTTTTCTTTTCAATTTCTTTTTTATATAGGCTAAACAATCTGAAAGAACCTTGTGGTATTCATGACTTCCTATTTTCTGCTTTTCTTTTTACCTTTCCACATTTTAAACTTTTATTACAAAGCCAAATATATTCTTAAAAAATGAGAAAGCACAAAAAGGGCAAACAACCATATATTTTTTTTCTGTACCTATTTAGTATGGTGTTCATAAAATAAAACTTTTATAAGATCACATATATACTGTTTGGGATTTTTTCTTACTGTATAGAAAACATTTCCCTTCTTATTAGATATTCCATCACATTTTTCCCAACAGTTTCATAGTACTGCATTATCTTTTTAAAATGAAAGCTTGACTTTTTTGAAAATTTTTCATCCTTTGAAACTCAGAGCTTTTATCTATAAAATAGAATTTGTGGGGAGAGAGAGGCGACGAAGGCTGAGATGTGATGGAGTGTCTATGAAAAAGAGTATGTTCTTGTCAGTGTAACTAATTCTACTGAGGACTAGAGGACGGTCACAATGTGAAACTGTGTTTTACAACTCCAGGGATAAAAATCAGTGAAAGGAAAGGTGAAAATGATGAAAGTCAAAGTGGTGACACTGTTAAAGATTTACCTCAATGTGCCTTTGTTGGTTAGAACTCACTGTGCTGCCTGCAAGAGAGGGGGAAAAAATGGATTCACTTTATTGCACTCATCTGTCATAGATAATACCCTGTACAGAAAGGTGGAAGGAAGTGGTGAACTTACAATCAGTCTGTGTACACATACAATAGGAAGGCAGTCTGGAAACCCAGCAGGCCGGAGGGATGAGTGGCTGTCACAAAGGGGACAGTGACAGTCTACTGAGATCAGTGAGCTCCAAGCTCCAAAGAGAGGGGCAGGCCAACTTGATCTTTTCTTTGTGAGCAGACGGTTGGGTGTGCTACACTTGGTGGGGAGTCGCATTCAATTGCCAGACAAATGCAACCCACTCTGCCACCATTAGGAGGGAGTGAACTTGTTGTAGTCTTTAAAGGATTCCGCAGAGAATACATTCCTCCTATAACAGTGATGGATGGAGCCTGCCTTTTTCTGACCAACAGGGTATATTCCAAAGCTGCTGAGATCAATGCCTATGTGTCAGAAGCAACTGTTAGAAGCAAAATTTCTAACAATTTCTGAAAAAGGCTAATTTATTTAGGCAATGTCTGAAACTTTCTAGCTATCACCATGATAAAGGGACCAGAATGTTATTCTTATGAATCGCCCCTTAATTTATCATATTCCTGAGGATTCTGTGAATCAAAAAACATTCATAGTCTCTTTCCCTTTCAGCTCTATATACCACACCAGTCCTTGTTTTATGGCCTAACGTTATGTCAAGAAGTTTAACTGTCAGGCAATAATATCTAACAATGTTACTATTCTATATACCATCATTATAGGTATAATGGGGCTTCCCTGGTGGTTCAGATGGTAAAGATCTGCTTGCAATGCAGGAGACCTGGGTTTGAGGCTGGGAAGATCCCCCGGAGAAGGGAATGACTACCCATTCCAGTATTCTTGCCTGGAGAATTCCATGGACAGAGGAACCTGGCAGGCCACAGTCCACGGGGTTGCAAAGAGTTGGGCATGATTGAGCGACTAACACTCTCAATTTCACAGGTGTAATATTCTGGACTACAGATATTATATTTTCTAATACCAAATGGATGCTTAAATGAGGTAGTGCCAAATTCCATCTTTGAATATTTTCTTTACCTCGGGATGGTCAACTTTTCATCTTGTCCTCTAGCTCTGATGCTCCTGTCATTTAGCCCACTGCCCCCTCCAAAGTTCCTACCTGTATCCCCTAATGAAGAGTTCCACTGTGTACAATTCTGGGACCCTCAAGTAGTATGTATGGTGTTCTTTGTAGAGCCTAGATATATGTTTCATTCTCTTCTGATTCCCTCTGAATGCCCAGGGCAAAAGGTGGATACGTGAAAAGTTTTCAAAAACGGAATGGTGAACTCCCCCAGACCATCTTAAAATCACTGTCAATTTTTCCACCAGAGAAGCTTGTTGCTCTCTTCCATGCCATTTTGAGGATAAAGATTTACTCTATTCCTCTCTTGGCAGCTCTTCCAATGAAAGTGTGACTCCCTCTCCATGATGGTCCACCACCACTGACACAATTTAGCTAATATACCACGGTATATTTATTGATAAGGGAATGGCCTTCCATTACAGAACTGTAGACTCCATCCCTATTACAGGCCATTGGAGGGCACAGCAACCCACTTCAGTATTCCTGCCTGGAGAACCCCATGGACAGAGGAGCCTAGTAGGCTACAGTCCAGAGGGTCACAGAGTTCGACATAACTGAAGTGACTTAGCACCCTCAACATTCCAGGCTTTATTCCATCAGACAAATTGACCATTTAATGCATGAAATTATTTCTTGACCTTCATGTCATACAAAACAACTACAAGAATGTCTAAGTTTACAATCACAAGACAAGATGACAAATCAGGTACAATTTTTTGTTGTTGTTTTTGAAGAAAATGTTTAAAATTCTAAGCAAAAAAGGTGTTTGGGGAATGTCATTGTCAGAGAAGCAGCAGAGAATGCATTTATCCGAGCTATCATCAGGGTAGAGCTCCTTAGGGAGGCTGGCGTGGAGTCAAGGTTTTGATAAAGGAATACACGTGGCTTTGTAGACAAGGATTAGAAGGTTATTCTGAGCAAAATGTAGAGCCATTCCTTGACAGGAATGAGAAAATAAATAAAAAGGTGGCAAGGGTGAATGGTTTCTCTTTACCCCTTGCATCTCTCATTGTCCGCCTGACAAATCATATCTATCCCACTTTCCAAAGCTCCCTTCAAGGCTTAGGAAAACAACTGAAATCCAGTCACATTATTGTATCTGTCACAGAACGAGTCTCCTGTTTTCCTCAAGATGTATCTTGCAGTTTATGCAAAATTTAATTTAATAATAACCTGACTGATTGGAAAGCGTGTAGATGTCACACTTCAAGGGACTGCATATCACATTTGCCAATGTATTCCACATTAAACCATTTCACCCTTAGGTTCTAGGACAGGCAAGGCTTTGTTTCTGAGGATTTCCAGATTCCTGATGATGTGTGTTTTGGCAAGATGCTCATTGTCTCTATGTCTCCATTTTCTGCTTTGTAAAGTAAAGGTAATTAAGCTTACTTTCAGAGTGTTGTGAGGATTAAACACTGGATCATGTGTTTAATCATGTCTGGGCATCATTTTGCACAGTGCTTGGCACAGAGTTATAAATAGGTGGTATCTTTCATTATTGCTATTTTTCTAATTAACATGCAAGTGAAAGTGAAAGTGAAAAAAAGGAACTTGATCATGAATTATGAATGCAGGAAATACAATGGTGGGTTCATATTTTGAACACCAGTTATTGCTGATTATATAAAAACTACTCAAATTTCTTGACTTCTTACAGAAGAGAAGGGAAGACCAGAATACACAGTCTGCATATAGAGAAATAGCTATGGGAATCATCTAATATGGTGAAATGTTTACATTTCCAGAAGGTTCCTCAACAATTTTATGATTATAAACCTGGAATTAGGACACTCGGTGTTTAATAAGTACCCACTAAATAATAGCACTTTTGTTTCAAGAAAAAGAGTTTTTAACTTTTGTTTTGATTTAATACCTTGAACTCTGCTATCCTTACAGTATGTGCAGATTTTTGATGACTGCTCCAAAGGATCTTGTTTGTCAGATGCTTCTGGATCAGTCCTTGACCCAAAGAAAGAATTATTACTGCTCAGCAAAGTTTGATATAGGAAAAATATTTGGACAGTTTGTGCTTCATTAATCCAAGTTTGGTTTGTTAAATCCCCAAGCATTGCTTTACAAGTTTTCAGATTAAAAATTAATTACAGCAATTATCAACAAATATAAAAAGTCAAGAAAATAATGAACACCCATCTGTCTGCTTGGCTTTCAAAAGTATAGCTCAGTGGCAACAAATAAAAATTACCATCTTTTATAGGGTGTTCTAAAAGTCATCTATCACAGATACTAATTCTTAATCCTTTTATGCAAACCATCTAAATTTCTTTGAAAAAAAGAAATTTTTACCTATTCACACAATACAGTCTTATTTCTTAAGCAGAAATAGGTCATGTGAATGAAAAATTATACCTGACACTGAAATTTTCAAAATGGTTGATTACTGTTCAGTCCCTATTTGGCGATATTGTGTCCACAAAGACAAGTGAAAGATTTTTCATCGGTTACTTCCATTACAGTTAAACTTTTCAGAATTTTGACTATAGGTAAGTCATCATGCATATGCAAGTATGGAAAGAAGATATTTGTTGCAGTTATTTACATAAGATTAATTATAATTATATTTAAATGGTCATTTGCTTACATAAAGTCATAATGTTTTCTACAAACAACTGCTGTTTTCAAACATGTTTTATCTCCAACTGTCATACTGACACATTTATCATACAAAGAAAAATAATGAATATTTAATTTGCCTTTAAATAAAACTAAACAATAAATAGTATAAGATGTAACTGAATAAGTAACTCTTTTATGGTCAGAGGAAAAAAAAAAAGAATTCTCAAATTGATAATTAAATGATTTTGTGTTTATTTCCAAGTTATTTTGCTTCCCCAAAAGGAATCTTCTGAATAGTAAAGAGATATAATTAATGAAAAGTGAAACTAATAAATATGTCAGAAACAATTTACTGTTGGTTTGTATGTATTCCAAATGTCTCTACAGGAATGCAAATGAAATGTCAAAATCGGGTTATTAAGTTAAAAAAAAAGGCTGTTCTCACAATTATGGGAAAAAAATATCTCTGGTTGTTAATATCTAGATTTCTAAGTTTTTATTTAAAAAAACACACTGTCTTATTTTAATGAATGATTAGTGTAATAGTCAAATGGCTAAATATGGTATAATTTTGTTGTGTTTCACATATAGATCTTTTAACTCAATGAATTTATAAGGAATATTACTTATGTTGAAGTTTGAAAATTAAATAGCACAGTGTTAAAAACTAGTAGGGAAAAAAAAAGCAATAATCAGAAGAAACTAGATACTTGGAAGACTCCTGCATAACCACAGCTTGGATAAAGAATAGCAAACATACTTTTTAATCAATTGTTATGTTTGCTAAGCATAAGTGAAATTTCTACGCAAAGGAAACGTAGCTAGCTGAAAATGGAGCAGAAAACAGTGACAGTAGAAGTAAATGGGGCAGGGAATTTTAAGGAAGATTACTTTGAGGGAGATGCCTTGATCAGCACTACCACCCATGGAACATGTCTCCAAGCACTGGCAAGAGTGGAGCAAAACTCAGAACTCTTGCATTATTCATAAAATCGCTGAAGGGAGCTAAGTGATCCCAGGTTAGTACTGACCCTGGATCTTACAAAACTACAAACCTTCTGTAGAGTAAAATCTCCCATTTATGTCCTCAGACTTCCGACAGAGCAGGTTCAATAAGATATGTATCCACAATGAAAATTCAATAGTAATCAAAATTAAGCAAGCGTCGACAAATGAGGATCAAAAACAGAAATGAAGACAAACATAATAGCCAACTAACTAGTTCGGAGTCCAGAATTATCAGATATGAAAAACAAATTCCCTATATGTGAAATATTTAAAGAAATAAAAACACAATGAAAGAGAAGAAATGAGAAATTATCAAAGATATTTTGAAAATAGAACTTTCAGGAATAACAAATATGAATAAAAACTTACCTGAAAGGGATAAAAAACAGATTAGAAATAGCTATAGATAACTCATGAACTAAATTGATCTATAGTAAGAAAGAGAAAGCAGAACAATGAGAAGGAAAATATGAAGAAGTAAGTTTAAAAGACACAGAGTATATAAAGAGAAGATCCAAAATACATGACCAGATTCCCAGATGGAGAACTCTGAAGTTCTTTTTTTTATGATGTAAGATTTGGAAAGTTCCTGAAGAGCACATATATATTGAAACAATATATACTTTAGCAATAACTTACAAATGTGGGGAAGTTTTTTAAAATAAAAAGTAAAGGTGTTTGGCAATAACAAACAACAGAAAAAGTTGGATAGATAATATCACACGTAATTTCAGTCACTGATTTAGTAGTGTCCAACAACAGACACATTCAAGTTGCCATAGCTTCTGAAAACAAATATTTTTTATGAAGAAACGCCAGAAATGGTATTCCATAACACTTTCCCAGGCTACTGAATCTCCTCTGGAGAGTTTAAAAGACAAAGACACATAAAACTCTCTAGGACCTTCTAAGGTAGGAGCTTTCACTTCTTTAACCATGACCCACAGTACCACAGTAATAAAGAAATAAATTTTATATCATAAAGTACATATGCATGTATGATATTACTATGTGATATTATCTATCAAACTTTTTCTCTTGCTCTTCATTGCCAAACTACTACTGATAGACTGTTGTAAATAGCTTCAGCAATATGCTTGATGTCTAAGAGGAAATATGATCTTTCAGAATTGTGTGTCACAGAAATAAAGTGATGTATATAATTTCAAAAAAATAAGTAAAGAAGTAATAAAATTTAGCAGTTGGCTAGAATATTGGAGGATAGAACAGAATACAGAAGTTCTAGAATTTAAAAGAACATACAATGATTCAATGACATTAATGATAGATCTTAAATTGAATAAAAAATTACTGTAAGTACATTTTGATATTATTATAATAAATTATTATATAAATTATCAAAATTAAATAAGAAAAATTTAAAAGAAAACAAGCAACATAAACAAAGCCCCAGTAAACTAAAGGAAAATCAATTCATAATAATGTTTTTCTAGTAATTCCAACAGTGTTGGAAAAATAAGTAAATTTCTTTATTAACATTTTCTAAAAGACACCAAACAAGTTTTGAGAAGCTCATATCACTGTGGTACACATATATACTACGTGTATAAAAGCTTACATATTTTTTCACTAGACTTTTTAAAGAAATTACAAATAAATTACTAATTAAAAATATCCTAAAGAACATATGACTTTACAACAAATTTTTACCTTATGAGTTATTAAATATCTTTTATAAGATCACTGAATATAAATAGTATAGAAAAATGAAGTAGCATAGGAAATCTAAGTTAGGGAGTAATTTGGTGATTATTAAAAGAAAACAACAAAAAACAGTCCCTTGCTTTGAATAAAATGTTTCTATTATTACTAGTTGCTGGTATCTGGAAAGATCATATTGTAAGATAAATTCCACAAAATTTTGCAAAAACACAAACATTACTTTAAAAGCTAAAATGGTCAATGAAATATAATAATTAAACTAATAGTCTGTAAATGACAAAAAAATCAAAGTACATTAGGATGCAACAGAGATGCACAGTCTCTTGTGCGTGCATGCTAAGTCACTTCAACCGTGTCTGACTCTTTGTGAGGCTATGGACTATTGTAGCCCACCAGGCTCCTCTGTCCATGAGATTCTCTAGGCAAGAATGCTGGAGTGGGTTGCCATGCCCTCCTCCAGGGGATCTTCCCAACCCAGGTATTGGACCCACATCTCCAGGCACCTCCTGCATTGGCAGGCGGGTTCTTTACCACTAATGCCACCTCAGAAACTGTCATAGTCTCTTAGGTACCAAGAATAACTTCAGAAGAACAAATCAGTAATACTGTACTTATACTGTACAATGACAACACGAAAAACACAAATGCAAATAAAACAAGTGCAGTTCAGCCATATTCTGGACTTGTATTTTCTAATAGTAGGTCTACTTTTATAGTGCATCTTTAGGCTTTGGTAAACCAATCCTTTATTCCTTTGTCATGAAAAAGCACCCCAAACTAAGTTTGTTCTCCTTTAACAAACACTAAATCTAATTTCTTTTATTTTAATTCTGCCTTTGCGCTGTTCTTTTATTTTGTAGACAGCAGCATTTTATGTAAGCCTTTTCTTCAGCATTTGAAAGACTGAGCCTCTGGGTGAAACAGTTGCCCCCTTGCCAGATTCACTTCAATTAAGAATTGCAGTGCCTTCTGCCTGCAAGTTTGCTATGTGAAAGAAACAGAGGCAATATAATGTAACTAACAGGGGATACCTTAATTTATATAGACACTGAGAGTGTACTAGAGAGAGAACAGACTGGAGTAAGGAAATTTTGAAAAAGACATCACTTTTTTAGTACAGTACACAAAATTATCTTTCATGCAAGGTGATACTTATGGTACAAGATATCTCAGAAGTATAAAATAGAAAACACAACAGAAAATCAGAATCAATTAAACAAGAGCTAAGCAAGAAAATTTTAAGTTCTGTTTCAAAACATAATAAAAGTGTTTACATTTTCAGTATTTTCAAATGTTTTCAGTGTGTTTTAATGAACTTTATCTTTCCTGTGTGGGGAGAACAAAAAAAGAGCCGATGATCCCCCTCAGTTATATTTTTGATAACACATCATAACAGACACTCTATTTTTGAGGAAAGGGATATATTAAAGCTCAAATATTTAAATATTCAGAGGCATGCTTTAATTTTTACAGGAAGAAAGGAGAATGGATGGTAATGGTATTTTTATTGCCAAGACAGAGAAAGCAGGAGGGAAGATTGATTTGGGAGAGAAGAGGCGAGATGAACTATTGCAGGATGTGAAATTGAAGGCTACTTCCTCCCCCACGACTCGGGTGGAGGAACACCAGAAAGAACAGCCTCGCAATGGGCACCCACTGCCCTTGCTAACGTGGGCTCCATGTGCTTCTGTAAAAATGGCTATGTGTCAAACAGCAGAGAAATGTAATCATTATTTTTAGAAATTTTTAGACATTTTCCATTTCCTAGCTGACTATCATAATTTATTTCCCACAGGGTTGTTCATCATCCATAAAAATTGTGTAGGATTTGTGAAGCAATCTTGAGTTTATACCCTCTGGGATATTTTAGTGTAGAACTAGAAGAAGCCTAGAGTGATTTTATTTTATTTTTTTTTCATTCAACCTGGAGAAGAAAACTATCTGTTGATGAATTGTACTGAAGGCGCTCAGTACAGAATCACAATTGCAAAGGCTTTATTTTTCTCTCTCTTGAAAGTTTAATATCTGGAGGTCATTAGGTAGTTTGGGGGCTACGCAATTAGACTATGGTGTTCAAGAAAGGACTGTCCTCACCACAAGGGAAATGAGTAGAGGGGCTTGAGGGTATTGCCTAAAGGAATGCAGCTGAGAGGAGATATTAATTTTGCCGTCTAGTGTTGTATATTCTGTCAGAAGTATCCCTCAGTGCTTTGCCTGGAGAAAGCCCAAAATGGATGTGGGACCTGGGATTACAAATCAACCGCCATTGCTGCTGAAGTTTGAGTTTAAATTCATATGCCTGGGCAGAAGTTCGTGTAGCCATTGTGTGAAATGCTGAACCTGAGAAAACCTGGTGGTTATTACAGGTTTTTCTCTATTCCCTTAGAACTGGTATTCATAGAATCTTAAATAATTTACATTGGAAGAGTTAGACTACTGCAATGCATTATCAATTGACCAGTTATTTTTTAAAGTACTTGACAAACTGCTCTTTAACCAGGTAAAAATAGTAAAAAGCAAAATGAACACAAAACAGAACAAGACAATGGCAGCTGAATGAGCCATCTGAATATTTTCTAATTTTTTAAAATTTTCCCATTTTTGTCTATGCAATTTTTTTTTCCACAGAAAATTAGAATCTGTCTCATTCAGACAGATTCTCCCAATTTAATACCTTTATTCATAGACACCTCACTCCACATAGTCCCAAAGTTTTAATACAACAGAGAGAGGACAGAGTAAACAGACTTGGGTTTGGCTCTTATTAGCTAGGTCACTTGGGATGATAATTTATTTCTCTGAGCCTCAATTTTCTTATCTGTAGTGTAGGATAGTAAATAATAGAGGCTAGATAGTTAACGACTGAATGTGGCATATGTCATGAACTAAAAGTTCGTATATACAATGTTTTTTATTCAAAATCAGTTCACTCTATTACATGTCTTACTAAGCTACCCTCTTAAAATCCTAACCTATAAATAAAAAACAAACAAACAAAAAAAAAAACAGGTGGCTAAAGACAAAGACACATACAGCTGATTGGGTGGTATATGGCTTAGAGTGGCATTATATTGTTAATGTTAGCATTAATTGCTTGGTTATGGTACCTAATGTTATTGTGTACATAGTCTTCTGAGTGTTCAGTTCAGTTCAGTCGCTCAGTCGTGTCCGACTCTTTGCGACCCCATGAATAGCAGCTCGCCAGGCCTCCCTGTCCATCACCAACTCCCGGAGTTTACTCAAACTCATGTTCATCGAGTCGATGATGCCATCCAGCCATCTCATCCTCTGTCATCCCCTTCTCCTGCCCCCAATCCCTCCCAGCATCAGGGTCTTTTCCAATGAGTCAACTCTTCGCATGAGGTGGCCAAAGTATTGGAATTTCAGCTTTAGCATCAGTCCTTCCAAAGAACATCCAAGACTGATCTCCTTTAGGATGGACTGGCTGGATCTCCTTGCAGTCCACGGGACTCTCAAGAGTCTTCTTCAAGACCACAGTTCAAAACCATCAATTTTTTGGCGCTCAGCTTTCTTCACAGTCCAACTCTCACATCCATACATGACCGCTAAAAAAACCATAGCCTTGACTAGAAGGACCTTTGTTGGCAAAGTAATGTCTCTGCTTTTTAATATGCTGTCTAGGTTGGTCATAACTTTCAGTATGAATTAAATCAACAAATTCTCAAAATAATCCTAGGAGATAAGTACTATTAATACCTTCTTTTCACAAATGAGCAACTTAAAGCACCAAAAGATGAAATAACTTTCCCTAAATTATACAGCTAGTAAGCTGGGATTCCAACTCAGCTAGCTGCCAACAGTCTCATAGTTACTATGCCCCACTGCCTCTCCATATATTTTTTCCCAGTAAAAATTATCTGTATACCTGGATGTTGTACATATTGAATAATCACATTTTTGGTGTAAGGATTAGGGTCAGATCAAAGATGAAATCTTGTCCTAATATTGTGCCATGCTATGACACAGTCTATCATAAGCCACCTGTATTTCCTTTTCATTCTCTAGAAAACACCACATTTTAATGAACTTAAGGAATCTACCAAACACCTATCTGCTTATGAAGCTTGGAAATTACCTGGATAGTTCAATATAAAGAATAAAGCATTAACACAAATTCCTAGTAGTGGAAACAGATGTTTCAAGAAAAGCAAAAGTTTAACTGTTTCCCTAAGTCTTCGTGAGCTGTGTAAAATTCCCGACAGGCCCTGAATAAAGATCATTCTAATTTTGAATTAAAAGCCTACAAGGAGAGTTTTTAATCTCAGAAGAAAATACCGTAGATTCATCTACAGACTTTAGGGAAGACTAGAGATTGCCTGGAGAAGGCAATGGCAGCCCACTCCAGTACTCTTGCCTGGAAAATCCCATGAACAGAGGAGCCTGGTAGGCTGCAGTCCAAGGGGTCGCGAAGAGTGGACACAGCTGAGCGACTTCACTTTTACATTTCACTTTCACTTTTCACTTTCATGCATTGGAGAAGGAAATGGCAACCCACTCCAGTGTTCTTGCCTGGAGAATCCCACGGATGGGGAAGCCTGGTGGGCTGCCTTCTATGGGATCACACAGAGTCAGACACAACTGAAGTGACTTAGCAGGAGCAGCAGAGATTGCCTAGGTCATGAGTATAAACAGTTTTCCTCATATATTTCAGTTGTTAGGGGCTCTGTTGAACAGGATGCTTGGGCTGTATTTGGCTCACTGGGAAGAATGCAACGCTTAGTTGGTGGCCCATGTCTTAGATGCAGAATTTAGGCAATGGCAGCACAGATGTTAGGCTTCCCTGGTGGCTCAGAGGGTAAAGATCCTGCCTGCAATCTTCTATATCACAGGAAGTTGGACATGACTGAATGACTAACACTTTCACTCTTTCACTTTCAGTGCAGGTGTCATATTTTTGCCATCCTGAGTAGAGTCAATTCCTTTCTTTAATTCCTCTTCTCCCCTCTTTCCAGTCATCCTCTTCACAAACAGACACATGCATACACATACATGGTCACTCACATACACAAACACACTGAGCACTTACACCACCAGGAGATCCTTCAGATGAAATCCTGGGCTGACCTTCAGACTCAAACTTCTGTGCTTCAGTTAATTTCTAATGTGGGATCAACTAATGCTTAGCAATCACCTTTATCAGCATATAAAAAGTAATACTCATGTTGAATCAAGAAGATTGACAATGTACTTTTCTGATATGAAAAGCTTATAATCAACTTGTTTATGTTGAAGTCCTTTAGGCATGAATAATATACCTCTCTGAGCTTACAGGAAATCATGCTAGTTTTGCATAAACAATATCAAGCAATGAGTTTAATGGACTGATGACTGGGAACCTGGGGGATAGGATGAAGGAAACAGGAGGCAAAGTGGTGGGAAGGTGCTGAACCCATTTTGAAGAAAGAAAGTTTGGAAGAACTGTTGTGTACAGAAATGTGAGAGAGAATATGCAGAGTAGGATGTACATAGGAGAAAATCCAAGAGGACATGGAAAAAGAAATATGTTAGGAGAGATTTAGTGACCAGTACTGTTTTATGCAATGACTATCCTGTGTGTGACTATATACACATGGGACTATATACACATATGTAGTTTGTACTTAAAATCTAATGGGCACCCTCACACACATGACAGAAGAGGGAAACACTGAGGAAGCCAAGGTCAATTTTTTCTCATCATTATTTGAATATATCAACTTTTTCAAGGCAAGCCATTTGTTTCTCTTTTCTTGCTTCAGGAAGAAAAGGAAACAAGGCTGTCAATGGTCTGTCTTGGGAACACCACCTAATAAGCTCCTCCCAGTTCAGACTGAGCTCCCCAAAGCGAGTACAAATGGCTTTTATTAAAGCCCCCTTCTAAAGAGGCACCACGAGAGCCATGCAATAAAACTTCTGAATGGTCCTTGAGTCACCATTCATAAAAGGAGAATAACAATTTGATAGTCTTTTCTATGGCTTAGTGCCATCATTTAAAAAATGGGAAACTGGTCTTAGCAAATGCCCCTGGGTTGACAGATAAGTAGTAAAAACATCAATGGCCTCAGGAACTAATGAAGCCAAACCAAGACCAAATTATTAATGCTACTGTAGTATGACTCTGTTCTGGCTCTTGAACAGAGCTGTTCAATGGACTGGAGAGAACAGTGGCTATGTTTTAGGTAAAAGAAACCCAGGTGGTACCTTGTTTTTATGTCATATTTCCCACTTCAAACATTTTTTGGGGGTTTCACAATTGGGATCAAGCATTATGCTAACATTTCAACCAATGTTAAGCATCCCTGTAAAGGCTAATTCGGCTTACACTAAGTGGAAATGAAATCAAACCAAACGAAATCACCTTGACACAATCCAACAGAACATTCTGACCTTGGACAATTGGCCTAGTAATAGCATAATAATAATCTTGAAAAAGCAGGAAAATCAGTTACTGGCTGTTGTTAGTCCTGCTTTTTCTAAGCTCTGTTTATAGGATACAAAATGCGAGGAAGATTGGACAATTATCCGTCTGATTTGATCAGGGTAGGCAGCCAAACCAGCTAATTCAGTAGGGAAATAGAACCCTGACTAGCTACACTGATCAAATCAAGAGAATAATTGCCAGATCTCTCCTTTACTTTATACCGAGTAGATGCTGCCTTGGGGAATGGCTTACATTCAAAGGCTCTGACTGTTTGAAGTCCCCCCAAAGTCTGTTAATTGGAGCTCTTTGGATTCTTTGGACAGTTAAAGTTGCATAGCTTGGCTTGGTTGGCTAATCAGTTCTCAGACACCATAAATTCAGATGCCTTAAAATGGTGGGGAAAGAAAAGACCTTCATAATATTGTAATTATAATTACAATAGCATGATTTTCCTGCTAAAAAGGAAACTTGTATGTGGGATAGCCAGCTATTCTTTCATTTGACAAACCATCCAGGAAATGTAGAGATGAATATTTCAGTTCAGAAGAGTCCTTCAGGCCTAAGTCCTACAGGCACAGGGTCACATGATAGTTTCTTTGGTCAGACACCAAGTTTTATTAATGTCAACAGTTAATAGACTAAACAACAGTTTTGATGCTATAGTCTAGTTTTATTCCCCCAAAATTAATCTGGCAAGTTTTTCAGGGACATAGATTTTTTTTTTTCTCTAAGAAATTATCTCCTTTATAAAATAAGGAGAAGCTAGAATGAGGTGATAGTGCTGGCTAACTCTCAACAAAGCTAAAGGAAGAAGGTGTTTGGGGTTAATAAAACTCACAGAATTCAACACAGGTGGTTACTCGAAGGGCTATGTGTTTTATTTTTAAGAATGGTTCATTCAAGCCAAAACATAAATCCCTGACAAAATTAGTTAGATTCTTCTGTTGCCAATATGTAGATTGTTACCCCAGGTTCCTTCCTTCTCTCACTATCTCTCCACCATGTGTTTAATTTTATGTCCTCACTTCTCTTACCCTGAGTTACATTACCACCACCAAAAGTCTCCATGCCCACAAGATTCTTAAGACAAAAGAATGGGAAACTTTGACAAAATCCCTCCTGGATGATTGCCAATGGAAATAGTGCCCCTGAAGATGAACTACTATTCCATATTCCCTGAACATGAATATGAACTACTATTCCATATTCCTTCTTTGAAGGCTAAGTTATAAACCAATCAGCTCCCATAAAACAGTAAAGTCAAACAACTATGAGTATTTATTCATTTGCAATCACTATCTTCTTAAGGCATATGGGACCAAATCAATTTCATCCAGAATGTGGAAAATATGTAGACAAAGGGAAAAAAAAGGAAAATTTATTTATTTTTAAAATTTTTGGCCACAACACATGTGGGATTTTAGTTCCCCGACCAGGGATGGAACCATGTCCCCTGCATCAGAAGCAATCAGTAGTAACCACTGGACCACCAGGGAAGTCCCCAGAAGGTAACAACTTTAGAAAAAGATCCCTCGCCAGAAGTGAACTGGGAATTCCCTGGTGGTCCAATGTTTAGGACTTGCTGATTTCTCTGAGGTGCCCAGATTCAATCTCTGGTCAGAAAACTAAGATCCCTCAACATATACAGCTCAACCAGAAAAAAAGTGAATAAATTAACTGTTCATTTTACAAAAGTTTATTGAACAACTATTATAACTCTGGATTGTTTTTAAGCATATGAAGGATGGAAACAAAAGTAAAATATAATTGCCTATCAACTATGTAATAGTTAAACATTTTCATTTATTTAATATGACAATCCAATATGAAATGATTATTATTTTTTCATAAATCAGAAATTTGCAGCTTAGAGAAATTAAGTGACTTGAACAAAGTTGCTCAATTAATTGGTAAGAAATGCAGCCTGACTTCAAGGAATCTCACAAAGAATTAACTAACAATACAACTAGTAAAACTATGCCACTAGGGAATGTGCCTCGATGAGTGACTGGCATGAAGTCAGCAGCATAAATTTCAGAGGCAGGAAAAAAAAAAAATCAAGAAATGTTTTAGGGAAAAGGTGGGACTTGAGGACAGCTGACAGGAATGACTGGTAATTGGATAAGCAGAAATGTGGCAGGGAACATTTCAGTTAAGGGAAATACTGTGAGTGTTCTGACTGATTTGGAATTTAAAATGTTGGGGGAGGATTTGAAAAATTTGGGAACAGACTGCAAATGGAATAACAGGTCATAGAGTTTGTGCTTCAACATCTAAGTGGTGGGTAGGTGTTAAAAGTTTTAAGTAGGGAATGGACATGAAAATAGAGTTTGGAGAAAGGTTAATTTGTCAATAGCTGCAATATGTTTTTTAAAGAGAAAGAGATTTGAGGCAGGGGCATCTTAGGAAAAGGTAGGATATAGTCTTAGTTCACTCAAGCTGCTCTAACAATACACCATAGGTTGGGTGACATGGTGGTATTTATTTCTCACAGTTGTGGAACTTAGGGAGCCCAAGATCAAACACCAGTTAACTCAGTGTCTGGTGAAAGCCACTTCCTGGTTTACAAATGAACATCTTTTTTATCAAAACCTCCACATGGTAAAAGGGATGATGGGGTCTCTGGGATCTCTTTCATAAGGGCACTGATGCCATTCATGAGGGGGGATCTACACATCTACCCTCATGGGGACTTCCCAGGTGGTTCAGTGGTAAAGAATCCACTTGCCAATGCAGGAGATGCAGGAGATATGAGTTTGATCCCGGTGTGGGTAGATCTCATGGAAGAGGAAATGGCAACCCACTCCAGTATTCTTGCCTGGAAAAATTCCATGGACAGAGGAGCCTGGTGGGCTACAGTCCATGGGATTGCAAAGAGTTAGATATGACTGAGCATGCACCACCCTCATGAACTAATCATCTCACCCCAAAACACTTCCAAATATCACATTTGGAATTAGAATTAAGCACATGAATTTTGAGGAGACACAAATCTTCAGTCTATAACACTCTGCTCCCAGCCTCCAAAATTCATGTCCATCTCACATGCCATCAACTCAAAAACCTAAGTCTACAATCTCACCTAAAGATTGAAATCAGATATGAGTGAATTCAAGGCATGATCCATCTTCAGGCAAATTCTATTCCAGTTGTGAATCTGTTAAATCAAACATGTTATATGTTTCTGAAACACAATGGTGATAGAAGCATTGAATAGACATTGCTATTTTATTATTATTTTTTTTTTTTCACTTATTTTCATTAGTTGGAGGCTAATTACTTTACAATATTGTAGTGGGTTTTGTCATACATTGACATGAATCAGCCATGGAGTTAGGAAGAAATAGGAAAGGAGTACCACCAAGCAAGTCCCAAGCCCAATGGGACAACTTCCATTAGACCTTAAGTCTCAAGAATGCAGTCAACCCTTAAACAACATGGGTTTGAAATGTGCAGGTCCACTTATACATTGATTTTTTTTTTTTTCCAGTAAATATGTACTACAGTACTTCATGTTCTGAGCCTAGTTGAATGTGCAAATGTGGGCTCATATATACCAAGGGCTGACTGTAAAGTTATACTTGGGTTTTCTACTGTGAAATAGGGGAAATTTGGGGGTGAAGAGGAGGTTGGCGCTCTTAACCTTGGTGGTGTTGTTCAAGGGAAACTGTAATTCTCTTTGGCTATATGCTCTGCCCTCCAGGCCCCCTAGAATGGGAGTTCTGCCTTCCATATCCACTAGTGGGCAGGCCAGCACCCATGGTTTGAGTGGTTGGATAGCAATTCTTTCCCTGGTCCCGGAGCTCTCTGGGGTTGGAGTCCTGAGCCCATGTGTGTGCCAAGAAGCTTTGTCCTTTGAAATCTTGGTGGGAACAGTCATTCTCCCACAGCTCAGCCTCGATGTATTCCAGCCCACTGGAGCCACAACGAGAGTAGCCAAGGAAGGCAGTGATGGAGTGAAGGAGCAGGAGCCTGCAGTGTGAGGGAACGCCAGGCAGGATGCACCGAGGTCCACACGGGGCACCAGGGGCCCCCTGCATTCTGGACTCATGACGGGAGGCATCTCTGACAATCTCTGAATTGCCTTTGGGATTATCCTCCCATTGTTTTTCTCAATAACTCCTGGCTTCTGTTGAGATGGTTGATTAACCTCCTTCTCAAATGGTCATATGGCCACACACCTGTTTTCTCTCTCAGTCTTTCCTATTTTTTTCTATATGGATAGGCTGACAGTTTTCAAAATCTTTAAATCCTGCTTCTCTTTTGAGTCACAATTTGGTCTTTAAGTAATTACTCTCTTCTCTTATTTTACCAAAATCTTCAAGGTAAAACCAGGCTGGTTGTACATGTTGCTTAGAAATTTCTCCAGTCAAGTATCCAGTTTCCTCACTCACAAGTTCTACCTTCCACACACACTACACACAAACCAAGTTGAGCCAAGTTCCTTGTCACTTAATAACAAGGAATACCCTTCCCCCAGTTGCAAAAAAAAAAAACACTCCTCATTTCCATCTAAGACCTTGTCAGAATGGCCTTCACCATCTATAATTCTGCTAACATTCTCTTGAGGATTACATAATAACTGAGGCTTTCTCCACCTCTCTTTCTTTCTGAATGCTCACCAGAATCACCTTTAACTCCCAATTCCACAACAATGTGGACTTTTTCTAGCGTGCACCTCAAAACTCCTCCAGCCTCTACTAATTACACAGTTCCAAAGCTGCTTCCATACTTTTAGATATTTGTTCCAACAACATCCTCCTCTTGGTGCCAGCCACTGTCTTAGCCCGTTAGGGCTGCTATAACAAATTACCATACAAAATACCATTGACTAGGTGACTCATAAACAACAGAAAGTTACTTCTCACAGGTCTGGAACCTGGGAAGTCCAGGATCAAGGTGTCAGACGATTCAGTGTCTGGTGAGAATTTGCTTCCTATTTTCATTGATGGTTGTCTTTTTACTCTTATCAGTGTCATATGGCAAAAACCAAGGGAGTTTGCTGAGGTCTCTTTCATAAAGTGGAGCACTCAAGACCTAATCACCTCTCAAAGGTTCTACCTCCAAATGGGATTATATTTCAGCATATGAATTTTGGAAGAAACACAAGCTTTCAGTCCATAGCAAATATATTTCCCTAAAATAATAGAGATTGCCCAGCAGGCTTCTTTTAACAGCAATGAGGGGTCAAGGGGAATAATTCAAGCTGCCTAACAGCAGAAGAATTATATAGCCAGGAGTCCATTTTATGAGAATATTTTACATATTACACAATAGTTCATAAAGAAGCAGCAGGTTTTAAAGTCTTCAGAAATTCACATGTGGAAAAGCAGTATTCATCAGTAAAGGCTGTAGAAGAACAGACAGATAAGGAAAAAATGAAAAATTGTGACACATATGATAGTATAAATAGTGACTGAAGGAGGTATGATAAAAGCTTGAATGTGAAAACTCCATAGAATCAGGAGAATCATTTTGTCAGAAGAAGCTTAATAGTAGGAAATAAAGGAGGAAGACATGGGTTCCTGTAAGTGTGTTATCATACTTTCATAATTTTAAAAAAAATAATTTTTTTTTTAAAAGGAGGGAGACATGGGACAACGGGGAATGTTACCTGACCAACTGAGCTATCGGAAGATGGAGTAGGTAGGCTCCCAAGGGAAGCTGTAGAAATTTCATCAGTCAGGACATTTGAGGTGAGTTTGAACAAGGCAATAAAACATCTGCTGCGAGAGCAGTTTGCATCTGCCTGAAAAGGACAGGATGGTCAGGTGGATCATTTTCACCTCTAATATATTTGACTCTGCATTAAGTTAAATCAAAAATCAAAATGACACTTGCTTGGTGATGTTTTTCACATCTCCCAGAAGGTAGACTGCTCTTCTATCTTGTACACATATACCCCTTTTTGCAATTCCCATAAATGCAGTTTCAATTTGTACATCCTTTTAAAAGCTTCAAGCAGCCTCTCCCTTATCCTATTACTCTCAACAGTTGACCTTGCCAACTATTTCAAGGTAAAAATCAAGGAGAAAATAAAAATCATCTCTCTATTTTGCTCTGTCTCTGTTTTTCTCCCTGACACACACACGCTTTGCTCCCTTCTCATGGTACACTCTATTGGTTAGTTATCCAACTGTCAGCTCCCACCTTGTCCATGCTTATAGAACCTATGTTTTTTTCGGGTGTCAGGCAGTCTTTGGGCTTGGGCAGGAGTGCGCATCCTCCCACTTCAGTAAGTAAATCAGAAGTAGTGTACGCTACAGTCATCCAAATTCTTCTTGTTAAGGATAGGTTTAGTCAAGGGCGTGTGTCACATTTCTGACCAAGGAGATACTAATAGTAATCTGTTAGGAACATCCAGCAATGTCCTCCTCACTCTTCAAAAACGCACAGCTGTCATTCACAGTAAACTATTTGTGTTATGATCACCAAAATCTAACTGACACAAAACCATTGACCTCTTTTCATTCTTTATCCAAGTGGACATCTTAGAGACTTAGACCTTTTTTCCACCCCTTCTTTCAATACTTCTTGCTTCATTATCGTTTTTTTTTTTTTTTTTTTTTCTGGTTCTGTATCTCAGAATCTTTTATGATTTCCTTTTCCTCTGTTAACTCTTTATGTTGTTGTTACCAGATTTCATTCTTTCTCATTATGCCCTTCTTTTCTCTTTACATAATTTCTTAAGGAGAGCATCTACAGTTCCCTGGCTTTAGTGGTGATTATATTATCATTCATTCTTGCTAAGTTCTAGATCCATATTTCCTGCTGTATACTAGACAATTTCCATGCAGATTTCATGGAAGTAACTCATTCAGGACTGTCTAAAATCTCAGTCCAAATTGGATCTTCTTAATGACATCTCTAGGATAATTTCACAATATTCATAAACTGGAAGCTCTGAATTTATTTTAGATTTCTCCCTCTCTCTCAAATCTTCACTTCTAATCAATCAACAAATTCTTTGAATTCTAGCCCTAAATTTTTTTTTAACCATTCTGATTTGTGCTGCTCTATTTTAGTTGAGACCTTTATTTTCAACATTAAAAAAATGTGCTCTAGCGAATTTCCTGGTGGTCCAGTGGTTTTGACTCCATCCTCTCACTGCCAAGGGCCTGGGTTTGATCCCTAGTTGGAAGAACTAAAGTTCCAAAAGTCACAATCATGGCTTAATAATAATAATAATAATAATAATAGGCTCTAAAGTGATAGATTCAGGATGTTCAAGGTATTGATGATGTTCCTGAGACACAATTCCATGGGAAGTCTAACTAACACTGATACTATTAAGATCATTTCAATCATGGTTAAAGCTGGACTGGTGATCCTTTACCCTAAGAATCAGAAATCCTCAGTTTGGTAAAACAGGATCTTTTGTGTGATAGCCATTTCTTCACACAGCACTCTGAAATGATCATAGTCACAATTTTCACTATCTCATTCCTCAATTAATCAAGATCAGGAGGCATATGTTAACCAGCAGCTGTTTTCTGTGAATAAAGCAATAAAGCTCTTTTGTTCCTACAACACCCTCCCTTCCTGCTGATGTGCCTTTTCTACATCATAGGCCACAAAGTAATCTTTAAAGAAATAAAAACATATTCTCTTGTGTAAATAGAAGAAAAAAAATCACTGAGTGCATCTTCCTTTTTTATGCCATACACATATGCCAAGAAGTGGTTCATGTTGTGAATGTCAGTGGCATCACCAAATGATAAATTTTAACAGGCCTGGAAGAATAGCCTATTTTATCTAGAATGCTCAGGTAACATTTAAATTAAAACTCAAAGAGGAGAAAAGGATTCTAAGTAGAATGAACATAAAGAGTAAGGCACTGAAGTGGGGTTGCATGCTTAGTCATGACAAAGAGTCAGACATGACTGACTGTAGACATGGACTGTAGCCCTTCAGGCACCTCTGTCCATGGGATTCTCCAGGCAAGACTACTGGAGTGGGTTGCCATGACCCCCTCCAGGGGATCTTCCCGATTCAGGGATCAAATCCGTCACCTGAGTTGCATTACAGGTGGATTCTTTACCGCTGAGCCACTGGGGGGAGTAGAGATAACCTTGTTCAAAAAACAGGAAGAAGGTCAGTATACCCACAGTACACCCTGGAGGAAGGGCAGGATAACAAGGGCTGGCTCCTCTAGAGTCTTTTGGCAAAAGTAAGATGAGGGTGCTTCAATGAAAGAGTATGGCATGGATGTGGTATGGTGCAATCTGCATTTGAAAAGGGTCATTCTAGCTGCTTTGTAAAGTATAGACTTCATGGAGAATAAAAAAGCAGCAGAGAAACAGTTAAGAATAACAACCTAGAAAACAGGTTATGAGCGCTCAGGTTAAGGTCAAAGGAGTAGAGGATTAGATTTAAGACAATTCTTTTTAAAAACACATTTGATAAATTGTGTGGAGTGTAGGCAAGGAGCTACATCAATGATATTTTCTAGTTTTTAATCTCACGTCTCGAATTTTATTTGAATTCCACACAAAATCTTAATTTCAGTGTTTTAACTCTAATTTATCATCTTCTTTCCCAGACAGTTCCTCCTCCTGTGGTCTCATTTGTAGGAATTGGCATTTCTATGGATCCATTTACTCAGGCCAGAAAGTTGAGATCTGTCCCTGATAAGGCGTATCATCTCAGCTCTGTCTGTTGCTATTACCCCACCTCCAAATCTAATCTGTCATTCCAACTTCTAAAACATCTTGAATCTGTCCGTTCCTTCTTATTTCTCCTAAAAACACTATAGTCCAAACCACAACTCTTTCCTGGGAATTTATAGCAATTAAGTAATTTACCTACATCTGCTCTTCATCTGCATATATTATATAGTCCCCAGGATGATCTTGTAAAAAAAATAAAATGAACGCCAACTATCTTTCAAAACCCTTCAATGACATCCAAGTGTACTTGAGATAAGGTCCAAAATCTTTTAAGTGATGTTCAAGATCACTTAAAGCGATGCACAGGATCTAACTCCATGCACCTCTCCAGCCCTACCTCTTATCTCTCTCCTTCCCAGGCCCAGTGTTCCAGCCATGCAGACCATGAGGCAGTGATTCAAAAACCCACGCTCCTTCCTGTCTCAGGGCATTTGCATGTGTGTCCCAACTGCCTGTACCTACACTTCACTAGTCACGTTCTCCTTTAAGTTCCCAGGATAAATGTTATTTCTACAGGGAAGAAATTGCTCTTACATGTTCTCATAGTGGTCTGTACTCTTATCACACTATTAAAAATGGCAGTTACCTTTGTGAATAGCTGTTGAGTACTAGTGTGTCTCCCAATATACTGTGAGTCCTGTGAGAAAAGGAATATGTCTGATTTTTTTCTCTATTCAGTCATTCCTTCCTCTCCTTCTTTAATAACTGTTTCTATTAAGTATATAACAATACTGACTTTTAAGTAAAATGAAAGTCATCGTATATTTTTAGCACCAGAATAATAAGGTTCAATGTGTATAATAGAAACACAGTTCTTTTTGCTCTGTGGAAAATGATCAAGCAAGCTATAGGAAATGTAATGAGGAAATTAGAGATAAGTGAGGAGGTAGGAAGGAAGGAGCAGAGAATGGGTAGGTATAGAAAGACTACAAGAAAGGTGTAGGTAGAAGTGAGAAGTGATGGTTATGTAAGATTTTTCATAATGATCTCATTTTCCCACTAAAATCTGGCCCTGAAGGAAAGCAGAGAGATGAGGAAGTAGCTTAAAAGGGTGAGGTATCAAAGAAAGCTGTAAAGATAAAGCATGTTAGAGCAGGTTTTCCATAGTTTTTAGGAATAACCTATAGGGAGTGAAAAGTTGATGAGGTCGAAATCAAAGAGGATAATTTAAAAAGCAAGTTTGTTAAGCAGGTAAGACAGAGTACAAGTAAAGGAATCTGTCTTTAACAGAGTGAGTGGTACAAATGTCCCTGTAAATGGGGAAAAGGAGATGGTAGTTGTAAGTAAGAGTTAAGTCTGGACCTAGAGAAATGGAGCCATTTGCATCTGATGGCTTCAGATTTCTCAATTAAGTGTATGTGAAGTTACCAGATGAGAATCAAAAGGTATAGGTTAAGGAGCTTTGAGAAGAAAATATAGTTATTTCTGAGAGTAGGTCAGTAAGTCCACTCGAGAATCATATTCTGAATTAGCATTGAGTGACTCTTTAAGGACTATGGACATGAATTTAGACTGAAACTTAACAGCAGATGATTTTTTTTCCAGAAATATTTTGCTGATTAGATGCAGGTATAGAGAGGAAGGTAGGCAAGCACATTCGGGGCTACAGACTAGAAGGTGAGTATGATAAGGACGGAGGGTGACCAAGTTGAGAGTATCCCATTAGGATATCTTCATATTGATGGTAGTAGAAGTGAAAGCAGGAAAATGCTAAAAAGACCTGTGGCCAGAAGTTTGGATGAGATCAGAGGATTGCTGAATTGTTGCATGGAGAAAACTTGAGCAACTGATCTGGACAGTGGCTGTCCCGAGGTGACAGGGCCAGATGGGGCTGTTTGATATTAAAATTTAGAGGTGGTTCAATTTTTTATAATGACAAGATGCAGGGTGTGACAAAGGAGGAGGTACGATGGATGAGAGGTAGATGGAAATGTGCAGTGGGCAGGGTGTGGAATAGATCATCCACTCACATGCTGGAATTAGGAGGCAATGGTAACCAATGGAGACATGAGAATGATTGAGCCAGGATCAAAAGCTTCCAGTGAACAAGGAATATCACTAGTCTGATACCTTGAGAGAAAGAAGAATGGGGATATAGCCATATGGTGTGTACATCAAAGAGAGAAGCAGATTTGCTTGGTTTCTGTTTTGATCTCATGTTGCTAAAGAGAGCAGAGTCTGAAATTAAAGAGCACCAACAAGGAAATAAAACAGACCTGGATTCTACTATCGTGATGCTTACAGATTAGTAAGGGGGAAAGATATAAATCAAATAGTTAAATAAATATAAAATTAGAAACTCTTGACGAATGCTCTGAGGAAACAAAACTAGCCACTGTGAGAGCATGAAACAGTGAAAAACTGACCTGCGGGGTGAGGGTAAGACCTGAGCGGAGACCTGAAGGACAAGTGGGCGCTAACAAGACAAAGGAAAGGTAACAGCACAAAACTGGAGTTTTTAAAGATAGGTATGACAGGAAAACAAAAGGTCGGAAGAAAAAAGGGGACATTTTGAGTGTTGAAAGTGAGACACGGGGGATCAAAGAGAGAGCTGAAGAATGGGGAGAAAATGAATTGGTCTGGGGACTAGGAATAATGTTGAGTTTACAGAGAGGCCATGTAGAGAGAAAGCAAGTGAGAGAACCCTTGGAGAGGTTGTAGTCAGAGAGCAGGAGAGATCCCTTCAGAAGTATGACAGCTAAACATTCTCAGAAATCAAGAACATATCCACATGTGGGTCATGTGAATGAAGTCATCAGATGGATAAAGGTCTCCATTGGTGAAACGGTTAGAAATAATATCCTATTTGAGATGCCAGAGTTCCCAGTAAATTATAACAAAAAAATTATAAAATTAAAATTTATGGCAAAAAGAAGG
Organism: Muntiacus reevesi; assembly: GCF_963930625.1. Taxonomy (NCBI): domain Eukaryota; kingdom Metazoa; phylum Chordata; class Mammalia; order Artiodactyla; family Cervidae; genus Muntiacus; species Muntiacus reevesi. Next base: position 34,505,775 of record NC_089263.1, read on the forward strand.
GACAGAAAGAAGTGTTCTGTATGAGGGTTAAGGAATATGTCTGGACAAAAAGTATAAATTGCATGAATTCTGAATCTCAGTTTTACCACATGGAAAACAGGAATAATAACCCTAAAAAAAAAAAAAAAAACAGGGAAACAAAACAACTCTTTACTCAGAACTCTTATTTGTGGGCAAGAGTCAAGATGAAATGAGCATCTTCTGAGGTACGTTAAGATGATGTGTGGATGTTTTCCTTTCTTTGTTTTTTATTGTCATTTTCTTTGCCAGGTTCTTGTAGGAGGTGAAGACATTTTGAAAGTTGGAAGTCAAAATCCAGAGTGGAGAATGGGTTCCCTTTCAGGCTGCATGAGGGTTTACATATCTGATCAAATAATAACTCCTGAATAATATTCTCAATAGCTATTTAAGGAGAGTTAAAAAGTGCAACTTCTAACAGAGTACCCAGCATATGGTAGAACATAAAAGACAGTTATATAAATTTTCATATTAATACTTATATTAGTAAGAGTTGACAGGTATATTATTGATTATTTAAAGAAGATTTCTATTTTATTCAGCGGCCTAATATATGTATGTAGTATCACTGTAATTATGTGTATATGAATAAAGAGAGCAGCATCAGGAAGAGTGTTTGGCATGAAAATACTTAAGTTTTAAAGACATGGTGAATCACAGAAGCAGGGCTGACAGTACAATGCAGGTGGGAAAAGGAGGAACCTCGACTCCTTTGACAGCGCCCCTCCGAAAGGTTTTAGGAGGCTCATCGATGAACAAGTATCAGAATTTTCCAGTTGAGGACACTAAAGCACAAAGAGGCTTTTTCACAAAGTCACAGAACAACTCCACAGCAAAGGCAAGACCAGAGACCACGGTCATGGTCTCTCACTTTATTGCTGCACTCGCTGGACCACCGAGTCATCCTGTTGGCGCGGATGGTAAACAACTGCCTGCAATTAAGAGACCCAGGTTCAGTCCCGGGGTCAGGAGGACCCCTGGGGAAGGAAATGGCAACCATTCCAGTGTTCTCATTCTATGGACAGAGGAGCCTGGCAGCTACAGTCCATGGGGTCGCAAAGAGATAGGCACAACTGAACAACTAACATACGCACTGTCTCTAACATAACTCCTTAATCCTTGGATATGGTGTCTTTGTTAATTTTTCTCTGAGGAATTCAAATAGACATTCCTGCGTCCAGAGGTCCAGTTAACACTGTGTCACACTGTTCTTTTTTTATGAGTTCTGTAAAGAGGTGGCTTAAAGATGACTTGGGAGAACACACACCAGAGAGATCACAAATGTGTCAAGTCCCTACATATTCCTCAGTCCTGGCTTCTCTGCCCTCTGGCCCCACAGTTTGGCTCTTGGAACCCCAGAGTTACTTCTGGATGAAGCAACCAAGGTTACAAGCCCCTGCCCCTCACCCAGACTCTTAGAAGCCTGAGCTGGGTGGGGCAGCCATAATTCACAGGGTCACTGTAAGAGGGGACAGCTGGCCCATAAGGGAGCACTTGGGCTCTTATTTGGAAGCCCACTTAAGTCAGAACAGTGATGCTCCAAAGGCGCTGTGTGCTCCTCCTGTCTGTAATATCCTTAGCTATTATCACAATGAGTATAGCACTTTAGGGGGTAACCCACTGATACAGTCGAGCTTGACTCTAAAATGGACAGTAATGAACTGCAGCAGCTGTAGTTCTCTAAATCAAAGATTCCTAGCCCCAGCAAGGGAATGGGAAGGGTAGTACATCCGCTCTGTAAGTAGATTCTTTGCCAGGCAGCCTGCCTACTACCTTAAAAGTAAAATCCTATTATAACCATGAAACCCCACAGTGAGGGGCAGAGACAGGCAACCATCACAAAGCAACTTGGGCAAGTTCCTGGGATGCCAGGCCACTACGCAGGGCTTTCAGGGACAATAATTATTCCATCTACTGAATATCTTGAAAAGCACTAAAAAAGAACAGGTCACAGCAGAAACCCTTGGCAGGTACTGTTGCACTCTTGGGCCATCCCTGAGTGTCAGTCAGAACAACAAAGCCCTGGAACAACAAAACCCTACAGAAATTCCCACCTTTTTAATCCAGCTAAAGAAATACATAGATTGGACAACAAAAGCAGTTTTTGGTAGACCCAAGCAGATTTTTTAAAAATTGTTGTAGTTTTCACTAAATGTATTAGACAATCAGTATGCAATAACGAATAGGGAGATTTAGGGTAGAAACCAGAGATGACCCTTTGTAGGTGGCTCAGGGGTTAAAGAATTCCCCTGCAATTCAGGAGGTGTGAGTTTGATCCCTGGGTTGGGAAGATCCCTGGAGGAGGGCATGACAACCCACGCCAGTATTCTTGCCTGGGAAATCCCATGGACAGATGAGCCTGGTGGGCTACAGTCCATGGGGTCAGAAAGAGTGGGACACAACTGAAGAGACTGAGCATTCATGCATGCACTCTGGGAGCCCTGGCTATTTTAATACAAATTCACTTCAGTGGTTGCTCAATTATTTTCATAATTGTAGAACTTGTAACCTTCTCTGTCCTCCCCAAAGCATTTCTGCATTAGGATTCTCTGAAAATCAGAAGGGTAGCAAGTGAAGAGAATGAGTTCAGAGCTTCTGTCCATTAACTGATGACCAGCTGTGCATCTGTAACAGTCAAGGTAGAACCAGGACATGTCCTGATGAGGTGACCCAAGGAACTAGGAGGGTGACAGTCACCATCCTGCCTCTTCTGTGTCTCTCGTTGAAAAGGTTCAGGAGTTCAGACCCCAGTCAGGAGGCAGGCATTCCAGGACTGAGCTGCCTTCGGAACTGGAAAGGCGAACGGAAAACTTCTCCAGGCAGTAATCTTCCTGCAGAACAAGGGCTGTGCAATCACTATTCCACAGAAACATATTTGTTAGAACTGAAATATCCGACCTCAAGGTCACAGCAGGAAGGAGCTCTGTCTCCTCTCTTCCTTGACCAGATTCCCATCTCAAAATTAGTATTCTCTCCTTTTCCCCCTCCTTCTCAATGTTCAGGCTGATACGTTAATAGCCTGTCAACATGTCGCCACTACGTTCAGAATAAAAACCAAATTATTATCAAGATTTACTCTTTTTTTTAAATGCCCAAAAATTCACACAGAAAAATCAGCACTTACACCTAAATATTTCAGACTATAAATCAATTGCTCACTTCACAATGAACTCCTGGTCTGCAGTAATTCTTTTCTTCTTCTTCCCCCAATGCCCTCAATGATCCAAACAGGTTTTCAAAATTTCCAGTGACGGAGCATTTCACCTGTTGTTGTCCAGTCATGACATGGATTACCTAGATTTCATGAGAAAGCCTCTGAATTTTTTCTCCTGGTAAAACGGGCATCTTTCTGGACTCATTTCTGACTCTGTTATCTCTCTATACTTACAATATCCTTTCTGCCACATTCTTTCTGAACAAATGCTACTCCCAGGTAACAGCTGAGCCTCTGTTCATCTTCCAAGTTGTGCTCCAGGATATTTTGCTATTTAAATTATATCACAGGATAATGTTACTTAGGTGCACTAGCTGGTTTGGGGAAACATCAAAGAGTTAACTTTATTTTCCACTTCTAGTTTAACAAAGCTATCCAGACATATTTCCACCAATCTTAGATTTTTAAATTTCCCATGTTTTGAATTCATTGCATGTTGACTAAGTATAGCAATGTTGTTTCTTGGGGGTGTGGGGATGGATTAAGCTAAGAAGCTAACTTCAAAAAGTTCATACACTGCTCCTGTTCTGTTCTTTCATTTGTATTGAAATTGAGTAGTTCTCAAGATGACTAAAATGAGAAAGGTTAATTTTCTTCATGAGCAATGAACTGAAAAACAGCATTCTTATAAACTATTATCTTGGATAGAGACTACCATGAGTTTAAAAAATAATCAGTCTTTAATGCTGAGAAAGTGGGTCATCATTCTTTCCCTTATTTCAGACGTATCACACATACCCCTGGAAGTATTTTTCAGGAGTATAGGGCTGTCCTTGGCACCAGAGATGCCTGCCCTTTGTGAGTTTATGATGGGCTAAAGGGGCACACAAGTGATACAGCACAAATTCCCAAAATGAGCTAGAATAATTCAGTGAACTCAGTGGTACAATTTGGGAGCTTAGGGCTTAACCAAATACAAACTCCAGTTCTCTTAGAGTCCAGTTAATGCTGTTAGATATGAAATGAAACTCCAGTGAAAATGAAGGGCTTGATATTTGTAAACATTCGATTATATGTTTCAATAGGTAATTCATTCATGCAGTTAACAATTAAAAAAATATAACAAACTACAAATAAGAGCTTTTATTCTCACCCCTGTCCTATCCATTTCTTTCCCCACCTTCTTCCCTACTGTTTAGTACTTTATGCAGTCTCTCAAATATCTTTCCAGGGTTTTCTTGTTCAAATACAAGCAGATATGCATATTTTACTTTATACGCACATCCAAAAATAGCTGACTATGGGCAATTTTTTGCACTTTACTTTTTTCACTGATAACATATCCTGGAGAGCTTTCAAATCAAGATGTAGGGAAATTTTTCATTCTTATGGCTACAGATTATTCCATTGTCAGTTTATCCATGGTGCAGATGTGCCAGTTATTTCACCAGGATCCAATCTGGATTCTGACTTATGGTTAGAGAGGTAATCCTAACTCTTATTAGCTAAGGCCTTTACAGCAAAGACACTTCTTTCTAGGCATACAAACTAAAAGAGTGATTGTGAAAAACTGATATTTGAGGCATGGAAAACTATGCTTTTAACTGCTCTCACTCAAAGGTCAGCCTAAGAAAGATCATCTAGACATCTCCACAAGGCGACAGACACTGACTGGGTCCTTTGGCCGTGCTTTTAAGGAGACTACATTTTCCCTAATCCGGTTTAATCTTGGTGTGTTCGGCACACATACACACAGACACAATGCATGTACTTTTTCTGAGACTTTAATTCACACCTATTAAGGGGAAAGGGTGATGGGTGACTGGTGATGCGGGTAGTGACAGTCACTACCAAGAATCAAGGATACCGCAGTTCTTTATTTCTCCCTAAAGCTGCTGCATGTTGAAGTTATCAGACCATATCAGGCTTAAGGGACATTAAATGTCAGGAGAGCAGATCTGCTATAGAAAGCTGATGGGAGCTGCGGGAACCTTTAGTATCAAATGTTCTCCTGTGTAATAATAGGCAGCTGCATCAATCTCAGAAATGCTCCTACAAATGTCAAAGAAAACCTTCCCCGTATATAGATTAAAATTGCAGATAAAAACAGAGGACCAAATCAAAGCCCTAGTGTTCCCTTTTTGAAACCACCCTGCCAAAAATGCAATTTCTGAGTTATCAAAAAATAGAATCTCTCAAACAGCATTCATAAAGTTTCACATTTTGGTGTTATCACAGAGGCTTATATTGAGAAAATGCTATTTCTTCCTTCCCTTCCCTTTCAAGGTTGAAGCAGCATCCTCTTTTCTCTCTCTAACAAACAATGCTTTCTCCAGAACAGCAAGCTGGAGGCAAACAGTACCGTGTTCTGCACAGCCAGAGAGCTGCACATCAATGTGCATTTGCTATTTGCTAGGAACCACAACCCACCCACCCAGCCACCCCACCCCTCCACTTTGCAAAAGGAGCTGAGAAATAAACTTTTGAAAATGACCTTAAGAAGCCAACGTCACTGACTTCTGAATAAAACCTCATCTGGTGGAGCAAGTTAGACCCCATAAATACAATGGAGTTTCATTTGAGAAATCTGGCTGTAAAAATACAAACAACAGAATGTGGATTTATAAGGCCCCTTTTGGATGTGACAATTCAGACTGGAAGCATAAAGAATCTGATCTATCAAACACAGGCTTAGGCTGAAAGAACAATTTTTTTTTTCTAGAATAGAGGGGCAATATGACAAAAAGAGATTTTCATCAGCTTTGATTAAGGTACACAGATGCACACACACACACACATACAAACACACACACAACTAAATAAAGCTGTTGCTCCAGAGAATACCTGCTGGGATTAATTTAGCAATTAGAGGCAAATTCTAGAACAAGGAATGTCAGGGAAACAGTCAGCAACTCTCTTCCTTCTACATACTTACATATTTAAAATGACCCTAATGGACAGGGAAGCCTGGCGTGCTGCAGTCCATGGGGTCACAAAGAGTCAGACATGACTGAGCAACTGAACTGACTGAATGCATTTCCCTGACAAATGGTGTTCAGCATAATGTCATTTCCTGGATGTCGCCCTCAAAAACATCTTGCTCTATGGTATACCTACAAGACTCTGGTTACGGAAAGGACTCTACACAATTTTTTGATAAGCTGCAGATTTATTGTAGAGATACAGTTATAAGGGTTTTTAGAAGAAGCAAAACGTTCCTGTTTAGAGATTTGAATTTGATTTTATGTTTCCCCGAACTGTGCTATACTGTTTTCCTATGCCTTTCTGGGAAACTCTTAAGCATTCAAGCATTCAATCTCTTAAGCATCAAGTGACTCAGTTTCTCTTCCTGAACAAAGTGTATGGAGGAAAGTTTATTGAAGATAAAGATTCTTGGTATTATCCCTGAGGTCAGAGCAATTTCAAAGATTCTCAGTTCATCTCTGATAGTTGCTCAATAAGTGCTACTCCTTGTGAACTATGCCTTTACCGTAGACTGTCTCCCAATTTGTCTGCAATTTGGGGAATTGTTGTTAATGCTGTCAGGGTGGCAGCACCAGTATGGCCATTGCTACTTCAAACACCAAATCTTAGGACAGAGCATTCTTTCTTATTCAAATAAATATATTATTAAATAAGATTATAAATATTTCACATGCTATTTTAGAGTAAGTACAATCTTAAGCAAGGTATTGTATTTAATGCATATAATGTTTAGGAATAGATGGTTCTTTTCAAAACTCAGTAGTTTCTACACAGTACCTCAGGGATTTATTGTCCCTTTTCCTTCATACTCTGTACAGTGTCACTGTTTAATTCAGTTTTCTATATCTACTATCACTTGGAATGAATGAATGCCAAGTTTAGCTCTTAAACTTCACTTCCATAGTCCCACTCCAAAGGTTTTCAAGTGTGCTGACTTTACACCAGCTTATAGTTCAAAACCATTTGGGAGAGGTTTGGGCTATAGCTTTCTCTTAATTAACTATCCTTCCAGGTTTTCCTGTTCTAGATTTTTTTCTTTTAAAGATAAATGATAATGTCAGAGCTCTTGTCATTAGAAAACAAACTATTGATTTTACTCATCCTCCAATCCAGGCAAAGTTTTATGGATGGTAACACATTTCACAACTTTTCCTTCCCTCATCCATTCAATCATTTTATTTTCTCCCACAAGAACATAAGCTCCATGAGAGAAGACATGTTCATGCTGATTGTCAGGAAGGAAGAAATTTTCCTCTATCCTTCTAGATCTTTCTGGTTAGTTTAAGAATCAAATGAACTTGAAACAGATTAACAGAAGAAAATCAAACAGATGTTTAATAACATGTATAATCAGAAAGATCCAGAAAAACTGTGTAACTCTCCAAAATGGCAGATAAAATGCATCCACATATCTCTCAAAGACCATTTGCTATTTTCTGAGCAGTTCCTTTAAATACATACTGTGTCTGATGCTACACAATACACAATGCCTGTATATATCTCACAAAATTTAATATGGAAGGCTCTATCAGGTAAAAGATGGGTGCCCTGGACTGGTACAGAAGAGGTACTAGGGACCTACCTAGCTCATTCATGAAAATCCTACAGAATCTGAAATGAAATTGTTTGGTCACCACTATTGTTATGCTAAGTAAAAAAACTTTTTTCCTTGAAAAATATGTAAGTGGTTTTAGTTTTGAAAGCATCTGGCTCTGCTATGGTTGCTGATGTGCTAAACTTCTCCTAATAGTAGACTGCTTAGACAGGACTCAAATTTGCATAAACATTTAAAATAATCAAAGATCAGAGTCAGCTCAAATATCAAACTCAGGCAAATGTCAATTTTCCTCTTCTTTGCTTCAGCTGAAAATCAAAAGAGCTAATTTTACTAGTATCAAAAACATTTCCCTTCCTTAATAACCCCTTGTGACCAAGGCCAAATCAAATGTGTTATTTGCTTTTACATCAAAAACAAAGTGAACTTTTATAAATCAGGTTTTATGCAGTCTATATTGTAAAGAACCAATGCGAGAGATTTATCTCAAAATCCATAAATTGAACACAAACTCGCAAAATAAATTAAATCAAGTATGAAAGAAAATCAACATCTAGGTTTATGGAATAATAAATATGCAAAAAGGTTGAAAAATAATTCAGCAAGGCAATCAAAACCTCAAGCAAAAAGGGTAGCAAGGGAGAGGTAGGTCATGTAGAAAGAAAAATGAAATGAGAAAGAATGGTATTAAAAAATTTCCACTTAGAAATCAGAAAGTAGCATGATGTACCTTGTGATATTTGCAGCAGGGGTTGAGTTTCTGAGCAGTTATCTTCTTTCCATCTCTGTAGGGACAGGAGCCCTTACTTATCCTCAGAAAATGAAACTTGCTGGGAAATTATTTTATAACCACTTACTTCAAAAACATGTTTTGCAAAACACTAAAGTTGAAGAAACTGAAGCTTTTCTAAAAAGAAGTGACAGCTACTATTAGCTGGCTGCATATTACTGAAGATTGGAATTACCATGCTATTGTTCTGACAGACTCAGTCACAGAGGCTAACCCATCATAATCTGCAAAGAAATTGTCGCCGTATCCTGAGAGCCTGTGCCTCTAAGGTAATAAGAATTTGGTGGCTATGTGTGTGGCAGCAGTGCAAAGGACACTGGTGGGATATAAGACAAAAAAAATATGTTTCTTAGTTATTTTATGGTGTCATTTTACTTGGGAAAGGGGTAGGGAGGAGAAAGGAAAGAGAAAGAGTGATCAAAGGGAAAAAATGATCTTTGACCTTGCCTTTCTAGACTCCAATTTCCTATAGCAACTGACATCTGTGATACTATTGTGGCCCTACCAAGACAACAAGAGCTAGGTAATAATGCTAACATATACCATTATTAAGTACTTCCCATGTTCAGGTTATGTCTAAACATTCTAAAAACATGATCACATCTAATTCTCAAAACAGCTCTATAAATTGCTCCTCATCCATAGAAACCATATGGGGTTGTCTTCAGGGACTTAAGTAGATTGCCAAAGGTCACACAGCTAGTAAGTTGCAGATTTAGATGCAAAAGTTCCTATTTCTTCCACTGTGGAGTACTAGCTTAACATTTTAATCTATTTTTTCATAAGAGTGAGTCTTTTTTTTTTTTTTTTAAACCCATGCAGATTATGAGCTCTTTCAGAACAATGACTGGGCATTACATCTCTTCTATTTCCTCATTTGTTAAAAAGATGATACTCAAGTGCAATCTCCAAGATTCTCTCAAGCTCTACCACTCTCTAGATTACTACTTTGTAAAATCCACAGTACTGGGAAAGCTTCCATTAACACAACAGGTGCTCAATAAAGTATTCAAAAATGACTTGTGTAATTAATGAACAAACCCCTCATTTAAGGAAAAGAATGTCATAACATCACAACCACTGGAGTCTTCATTTTCTTTGCATAAGAAATATTTAAAATGAGAAGGCAAATCCAGTTGTTTTATTCTTTACTAATACATGACTCTGCAGAATATTTTATGTATTATCTATCCCAATCTTTTAAATTATATTTCTTACTTTGTCCATATCTAGTGTCCTTCTCACAGTATAACTCTTTCCAACCCTATTTAATATTCCTGTTCCTACCTAACATTTTGCAAAAGACAACAACTAACATAGCTCAAATTATACCCATTCTATCATTGTCATTATATTTTGACATGAGAACACATTCTAAAGTGATTCCAAATAACAATTTAAAAAATTCCAATCCATTTTCTGTTGTGCCAATGTATTACACCTCAACATGTTTTATCAAATATTTTTAAAACCACACAACATTTTTCTGAAAATGTTTATTCATGAGTCAGTGCTTGAAGCATTTTGTTCAATCTCTGATAATCCAGTAATGAGAATTCCTCCAAAGTAAGATGACTTGTTAGTCTCATAATCTGTCTTTGCGATGAGAGAAAAATAAGTCTTAAGCTTTCAAAAGATTTTAAATATGTGTTCAAAATTCCAGATCACTTATTTAGGTTGAAAAAGAATGTAGCAATTCAAGACTGCACATTTTTCTTTATGCCATAGCAGAAACCAAAAAGAAAGATAAGTGGTAAGTCAGGTAAGTAAGAGATGCTGGGTGGCAACAGAGGGAGGAAGGTAGTTAGCTTAATACTCTCTCATAATGAATAAAGACTTAGATTCAAATTCTTAGATAAATATTTCCACAGGTAAACTACGACCACAGAGGTTAATATCTTTTTAGAGTATTTACTACTGTAGAGAAACAGTCTAGGGCACAAACATCCAGATGAGTATGGGTACTGAAAATGTATAGAAGCTAGGCTTCTATACAACCAGCAAATACTAACTCCCCAAAAGACTGAAATCCTTACCTTTGAATTTTTTCAGACTTAAAAGAAGAAAAAAGCATATACTTATTATATATGCTTATTCTTATTTATATTTGTATGTGTATGTGCAGATACAAGGAGGGAAACCAAGCAGGAGCCTGTAGGGCTCCTGGGCATTGTTGGTAGGAAATAGACTCACGTGACCTTCCCATAGTTCCAAATGTAACATTCTAACACACTACCAGTTGCTAATCTGGAAATGGAGGGGATGCAGAGGCACAGGAGGAGCAGTCAGGAAACAATAGTAGCCTGGGGGCAGGGTCCTGGTTCCCTTAAGGGGTACACACTAACTATCTTTCAACTCTCTACAAACCTAAAACCCCCAGCAAAAGGGAGATGCTGGCATTCTTCATTCAGATTAAAGAAACCAGAGAAGCTTTTCAAGAGACCCCCTGAGGCCAGATTAAAGAAACCACAGAAACTCATCAGGCTACCTGAGACAAGATTAAAGGAGTACAGGCCCTATACACAGAGTAATCCTTATCAGCAGCCCCACCCTTGAACCACTGCTATAAAACTCCACTCCACATGCTCCTGGGTTGGGACACACAGGTTTTCAGGGCAGGAGCCCACTGTGTTCCTACTTGTCTGGCAAAGCAATAAAGCTATTCACTTCTGACTACTATTCTATTTATTCTATTCTATCTATTCTACACTAAAACTATTCACTAACTACTTCACCCAGAACTCTGTCTCCAATAATCTAGTTGGTATCAGTGCACAGAGGCGGAGCTTTCAGCATCAGTATCAACGTATTTTACTAATTGTAAGAAAACCCACCTCTTTAAATTCAAGAAACCCTAGCTGTGGCCACTGAGAGAGTTTTTAACAAAGTAAGAAATATTTCATTAATAATTAAATCTATTAATAGCAGGGGGAGGCAGTTGAGACACTACAGCAGTCCATGTGGAAGAAAAGGAATATGACACAATGAAAAACTTAATCCTTCCATATTATAAGATGTCACAAATACTGAAAGATTCTGAATAAGATATGGAGGGCAAGCAAGTAGAAATTTCAAGTTATCACATGGTTTATGAAAATAGAGCTTTGTGAGTCTCTAAAGTTTTAGAACTGGAGAAACCACCAAGGGAGGTTGGAGAAGAGCCAGCAAAACAACAGAAACATATTTGCAGGTAATAATCTAATCGTAGGCTGCTGCCAGGCCAAGACTGAAGCTTTAAGCAAAAATACATCAGTTACCCAAGAGTTACACATTTCTGTCTCAAAAAGTGGAACATAAAACCATAGCAGAGAGAATCAAAGTTGATCCTAGCCCACAAAGTCAGAAGACCCTCAAGGAGACTGTTGTGAATTGGTTTGATAAAATTTCAAATCCGCTTATTTATTATACTCCTTAAGTGCAGTTGCTTTAATCCACTTATTTATGACAAAGACACAAAATAAAGAAGTTATTTTTAGAAGTAGAATTGTTTTAATATAAGAGTGAAGTAGGCTGTATCAGGATGTCATCATCCCATCTGTTGTCTTTTTGATAAGCACTCAGAGCTCAGCTGTCCTTCCCCGGCGGTGCTAGTGGTAAAGAACCCACTTGCCAGTGCAGGAGATGTAAGAGATGCAGGTTCGATCCCTGGGTCAGGAAGATCCCCTGGAGGAGGGCATGGCAACCCACTCCAGTATTCTTGCCTGGAAAATCTCACGGACAGAGGAGCCTGGCAGGTCACAGTCCATAGGGTCGCAAAGAGCTGGACATGATGAAGCAACTTAGCACAACACAGCCCAGGGCTCAGCTACTGTGTGCTTATCAATAAAAACAGATGAAGGAGCAAATATGGTAAGAAGGCATCAAGACGATAAACACTCAGAGTTAGTCGGGGCAAGCTAAGAGTCTGGGACTGGGCAAGGCTGCCCTTTGCTGGTGTAGCTCTCTGAAGACCCTGGGGCACAGCTCCTGCACTGATAATGGCAACTCCTCCACAGGCAGTGGGACAAACCCTGGGGCAGCCAGAGAAGACGGCTACCTGTCAACACCAGGGTCATCCTGACTCCCTGGTCTCCTGCTTTAGCAACAAGGAGTTTTTATTTAGCGCTGGCAGTTGGATGTCATTCCTTGGTTTGCAAGATCCAGTCTCTCCTGAAAAACCAAAGCTTGTAGAAAAGGTAGACCGTCACTCCACCTGGACTTGATTCCTTTCATATCCTATGGCCTGGAACAATAGTGTAAATGAATCTACCCGTTGTTTAGACTATGTTATTTCTTTATTGGCTTATTAAGTGACATTATCCTGTGCACTATTGACCTGTGAAATCCCAGCAGTGAACTCATGTTAGATAAACAATTGGCAAAGACAATCAGAGTTTCTGAGCTAAATTTGCCACCACCCCCTAAAAAAACAAAACACTATCCTTAGTAACCAACATCTGCAATCACTGCAAAAAGAGAAGCTACTTTATATTACTTCTTGCCTGCTGCTGCTGCTGCTGCTGTCGGGTCAGTCGTGTCTGACTCTGTGCGACCCCATAGACGGCAGCCCACCAGGCTCCCCTGTCCCCCGGGATTCTCTAGGAAAGAACACTGGAGTGGGTTGCCATTTCCTTCTCCAATGCATGAAAGTGAAAAGTGAAAGTGAAGTTGCCCAGCCTATAGATCACCAAATTCTGGAACTTTTCTTGCATCCATGACCAAGTTAAAGGGCGCCAACATAAGCACTTTCCTGTGTGTAAGGGCCCTTTGGGATTGGTGAGGCAAGATTTGCCAGGAAGCCTGAGAAAGAGTCTGTCCCCAGTGGACCTGTCTCCTGGTGGCAGCAGTCGTCATGGTAACCCAAAGATTCAAAGCAAATCATGAAGTTCAGGGGTCCAAAGTCAGAGGCTTTAATTTTGCTAATTCACCACAGCACACTCTTTAGCACTGAATCTGTGTAAACACTTCACAATTAAAGGCGTTTCTTTGTCGTCACAGGTCCACCAGTATACATAGGCTGATGTATTATGTTTCAATTTTTTGCAAATCTGAAATATACAATATATGGTTCATCAGTAAATATTTATATACTAGTTATCCAAATGATGCTAGAGTCCTGCATGCTATTTTATTTGAACTTTTTCCCCTTTGGGAGCTCTCCAGTAATCAGCCTGGTGACATCTAGACTCACTTCATAGGAATGATGTGCTGGCCTGGCTATTCCGTGTTATATATTGAGAATGTGTCCTGTATTTCAGGACCTAATGTGTTTTAAGGAAAATTTCTTGGAGTTGCACCATTCAAACCAGACAGCCAACACTGACACTCAATTGTCTTAAAATCTTAATTAACCTCACATTCAAAAAAACTTCTGACACTTTCACCCAAAATAAAGTGTTAATTGGTGTGAAGAAGTTAGGAAATAGCAGGCTAAGGATCTAGTATCTCTGTCAAGATTTTCAGCCAGGTCTGGAACTGATTCCTTGTTTTATTTATATTGAACTGTTTTATTTCTTGAGAACTGAGCTCTGGGAAGCCCACTCCCTATGCCATTTCCTTAGAAATACACCTATATTCTGAAAGAAAATCTTCTGGGAATAGAGCTTAAAAAAAAAAAATAAAAGAGAAAGCAAGAAAATGCATAGGAGAATAAAAGAATAAAAACTGCATCGGATAAACAAAACAGTTCAAGTCTAGAAAACAAGAAAGCCCAAGCTGAAAGAAAATCTCTTTGCCATTTCAATATAAAATTCCCCAGGCTTATTCTAAGATTCAAACATAAGTATTACATCTGTGGCAAGGAGCAGAACATTATTAAAATTTTAATATTCTAACATAATTTCTCTCTTCTTCCAGAATACCTAATTCCCATTTCCCTTATTACCTGCATTTGAGAAATACATTAATTTTTTCTAGGTCAATTTACATTTTTATAAAATGATATAAAATATATTTCCTTAAATATTTATTGGAAAAAGTTTCAGAGAGTGGTTTGGGGACAGTAAGTTGTTTTTATAACCAATCAAAATTTCCTTTTCAAATGATATACTAAGATGTATCCATTGACTATTACATCAAAATGGTTAAAAACAGTGAGAAGTTATTGGAGAAAGAAAGACAGGGCATTGGTTTTGTCATTTAAGTTTGTCATTTAACTTAAATGACAAACTGTGTGACCCAGGCTTCTCTAAAATTTTAGTTAGTTTTTTTTTTTTTTTTGGTAAAATGTGAATAATAGTACATTTTCAATTTCAACTTTAAATGATGTAATAATGTATGGGTGCCTGACAGGCAATACATTCACAATAAATGTTAGATGTTTATATGAATATTAGTATTATTTTTATTTTTAGTATTATTTATATGATTAATAAGATGTTTTTCTAGAGAAAAGGAATAATAAGTATATAGTTCATTTTGATTCCTCATATTCTTCACTATTATTCACTCTCCTGGCTTCCCTGGTGGCTTAATGGTAAAGAATCTGCCTGCCAATGCAGGAGACACAGGTTTGATTCCTGGGTTGGGAAGATCCCTGGAGAAGGAAATGGCAACTCACTTCAGTACTCTTGCTTGGGAAATCCCACGGACAGAGGAGCTTGGCAAGCTACAGTCCACGGGGTCGCAAAGAGTCAGACACGACTCAGTGACTAAACCACAACTTGACCGTTCACTTCAGAGACCATGGTGAGAAGGAAAACACTCTGTAATGGGAATGAGCAAAATAAATTTGCCTGTCTACTATGTTTACTAATTCAGTATTCCCAAATTTAGTTATGTTGTACAGGTAGTTGAAGTTTAGTAAGCAGTTAAAAGCAGCTGAAACTCAGGAAGTCTTTCTCCCCCCAAATCAATTAATGTGGTACTAACATTTAAGTTCTCTACTCATGAGACTAAAAGACACACAATGATTGATTGTTCCCGAGATTTAAAGGACACAACACTTTAATAATATCAAGATTAAAGGGAAAACAAAATCCTCATTAAAGTTTTATTAGCTCTAAGATATTCTCTATTAGAGATTTTTCAGCTGCTAAAATCTAAACTATTGCATTGGTCTCCAAATGAATTGCTGCTTGGTCACACGGGTCATGGAACTGGGTGCATTAATTTGGTTACTTCTATTTCCTTAGGGTTGCTGCTTGAACTATTTTGCTTAGCACTCTCCAGCACCTCAAAAAGAAACCTACTGAGATATGGAATAGGAAAGTAAAATGCACAGAGGGAGGATAACAAAGATAAAATATTTTTGAGAATAAAGGCAGAAAAGTAGAATATGCTAAAGCAGAGTCAAGATGACAAGGATGCACAAGGCCTGAGGATAAAAAGATATTTGTTTCAGTTTCAATACATTTTGCACAGGTTGATAGTAAAATTCCACCCATCTGTAAGCATAGCAGAGACATGGCAAAGGATATGCAGATTTCTTATCAATGGAATTCTAATACTTATTAAATCTCTACGCACAAATTTAGATAATTTCAGATGATAGGTATGCTCCCAACAAGGTCTCTTTCCCCAAAACAAGTCATTTGCTAAGAGCTTTCCATTTTCACAACACTCTCCTTCAACAGTTTCTACAATTTCCTGAAAAATACATAAATAGAGAATGCAGCTGGAAAAGAATAACTGCATGAATTCAATGCTTCTTGATTGATTTACTCCTTCATGTTGCCCCCAATGCAATTCTTAACATTACAAAGGAATAGGGAAGCTAGAGATTAAGAAACCTGTGACCTAGCAAGTTCTCTTAGGTGAAATTCTTCCTTCAGATAAAAACAAAAATATAAAAGAATTTTAATAGTCACCAGTTTGCAACTATTTCTTAATTGCATAGTTCCATATGTGAAAGTGAAAGTCGCTCAGTCCTGTCTGACTGAACGATACAGTCCGTGGAATTCTCCGGGCCACAATACTGGAGTGGATAGCCTTTCCCTTCTCTAGGGGATCTTCCCAACCCAGGGATCGAACCCAGGTCTCCCACATTGCAGGCGGATTCTTTACCAGCTGAGCCACAAGGGAGCCCCCAAACATTAAAAAAAAAAAAAAAATCCCCCCAAAGCCAGTATTATCAAAAAGTAATACAGAAAGGAAAATCCATAGGTGAGGAAAAGGATGTACTTGTTAGGGACAATTTGGCAAATCACTGACTTCTGGAAAGGAGCATTTGATTTTCAAAATCATAGCTAAGTGCCTAACTACTGCTAGAGAACTTTCACACAAGGTGGCTATCACAGACTGAACTGCGTCCCCTTGAAATTTCGATGCTGAAGCCCTTAGCCCCAGCAACTCAGAAGGGAACTGCATTTGGAAATACGGTTTCTGAAGAAGTAGCCACATAAATAGGGTCCTTAGAGAAAGCCCTCGTCCAAGACTGTTGCTATATTCATAACAAGATTAAGGAAATTCCCCGGAAATCCAGTGGTTGGAACTCTGTGTTTCCACGGCCAGCAGCCCTGGTGCAATCCCTGGTGGAAGAACTTAGATCCCACAAGCCTCACAGCATAGCCTCACAGATTTACAAGGTAAATCAATTATATACTTCAATTTTTAAAATGGAAAAAAAAGATGAAAGTGGAAAAAGACGTTAAGAAGAGATTAAAGCATAAACATGCACAGGGGGAAGACCAAGTGTAGATAACACAGAGAAGATGACCATCTAGAAACCAGAAAGAAAGACTTTAGAAGAAACCAATACTTGCATCTTTTACTTTTGGCTTCCAAAACAGGGAGAAATAAAATTTTGTTGTTTTAGCCACTGAGTCTGTGGTACTCTGTTTTGGCCTCCCTGGAAAACTAATACAGTTTGACAAATGTCAGTGTGGTCCATTTTTGACTTTTTAAGGATCAATGATAGTACATAGGTTATTCAGCCCATCTTTTTCATTTCTATCCACTAACATATTTCTTCAGGAACTATGAGCAGAAATTTAAAGAAAAATGATTTTGGTAAAAGATTTGTTGGGGGGAAGTTATTTAAGAAAAAATATCTGTCTTTTCTGTCTTTGGACTCCACCTCGTCAAAGTTCTATTCTCTCTTCTCCGTGCTCCTATTATTACACTCAGAGTATAATATTTTTGCTCTTTTCTAGATTATAGACTTTATGCAGGACTCTTTTCTGCATGCCTATAGCCCTCATAGTGCCTGGGACATAATGTTCCCCGTATCTTGGGCAGTGCTTCATGTACACAGGAACTTAGTAAGTACAATAGGTTCAGTTCAGTTCAGTTCAGTTGCTCAGTCATGTCCCACTCTTTGTGACCCCATGGGCTGCAGCACACCAGGCCTCCCTGTCCATCACCAACTCCCAGAGTTTACTCAAACTCATGTTCATTGAGTCAGTGATGCCATCCAACCATCTCATCCTCTGTCGTCCCTTTCTCCTCTCCTCCTGTCTTCACTATTTCCCAGAGTCAGGATATTTTCCAATAAGTCAGCTCTTCGCATCAGGTGGCCAAAGCATTGGAGTTTCAGCTTCAACACCAGTCCTCCCAATGAATATTCAGGACTGATCTCCTTTAGGATGGACTAGTTGGATCTCCTTGCCATCCAAGGGACTCTCGAGAGTCTTCTCCAATACCACAGTTCAAAAGCATCAATTCTTTGGTGCTCAGCTTTCTTTATAGTCCAACTCTCACATCCATACAGGACTACTGGAAAAACCATAGCCTTGACTAGATGGACCTTTGTTTTCAAAGTAATGTCTCTGCTTTTTAATATGCTGTCCAGGTTGATCATAACTTTCCTTTAAAGGAGTAAGTGTCTTTTAATTTCATGGGTGCAGTCACCATCTGCAGTGATTTTGGAGCCCCCAAAAATAAAGTCTGTCACTGTTTCTTCTGTTTCCCCATCTAATTGCCATGAAGTGATAGGACCAGATGCCATGTTCTGCATTTTTTGAATGTTAAGCTTTAAGTCAACTTTTTCACTTTCCTCTTTCACTGTCATCAAGAGCTTCTTTAGTTCTTCTTTGCTTTCTGCCATAAGAGTGGTGTCATCTGCATATCTGAGGTTATTGATACTTCTCCCAGCAATCTTGATTACACTTGTGCTTCATCCAGCCTGGCATTTCTCATGATGTACTCTGCATATAAGTTAAATAGGCAAAGTGACAATATACAGCCTTGACGTACTCCTTTTCCTATTTGGAACCAGTCTGTTGTTCCATGTCCAGTTCTAACTGTTGCTTCCTGACCTGCATACAGATGTCTCAAGAGGCAGGTCAAGTGGTCTGGTATTCCTATCTCTTTCAGAATTCTCCACAGTTTGTTGTGATCCACATGGTCAAAGGCTTTGTGGCTATTAGTCAAAGGCTAATAGAGTTTTGGCAAGAGAATGCACTGGTCATAGCAAACACCCTCTTCCAACAACACAAGAGACATCACCAGATGTCAACAGAGAAATCAGATTGATTATATTGTTTGCAGCCAAAGATGGAGAAGTTCTATACTGTCAGCAAAAACAAGACCGGGAGCTGATTGTGGCTCAGATCATGAAATCCTTATTGCCAAATTCAGACTTAAATTGAAGAAAGTAGGGAAAACCACTAGACCATTCAGGTATGACCTAAATCAAATGACTTACAATTATACAGTGGAAGTGAGAAATAGATTTAAGGGACTAGATCTGATAGACAGAGTGCCTGATGAACTATGGATGGAGGTTCGTGACATTGTACAGGAGACAGGGATTAAAACCATCCCCAAGGAAAGAAATGCAAAAAAGCAAAATGACTGTCTGAGCAAATAGCTGGGAATAGAAGAGAAGCGAAAAGCAAAGTAGAAAAGGAAACATAAACCCATTTGAATGCAGAGTTTCAAAGAATAGCAAGGAGAGATAAGAAAGTCTTCCTCAGTGATCAGTGCAAAGAAATAGAGGAAAACAATAGAATAGAGAAGACTAGAGATCTCTTCAAGAAATTTAGAAATACCGAAAGGACAGAAATGGTATGGACCTTACAGAAGCAGAAGATATAAGAAGAGGTGGCAAGAATACACAGAAGAACTATACACAAAAAGATCTTCATGACCCAGATAATCACGATGGTGTGATCACTCATCTAGAGCCAGACATCCTGGAATGTGAAGTCAAGTGGGCCTTGGGAAGATCACTACAAACAAAGCTAATGGAAGTGATGGAATTCCAGTTGAGTTATTTCAAATCCTGAAAGATGATGCTGTGAAAGTGCTGCACTCAATATGCCAGCAAAATTGAAAAACTCAGCAGTGGCCACAGGATTGGAAAAGGTCAGTTTTCATTCCAATCCCAAAGAAAGGCAATGCCAAAGAATGCACAAACTACTGCACAATTGTACTCATCTCACAGGCTAGTAAAGTAATGCTGAAAATTTTCCAAGCCAGGCTTCAACAGTATGTGAACCGTGAACTTCCAGATGTTCAAGCTGGATTTAGAAAAGGCAGAAGAACCAGAAATCAAACTGCTAGTATCTGCTGGACCATCAAAAAAGTAAGAGAGTTCCAGGAAAACATCTATTTCTGTTTTATTAACTATGCCAAAGCCTTTGACTGTGTGGATCACAATAAACTGTGGAAGCACAGTAGGTATTCAATCAATATTTGGTGACTCAAGGCTGCTGCTGCTGCTGCTCAGTCATTTCTGATTCTTTGC
This sequence comes from Muntiacus reevesi, assembly GCF_963930625.1. NCBI lineage: Eukaryota > Metazoa > Chordata > Mammalia > Artiodactyla > Cervidae > Muntiacus > Muntiacus reevesi. The sequence goes on from NC_089263.1 coordinate 34,525,885, forward strand.
AACCCCATGGTTGCAGCCCACTAGGCTCATCTGCTCATGGTTTTCTCAGGCAAGAGTACTTAAGTGAGTTGCTATTTCCTGCTTCAGAGGATTTTCCTGATACAGGGTTTGAACACTTGTCTCCTGTGCCTCTTGCATAGGTAGGTGGATTCTTTACTATTGTGCTACCTGGGAGTCAAGGGACCCTATCATGTTGGTAACCTTCCTCTTTTTTACTAATGCAGAAACAGAACTTAAGTAATCTCAAGTTACATTAGTTTTGGTGTTTGAAGTGAAAGTCGTTCAGTCGTGTCTGACTCTTTGTGACCCCATGGACTATATAGTCCATGGAATTCTCCAGGTCACAGTACTGGAGAAGGTAGCCTTTCCCTTCTCCAGGGGATCTTCCCAACCCAGGGATCGAACCCAGCTCTCCCGTGTTGCAGGTGGGTTCTTAACCAGCTGAACCACAAGCGAAGCCCAAGAACACTAGAATGGGTAGCCTTTCCCTTCTCCAGCAGATCTTCCTGCCCCAGGAATCGAACTGGGGTCTCCTGCATTGCAGGCAGATTTTTTACCAACTGAGCTATCAGGGAAGCCAGTTGGTATTTGAAGGGACCCAACAAATCAAACTCCTCTTCTCTATTTTGAGTTCTGAAACTTAGAAGACAAAGGAATCTGAATATCACTTTTATTATTAAGAATAAATTGAAGAACATGATCTAGGTGTTTAAGAACCAAGGGCTTCCTAATACAAAATTCTAAAATTAAAGAGACTTTCCTGTCAGTTTCAAACAATACTGAACTGCCTCGAGTTCTCACTATGTAAAGCAGACACCACGGAGGGAAACACAGAATGACTCCTCCCTTGGCAACTGGATCCCACAGAGGGGAAAATTAAGAAGTGGCACTTTGACAATCATGAATAAAACAAGCCACTGCACCTCTCCTAGAGAATAGTATGTGTACATGCTCAGTCACATCCAACTATTTGTGACCCCGTGGGCAGGAGCCCACCAGGCTCCTCTGTTCATGGAAGAGTACTGGAGTGGGTTGCCATTTTCTCCTCCAGGGGATCTTCCCAACCTAGGGATTGAACCTGTGTCTCCTGCATTGACAGGCAGATTCTTTACCACTGTGCCGCCGGGGAAGTCCCCAGAGAGCAGTATATAGCAGGATTAAGAAAAATCAGGAGAGCTGCTCTAGGGGAGCTCCCTCTGCAATGAAGAAAGTGACAGGAAATGCAAGGAAATTCCTCTCCTTCCCAACTAGCCAGGTGCATCCACCATTTAGACTCAAGTCCTCTGACACCAAGTCTTCTCTTATTGTATTTGTCTTTATACAATGATTTAACAGGACTGGGAGTAGAGAGAGAATCTAACCTGAGTTTGGGTCTCTATCTAGAATTGATTTTTCTTTAAAAACTAAAAAGGCTGTATCATAAAAGTCCACATTTGGCTTGTAGTAGAGACCAAATGAAGTGCACAGTATTACTTAGTAGAACAGCCACGAGAAGAAACAACCTTGGAGCAAGTCTGACTTAGCACCAACTTGAAAGGGAAGCAATTGGAAAAATGAGGGCTGTGAATTAAGGGAGGTAGGGAGGCAGGGGTGGGGAAGGAGAATTTTTTCCTAAGAGATCTTTCAGCTGTATTAGTGCAGCTACTTGTTTTCAGAAATGAGGACCAAGAAAAATCGGTCTTTGGGCTGTCAGATGATCTTTTCAATTAGCTCTGAGTGCAAGAGTAAGGATTTACTGCCTGCCACCAGTGTGCTATGCTGGTAAATACTGAACAAATGGCTCTTGGAGTAGGAGGATCCCTAATTTGTGGCATTTGCTGATTTCTGTGGTGCAAATACACCAATCATGGCCCACTTTAGGCTCCTCCATGACATCAACCTGGAGAAGGAAATGGCAAGCCACTCCAATATTCTTGTCTGGGAAATCCCATGGACAGAGGAGCCTGACGGACTGCAGTCCATGGGCTCGCAGAAAAGTCGGACACAACTTGGCAACTGAACAACAACAACAATGACCGTCTCCAGCTCACAAAATTCCTGAAAATGTAACAATCAGCTGTCATGAGACAGTTCAAGCTGTGTTCAGAGCATCACTGCTAATCTAGTAAACAGAGATGCCAGGGAACTAAAAGCTCCATCAGAGAGTACAGACCGCCACCTGAGGGCCTCGGCAGTGTACCGGACCAGATGAAAGAAGACTTGTGGGAGCCCACGGAGTGATCCGGGGAAACAGACAGTTCCCTTGGGGGATGGATTGCATTGTGGCACACTTCCGTTTGAGGAACAGTCCTAAGGTTGAGCTGGGGAGGCGGTTGGAGCGGCGGGGGGTGGGGAGGGGATGTGGGAAAGGGGGGAATCTTCAGCTCCTCCATCATTTTCTAATTCCAGATGTTTGAAATAGAAGATTTTTTTTTTTAAGTAGAAGTGCTATATCAAGAAGAGACTCACTATCTGCTGAAAATAGCAATAGTGATCTTGGCTACTAACCTAATCCTACTAACTAGGACTTTAGTTTTTGCTCATCAACAACCTCTAGGGTTGCTCAATGCTAAGACAGACAGAAATAAGGAACTGCCAAGGTAATTAGTACAGGTAACCCATTAAGCATTGCCACTGACCACATACTAAGAACGATAAAACTTGTAATTTACATCTAGTGTGTAAAATGACTAAATGCAAGCATTTTCCATGTATGAAAGGCTTATATACGCACAGAGGCACAGGATGAAATTTTCCTTTTAATAGTGCCTTTTTTTGGTTCTAATTAAGCCAATTGTGTATTTCCTTGTGGGCGCACAGCGACTTTTCTCAGGTAGTTAATTAGATACTGTGTCTGACTGAGCACAATGGAGACTCAGAAAGGTAAATTAAGATTGGAAAAACCTCAGATGACAGAAGAGATTACAAATGCTATTAAAGATTTAGCAGCAGGAGGGGGTAAAGGAATGAGAACTTTTTACAGTTCCTGGATCTTTTTCATACTAGATTACTACTGTTATACAGTACTTGGAAATATGACGAAGAATACAAAAGTTAGATAAGCAGAAAGTTTTTGCCCCTCTGTAATTCAATAATACTATGTTATCGTCCCTATGCAGTAGTGTATTGCATGCTCTCGCTGTGTGTCTCTCATGCTTAGAAAATGGTCAATATAGTCCTCTTCAGTTTTGAAACCTTTGGGTTTAGTCTTCATATTTATTCTTGTGGGATTATTCCAGCGTCTGGAATGCCCACTTTTCATCTTTTGCATGTGTTCCTCTTAAATCTGAACACATGAGAGATTTCGTGTGACATAACAGGGATTTATTTAGGTGTCTCCTGGAGGGGTTGAGAGGTGGTTAGACCTCTCAGGTTTTCAGTTCACAGGTCACACTCAGAAAGCCTGGGCTTTGGACCCAGACTGATGAGTACAGATAGTAGCTCTGCTCTGGCTGCCTGGAGAAGCTGGAGCCAAGTGATGTAATCTCTGAATCTTTATTTCCTCCCCCTTGGTAATTTGATAATAATAACATGTTACCATGTAATACTCGTGACTTTTAAGAAAATATTAAATAATTTTTGTTCAGTTATGTAACTGTCTAGCTCCATGCCAGGACCAAAGCAATTGCTCAACAATGATGTGTATCCACCCTTTTGCTGAATTTCTCAAAACCTTTTTTCTTAATATCTGGGCCTATTTAATGTAGGACTAGGTGAAGTATCTGGTGTGTTAAATATCTGATTACCTCATATCCTTTAACAAACTATTGCTTCCTGTTGGTTAGAAGGAAATCTAAGAGTGGTTTTCAAATGTGAAGGGGAAAGTGTCTGAGCCATCTGAGGGGACTTTGTAAAGACAAATCCTCTCCCTCAACAACCACGCCCTGGGGGACACCACTGATCTAGGACATTCGTTCTCCTGGTTGTCTCCTCAGTCCTCTGAAGAAAGAAATTATTACCCAGGCAAGGCAAAAATTTATCAAATATTTCATTTGTAGCAGAATGGGACTTCCACTAATGTCTGAATGTTGATGTCTTCCCCACTGCCAATAATAAGATTGAGATTTTTACATTAGAACAGAATCATAAATTACACCCATAGTTCATAGACTTTTTTTTAACCTGTTAATTTTCTCTACTTTTATTTTTATTCAGATATCTCTATCAGGCCTCTATCTTCTAATTTGTTCTAAGAAATTTTGTATTTTTTTTCTTCTTCACCATCTGAACCATTTATTGGATCTACTTTTTAAGTAAAATATTTTGTCTAAATATTTATGGGTTACCTTTCCCAACACCAAGATTTGATAATGCCAAATATATATATATATATATATAACTGAGTCATTTTTCTGTACAGCAAAAATCAAATGCAGCATTGTAAATCAATTATACTTCAATAAAAATTTATTAAAGAGATTGGTTAATGCCTACCTTATGAGAATATTTAGCATATTACATTTAAGACACACTTGATAAACTATACTGTAATACTGAGATTATACCTGCCTGGAGCTGTTAGTTTAGCTCTTGAATTCCCTTTTTTATTCTCCTGTGAAACACTGTTCTGCACTTTCATCATTATTTCATGATATAAACATTGCCAACCACACAGTAAGCTTTACTGTAGTCTTATCTACTTATATTTCATTAATGCCTTCCCTTCACATTCTAGTTTGAAGTAATTTTAATCACAATAGTCAGAGTATTTTTCTAATGCCATTGTTTGGATACCCTAAGTGATGGTCTGGAATATCAAATTCTGATGCCTTTTACTCTTCCTAACATTCTTGTCTATTTTCCAAAGTCACAGCCTGACCCTTAAAAAAGAGAGAAATTAAAGTATAGCCTGACTCCTTCTAACCTGTAGGTTTCTCACGGGATTTCAGATTTGCTGGAAGGATAAATGAGAAAAGTTCTCCTGGTATGTAAAGCAGCCAAGTTGGTTAGTAGGTCAGGAGTTTGGTAGGTTGTGAGTTTTGTCAGTTTCACTGGGCTCTCCAGCACATCTCAGCTATATGCTCAAGGAATACCACGTTCACCTCCTAAGTCATTTCAAAACTGAATACAGCAACCTTTGCATGCCTCGGCAGGAAAAACATCTGCTGATGTCAGGACCTGTTCATTCCATTGAGGTCCCTGGGAAACTTCCTTATTAGTCTCTGAGTCTAAATAATGCTCCAGTGGCTAGTGTTTCCCTTCCTCCTCAGTCACATTTTTCTATCCAACAACCACTTCATACTGGTCTTGATTCTCTTCCATCTTCACAGAGGAGGATGTTTTTATTCAATCTAGCTCTGGGGATTGATTATCCCACTCAATCTGGAAGTAATGTTACTTGCCTTAAGTACAAACAACTGAAGCACAGAAGATGGCTCTGCTTCCTTTTACTGGCTTACCTCGCAGGCAGACTTGCTCATGATAATAACATATTTATTTGGTCCCCATCTCAGGCGGAAATCCCAAGAGCCTCGAGCTCATTGGAAGATGTGCCCCAGTTGAGCATAGTCAGCTGCACATATTAAATTTTTGCACAAAAGAGGATATAGGAATATATTTAAGTCTTCATCCCTACTTAAAAAAAAAAATCACATCTTGTACACTTGTTAAGCATTTGATGGTAGCCAAACACTGGATCAATTCACCGAGGAGAACAGAGAATTTACCTCTAAAGACTGGTCACTTAAAAATAGATAAGATGTTGAGCTATGCAGTTTATCACTGGCACACAGCCTGGAACCTAAAAGAGATAATGTTGTGGACAAGTAACACTTCATTAAAAATTGAAAATATATTACTTGCATCAGTAGCATGCTCCTTTCAGCTGCTTACACTTGGGTATGTAATCTCTATGACAGTGATTCCAGTGAAGCGAGCTGGGGTGCAATTTGCACACCAGAGAAATTACATAAGCGTTTGATAATATTTTCCCCCAAATTATTTATAAGGGAACAATAGCCAAGAGTTTGAAGCAATGGTTTGAAAAGGGCATATAAGACTCAGAGTAGCCAGACCAGCAATCTCACAGACACCTGATTTGCAAATGTTAGCAGCCTGAATTAGGCTATAAAGGAATCTTTCTGTTAGCTCAATATCCATTGCCAGGGATGTGATTTTCCCTGTGCTTTTCTGGGGTAGTGTTTTGGAGTGTATATTTGGTAAGATCTCTCTGAAATTAGCCAGAAAGAGTGCTGAAAAGAGAGAGACTTTATACTATGAGCTCAGTACCAAATAAAAACAATAGCAGTGTCTCAGGGCTATTTTCTTAGAGATTTATTGGGCCTTATTAAATTTGGAACCAGCCAAGAAGAATACAACAGCTGTTGTGAATCTGAAACAAAAGCAAAACAGCCTCTTCTCTGTTTTCCTCCTGTGTAGCAACCGTGTAAGCTGGTAAACTCTCTGGGCAGGATCTGTCTTACTTAAGCTTACCAACTGAAAAACAGTGTTTACATATACAATGTGATACCAGTAAGAATAATCCAAGAGATTTGTTTTGATTTACTTTTCATTTCAGGGCTTTTGGGATTGGCTTGTAAAAAGGAAGCTGAACTATAAAGACTACAAAAACTGATTTCCACAAAACCAAAGACTTTGGAGTTATTTTCTATACTTTTTCTGCCATCCTCCATCCACCTAAATCTTCACGAAGGAATTCTAAGAACAGATTAAAAAGTATGATAGTGGTATACAGAAACAGATATTGGTATTAATTTGAGCTATGCCTCAGGAAAACTGGAAATGCTGAAATAAACTCCTAGTTATCTATTTTAAAGCAAAGGTCAGGATGCAATATGATTTGGAAGTAGTAAAAAAGAAAAACACAAACAAAAAACAAGCAAACAAAAATTTTGCAATATAGACCTTTGTGGTGGACACTTTCTGCATAGGGAATGCCCAGCATGAGACCTCAAGGTCAAATGGAGATCACCTGAGATTTTAGAAAAATTGTTTTCTTAAATATATTAGCATACATAGCATAAGGAGTAACACTTGTTCTGCAAAATATTGGGAGAAATTTATTCTCAATATAAGAAAATACATTTATTTGCTATACCCAGCAGCTGCAATTGATTTTAAAAAGGGGGAGGGGTGCTGAAAGGACTTAAGAGATAATTAAAATTTATGGGAAGAAAGTCACTATAAGAAGGAGAACCCTGAGCCTGCAGTTGAGGCTTGCTGCTTGCTGGGATGGTGAGAGCAACTGAGGTGGTGCATTTGGTTCTAGACACTAACGGGTTAGGAGCATGTAGGAGAAGCTAAACTAAAGTCTTGTGTTTGAGTTTAGTGCAATCCTACGACTATGTCACTGTATCAGTCAGGGTCCAGTGAGAAGATAGAAATCAAGTTGTTATTTTAACTGTGAGGTTTAATAGAAATAATTTTTAGCTCAGGCACTGGAAAACTCTAAAATCAAAATCGGGAATGCCAAGTCATCAAGGAGATAGAAACAAGGCCACAACTACAGCCCTTAGCCTGGAGGAAAAAAGAGACTGAGGTTGGAATTATAAAAAATCCGGAGCTCAGAGGAGAAAGGGCACCCACGAATAGGGATGCAGACTCTCTGAGGAGGGGGGCTCTGACCAGTTGGTACCTCCAATACTCAGAGGAGAGATTCTATGCTGCTGAAACCCAGACTTTGAGAAGGGGGCACCAGCCAGTTGTGGCTGGTACCTCTGAAGGAGTTCAGTGTGACTGGTTTGGAGGAGTGAGTCTTGCAGAAACAGCAGACTCAAATACCTGCTACTGTGAGCTGCAGTCAGTCATGTGCGGCTCTTTGCAACCCCGTGGGCTGCAGCTTACCAGGCTCCTCTGTCCATGAGATTTCCCAGGCAAGAATACTGGAGTGAGTTGCCATTTCCTTCTCCAGGAGATCTTCCAGATACAGGGATCAAACCCACATCTCCTATGTCTCCCGCATTGGCAGGCAGGTTCTTTACCACTGAACTACCTGGGAAGTCATACCTGCTGCTACTAGAAAAACAATTTTGCTGGCAGAGTGAGGAAGCTTTGCCAGAGCACCAATGATGGGAACAAGCCGTAAAATCTGGAATAGAAAGTAAACAGGAATAAGCCTGTTGCTCCTTAGTCCTTCAGCCTCCTAGTCCCTAGTGCCTCCTGTAAGTCTAGTGCAAATGCAAGTCAAAATAGAAATGCAGTTTACAGAGTCTCAGCCCCAGCCTCCTGAGGCGTTAGATGGCCAGATGGGTATGATGCGGCAAGACAATAGCTTAGTAACAGACACAGTCTCTGAAACTTGATAGACATTCGCCAAACTGCTTCCCCAAATCAAGCACTACTTGGAAAGTGAGGTCTCGGGGATCTCCGGCTTCTTGGCTCCACAGAGGTTCAAAGATTTTGCTTTCTTTCTTTTACTGATATGATAAAGTAATTCAACACAAGGAATTTGAAACTGCAGGGGGAACTATAAGAACATCGTTGATTTGTTCTAGGAAGTGAGTGCTTTCATTCTGAAATTGTTCATGTGGGTTGGGCCAGTACTCACCGAAATCTCCATTCACTTCCATTGCTAAACTTTCTTAGAGTCAGTGAAACCATGGTTACAGAAGAACTGCAGAGTTATTTACAGGAAATGCAGTCACAAATTTGGGGGAGAGTCACAATCTTTGAGCATGAATCACACTTTAAGTTGTCATGATTGGTTTTGGAGTATGAGCCTCTCTGTGTGACTGAATTGTCAAATGTCTGCTATATCATTTTAAGATGGTTTTTTTTCTGCCTGGTAGAACTATGTCTATCAAGAAGACAGAGTACCTGACAACTTTGGATATAAACAGTGTAAGTATAGAAAATTCCAAAACTGTTCTGTAATTTTTGGCTCTGTAAAAAGTATGTTCTCAAAAATAATGAAACTAAAGCTTATCGTCATCTGCTCATTATCTGAATAAAAAATAAGACATAAAAAATGTCCTGATTTTTTTATACTCTCAAAATCCTGAAAATAGTTTCCTTTATTAAGTACCAAACAGAATTTTTGTTGAAGTTTTAAAACCACAGTAAGTAACCATTATTTTTATGAATAAACCAATTACTGTCTTTGATAAAATTTTATAGTACTACTAAAAGCTACATATTATATATTTGTTATGTATAAATAGCCATAAGATACACAGGTCCATAGACAATTCCAAACCTTTGAGGCCAGACATATTTCAGAATTCAGAAGTTTTCTGATTTTAGAAAAGTAATGAGGCACAAATACCATTTTAATATTCACATTAACAGAGATCAATAGGCTATCAATAGTCTCATGTCCATACATACCACCAGGAATTATTACCATGTATTACCAGATGAGCTACAAGAAAACCTTTTAATGTTTAGAATATGCAAATTTTTAGAATTATTAATAAAATGTTGTAGACTTCTGTATCATTAGCTATTGTCATTGGTAAAATATCTGCATGTCTAAAACTGGACATATTCAATCATATAACTTTTAATTGGGCTTCCAAGGTGGTGGTAGTGAAGAACCCACCTGCCGATGCAGGAGACATAAGAGACGCAGGTTCCATCCCTGGGTCGAAAAGATCCCCTGGAGGAGGAAATGGCAACCCACTCCAATATTCTTGCCTGGAGAATCCCATGGACAGATGAGCCAAGTGGGCTATAGTCCATAGGGTTGCAAAGAGTCAGACATGACTGAAGCAACTTAGTATGCACATGTGCAACCTTTAATTATGACATCAAGAAAGCTTCATAAGTGTGATTTTAATATAACAGACTTTAGTATCTTTGTGTATGAAAGAAGAGAAGTTGAGAGTCAAAGATGTGAGAGTTAAAAATAATAGATGTCATAAGAATACAAAAAGTAAAAAGAGAAGGGAGATCCTTTCATTTTTTCCTCTTTAAGCAGCATTTTCTGAGTGACAGGTATGCCAGAATTGTGCCAGATATGGAAAATGCAAAGACAAATAAGATCCATGCCTTGCCATCCAGGAGCCTTCAGTTCAGCTAAAGAAATGCAAAAAGTGTGAAAAACAATCGTAGGATGGAAATTCACAGAACAGTGGAACTGAAAGGATGAAATAGTTGATTCTTTCAAGGAAGAGATAGTCAAAAGAGTTCACTGACAGATAATGCTTGAAAAATTAGCAATTATTTTTCAGGTTGGGGGTGGGGACACTGAGAGGAAGAAGAAGGTTTTAAACAGAAGAACTTTTGGACAGAAGAACAGTTTGAGCTAGTGCAGGTGGTTATGAGATGGATTATCAAAAGAAATGCAATCAAAAGCATCTATAAAGTTATCCTAATATCAATACAAAAAAATTTTGATTGCCTACTATATGCTATTCTTTTACTGTAAATATGGTAGATATTAGACACTTGTAGCTATGGAGATCTTAAAATGTGACTAGTATGACTAAATAAATTTTTCATTTTTATTTTCTTTTAAAATATGTTTATTAATTTAAAATAACCATAATAAGCCCATTATATATTAAATGGTACATATTTCTTTTTTTAATGAGTACTTTAAAATATATATATATATACATACATATATATTTGCTTGCATCAAGTCTTAGTTTTGGCTTGTGAGATCTTTCACAGCAGTGCACAGGCTCTTCAATGAAGCAAGCAGGCTTCTCCCTAGTTGTGGCACTTAGGCTCTAGAGCATGCAGGCTCGGTAGGTGTGCCCCATAGGCTTAGCTGCACCATGGCATGTGGGATCTTAGTTCCCTGACCAGGATCAAATTGCATCGCCTGTGCTGGAAGGCAGATCCTTAACCACTGGACCACCAAGGAAGTCCCAACAAGTTATGTATTTCTTATAAAAATAATACTTTTCAAACCTTTTAGAGAGATCCCACATTTGGATCATTCCTACCATTTCAGTGTACTTATTTCCTACTTGCTTAGGGATGCTCCTTGGAGCAAGGAGGTTCCTTGCTAACACTTGCAATCCTTCCTGAAGAATAGTAAGGACTGCATTTAGCCTATGAGACCTGCTATATCTGAGGAAGCCTGATAGTTTTGCCCACTCTTCTGGGGTAGGACATAATTGGATGTGGTGTGTAAAAGACTCAAGCCAGGATAGAGCCTACAGTTCAAGGTATAGTCCAAAGCTCCTGGGTTCCACAGGTTTCTCCTGAGAACATTCCCTTAATAAGGCACTTGCTCACAAATCTCCACCTCAAAGCTTGCTTCAAGGGAATTCAGACAAAGGAAATACGTTAAATTTGATATGTCTATGGGATATCCAAATGGAAATGTTAAAACAGCTGGATCTTGAGCCTCATGCTTGGAAAAGTAATCTGGACTGAGGATATAAATTACTAAAGGCCAAATAATCATGAAAGATGATATTTGAATCCAGGAGAATTCATACTACCTAGAGGTACAATGTCAAATGAAGTCAGAGGATGGAATCCCAACAATAAGATATTAAGTAGAGGAGAAGGAGCTAATGAAGAAGAATGGAGAGTGGCAAATAGGAACAGAACTAGAAGACAGTAGAATAAGGAAATTAAGGACAAGATTTTGAAGAGGAAGGTGCAGTCAAGGTGACAAAAATAGATGGGTGGTTAGACAATTCAACAAGAGACAACACAGACAATAGAGAAAAGGCACCCTTGAATCAGAAAACATGCAGGAGATTGATGGCCTTTTCAAGGGTAGTTTGGGTGCAGTGTTGTCATGCAAGTTGTACGATATTGGGAATGAGTGAGATGAAATTGCAAGAAAATATAGTTTGTGGGAAATGTTTTTGGAAAACTTTGTTTCACAAAGCAAAGAAGTTGAAAACTTGAGATTGATCCAATAGAGAGAGGTATGGTGAAAAAGAGGATAAAATCAAAGTCTAATAGTTAAGAAAGTGCAAAAGCATACAGCTTACTCCCAAATCCAGACATGTTTCGATTTTGGTAAAGGCAGCACCCCACTTCTGGTATCAATGACCATAACATTCAGAATTTAATCAAGAAAAGCATAGCAAATTTGAGTGCTATAGAATTGGGATTTATTGTAGGTATTAGATCCTACATAACTGTGGCTGTTTCTGAGAAATAATAGGGAAGAGATGGTTGAAGGATCATAGAAAAATCACCAATCAATTGACATCAAATGGAAGCTGGGGGGAAAATGTCTGAGAAAGGTTGCTACCTTGGCATCTAAGGGAGTGGGCCTGAGGCACTGTTGATGTTGTTGTTCAGACACTAAGTCATGTGCGACTCTTTGCAACCCCAGGGACTGCAGCACACCAGTCTTCCCTGCCCTTCACAATCTCTCAGAGTTTGCTCAAAGGCATTGTAGGTCAACAGGCAGGCAGCCAGGAAGGGAACTGGACACACAGCATGGAGAATCTAGGACAAGCTAGAATATATGAAGACAGCTGGAACCCACAAAGGCAAATTTCAGACCGTATCTCTCATAGTACCTAATCCCACTGATGCAGATAGCCTACAGTAGAGTTGGTACAGATTTCTATAGAGTTGCACATAGGCCTGGCTCGGGACTCAGAGAAGCTGAAGGGGGAGATCCAAGTGCACCATGCTGACAAGAGAAAGCAGCCTGAATGAGCTGCAACGGCGCTTAGAGAGTAGGGGGTGAGCAATTTTTTTTTCTTTATAAAATATATATTAATAGGTATAGCATCTATACATCATAAAGGAAAACACTTTAGGCTTTGAAAGTCACCTAGTTTCTGTTATGGTCACCCAATTCTATCACTGTAACATAAAAATATCAGCAGACATGTGACTGTGTGCAATACAACTTTATTGATAAAAGCAGGCAGTGTGCTGGACTCGGAAGTTGCCAATGCTTTAGAGTATAATGACTATTTCATATACATATTCTAAATCCTGGACAAGTTTATATTGTGGACAGTTCTAAATTTGAACCATACAGAGAAGGAAAACTGGGAAATATAGTTCCATATTATGTATGTTAACACAATACAAAATCAGAAAACCACATTCTCAAATTTTCTACAGGTATCATGCCTTGCTTCTACTAAAAACAAAATGAAACAAACAAATAAAAAGCCCTCCTAAGTACTATAAAAATACACCTGCAATATATAGATAGTAAATATTTAGGTCTTAATGGCTCACACAGCTTGGTAAATATTAACAAGAAAACATGCCTGGCAGAACTTATGAACCTTCACATATGTGTCACAGGGTGATGAACTCTTCAAAGGGTTCTATGACTTTCACAGGATAATTCCCACTGAGATAAGCAATTCGAATGGATATCCTTAATTCAAAGATTTTTGGAAAGTGGTATTTTACCTCATTCTGTCTCATATAATGTGTATAGTTCAGTGTTTTTAAAAAATAATTTTTTAGTAGCACAACTCTCTCTTCAGATGAAATCTTAATCAGAAGTAGAAATAAATAAAACATGAACAGGAGCTTCTACATGGAAGTGTAAAGAAATAAAAGAGATAAAAGTTGACCACCTCCAGTTGAAACAGTAGTAGAGAGGGAGGCATATTTGCATTACAAAGGTGGCTATTCACTGCAGGCCTTACCATTTTTCTTTTTTTATATAATTTAATTTTAATACATTAAGGTATATCTATAGTCTTCATAAGTACTACTTCCAAACTATGTTGCAGACTGACATCTCTTTTGACAATGAGGGCAGGGAAGAGAAAGCAGGTAAGATAAATGTGAAGTATGGATTCAGGGACAAAGGTCATTTGAAGATTAAAGAAAGAATTTATCATAGCTTCTCCAAACAATGACATTATCTTTTGTTCTGCTGACTCAGGATACTCTGATACCCTGGGAGACCAAAGTAAAGATATTCTTATACCCAAATTTTCATTAATACTCTCCAAAAGTGTGGCAATTTTAATAAGACCTCTGAAAACTTAACAATAGTATTTCTTGTAATCTCTAGGTACAGTGGGTACAATTACAGTTGAGGGAAGACCCATTCTTTAAAAAAAAAAAGTCAGATTTGGCTGCAAAACACAGATCTCCTCCTGAAAAAGCTCCTAAAGATCTGAAAATTCTATTTCTGTATCCTCTAAACACCTAGTAGATCTGCAAAACAATTTGTTTGATTGACAAGAGAGAACTATTTCACATGCCAGTGGGTAGCCTTCCAGCAAACAAGACTACAAGAAGAATGTTTCTCTCCCTACTGCTAATGGCTAATCCTGGCACTGCGCCTTCAGCTGCTGCTTCCCAACATGGGGATCCTTTTAGGCAATGTGCCTGCCACAGCTTGCCTCAAACTGATATGGTGTCAAGATGCAGAGAAAGGAGATGAGTTGAAGGAAGAGACAACTGGATGCTATTAGCATCATATCCATTAGTGTGCAGGGTGGAATCAGCTGGGAGGGCAAATAGGCCTTTGTCCAGAAAGAAAGTCCATTTGTTCACTATGACAACATATGGGCTTCGGAAGATGAAATATCCTAACACTCTAACTTCACCTATGCTTAAATATAGAGCACATTTCTCTTTTATTAGCATGGCTTTCTCTTTTAGGTCTTTGATCTTAAGAACAGAAATACTCAGAAATCAAAGACAACAAGATATCTTAACCAAAGTGAAGCTTAAACAGTTGTCTATACTCTAAGATGAGACCACAGATGATAACTGAGATTCACGTGTGTATGTATATTCATGCTTCATGATTTCACAGCACTTGGGGAAAAAGTTGCCCTTTCTCTCATGGTGTAGCTGTTTAAAAACCCTTTTCCAGTTCTTGACTGTGCTTCCTAGGCTTAGAGCCATCTCAAAACCTCTCCTCAAAAAATTAAATATAAGGCACTGCCGTCCAGAATGGTACTATAATCCAACCAAGAAGTCCTCCTCCTTGAAAGGTCAGCTTTCTGAAGAAAGTTTTGCACTATTTTCCACATAAATTATGTATATGATGATATAAGATTAAAATTGGGTTGAATCTAACAGACACAAATTAGATAAAACTAATACATGTTCATAAAAACTGTGCGTCTTCAGGTTTTCAAATGTCTGCGAGAAATAGTTAAATAATTTCAGGAAAAAAATATTAACTTTTAAACATGATGTATTTAAAGATGTATTTAAAGGTTAGAAAATTGGTACTTGTCAGACCAGGTAGGAAAATCAGAAATATGCACACCATCCAAAAGCAGTACAATATGTGACTTTGGCATTCTTTTATTGATATATAATTAAATTACATTAGGCATTTATTGAAGCCCACTATGTACCCAGCATTGAACTAGATGCTAGAAATAGAAATACAAATGACATTTATTTCTTGCCTTCAAAGTGGAGCTCATAATTTCATGGAAGAGATAGAAAACCTCAAAAATTGAGTAGGGTAGAAGTTCCTGTTTGGTTCAGTTGGGAAACCATACCATGGAAAATTCACCTTATTTATTATGCCACGTTTATCCTAATGTGTTAAAAACATCATATGATAAGTGATATTCAAATAGCGAGACCCAATTGAAATGGTCTAAATGACATGTGAAGGTTTCACAAAGGCGAGAACACCTGCACAAAGCCTGGCTTTATGAAAGCATTTACTCAGTTTAGAAGGAAGGGAGGAAAGGGGAATTTGGAACAGCGTGATCTGTGGAAATGTGAGAAAGACACGTCCGAAGAAAGACAGCACACTGTGAATGATATCTAGGGATATATAACAGGGATGGGGAGTGGGAGGTAAATTTACAGGACTGCAATCATAACATAAAGTAGCTATATACTCCTTGACCTAATAGGTTTCGTTGACGTAGTAAATCTATCTTCTGAGCTCTGTGGTTTTAGAATTGACAATGACACAGCTCTTTGTTTTACTGAGTTTTTACTTCCTTTTCTGAGCTCCTACATGTTTTATTTCCATTTCACAGTAAAACAAATTATAAAGGGTAAATTCATAGCTACACATCCTGATTAAATGTATCAATAATTCTTTAGCAGAGTCCAGTGTATATTAAAAAACAGTAAGAATTTGAAGATAATAATTCATGGATTTTTGTAGTCTATCTCCATTTGGGAGGTTAAAACAGGGCAAGTATTAGATGGAGGAGTCTTAAACTGAGACAACGATAGTAGCAAAAATGGAGAAAAAGACAAGTCAGAATGGCACTTTGAAATAATAATCAAAATCACTGTAAGTAAAAGTAGATGCTTTACCCTCCAACTTCTGGGAGAACAGAATTTATCCTTCCACTGAGAAAGCTAAGTGACAAAGTCATCGTCTGTGTGAATATTCTTTGCTCCTTTGGCACCCTTGTGTTCTCTTGGTGTGTCTTATTGACTGATTTGTCGGCATGCTGCAGTCCATGGGGTCGCAAAGAGTTGAACACGACTGAACTGAACTGTTGACTGACTTCTAGTTAGACTCAGCCACTCTGAAGTACTGGCGGATACTGGAAAATGAGAAGGGGGAAAATGACTCTTTTTCTCTTTCACATCTTCCTTTCAAGAACATCTTTTAACACATCTAGCAGCCACATGTGGAGAAGGCAATGGCACCCCACTCCAGTACTCTTGCCTGGAAAATCCCGTGGATGGAGGAGCCTGCTAGGCTGCGGTCCATGGGGTCGCTAAGAGTCGGACAGGACTGAGCGACTTCACTTTCACGTTTCACTTTTATGCACTGGAGAAGGCAATGGCAACCCACTCCAGTGTTCTTGCCTGGAGAATCCCAGGGACGGGGGAGCCTGGTGGGCTGCCGTCTATGGGGTCGCACAGAGTCGGACACGGCTGAAGCGACTTGGCAGCAGCCACATGGAGCCACATGGTCTCTTCCTCAGCCCTGGTTTTATCACCCCTCGCAGCAGTCCTAGAACCTGTCTACTCAGAACCCCATTTTCTCTAGTACTGGCTTCTCAGCACTTCATGGGTCCAGCACTGCCTAGGGAGTCCCTCCTTGGATGCTAAATCCTTGCTATACCCTTAGATCACACAGCAGAGAGTGTTCCAGATTTTTTTTTAATTCTTCTTCTTTATTACTCCAAACTTAAGGATATTGGCTACATCCTGCATTAATCTCAGGATTACATTATCTTCTCCTTTTTGTTCTCTCAACTCCTCAACACATTTGTCCCTAGGTACCTTTAGGAAAACTCATCAGTTTAAAAAGTAAAGCATCATTTCTTTTCTAACTGGCTGTATCCTAAGTTATCTAGTACTTGTTACCAATAAAAGTAAACCAACAAAACAATTCACCAAGATTGAGTTCTTAGAGTGAGTTGCTGAGTTATGGAAACTTAAATGCAGGGTTGCCATATAGCCATAGGAAAATGGGATACTGGTAATCGATGTCAAGGACTACCTGTACAAGGTAATAATTTGGGAGAACAATTGAATGCTGCATTGAATTGTTATGGTAGTCAATGGTGATTTTTAAGTACTATGGGGTGAGATGTCTGCTTCTGGAGAGCTTTCAGAAATAAAATCACAAATTCAGGGCTTTAAACTCTCAGCACAAAGTGTGGGCAAAAACTTTTCATAGTATTCCTAAATAAATCATTTGTTTATTTTATGGCAGGACCGATATGGCTAAAAGTCAGATTTAAAATTTAATTATACAGGATGCTATATTGCAGTGTAAGTTGAACTCAGACCCGTGTGAAGTGTGTTGTTGGAAAGTGAAGGCGTTGATGGGGAAAGAGTAGGGAACTTGAGGCTTAAAATGGAAACCTTTGGGTAGATGAGGGAAAAGCTGGGATATATGAGCATCCTTGGCCAACTAAAAGAAATTACTCTTTTCTTGACAAAAAAAAAAAAAAGACTCATCTGCTTGTGCTTCAATATCCTGTAATAATCTTACCCAAAACAGTTGCCTTGTAAGAGCAAAATTGTTCTCCTTAAGATACCTTCCCTACTCACCAGTGCTTCCATAGCCGCAACTAGAATCTGTTTACATATTCCACAGTGAGAGCAAGTACAAAATCTGACTGAGAAAAGACATATTAAACACCAAAATACATGCAATATTTCTCTAATGTATATCAGTACATACCCGGAGAATATAGATAAGAATCAATTCCATGGGGAATAGAATATACTACTACATTGAGTCAAATTCATCACTCTGGGTGGGCACATTTATCCACTGAATTTAATATGTTAGCTTGAGAACTAGAAATTACTCTGACAGTTGGCTTTATGAGTTAACTAAACTCAATGGTGACCTATATTCAATGACTTGTATTCAATATTTAAATGACAAAACTTCCCTAGCATAACGTAGAAGAAGAAATCTCAAAACTTGGGCAGATAGAAATGTTAGAGTGGATTAACTATACAATATAATCTATATAGTATATAATCTATCCCACTTCCTACTGTTTTTCTAGGGGTCCCATTAGGCATTCATTTTCCTAGGCATTGAAAAATGTGTTAGTGAGGGGAGAATCAACTTAAAATCAATCAATGATTTTAAGACACCTTTTTAAGAGGTTTCTGTCCTCTGAAGACTAGGGATGATAATAGTGAGAGATATTTCACTCACCTGAGTTTTCTAATTTCATTGGGAAATACAATAACAGGCAGAGGGAAAGAATAGCAATCAAACAGGGACCCCTGTTTAATAGGGATACTTGATGGTAATTAAAGAACTATAGTGTCCTTAGGACTGAAATAAATGAATTCAGTAATTAATCTATATATCTAGAAAAACTCTAGGACTTCAAAAATGCCACTGCAGTACCATTAATCAAGGCAGGAACTTATGATGTTAGTTGATATATAGAATTTTGACCTAGACTTGCCTCATATCATGTCCATGGTTATTTCCTCGGTTCCAAAACATAAAACTGAAATATACTAACAGAATTTCCACATTGACTCCTTGACCTGTGGAGTGAGACATGTGTGTGCATGCTCAGTTGTATCTGACTTTGCAACTCTATGGATTGTAGCCTGCTTGGTTCTTCTGTCCATGGGATTTCCCAGGCAAGAACACTGAAACAGGTTGCCACTTCCTCCTCCAAAGGATCTTCCTGACCCAGGGTTTGAACCCTTGTCTCCTGCATCTTCTTTCATTGGCAAGCATATTCTTCACCATTGAGCTACCAGGGGAAACCAGAATAATAAACCAAAGGCAGACCACATTTTTATGGAAATTGCCAAAATTATTGTTATCATTAAAACTTTAAAAATGTAGTAATGATGATACCTACAAGCTCCTAATGTTCTCATCCGTACAAAAGGCAGATTGGTATTGGAGAATGACTGTAGATTATTATAAATTTAATTATCACTGATTCTGCTGGGATCTGCTGTTTCATATGTGGGGTGTTCAGATATGGTTTAGGTGCAAAGCAAATCAATTCAGAAATTAATTGTGCTATTTTCTTCTATATCAATTATAAAGAAGCACTAGAGCAGTTTTCTTTTAACAGGAAGGGTCAGCAGTATACCTTCACTGCACATTTTGGATTATGTCAACTCTCCTGCTCTTTGTTGTAATCTAGTCTTCAAGGACTTTGATCACCTTGATGTCCCACAGGTACATGTAATTTAGTGAGCTAAATGATATCTTAACTGACTTTTAAAAGGCAATTGCTGACATATTGTATTACTTGAAGCAGTTGAAATAGCCTTGGTAATCTATTTTTTAAAGATTTGGTAGAAAGTAAAGTCATTTGAGGTAGTAAATTGACAGCTTTCTCTATTTCTTTCCTGAAAATTAATCCAATTTTTACCTCTTTACTGATTAATTTTTGCAAATTATACTTTCCTACAAAATTATTTCATTTTTTATATCTTTAAATTTTTTTAAACGCTATCATGGGCTGAGCTGAGTTAAAGTCTTCTGTTAAATGTCTATTTCTCTATCCTGTAGGTTTTGCTTTGAAGTTGAGGCGTTTAGCTCATAGATATTTAACACTACTATGTTTTTGTTGTAAATGGCTTTTTGACATAGTAGGCTCTTTTGTCTCAGTAAATGCTTTTTTGACCAGAATTCTGCCTTGACTATAAATTATGACTCTAGCTTTCTTTTGTGTGACTTTGCTTATATAATTTGCTATTCTTTAATTTTCAATCTTTCTGAATTACTTTGTTTTAGCCATTTATCATCTATAGAGAATATACATATATATTTATATGAAGTAGTTTGCTTTATTGGAAAATCTTTCTGAAAATATGAGTTAGTTTCATTTTTATTTATTGATGTGAAAAATATTTCTGATCTTATTTCTGTTGAATAATTCTATGTTATGTTTTTCTTTTACAGAGTTATTTTTCTTCTTTTTGTCCCCCACCTCACACAACTATGTGCTTATCCCCAACTAGGTATTGAATGCAGCTCTTAGGCATTTAAAGTAAGGAGTCCTAACCATTAGACAAACAACAGGAAATTTCCAAAGTTAACATTACTTTCTCCCCCCAAATTCTTCACCAGGGATGGAACCCAGGCCTCCAGCATTGAGAGCACCAAGTCCTAACCACTGGACCATCAGGGAATTCCTTCTCTTCACAGTTTTTAAAGAGATTTAAAATAGTGGTCTTTTTTCTCCACTTTTTTTTAATGTGTCATTCTGATAGTTATAAAAGTTTGTCTTTTTGTTCTAGTTTACAAATATCAATAATAAAGTACCTTTAAATCAATGAATTTGTCTCTCATGCTGCTTCCTCCATCCTTTCAAATGTATTTAGCTGTCTCATTTCTATATATAGACATGTAACTTCCACATTCTGTTCTGTCACCATAAGCCACCCATTTCTCTGAGTTTTGGTTTTATAGTTACACATGTTCAATGCTCAACAAATTATTTTGCCATAATTTTCCCACCTCAATTCTTTGTTTAATTTTTCCAGTAGTTTTCTCAAGAAAGTCTCATTTTCTTACATGCTTTTCTTTTTCCTTACATGTTTAACATTATTTATCTGAGGTGTTTATGCTCAAAGAACATCTTGATTGAATTTTAAAAACCCTTGGCTCACATATTCTTCTCTTGAGTATTTTGTAGTTCTTTCTCTCTGTCTGTTGCTGTGGAGAAATCCATGGCCAGCTTGATTTTTCCCCTGTTATAAGCATCTTATTCTTTTTATATCACGGTCCAAAAGGGCTTTTCTTTATCTTTAAAATCCAAGAAATTTACTAGACTTAGTCCCAATGTTGAGTTTTCTAGGTCAGTTTATTGATTTTCTGCTTTTTGATGGTGTGTTATTACAATATGTAGATAAACATTTTTATTTTGTTTTTTTTTAATCTCAAGAAAGCCTTTTTGAATTATATCTGAAACTTATTTTCTGTTCTATTGCTTTTTTTTTTCACATATTGCAGCTATGCATCATTTGAATATCTGTCCCATGACTTCTAGAATTCCTTTTCTAATTCTTCAAAACTCTTTAATTCAGCTTGATTTTGTTCCTGTTTGGTGATATATATTTGGAAGTTTTTATAAGTATTTTTGTGTCTGTGAATTAAATCTGTCCTCTAGTTTTAATGAAGATAGAAATTGTGACTCTTTTTTATTAAAAAAAAATTGTCGTTAATTTTGAATGATTTCTAAGGAGCCATGATGTCTTATGAAACCATGTTAATGCATGAAGAACCTCTAAGTTCAGTAATTAAGATCAGTAATAAGATAAGGCTGCCCTCTATAACCATTGCTATTTGAAATTTTACAGCAGATCCTGGCACATTGTAAAGAAAGGAAAAAATGTAACAACGATTGGAAAGAAAAAAAGGTTATTACTCACAAATGCATGATTTTCTACATGAAAACCCAAACTAATTCACTTAAAATTATTGAAATTAATAAGTTTTAGTAGAAGCTAGATAAAATGCCAGTATAGAAATATCAGTTTCACGTCTGTACCACAAAAATACTTAGGAATAATTATTTAAAATACAAAAAGATAAAAGACTTGCATGGAGAAAACCATAAAACCCTAAAGAACATCATTAAAGTCCTAAGTAAAAGAAAATCATATGATCTTCATGGTTAAGATGACTCAATACTATTAAGAGATCAAACCTACCCATACTGAACTAAAAATTTTAAATGATTAAAGTCAGAGGTTCTTCTAAGAAACTTGGTAAAATAATTCTAAAATGTATATGGAAGAGAAAATTGTCAACTAGAGCCAAGATTATCCTGGGGAAGAAGAAAAAGTAAACAGTCTTGCTGTATAAATTATCAAGGCATTATGGATTTTCAGTAACAGCACTGTGTCATGTTGGTAGAGGGATAGACAACTATCCAATAGAAATCCTATAATCATGCCTGTGTTTCTTACAAAAATGTTATATGCCAGAAGTTTCACTGCTCATCAGTGTATAACTGAGGGGGTATTCAGCAAATGGCGCTCACATAATAATTGTCCATATGAAAATGGATACTCCTAACTTCAATTCCAGATAGACTGACTCTTTTGGGAAAGTACAACTGTTTAAATACTTAGAATATAATACAGAAAAATGTCTTATGATTTTAGGATAAAGAATGACTGCTTAAATAGTATGCAGAAAACATTAATTACCAAATAAAAGGTAATAAACACAGTTCAGTTCAGTCACTCAGTCATGTCTAAATCTGCGACCCTGTGGACTGCAGCATGCCAGGCTTCCCTGTCCATCACCAACTCCTGGCGTTTACTCAAACTCATGTCCATTGAGTCAGTGATGCCATGCAACCATCTCATCCTCATTGTACCCTTCTCCTCCGGCCTTCAATCTTGTCCAGCATCAGGGTCTTTTCAAATGAGTCAGCTCTTCTCATCAGGTGACCAAAGTATGGGAGTTTCAGCTTCAGCATCAGTCCTTCCAGTGAATATTCAGGACTGATTTCCTTTAGGATGGACTGGTTGGATCTCTTTGCAGTCCAAGGGACTCTCAAGAGTCTTCTCCAACCCCACAGTTCAAAAGCATCAATTCTTCAGCCCTCAGTTTTCTTTATAGTCCAACTCTCACATTCATACATGACTACTTGAGAAACCATAGCTTTGACTAGATGGACCTTTGTTGGTAAAGTAATGTCTCTGCTTTTTAATATGCTGTCTAGGTTGGTCATAGCTTTTCTTCTAAGGAGCAAGTATCTTTTAATTTCATGGCTGCAATCACCATCTGCAGTGATTTTGGAACCCCCAAAAATAAAGTCTCTCACTGTTTCCACTGTTTACCCATCTATTTGCCATGAAGTAATGGAGCCATAGATGCTCCTTACAATTTTAAAACCTTCATTCATCACACAACATCATTTAAGAGGTGAATCAAGAAAGTCACAAACCAGGAGAAGATATTTGCAACACATCTAGCCAATGAGGGTTTATTCCAATAAACCAATAGAAGGAATAATCCTTGCAGCAATATGGAAAAAGAGAATCACAGAAGACTACACACAGTATGTAAGTATATCTGAAAAAGTTCTACAACCAGAAAAAGAAAACAAATTCTGTTTAGGATTACATACATTTGGTATAAAAACTGTTTTTTAAAGAAAGAGAAAATCAATAAAATGCAAAAAAAATTTGCAGTTATCTCTAAGTAGAAGAGATAGAAATGGATAAAGTGGGAACACATAGATAAATACATTCAGTATTACTAATCTTTCTAAGTTCTTTATTTGGATAACAGCTTCCTAGTGTTTACACAAGCCTAAGAAATCTTTAATGTTTTGGGCTAGAGGAAGCACAAGCTGGAATCAAGATTGCCAGGAGAAATATCAATAACCTCAGATAGGCAGATGACACCATCCTTGTGGCAAAAAGTGAGGAAGAACTATTAAGAGTCTCTTGATGAAAGTGAAAGAGGTGAGTGAAAAAGTTGGCTTAAAGCTCAACATTCAGAAAACTAAGATCATGGCATCCAGTCCCATCACTTCATGGCAAATAGATAGGGAAACAGTGGACATAGTGGCTGACTTTAATTTTCTGGGCTCCAAAATCACTGCAGGTGGTGATTGCAGCAATGAAATTAAAAGATGCTTATTCCTTGGAAGGAAAGTTATGGCCAACCTAGACAGCATATTAAAAACCAGAGACATTACTTTGCCAACAAAAGTCCGTCTAGTCAAGGCTATGATTTTTCCAGTAGTCATGTATGGATGTGAAAGTTGGACTATAAAGAAGGCTGAGCACCAAAGAATTGATGCTTTTGAACTGTGGTGTTGGAGAAAACTCTTGAGAGTCCCTTGAACTGCAAGGAGATCCAACCAATCAATCCTAAAGGAGATCAGTCCTGGGTGTTCATTGGAGGGACTGATGTTGAAGCTGAAACTCCAATACTTTGGCCACCTGATGAGAAGAGCTGACTCATTGGAAAAGACCCTGATGCTGGGAAATATTGAGGGCAGTAGGAGAAGGGGAAGACAGAGGATGAGATGGTTGGATGGCATCACTGACCCAATGGACATGGGTTTGGGTGGACTCTAGGAGTTGGTAATGAACAGGGAGGCCTGGCATGCTGAGGTTCATGAGGTCGCAAAGAGTTGGACATGCTTGAGCAACTGAACTGTACTGAAACTGAACTGATATCTTAAATACAAACTACTCGTGTGTATGTTAGTCATTCAGTCATCTCCGACTCTGTGTGACCCATGGACTGTAATCCACAAGGCTCCTCTTATCCATGGGATTCTTCAGGCAAGAATACCGGAGTGGGTTGCCATTTCCTTCTCCAGGGGACGCTCCCAATCCAGGGATTGAATCTGCATTTCTTGCATAGGCAGATGGATTCTTTACTGCTGAACCTCATGGAAGCCCCAAGCGACCAATCTCAAATACTCTTCTGTATGTATGGAATTGTACATAAAAAAAAGTCATAAAGAATTTTAAGCAAGGAGAGCATGTTTCAACTATCTCTAGGAAAGCTTTCATCTTCAACCAGGTAACAAATTCTATATAGTAAGCGAGGAGGGGGCCATCTACCCTGCCTGCAGATCAAACCACTGTACCCTAGTAGTCAAAGGAGTAGTTAAAGATATCATTTAGAGTGCCCTAATATTTCCTGGGAAATTATTACTATAGTTTGGTCTCAAGAAAATCCTGAGATTTGATCTAAACCCTTTTCTTCTTGAGAGGTCGTCAGCGATTAAACACAACCAAACTATGTCCCTAAATCATCTTTTTTCTGAGCTATCTATGCTCTAGTTTCTTCAGTCATTCTTTATGCAAGTTCCATTTTTATAGAAGTTTACCATCTGGGTGTTTTCCTCTGGGCATATGGCAATTTGAAAATGCCTGTCTTAAAGACATGGTGCCAAGAATAGAATTCAATACATTAACTGAGACCATTGCAGAATCCACTGAGATTATTACATTTCCTGTCACTATACTATTACTAATGCAGCATAAAATTATACAAAGTATATTTTTGTATATCAGCACTGGCTAGTGTAAACCACGAAGACTGTTTTTTCGTGAACTCTATCATCATTCTAACTTTTGTTATTCTGTTCCTATTTAAATAACTTGTCTTCTTATATCTAATCCTGGCCTTGTGTCATTACATGGTTGTCTATTTTTGAAAGTCTATCTTCTAGTGTTTTGGTTTGGGAGATGGATTGACATGGAATATTACATTTGTATGGTGACTGCTTTCCAATTTAAAAAACAAAATGCTTTTATTATTTTGTTTTCACAAAGTCCCTTAATAACATACAAGGATAATTCAGAAATTAGTGAAACTAAAATCAGGAACATAAGCAATGTGCTCCAAATCAGTTTTATTAAGTGGCAGATCCTATACTTGAGTCAACATATTTTGGATCCAGGGATCTTTTCACTGAATTATACTGTTTCTTTCACACTAGACTGTTCAACATTGATTAAATTTATCTTAAAAAGTCACTAAATGAAGACCTAGAATAGGGAAAAGTTCCGAGAAGAAATTCCCCCAAATTATTCCACTTTCATAAGTGCGTGCTAACAATAATGGTGATTCCAAGAATCATGCAAAGAGAATTACGATACACATTTTGATGGCATAAGTCACAACACACATGTCAAGGAAAATAATTAGATCATCTTGGCTTCAATTTAGGAAATTGTCAAAGTTTTCACAACTCCTTCAACTTGTAATGCAACTCGCATGCTAATGTTTCTATCTGTGGCAAGAAATCAAGTAGGCTGAGGTTGGGCAGTCTAGTCTGGGTTTACTGGAAGAAAGCCTGACAAGTCATGCATCAGATTCCTTAGAGGCAGTTTTACAAGGAAATGTGGGACAGGAGTAGTGCCCTAGAGCCTTGTTTAGAGGGCAAGCCTGTGTCCATGAAATGTAACAAATTAAGTGCTCCAGATATCTCAATTTGGCACCTTTACAACAGATGTACATGAATGATTGCAATGATCTTCAACTGCGATTTTATCAGTCATTGGGGAGCTAACGGTGATAGATGGGTCTTCAAATTAAAGAAGTTTAACGTGAAAATAAAATAGTTCTAACTGAAAAGAAGCATAATACTAGGATGGGCAATAAATAAAAACCAGTGTGTGGGACTTCCCTGGTGGAACAGTGGATAAGAATCCACCTGCCAATGCAGAGGACTTGGGTTCCATCCCTAGTCTGGGTAGATTCCACATGCCCCAGGGCAACTAAGCCCTCTAACCACAACTGATGAAGCTTAAATGCCCTCGAGTCTGTGCTCAGCAATGAGAGAAGCCACCACAATGAGAAGCCTTCACACCCCAAAGAAGAGTAACCCCCACTTGCTGCAACTAGAGAAAACCTGCAGGCAGCAAATGAAGACCCAGGCAACCAAAAATAAAATAAATAAATAATTAAAAACAAAACAGTGTGTGCCCTTGGGCTATTCTGGACCTCTATTTAGCATCTGTACATTGAAGTATGAAAAACTCAACAGAACACTTTTCAAAGCAAAACTGCAAAGAACCCTACACTATATCCAGAGAAAATCGGTATAAAGAGGGGATGGAAAGCTAATGGATTTCTAAGCTCCAGATAGAAAGAAACAAAGAAAAACAACTAAAACACACTGGACTAGTTCCAGCTAGTGCTAATACATCATATTGTCCTCAGTAACTGAAAATGAATCTAAGTACTAAGTACTGTAAGCATTATGCGATTGAGTATGAACTGGCATAAACAGTCATAAATAGCATCCGATTTGTATTCAGAATGCAACTCCTGGCAGCTGTATATATATAGAAAGAACAAATGACTGGAGGCAGTTTGGAAACTTTTGTCTAAGATCAACTGACCAGGCCTTGAACCAAGGAAACAAACAGCCTATCCTGAGAGGCTATCTACCTTTGCCAAGAGTACTCATTTATTGAAATTCTCCTCTATCCAAGTCTGTTTTTTTTCCCTCCCTAGTATCATCAGCAAGTCTATAAGCCAGATTTACAAGTACATGATTTCTTAAGGGCAAAACAGAGACCTAAACTTCCTCCAGTAAACACAGTAGCTAAATATTAATACAAAATTTAATTTCAGACTCAAACCTAGTTTCCTCAAACAGATCTGACACTTGACTGTTAGAAAAATGGATGACATCATTTTTTTTTAAAAATTGTTTTGATTAGCTCTCTGATAATCAGGATTTTCCGTTAATGAAAATATTCTTATTCAGATGACTTGAAAGAAAAATACAGAGGGAAAGTTTGTATGTGCTAAATCCATCACCCTGGGTTTTCTACTTGATTTGAAACATAACTACAGTCTAAATGGTAACTGGAGTCCTCCATGTTTGCACTTTCCTGATGCCTAGAGGAAACAATGAGAGCCAGGACTTAGATTTGTGAGGTCTGAGCAGTTCACATGCCCTGAGCTTTCAGAAAAGGCCAAGGCATCTATTTCCCCACCAATGGCCCAGGGGCATTGGCAGATTCCGCTTAACACCAGCAGGACCTCCTGCGCCTCTGAGAAGTCCCACTTAATTAAGACGTTAGCTCCTAACATACCAAAGAAAGTTTCCTAAATGCCGAAATGAGGATTTCCTCGCCGAGACATGTTGAAATCCGCTTTCAGCTCCCTTTTGTATACCACAGTCTGCACTGCGTAAAGTGTCAGCCCAGCCTTGCTAACTTTGTTAGAGGGAGGGCCAATAACAACACTCAGCTGATTATAAAAGAAGGGAAGAGAGTCTGAATGATTATAGAATTCTTATAATGTGCCATAGTGTTATTATGGCACTCTGCCCAGGGCTCATCAAAGATAAATGAGGTTTGAAGAGTAGGGTTTTTTTATGTTAAATTTAATAGACATTCCCTTTTCTTTCTTTCTTCTTTTTTTTTTAAACTGGCAAGGGAATGGAAAAGACATCAAAGCAGTTTTCCTATAAATCTATACGAAAATGAATTTCAGAGTCAACTTTTCTGCTTTTATTACTTACGGTGTTTTTATTTTTTTGGAAGCTGAAAGGGAACATAATTCAGTGCCTTTCAAATTGCTTTGGAGAAATAGAATAAATCCAATATATATGGAAAAGTTTATAGGATTGGGTTTTTTCCCCCAAATATATACAACTCTGAGATCTTTCTCTGATATTAAGATCATTTCTAAAAAATTCTCTTCAAAGTTTTTTCATACATATTTCACTAGATTTCCTAGACATTCGTAATTTATAATTCTGAAGTCCAATGACAGGAGACAAGGTTTAATATTTTGACTATACAAAGATGTGGTCTTTTCTAAGCTGCTACTCTTAAAATCCTCATCCAAGCTTTAAAATACAGTAACAGCTCTTTCACTTTAGTTCCTATGGCTAAGATTTTTGATGGAAAATAGGAAGGGGAAGAATGTCCATTAATATTGCAACATCAGCCTCTGAATGTGCTTCTTGTGTGTAAAATTATATTTTTATGACATTTCTCTGGTTTTGTTTGAATCAGCTCGATTGAAAATCATCTTGAACCCAATTTTTATCCAGTAACTGCCTCTCAATACACATTACTCTAGTAACTGTTAAAGATTTGTTGGTTCAGCTTTTCAGGCAAGGCTATTTGAATGCACAGTGAGGGGGGTTGCCAGTGTGTTCTTATGACCATGTCAAAGTTAAGCAAATCCAAAGTTGCTGAGTTCCACCCAGTAGCTAAATCTCCATAATAAAAGTCAGTACTTTAAGCAAAAGTTCAAAGTTCATGGTCCAAAAAAAGGAACTCAGTGCTATAACATAGTATTAAATCCAAGTGAATTAAGTCAGAGTACCCATGGATTTGAAGGAGTTTCTTTGAGTGGAAGGTAGTCTCAGAACCTGAATAAATCCTTCTAACCAGAGTCTTGGGTAAGGATTTGAATTGTTTCCCTGACTGTCTGAATATTGGGTTGATCATTTTATAAATGACTTGCTATGTATAAAAATAAACACTACTTATCAGACACAAAGGATTAAAAACCTAAAATCATCAGCGTTGGTATATCTGTTGGATTGAAGACGATGCTGTCTGTGCTGATTGGAAGAGCAATGGGTCAGAGACAGGCCTTTCCCCAGGTCTTCTTCATTTACTTAAATTGCAATTGCCTTTCAGAGTGGGAGGTGGGAATTAACAGACAAGGGTGAGAACATAGTAAAACTCCAGTGCTTTTTGTCAGGCATCGAATCATTAGCATGGGCAAGGACAACTTAAAATAGATGTTAAAGAATTGAAAAATATTTACCCTTTAGAAAGTCAACCTTTCTTAAGTGTGCAGAACAAAGTTGGCAGTCATTCTGCAATGCTAATGGTACTGAAACTATGCCAGATTTAGAAGAGTGATGCATATATGGCTCACAATATCCTTCCTGAAGGGCTAGACCAATGTTTCTCAACCCCAAATAAACATTAGAACTGCCTAGGGACCCTGAGACTTAATTGATCAAAGCTGGAGAGGGGTATATTTTAAAGCTCTCTAAGTAACCCTCATATGCAAAGATGGAGGAACCAAACAGATTGTAAATAGTACAGGAATATTTTTTAAATGTTTATATTGGAAAAATAATATATGCAGGCTCTCACCACTCCACACACAGAATAGCATCCCTTTAAAAAAAGGGATAGCTTTCCCGAATGCATTTTTAAAAATTGCATTAATTGAGACTTGATATGCACAGAAAATGTGTTGCCTTGATGGTCTCTATAGTTTCCTTTAAAACAATATTCTCTGGTTAGGAGGAAAAAATATATTTAACAGGACTTCTCATTCAATAATTCAAGTAGTCCTCTCAGATAGTGTTGTCTTTGTTGGACAACAAAAAACTCAGTTTCACAGTTATCCTCTTTATTCCTTGCTTTTTTCTCAAGGTACTAATTGAACATAATATGGTCTGTGGCTTATGTCTTATTGACACAAGACAAGGGTGGAGGGCAACTCTGGTGTCATAAAGGTCCGCAAGCGTTTATGAAGAGTGTCACCTGGTCTCTGGCAGGATGGCACTCTGTCTACTGTTTCGTGGACACCATATTTGCTCTCATGCTCACTCCTGGCTAGTGAATGCTTTGATGTGGCTTTGGCCAACTCACTCATGCTGACTCGGCTTTTGTCCATCTTCGCTTTTTGCAGGCTCTTGGATTTCTGCCACATAGTTCATCCTACCTTAAGGCTTCATAATCCACCCCCTCCTCTGCTGTAGGCTCAACTCACCCTGCCACATTTTTTAGACGGCAGCAATCCTTCCATCTCTTCATTTTCTTTCTGAAAACTATATAATTTAAAATTCCTAAAATGTC
This sequence comes from Muntiacus reevesi, assembly GCF_963930625.1. NCBI lineage: Eukaryota > Metazoa > Chordata > Mammalia > Artiodactyla > Cervidae > Muntiacus > Muntiacus reevesi. Next base: position 34,556,410 of record NC_089263.1, read on the forward strand.
TTGAGTTGGAATAAAATAGACTGACATTCAAATATACTCGGTGCTTCATTTTTCAGTTGCGCAGTCGTGTCTGACTTTTTTGCGACCCCATGGACTGTATCCCGCCAGGTTGCTCTGTCTATGGGGTTTTCCAGGCAAGAATACTACTAGAGTGCGTTGCCATTTCCTTCTCCACAGGAATCTTCCTGACCCAGGTATCGAACCTGAGTCTCCTGCACTATAGGCACACTTTTTACCACTGAGCCACTAGATACTTGGAGGGCACTAATCTCATTACCTTGCAGCAAGCTTTCCTACTACTCATCACTCAATTTTTCCTGTCTTGTCTTTCTAAAAAATTACTTTCTCTCTTTTCTTTTCCTAGAAATTAGAAGCTGTGATGGCTGGTTAGAGTTTATCCATTTGGATAGGGAAAGAGGCAAAAAGGGATTGCATCAGTTTTTTGTTTTATTTTGTTTTTATTCCACTTCACTTCCTAGTTCAAGGGCCAAAGCACCATGTCAGGACAAGCCCAAAATATTTGCTTGCTTGAGCCCCCAGTCTATTGTTTGAAGAAAGAAAGAAAGCTTCTTAAATAACAAAGGTACAAAATTAGAAATGCAGAAGTTACCATGTAGTTGACCCATCTGACAACGTTATCTGTTTAGATATTGCAGGAGTTTGACTTTGATATTTATTTTTTTGCTGCTATTTTTGGGGGAAGCAGAATTTATAAAATTGGACACTGAATTAGCTATTAGAATTTTCAAGGCTATATTTCTTAAAATGCTAAACAGTAAGAAAAAAACTGTATTCCTACAGTTGCTTACTGTGTCATTTGAAATTGTTCTTTTTAAGAATATTATATTAATTCAGTCTTTCATAAAACATAACACTTTTTACAGAAATACACTCAAAATTTTAGTAAGAGAGGTATATGATAACCAGGGTATGTTTCTGTCTGTCTGGGGGCATGCTATTTATAAAGAAAAGAGAGAGAAGGAAAGAATCCTGGATGAAAAGATAGAAGCTAGTCTATAGGATCACTCAGTGAGTCAACATTTCAGAGCAAATGAAAACTCGTTACGTATTTACTTATTTAAAATCACCCCAGGGTGCCGACTCAAGCAGTAAGAATTAATTAGACGATACAAAATGGAATATCAATGACCAAGAACAATTCAATTCAACTAAGGATGAATTTTTAAATATCTCTCACTTCTCGTTCTAAAAATGACTGACTATACAATGTGTCCATCCAATCAACACGAGTAGCTAGTATCTTTCATGCCACACGTTCTATAGCCCTTTGTATGCATGTGTGTGGCTCTGGTTTATGCCTCAATTTCTCCAGCTAAAATTAGTAAGGGAAAGAAAATGCTTTCTCCCTAGTTCCCTTGCTGAGCCAGAGAATGGAATTACTGGTAAGGTTAACACTATTATCTTTGATCTTTCACAGATAAAAATCATTATGTATCTAAATCTGTATGGATACCTACATCTGTCTGTCTATCTACATTTCATGGCCTGAGTTTGTGAATCTCTCTAAGTAGTTCCTAAATGCAGAGAGCTTGCTTAACTAGATAACAAGTTCAGTCTGTCTGTGCATGAGGACATGTGTGCTGTCATTCAGTCATAGCCAACTCTGCGACCCCATGGACTGTAGCCCACCAGCCTCCTCTGTCCGTGGGATTTCCCAGGCAAGAACACTGGAACAGGTTGCCATTTCCTCCTCCAGAGGATCTTCCCAACCCAGGCATCAAACCCATGTCTCCTGTGTTTCTTGAACTGGCAGGCGGATTCTTTACCACTGAGCCCCCTGGGAAGCCAGTCTATCTGTAGCTCTATGTTAAAAATATGTTTAAAAAATATTCAAAAGGCTTATAAAGTAACCAGTTGTCTCTGTTTAGCGCTGATAGTGTGACTCAAAGGAAGAATAAATTGTGTTCATTGTGAGATGCTGCCTTTTGATGTGTCCAACTCCACTCCATCAGTCACCAAATACCAGTCCTAAGGAAAAGGAAACTGAAGGAAAAAACAGACATATGACTACAAGATGTACTATTACCAAATGACCCCATGGCTTCTGCGAGCATGCTATTGTTTGCCTGGTTCACTGAAAAAGGCGCAGAACAACGGGATCTCTCTGCCACCAAAAAGGAAGAAAAGCTTACAACCTCTCACTGTCAAAGGACTTCATATCTATGCCGCCAAAAAGGAGATGCAGGTGGTCAACATTGTGATAAGTGATTCAATCATCAGGTCAGGAAAGCAGAAGAGGACCCAAGTAGGAAGCGGGGACAGCTTCTCCATCCTAAGAGATTACATTTAGCTCAACAGTCATTGAAAGAATGGATTTGGGTGGGTCAGATATTGGCACACAACAGGAAAGAATGATGAAGACAGGCCCTGAGCTCTTTTCAACAACTATTTGCCACCATTTTTATTATCTCACTAATTCTATCAATTTTCTTAGGAGACTGGTACGTGGTATTATTACATCTATTTTACTGAAGGGAAAAAACCTCAGGAAGGAAGAAGTAAAATTATGTGTTTGAGGTCATGGGTGTCATCAGCCAGGTCTGAAAGGAGCCACCTGTGTGCTTCTCACACTAATTTTAGTGTCTCTGGTCTCCCTGATAACAGAAGTTGCAGGACCCAGTTTTCTCCAACTAGATCTTTTTTTTTTTTTTCTTCAAAAATACTAATGTATTAAAAATTAGTCACAAATGAGCAAACACCATGCATGGCTCCCTAAACCAATTAACGTGTCAGGTCTAATTTACTGTTAGGCAAATAATTTGAAATATTTGTAGAGAAGCAGCATGAGAATTTATTCTCCACAATTAGGCAGAGATTTCAGTAAATTCTTGACATTCCTTGAGGGAACTAACAGCCAAGAAAGAACCACCATCTTGGCTGCTCCTAGGTTCTGTGAGGAGAAGACAGGGCTGGGAAGAAACACAGGGTCCAAATCCTAGTGTTAGAAGAAAACTTACACATGTCATCAGGCTGACAAGCAAACCAGCCAATCAAGAGGGCAATCAAACCTGGTCATAAAAATCTACAGAGGCAGAAATTGCCCACTCTTCACATTTGAGGTTCCAGAAGGTAGAACCTAAAAAAATAACCTTGGGTGCTAAATAAAATTCTTCTATTGCAATTAAAGCCTGTTTCTTTTAATCTTGTGAAATGGAATAATTATGAAATTGACAGTTTCATATACAGTTCCTAAAAGTATTAACTAAATTACTTTAAGCATAAATATAATCTCAAATTCTGTGCACTCTCTTCATCAACGGGTATTTCCTAGTCATTTTGTAATTTTAAATGATGGAAAATCTGGGAGGACACATTATACTCTGTACGACTGTAGACTATAGTCTTCCCATTATTTTCCTATATTATTTCCTGTGCCTGAACAGGTGGTCACCTAAAGGTGAGGTTTAAAGAAAACTGACAGGATTATCATGTCAAAATACATCTTTATTACCATTCTCATACACTGTCTAAAATGGTCATGCTCTTTTTTCCTGATAAGGCATGAGAGTGGCTTCTTAAAATGAAAATACTGTCTAGAATGAGTTAAGAGCTCAGCTATTATCTAGAAATTATTACCTATTATTTAGGTAATTATCTAGTTAAAGGACTTAATCCTATGATTTAGAGGGTTTGTTTTTTTTTTCACAAGATTTAATCAGTTCTAGTCATATTTTGGGCTTTGAAAGTTCAGGGCACTGGACAAGTATATTTTTAGGGAGGTCAGAGAAGATTCATCACACTCACATGGAAATTTTCAGGGAACTTGAGTGGAGTGCCATTGTGTGTATGATGACTGCATCCAATGAAAGAGGAATAGAAAGCCTTTGGAAGTAATTTCACTTTATACTTTTGCCTACAGTTGATATTATATATCCCTAACTGAAAGAAAGAATTACACATTGTACGTGGTGAAGAGGGAATTCACTGTTCTCTGTGGTTTTCTTCATTTTGGTTCCAATGGTTTTAGAATTGCACAAATAAAGGAAAAGGAACAGATTCCCCCCTTTACTTCTGTCCTCTTTCTTCTCATCCCTTGTCTCTTCCCCAGTGACTTTCTCTTTTCTCTCTCTTCTAAGTCCACAATACCCCTTGTCAGTCATACTATGACTTTATCTTCTCTGGCACACATTAGTCTTAAAACATTCACATTTATTTTTAGAAAAGCAAAGCAATCCTGTTAGAGTATACTTACTTAAAAACTTGAAACCCAAATTCCCAGACTGAAGGAAGGTGAACACATATTCAAAAAATCCCAGCATGGTGTAAATTAGCATCATTCTCCTTTTATTGGCAGTTTAAACTTCATCTCATATGGCCCTACTCCTTTCTCTCCTACTGGCAGCCCTAAATAGGATGGCATCATCAACTCAATGGGCATGAGTTTGAGCAAACTCCAGGAGATAGTGAAGGACAGGAAAGTCTGATGTGCTACAGTCCATGGGGTTGTAAAGAGTCAGACATGACTGAGTGACTGAATGACAATAATTCCATAGAACAGAGTTTTCTAAAACAATCTGGACTATAAGCCCAGCAGTTTCAAACATAAAGCAGGAATCAGTTCAAGGCAAACATAGTGAGCTCTCCATCTCCTCTTCACCGAACCAACTAAGACAGTTAAACTCTGGAACTGAAGCCCCTACCACGGGTTTGACCCAATGTCCTACCATTGTGTATCTGGCTGTGAATCAGGAGAGCGGTAAGCTGATGCTTCTCAGCTCCTTGCCCCTTGATGAGAGTTAATCTTGGACATTTCATTAACTACTCCAAAGAAATACACAAGAAACAATGACCAGATACATTCAGAAATAAAAAACAAATTCAATGTGTTCTAAATAAAGGTGTACTATTAATGTCAGTGTTACCCTGAACTTGCTAAGCCCACGGTAAGGGCTTGTGATGTTTTCTCCATTGGCTTCTTTGAATTATTTACATCTTATCAAGCATCAGGCCACACTTTATCAAGCATCAAGCCATGGCTGGCGAAGAACAGACCCTCAGAGAATATCTGACCATGAGTGGCAGCCATGTAAGGAACTAACATTGTTACAGCTTGAAAAATATTTAATAACTCAACTAATGGTCAGTAAAGGAAAGCATAGATAGAACAAATAAATCACATTGCACTGAAGAATGAGCTTCTAAATGGCCATTTTTTAACTAGTTTCCTTTCCCATCAAGGCTCATTATAAATTCCATCTGCAGGGAAAAAAAAAGAAAGCCCAGTAATAGACTTAGTGGACATCTAATAATGAGAAAAAATTCTGAAAGGCAACAGACCACTGTTGCTTCCTCTGTATCTCTCCAAGTGTCCAGTAAAGATATTAAGTTTACGGACACACCATCTTGCCATTTGTTCTACCCAAAAGCTTGGAGTCATTTTTCAGCCTTCCCAGGTCAGATCTAGTTTATCAGGAGATTCTTTTGGCCCTAGCTTCAGAATGAATCTATTACATGAATAGAATATGGATATATTCTGAATCTGTGTATTACTATTCAATATAACTGATTGCCTTTGTCAAAACATTATTCTGAGGAGTCCATAGAAGGCCCAAGAGAGTCATGGACCAAAACATTTTAAGATCTTTGATTTAGAAGAATATCTGGAACCATTTTCCAGCTGGGATCCTACAGAAAGCTAGTGGCCAGATAACAATAATCAGCACCCAGGCTATGAAGAAAGGTCTTTTTGGGGGTGGGGTGGGGGTCAGGATTTGAACCTTACATTTGAAACTGAATAATTTCACTACTTATGTCACCACTTTCCTAGGCTCTTTTCTCTCTGTTGTAACAGAGAGAATAACATTCTCAAAATATTATTAAAACCATTTCTCATCCAGAAAAGTTTTGGGGATATTCTTCATTTCTAATATAGTTATGCTCCTAAACTTGGAACATGCCTAAAAATGGAACAAATCTTGAACCCATGAAACTATTAAACATTCAAGTTAAAGTAAAGTGGACAACAGCCCTAAGCAAGGAAAGCCACACTCAGTGCCTCCTGCTCATGGCACTGGAGTTAGAAAGAAAATAAAAGTGATTTTAGGTATGTTTGGCAGGGTTCCAATCATTAAATTTACTTTCTTTTTGTGAAGAACTTTTCCAAGAGGAATGTCTGATCACTAACTCAGTGGTATTAGCATTCCTTATCAGAAATGAGATTCCTGTGGTTCTGTAGTTTACAGAACTTTGCAGTTTTGCAAAGAACTTGAACTTTTCTCCAAAATTTTTGTAAAGTTTTAAGACCAGGGCCTATTTTCTGTGTGTGTTTCTGTTAAGCTTTTTGAGCCCTAGCTTGTTTCTCCAGAGAAGCTTGCTTCTCTCATCCCTACCATTCTCTTTCATTCTGATTGGATGATTTCTTAGCTTGTTTCCTTACAATTGCTTAAGTGCTCTGTCAGATCAAGTTTCTCAGTTCAGATTCTGTTTTTTAAAAGTTTTTTCCCACACTTCATTCTTTCCTGTGTTTCTTAAGCAGCATTCAACAGGACATTTGTTTACATGAGCATGCTTGTACATATGGGTTATAAGTGACTCAGATCCCTGGATAACCTCGGAATGATACACAGATTAAATACTACATTTTAGAAATCATTTCTCATAATTTCTTGGAACCTATTGTATGTGACCAGAAAGACTGGTGCTTTTTCTTTCCCATCATGTAATTCACCCATATAAAAAGTTTCAGTGCTATTACTTAGCTTTGATTTTAGGCAGCTACAATTTAGTCACACATAGATGTGGCATACATTAAACAGAACAAGTTAAATGGAAAATTTAAGTAGAGGCTACGGCCACATCTATGATGGCCGAGATGTTTCATTCTAACCATTTGTGTTCAGCTAATACAGAAGAGCTCTCATTTGAAGAAAGACCTTCCTTGTCCTTTCCTTGGCTAAAGATGATGGCATTTTAAGAAATTTGATAAAAATTAGTTCAGTAAATATTATAACTGTGGAGAAGCAAAAGCCGTCTTTTGATAGTAAACTTGAGAGCCAGTCAAATGTCAACTGATCCAAATGGCTAAAAATAAAATGTCAGAATTACTAGACCTTGCTGAAAAACACGGCACTTTAAATTGCTTCAGAAACAGGATTCTTATGGGTGACTGTGCTCACTCCGTGGATAATAACGGTGCTCCAGAAATCATAAAAGTATGTACATGCATTTCTCCTTCTGCAAAGGAGAGACCTTCAAAATCATGTGTCTCCGGGTCCCTTGACTTCTTACTCCCCAGGATGGACCATATTCAGGGCCTGCCAATATTGCAAGCTCCTTGCCATCAAGGACATGTGCTACAGGGTCTGAACACCTGGGCACCAACACCAAACACACACACACACTCAAACACACCATATATATATGTGTGTGTATATATATATAAACTTCCCTCACACACACAGTTCTTGTTATTAACTAACCACAAACTTTTTGACTCGTTCATTAACTATTTCTTTCATTTTTTCTCCTAGGACACCTAGCATCTTTGGCTCTTGAGTAGTTCAAGTTCAGCCTTTCTTTACGAGGCTCCAAACCCATTCTTTAATTCTGAGTTGAACAGCTGTCTCTGCAGGTCCCGAGATCCAACTGTGGATTTCTGTTTCTCAGTCCTTCACTCCTTTGATTCCCCCCAAACCAATTTTAATCGAGTTTCTCTGCTCTAATTTTTTCTTAGTAATACCTCAAATAGCAACACTCTGTTGCAAATTTGGCAGAATAATCTAGTTTCTGCTCGGATGATTCTTTGTTCTTATTTCTACCTTAAAAAAAATGCATGATGAAATCAATTGGTTCTGAAGAGGATATTAATCTCTTCCTTCTAAGAGGCAGACACACATTCACTTTCTCTACCTCTTATTTTGGGTTTTAAATTTTTTGTAGAAAAAGGCCAAATAGAGATTTCTCAGCTTCATTATCTTTAAGTCCAGTTAAATTACTATTATTTGTCTCATATCTAAAAAAATGTTACAATAAATCCACAGGTCAGGGCCAGGGTGTTCACCAAACTAACTACACGTGTCCTTAGAAAATGCATTTAGGGTTTTAAAAGCTAGTCATACCTTAAACATTCAAAGTGTGGTGTATTTTAAAGAACCTCATCAAAATCTTTTTATAAAATTTATCTTCCATATGAATTCTAGTATTAATACACTTGATTATTGTAAAGCAAGGTCCACCTGTGCTAAATCTACAAGTACTCTGTGGCACTAAAGATAAAGGTGTGCCTTTCCACGTCAGTCTGCTCAACTCATTCTGTAGGCCAAAGATTCTCAACTGTTTGGGTCTCTAGATTCCCATAAGAGTCTTAAAAATTAGGGAGGATATAGAAGACCTTTGTGTTTATGTTGGTTACGTCTATCAGCATTTATCATATTAGGAATTAAGGCTCAGAAAATTTAAGAACATTGATTTACTAACAGTTTAAAATAACACTGTTGTTTATATATAACATTATACGCTAAGGCAAACAACATATTTTAATGAAAGATCACTTCACTTTCCAAAAGACAAAAAATTAGTAAGAATATGGGCATTGTTTTACATTTTTGCAAATTTCTTTAATGTCTGTTAATAAGTGACAGCTGGGATCTCAAATCTGCTTCTGCAGTCAGTCTGTCATGATATCACACTTCATACTGCTTCTGGAAAACCCTACTGCACACTTGTGAGTGATCAAGAGTACAAAAGACAACACCACAAACACATAGTTCTGACCTCAAGAACCTCCTGACAGGATCCTGGTCTCTCCCAACTGTCCCCAGGCCACACTTTGAGAACTGCTGTTACGTGTTCTAATTAGAAGGAAAGGCTGCATAGAGTGAGGAATGTAGTGAAGACAGTAAACGCAGAATGGCTCGCTGCATTGGAGAGGAGCAAATTTGCTGGCCATTAACTGGCAGGGCCAGGCCAAGACACTTCTCTCAGGGTCAGTTACAGACGTGGGGACTTATCTGATATAAGAGATGAGTGGTATAAAATGGTGAAATGGAAGCCTGTCCTTTCTTCTTTCTCTGCATTTCTGTGGGAATGATCACCACCTTCTGCTGGCAGGGCTATCCATTTACCGAGATCACAGCATTTATCCTTAAGGATAGGATTTTACTTGTCTCTCAGCTCCAAGCATAACTCTGTCCCTTTGCTCCAGACCATCTTGGGAAGTAATACTTGTCTTGCATGGTAAACACAAAAATCAGAACAATAACAAAGAGCAAGCAAACAAGTGAAACATTGACACAAAAATCTCCTTTATGACCTTGCTTGTGGAGAAGAAAGACCTGGAGGTTTTATTAATTTCCGTTTGACTAATTTCAACTTGATAACATAATTTTTATCACCTTATTGCTCTAGTTGCTGCTGCTTCCTTATTTGCTATGGAAACAGAAATCACCTAAATAAACCTACCCAAAATGGAAATCAGATGTTTTTCTGGGAAGAGTAGTATGGCCTTTCTCTCACTCTTTGATCCTTTTGTTTGTAGGCTCCATTTCAGGGAGGACAGTGCCAGCAGAGAGAGGGAGACTTTCCACATTTGGAGATGAGGGGAGGGCCCTAGTTGTATATCAAGTCCTGCTTTAGGTCAATGGGTGCAGCTCTCTTTCCATAGATGCTCAAAGGTCATGGGAGATACAGGACATGGCCTACAAAGTCCACTTGCTGGCCCCAGTTTTTTAATAATATATTTAGAAATGAGTTTCTCCACTGAAACAATAATTACATAGAGAATTCTTTTCCTACTGTCTTTATCAAGTGAGGGCCAGTAATGGCTTAAATGTTTTTTAATTATCAAAGTTGCATGTGGGTGTCTGTTTGTGTGTGAAAGAGAAAGAAAAGAGAGAGAGAGAAGAAAAAGGGATGATTTTGTTGCCAAGATTAAGAAGCTATGTCAGAAAAGATGGACTGGACCAACTTACCAAGGCTGGAATGTGATTTGGGCTAAGAGAAGCCAATCCTTTGTTGAACAACCTAATGTAATAAATTGCATTTGGAGGACTTTAGATTTCTGTACAAACTTTTCAACCAGATCTAATTGGAAGTGCTACTCACATAGCCAGGGGCATTCTAAAAAGAAGAACAGTGGATTAACACCATTTTTAAAAGTCAGGAAGTCTTTTCTCCTCCCGAAGGAGAGTCTTCCAGACATTAACTTCCACTGCCAAACATTATAAAGAAAGTCTGTCTCTTCCTCTCTCTCTCTCTCTCTCAACCTGCTAGTCTTCTCTCCTCTTCCAACCCATGTCCCTCCATTTTTCCCCCTCCTTCTCTCTCCACTCCCTGCCCATCTTCCACTCACCCCTAGCCATCAGCAGAGAGCTATATTGGAAGCAAGGGCTATGTAGTAAATGACCTGCCAATCAACCATTGCCCAGACATTTTTCATGAAGGAAATGGAGTTTTAAGAACTAAGCCAGTTTCCAGTTGAGTTTTAAAAAAAAAGTGTTCAGATAAGTGTCTGGAACTTTTGTTAAATTAGATAGTCAGAGGTAAGGATTACATATGACCACAAGAAAAAAAAATCCTAGTCTTTCTTCCTATATGAACTTATATAGCAACACTTGATTTGCCAGTTAATCTGTCTAATCTGAATAATTAGCAGTATAGACACAACCACACTCAAAATGACCACCTTAGACAAAGATATTTAACTGGAGGATAGCAAACTTCTCTAAACTCTTTTGTTTTTATCCCTCATTTCCATCCATCATTACATCCTCTCCAAATACTGGAGCAGTTCCAACAAGAGAATGAAAATAAGAGCCAGGGATAAGACATCAGCAGTTTCAACTTAACAAAATAAAGTTTGAAAATGGGAACTAATACATAAAAGTGAGAGCTTGTCTTCCAGCATTTTGTATTTTCTCTTCACAACATTTGCATTGTGTGCAGAGGATTTGCAAACAGAAACCTGAATATTTTGATTAATCACACAAAATATAAGAAATGGCAGAGATTGCCCAAGGAAAACTGAATATATGAAACATTCAAGATGTGTGGCAAAGCCCCCAAATATTGACACATCCTCAATATTCTCAGCACGTCTAGATTTTGAATGAACATTTTATTTTCTTGTCAGTGATTCAGAATTTCCACTGCTCCTGTTGAGCAATGAGGGAAAATCATGCCAACTGGGAGAAAGCTTTATTTTAAGGTTGAAGGCATGAAATAAGCACTAAGAAGACAATTGTACACCTGTTTTCAAAAGTAAAAAGGCATCTCAAATCTGCTTGACTTTTGAAAATTTGGCCAAGGAGTGTATTTCAAAGACCCAATAGCCCATAACATTATTCCCAGGGCTCTGTGCTCTCTGCCTAATTGGGCTTCTACACATTTGCATAAGCATGATACTTCATGATTAATGCATAAGACCCAGCATGGAACCCAGTATCAATTCGTCTATGGAGGCTTTTCCCCCCCACTGAAAACAATCATTGCACCTAAGACACAATCCATCATATTTGTAGGTATGATTGCATTGTAGAATACAAGACTACTTAAATGCCATGACAAAATCTTTATAGAATTGTGAGCCTCTTATGTGTAAGAAAGAAGTTTTAAGAGGCCCACAGTACTGCTGTCTTGGAGCCATCACTGATGCCTGAAAAGGTTGTTTGCAAAATGAAGTGTCAAGGCCATAGACATTTTTTTTCCCCTCCTGTTTGGCTCAAGCACTGAATCTAAAGGGGAGAATTCTAAAATAAACAACTATGACTACTTTTGGATTACAAAATAAATAATAGCTCTCCCCTTGCACCTTCAAACACTGAACAAGGGAGAAAAGACTTTTAGAATAAAAACTCTACAAAGGTGAGGGCAGACTCAATCAGCAATGCCAGAAGGTATTGAACTTCAAGAATGAAATCAATTCTATCTGAGATAGACTGCCACACAATTAAGGGGTGTGAGGAACTCTCAGTATAAGCTCTAGTGTGAAAAATGGTGGCGCCCGCACTTTCTCTGCTGGCTGGGTTGCTTAATTAGGCAGGAATCCCTTTCCCATGGGAGGACCTGGGAACTTGGAGTTCTCCAACAGATCTCAGAGTGCTGTGGGACTAAATACAGAAGACCCTTTGAAAGAACTCTTTCTAAAAGCACCTGAGATAGGGTTTTTTTTTTTTTTTTAATTATTAAAAATAAGCATATCATGATGGGAAAAAATTACCATTTGGAATGCTATGAAATTAAGAGGAACAGTCTGACATCACCATTTGCCATGCATCTGCCCAGAGGTGACCTCTTGAATGAGGTGTGTATTTTTCTAGATGTTTTGTTATTTTTTATGTATATGAGTGTGTGTGTGTGCTTTATAAGTTTTGAGGGGAAAAAGAATTACTGCTCTGAGTACTTTCTATGACTTGTTTTTCTGCTTCACAATAGTTGGTGAGCTATTCCTGCAAAGTACATTTATACTTATCTCATTCTCTTTAATAATTTCAACACATTATGTTGTGTGGATTATAAACACATGAGGATTCTCACAACACTGTTTTGTTTTAGTTTAAATTATTATAAGCAGTGTCACATTTTAGACTGCTGGTACCTTAAGAGTAAAAACTGTTTTGGTCACTACTATATTTTGGTATTTAACACAGAGAATGGTACATAGTAAGTGTCCAATAAAAATGTGTTAAGCATATGAATTAAGTCAGCAGGGAAAACCCCCAGAAAAATTCCCAGTCTTTCTTTATAGGATAAATGAATTTAAAAATTGTATGGCAAATGCTTGGTTACCTCCCAAAAGATTATACCATTTTATACTTACACAAAATGTATCAGTCACCCTGTTCTATTTTACCAACGATGAGATTATATACTTGATTTTTCATAACATGATTAATGAGAAAGTGAGTTTTATTATTTCAAATTGCTTTTCATTAATTTTAAAGAACATTGGAAATATTTCTAAGGTTATTAGCCATGTGCATTTCTTTCCCTTTGAATATCTGTTCACATCCATTAACCATTTTTCTATTGGATTGTTGTTAATCTATTTATAAATAGCTTTTGATATGTTTTTCTGCATATTTAACATTCAGTCTTTTGTTTGCCATACATTTTACAAATATTTTTTGCCCTGTGACAAAAGTTGTCTTTTGACTCTATTTACCTATCCATTCATCCATCCAACCATTCATCCATATCTCTTGCCTAGTGCAAAAATTCCAATATTTATGTTCAAAATATATCAAAGTCAAAAATGACTTCTGGGTTTATTTTTCGAAAAACGCTCTTTACTCAAAGAATAAAAACTAATTCACTCATATGCACTTTAAATGTCTATTATTTCTAAAGATTTGAAATGTCAACAGCATTATGTTGACCAAATCTTGTAGGTACTGCGTCTGTTTTGGAATTCCTGCTCTGTTTCATTGTCAGCAAGTCTGTTCCTGCATCGGTGCCATACTGTTTTAATTATTGTATCATTCACGATACATTTTATTTTTGGATACAGTTAGACTGCCCATGGGTTTCTCAGGTGGTGCTAGTGGTAAAGAACCCACCTGCCAATGCAGGAGACAGAAGAGACAAAAATCCCTGAGTCGAGAAAATCCCCTGGAGGAGGACTTGGCAACCCATTCCAGTATTCTTGCCTAGAGAAGCCCATGAACAGAGAAGCCTGGTGGGCTATGGTCCATAGGGTTGGAAACGGTAGGACACAAGTGAAGCAACTTAGCATGCATGCAGACTGCCCATACTACATCTTTATCTCTAAGTATGGTCCCAAATTTATATTTTAGAAAATAAAGTGTATTTTGGCATAGTCCAAAAAAAAAAAGAAAAAAAAACACTTTGATTCATTTACAAACAATTAATATCTTTTCAATGTTGAGCTTTTTAACCAAAGAACAAAATACATCTTTCCATAACTTGGTTTTTTTTTTTTTAAATGCCTTTCAGTGGCCCTGCAGCTACACATTTTCAAAAGCATTTTTCTCCTTGATTTTGTGACTATTTTCTTTCATATCAGTTGTTTTTAAAAGAAAAGCTAATTATTTTATAAATACATTTTGTATCTAGTCACTTTATTAAATATTCATATTATTTCTAATAGCTCTCAGCTAATTATTTGGGGCTATATTAGTACATTACCATAAGAAATAAATTTGTCTCCATCTTTGGAAAATTTATACTTGCTATTTTACTCCCTTTTCCTTCTTTGACACATTATTAATATGATAAATGATTTTTAGATGAGCCCCAGTTAACCATGATCTATTACCTATAAAATTATTCATCAAATTTTTTTACTTTAATATTTTATTTAAGATTTTATTCAGAAGTTTTGCATTGATATTCAGTAATCAGAATAGATTGTCATTTTCTTTTTATGCCATATTTGTCAATTAATATGATCAATTTCAGTGGTTTTATAAAAATAACTTGAAAGTTTACCTTCTTTATCTGTCAGGTTCCAATAAGAAGCACAGACACCACTCAGGGTCTTTCAATCAGAGAGGGAGTTAAAATAGGAAATAAGGTCTCAAAATGTTTGGAAGGGCTGGAAGAGTAAGAGAGAAGTTCATTTGTCCCTTGAGGACCTACATTAAGCAGTTACAGCCTCAGAAGGAGGAATATCCACTCATTTGCTGTGGCCACTCTGGCTCTAGACACTCCCCGCCTCCCTCATCACTGTCTCTCATAAGCCTGCCTGCCCCTGCCCTGACCAGCCAATTCTGCCAGAAGCAGGACTTGGCTTCTCCATTCCTCTTCCTCCCTAATCTTGCATTAGTACCTGCAGCTGGCAGAACTATCCACAGCCCTACTAGCAAAGCCCTGCTTCTGGACCCTTGAAATATAGGGAACACAGGTGATCAGAGAAAAGGCTGGATACTGATAAATAATACTGGCCCACCTTCTCTCAATTTTCTGGGAGCACGTAGATAACATTGAAATTGTTAATTTCTTCAAAGCTTGAAAAAAAAATCACTGTGAAACCATTTGGACTTGTGCTTTTGTGGGAAATTTTATATTCTTCATTCTTTTCCATGAATATAGATTCTTTTCCTGTCCCTTCTCATGTAAAATTTAGTAAATCATATTTTCTAATTAAATCATCCGTTTCAGTAGGTCTTCAAACTTAACTGCATAGACTTTTGCTTTGTAATTTATTTCTGTTTTTCTGCATCACTGGTCATTTCCCTTTCCTCATTTTATGAGAGTAGGCAGATTAAATCCTATCTTCTTGTGAACCTTCCCCTGAAATACCCCAGCCTGATGCCCAGAATTTGTGAATGTTATATGGCAAAGGGACTTTGCTGATCTGATTGAAGCGGCAGACCTTCAGAAGGAGAGGTTTTCCTAGATTATCCTGGTGTACACAAAGTACATAACCTTTAAAAGCAGAGAACTTCTCTCTGACTGGAGTCAGAGAGAATGGCTGAAGGAAAATGGCAGATAGTGCAAGAGACAGATTAGGAGTTTGAAGACAGAGAGGGCCAGTTCACAAGGAATGCAGACACTTGAACGAGAGCCTTAAGTCTGAGAGAGGTCCCCACTAACAGTGAGCAAGGAAGAATATCCTTAACCCTACAATCACAAGGAGCTGAGTTCTGCCCACTCTTAAAAGAGCTTGGAAGCAGATTCTTCCCAAGAGCCTCTGGTTGGAGAGCCCAGGATATCTGACACCTTTGTTTTAGCTTTATGAGTGCTTGAACAAAGGAGCTAGATGATGAGCTGAGCCCACCTGTTCTTCTGACCTACAGAAGTGAGATTGCAAGATACTGAAATTGTGTTGTTTTAAACCATTTTGTAGTAATTAGAGCAGCAGTAAAAAAATGTAACATTTTTAATTGCACACATATCTGTGCTTCTTCCACTTTGCTGTCTTGATTACATTAGACAGCTTTGTCTAGTTTAGGGCTTGTTTGGTTTTTTCCAAAGATTCAAGTCTTATATTCATTCATTGATTCTGCCACACTTTTTTTCCAGTTCAATAATTTCTGAAAAATCACATCAAATTCTGCATTTCATACAAATAGAAACATATTCTTATATATCCTACTATGACTTGCTTTGTTTTACTCAATATTATGTTCCTGAGATTAGCTGTGTTTTTGCAGTAGATGCAATTTATTCCTTTAGTGCAAGTGTCTCAGCATTCAGTGGAAGAATACACAAAGAATTCATTCTATTCCTGATATTTGGGTTATTTCCAGTGTTTGTCTGTTTGCTTCCACTGTTACAAAATGTGCTGCTACAAACACTATTCTACTAAAAATGATGATCACATGTATTATTTTTTCTAGGGCATACCAAGATAGTGGAGTAGTCAATTACTTACAAGATAATTCAAACTGTTTTCCAACATGGTTCTACTGATTTATATTCCCATCCACAATGTCTAAAAGTTCTGATTGCTTTTGAATTTTGCCAACACTTTCTCTGAGGTATCTTTTAATAAACAGACATCCCTAGTTTTAGAGTCAAATTTACCCTTTTATTTTCCCCCATTATGTTCTGATCTTTTAAAAGAGCTCCTTCTTTACCTTAGGTATTAAAACTATTCTCTTATTTTTAAATTTAATAATTTGTCACTTTATTTTATAAAATTTATAAACTTGTCACTTTATCTATAGTTCTTTAATCCCCTTAAAATTTATTTTTGCATAAGTATAAGGCTAGAGTACAATTTCATTCTTTTCATGTCTAAACAACTATCCTAAGACTTTGAATTGAGAAGGCCATTTTTCCTTACTGATCTGGACCTGTGTTTTTTGTGTATAAGTGTATTTTCATCATTTTAATTGAATATTATGCATTGTGTATGAACGTGTGCAGTCTTAAGATAATATTGTTTGTCATCTTCCCCACTTAGAGTAAAAAGAGAATGCCTTTGAGAGTGGATTTGGAGGACTTCCCTGACAGTCCAGTGATTAAGACTCCATGTTCCTAATGCAGGGAGTACAAGTTCAATCCCTGGCCAGGGAAGTATGATCTCACCTGGCACATGACATGGCCAAAGGAAAAAAAAGGAGAGAGACAGTGGATTTTGGTCTTAGTAAGCTTCCATCTACCTCTGGTCCATCTGCTCCCCAGGCCCTAGAGCCCATCCCTCTAGGTATCCTGACTGAGAACATGGGATACTTACTGTGTCCCTCCTCTTTGACATGTTCCAAACTCTCTTTTTTGTTCTCTCTCTCTTCTTGAGACCATGAGTCTGCCAACAACTCCACATTGTTTCTCAACACATTTCTGGTTAACTTCTTAAGTTCTAACTTTAAGGAGCTTAAAAATTAAGCATGTTCTTAGGGAAAAACACTAAGGGTTGGTCTTACTTCATTGCACTTACTTCCTTGTTCTCTCTAGGAACTTGGATCCTCAAGTCCTGGATGCTTTGACAGCTCTGAAATCCAAGCTTCCAGCCCCACATGGTTGCCAAAGCTTTGCCACTCATTTGTTGCTTGGTAAGAACTCTCCCCAGATTCTTAACCGCACACCTAGCACCATGAATCAGCTGATTTCCAGAAGGGATTTGCAAAGTAGATGATACTGCCCTCCTGGTTTCTGTAATCATGGCCTCTCAAATACTGGCTGCCTCTCTCTTTAATGCCTACAAACTGTTGCTTATTATATCTTATCTGATTTCCTCAATATTCTCAGTGGGAACATCTGGTTGATGCCAGCTACTCTCTCACAGTTGGAAGGAGAAACCTGCACTTCTCAGAACTTCCCACTTTTTTGCCTCATTTATTTTCCCAGTCTAATCTCCTACTATTCTTAGCTCCTAGTGGCATATCTAAAAATAATAAAATACATAATCATACAATTTTAAGACTAAAAGAAAAAGATATGACTCCGGTGTTTCATTTTCCAGATGAGGAAAGTGAAGCCCCTAAAGATTAAGTGGCTTTTCTTGGCCCAAGTAGCAGAATTGATACTAAAGTTCACATATGCTTATTCCTTACAGGGGCTAGTGGAGCAGAGCAAGAGCGGAAGAATTGAGAAGGGAAAACTTATCTCCATCCTTCATATCAAGAAGAAATATTTCCATTTCTTTTCCCAGTGAATAAGGTCTGTTGCTTTCTAACACACCTCTACTGACACCACACTTGTCTCCTAGCATAAACTATGATTTTTCTCCCAGTTATTAATTATAGCTGTCATTTCGGAGCCCAGAGCCAGAGGTAATGATCATGCTGAAATTCAAGCTGCTTCTTTTACCAAGAATGAGGAAACCTGGGAAAACATCTATAAACCACCCTCCAACCTGTTTTAGTCAAGTAGAAATCTGTATATCCCTTGTTGATAGTCCAGTCTGTAGGGCTATCATCAGAGTGGTCATGTAATTTATTATCCAAATGGCATACTTTTTGAGAGTGATAGAGGATACTGTTAGTAACAATCCCAGGACAGCAGGCATAAACCAATACCAGGCTAGGCACCCTGGTTAGCAATAAGTTATCTCTGAATTGTAAAAATAGCTCTATTCTAATACTTCCTTATTTCCCATCACTTTCAAATGGTGGCAAAGAATCTGCCTGTCAATGCAGGAGATGCAGGAGACATGGTTGGATTCCTGGGTCGGGAAGATCCCCTGGAGAAGCAAATGGCAAGCCACACCAGTACTCTTGCCTGGAGAATCCCATGACAGAGGAGGCTGGCAGGCTACCCTGGGGTCCCAAAAAGTCGGACGTGACTGACCGACAGAGCACACACACATTTGGGAAGCTCCATAGGGGAGGGAGCCTTTTCCAATTGGCTTCTTTCCTACCATTTGCTTTAAAATTTTTAAATGCTGGTTTAAGTCAGATCTCATCATCATGAAGAAAGTAGAGGGTATTTCAAATGAGACAAGATTTAAAGATTCCTGTGCAAGAATTTAGAGAGAGAGGAAAGATTTTTCTAAACAAGCTATGAAAAGTAGGCTTCATAGAAGAAAAGGCTGATAAATATTACTTTAAAAAGTGTTTGTAAGACAAAATAAATGAAAAAAAAGAAGGAAAAAAAAAAAGCAGCCGCAATTAAAAGATATTTATAATCTTTGCATCTAAAAACTGATTATAATCCAGAATATATAAAAGCTTCCATGAATCAATACGAAAAAGATACATAATTCAATAGAAAAAAAATGGAAAAAGCTATAAAAGGAAGAAACATAAAATAAACATGTCTTGCTGATAAAATATTTTAAATTATCAACTTCACTAATAATCAAGGATGTAAAAATTAAATAATGAAGTAACATTCCATATTCATTAAACTGGCAAAAGCAAATAGCCTGTTAGAACAGAAAAGTGAATGTCATTGAAATATGGACATTCTGATTAGAGTGTGTGTTGGTACTTCCATTTTGGTGAACAATTTTGAATTCCCTGGTAAAGGCCATGATGTACCTATCTTAATATCCGGCAATTATTCTTCTTAGATGCCCACTTTAAAAGTTTCTTAAATGTATGAAAACAGAGACATATAAAGAACAATTACTATACTGTTGTTTGTGACAGAAAAAAAAGCATAAACACCCAAGTTGCCCTCAACCAGACAATGCAATATAGCTTATTCATGCAAAGGAATACTGAACAGCACTCTTGTAAATGACTGAATTAAATCCTCACATCATGCTATAGAGTTGAAAAACAAGCAAATTGCCAATTAAAAGATATGGCACAATGCCACAAACATACAAAGAAAGATACGCATATGTTTTTAAAATATCTGAATAATGATATTTATATAAAAATGTATAAAAACATATGGGGATAATATACTACAACTACTGGATAATTCTAGAATAGGAAGGGAGATGGAATGAGACATAGGGCCTTAGATATAAACATAACAGTATTAATTGATGTATTTAAACATGCAGATATGAAATAATTTTTGCAAAATATTAATGAGACATAGGGCCTTAGATATAAACATAACAGTATTAATTGATGTATTTAAACATGCAGATATGAAATAATTTTTGCAAAATATTAACAGCTATTTAAACTCATAGTTGATATATAGGTGTGTATTATATTATTTTCTGTTTTTTAAAAGTTTTTGTATGTTTCATGTTTAAACATTTGAAGTATTTTGAAAAGTCTAACCTCTTTCCCCTATACGTGCTGCTAGAGCTGCTAATCAAGGAAAAAATTCATTGCACACTGTTATTGATAAACAAGTGTCTTTTAATTTCATGGCTGCAGTCACCTTCTGCAATGATTTTGGAGCCCCAAAAAATAAAGTCTCTCACTGTTTCCATTGTTTCCCCATCTATTTGCTATGAAGTGATGGGACCAGATACCATGATCTTAGTTCTCTGAATGCTGAGTTTTAAGCAGATGGTGACTGCAGCCATGAAATTAAAAGGCACTTGCTCCTTGGAAGAAAAGCTATGACCAACCTAGACAGCATATTAAAAAGCAGAGACATTTACTTTGCCGACAAAGATCCGCCAAGTCAAAGCTATGGTTTGTCCAGGAGTTATGTATGGATGTGAGAGTTGGACTATAAAAAAAGCTGAGCGTCAAAGAATTGATGCTTTTGAAATGTGGTGTTGGAGAAGACTCTTGAGAGTCCCTTAGACTGTAAGAGGATTCAACCAGTCAATCCTAAAGGAAATATGTCCTGAATGTTCATTGGAAGGACTGAATATTCATTCATTCATGACGCTGAAACTCCAATACTTTGGCCACCTGAAGTAAAGAACAGACTCATTGGAAAAGACCCTGATGCTGGGAAAGATTGAAGGCAGGAGGAGAGAGGGATGACAAAGGATGAGATGGTTGGATGGCGTCACTGACTTGATGGACATGAGCTTGAGTAAGCTCCAGGAGTTAGTGATGGACAGGGAAGCTTGTGACCATGGGGTCACAAAGAGTCAGACAGAACTGGGCGACTTAACTGACTGAATTGATAAACAAAGAGAATATAGAATATTTATTTGTGGGGGAAAAAAATCATGAGATTTCAAGTCCTAGCTCTTGTACTTGCTGGACATGAAGACCTTGAGTTTCCCAGGTAGCACAGTCGTTAAGAATCTGCCTACCAATGCAAGAGTCACAAGAGATGCAGGTTCGATACTACCAGGGTCAGGAAGATCCCCTGGAGTAGGATCTGGCAACTAACTCCAGTATTCTTGCCCGGAAAATTACATGGCCAGAAGAGCCTGACAGACTGCAGACTATAGGGTCACAAAGAGTCAGGCATGGCAGAAAAAAACAACAAAGCAAGTCACATTGCTGTTAATTTTTTCACGTATAAAATGGGGTATAAAATTAGCACTACTAATAATATTATTACCTACCTCAGAATTTTGGAATCATCAAATGAGTAGATACAGGTGAAAACATTTTATGAACTAAAAGTCAACAAACCACATTAATTTCCATTATTGCTATTGCAACTGCTGGGTAAGATAGAATTGAATTGCTGAAAGAAAAATGAAATATAAAAGGATATATAATTCACAAGCAATTAATGTAGCAATATGTTATTGTTTTATGTACAATATTGTACATAAAATGTATAACGTGGTATATATAATATAATGTATATATATATGATAAATTAAAATTCTCAGAAGCATATTATAGTTTTAAAATGTCAGACAGGATTCAGATTTTTCTCACATTATCCTACATAAACTGCCAAGTATTTCCAATATGTAACATACAAAAGTCTAAGTTCAGAAGTAACGTACTTTTCTAGATCTTTGAAAAATAAATACAAAACATTTTAAACATTTCTTTCTGTGTTTAATTAGGTTATTTAATATTTCTGAATTTTTGTCAGCTGTGATTAGATTTCATTATTTATACCTCACAATGCATGTCATGATATAACATTTAGAAAACATTATTACAAACAAGAAAATTAAAACAGCCTGAAATTATTATACAATTACACCTTGCAGTGCTTCAGATATAAGGTGTGGACCAAAATAACAGTTGTAGTACAAGAAACTGAAAAAAACAAAAATAAAAAATATTACTTGAACAAGAATCATTAAAAGAATAAGGCTTTAGGAGCACATTCACTTGCTTCTGCTTCTTACATTTTCCTAGGGCAATGACCTCAAAAGTAAGCCTGTGAAACCCAGGGGCTCCCAGTATAATTCCCTGGGGTATGGAAAGAAAAATACTAGATTGTTCTATTTTTTACCTAAAAGATGTAGAAAAATTGAGCTTTATTTTATGGAATATACAAATGTATTCCATACCCTTTCTTGGTCTGCACATCAGGTGTTCAAATATCAAATCAGATTGGCAAAGGAATCTTGCAGGGAGAGTGAGAGTTCTATAACATGGAGGGGTTGATGGTGTTGTACCAACACTTTTATTTACTTTCAATTTATCCCAAGTAACACAGTACTTAGCAAGTGGGTTTCTATACCATATTATCTCCTTTAACAACATCAGCTCTTACCAAGTAACATGAAGCTTAAAAGGATTATTGCCAAAAACAAGAACAAATATAAATTAAGACTATCCTAAAGATGCAAGCATAAGCAAACTCAAACCAATGTAAGCACAACACATTCTTTATTTCTAGAATAAGCCCTTTGGAAGCTGCATAATGAGATATCAACAATTAATATCCAATCTTATCTGACAAAAATTCAGAAAGAAAGTTTCAAAATTATAGAAACTGAAATAAGGATTTATATCCATACTGTTCCACAGTGTATGTTATATCTTAAGATGCTAGTTAATTAGAGTAGAAAATAATATAACAGGAAAAAAATTTAACTTTATGGATCCTTTTTAAATTTCTATTTTTGTGTATGTTTTACAATGTATATAATCTATGAGTACAGTATCCCATACTCATAAGTCATAAACAGACAAACAGTTTTTTGGAGGGTGTAGAGTTAAGACTTTTATTCTGATGTGGTATGATCAAAGGTTTCTCAAGACAAACTTAAGGTCCTCCTGCCTTACATTCTTCCAACTCATCTTCTAAACTGCAAAGATGGTGCTTTTCCAAATCAAAGTCAGTTGTCTGTTGAGGGACTTCTATCGAGCTTCAGTGGTTTTAGACTTTGCTTTTCAGTGCAGAGGGTATGGGTTTGATCCCTGGTTGGGAAGCTAATATCCCACATGCCTTGTGGTCAGAAAACTAAAACATAAAACAGAAGTAATATTGTAACAAATTCAATAAAGACTTAAAAAAATGCTCCACATTAAAAAAATATATTTTTTAAAAATTGTCTAATATCACTGATGAACATAGATGCAAAAATCCTTAACAAAATTCTAGCAAACAGAATCCAACAACATATTTAAAAAATCATACACCATGACCAAGTGGGCTTTATCCCAGGAATGCAAGGATTCTTTAATATCGGCAAATCAATCAACGTAATACACCACATTAACAAATTGGAAGATAAAAACCATATGATTATCTCAATAGATGCAGAAAAAGCCTTTGACAAAATTCAACACTCATTTATGATTAAAACTCTCCAGAAAGCAGGAATAGAGGGAACATACCTCAACATAATAAAAGCTATATATGACAAACCCACAGCACGCATCACCCTCAATGGTGAAAAATTGAAAGCATTTCCCCTGAAATCAGGAACAAGACAAGGGTGCCCACTCTCACCACTACTATTCAACATAGTCTTGGAAGTTTTGGCCACAGCAATCAGAGCAGAAAAAGAAGTAAAAGGAATCCAGATAGGAAAAGAAGAAGTGAAACTCTCGCTGTTTGCAGATGACATGATCCTCTACATAGAAAACCCTAAAGACTCTTCCAGAAAATTACTAGAGCTAATCAATGAATATAGTAAAGTTGCAGGATATAAAATTAACACACAGAAATCCCTTGCATTCCTATATACTAACAATGAAAAAACAGAAAGAGAAATTAAGGAAACAATACCATTCACCATTGCAACAAAAAGAATAAAATACTTAGGAGTATATCTACCTAAAGAAACAAAAGACCTGTACATAGAAAACTATAAAACACTGATGAAAGAAATCAAAGAGGACACAAACAGATGGAGAAACATACCGTGTTCATGGATTGGAAGAATCAATATTGTCAAAATTGACAATATTCTACCCAAAGCAATCTATAGATTCAATGCAATCCCTATCAAGCTACCAACGTTATTTTTCACAGAACTAGAACAAATAATTTCACAATTTGTATGGAAATACAGAAAACCACGAACAGCCAAAGTAATCTTGAGAAAGAAGAATGGAACCAGAGGAATCAACCTGCCTGACTTCAGACTCTACTACAAAGCAACAGTCATCAAGACACTATGGTACTGGCACAAAGACAGAAATATAGATCAATGGAACAGAATAGAAAGCCCAGAGATAAATCCACGAATCTATGGACACCTTATCTTTGACAAAGGAGGCAAGGATATACAATGGAAAAAAGACAACCTCTTTAACAAGTGGTGCTGGGAAAACTGGTCAACCACTTGTAAAAGAATGAAACTAGATCACTTTCTAACACCATACACAAAAATAAACTCAAAATGGATTAAAGATCTAAATGTAAGACCAGAAACTATAAAACTCCTAGAGGAGAACGTAGGCAAAACACTCTCCGACATAAATCTCAGCAGGGTCCTCTATGACCCACCTCCCAGAATATTGGAAATAAAAGCAAAACTAAACAAATGGGACCTAATGAAACTTAAAAGCTTCTGCACTACAAAGGAAACTATAAGTAAGGTGAAAAGACAGCCCTCACATTGGGAGAAAATAATAGCAAATGAAGAAACAGACAAAGGATTAATCTCAAAAATAGACAAGCAACTCCTGAAGCTCAATTCCAGAAAAATAAATGACCCAATCAAAATATGGGCCAAAGAACTAAACAGACATTTCTCCAAAGAAGACATACAGATGGCTAACAAACACATGAAAAGATGCTCAACATCACTCATTATTAGAGAAATGCAAATCAAAACCACAATGAGGTACCATTACACGCCAGTCAGGATGGCTGCTATCCAAAAGTCTACAAGCAATAAATGCTGGAGAGGGTGTGGAGAAAAGGGAACCCTCTTACACTGTTGGTGGGAATGCAAACTAGTACAGCCACTATGGAAAACAGTGTGGAGATTTCTTAAAAAACTGGAAATAGAACTGCCATATGACCCAGCAATACCACTTCTGGGCATACACACCGAGGAAACCAGATCTGAAAGAGACACGTGCACCCCAATGTTCATCGCAGCACTGTTTATAATAGCCAGGACATGGAAGCAGCCTAGATGCCCATCAGCAGATGAATGGATAAGGAAGCTGTGGTACATATACACCATGGAATATTACTCAGCCGTTAAAAAGAATTCATTTGAATCAGTTCTAATGAGATGGACGAAACTGGAGCCCATTATACAGAGTGAAGTAAGCCAGAAAGATAAAGAACATTACAGCGTACTAACACATATATGTGGAATTTAGAAAGATGGTAATGATAACCCTATATGCAAAACAGAAAAAGAGACACAGAAGTACAGAACAGACTTTTGAACTCTGTGGGAGAAGGTGAGGGTGGGATGTTTCAAAAGAACAGCATGTATATTATCTATGGTGAAACAGATCACTAGCTCAGGTGAGATGCATGAGACGAGTGCTCGGGCCTGGTGCACTGGGAGGACTCAGAGGAGTCGGGTGGAGAGGGAGGTGGGAGGGGGGATCGGGATGGGGAATACGTGTAACTCTATGGCTGATTCGTGTCAATGTATGACAAAACCCACTGAAATGTTGTGAAGTAATTGGCCCCCAACTAATAAAATAAAATTTTTTAAAAAAATTGTCTATTGACAATATGTCAGACCTTGTATTGGCGTCCAATAGATATCTGTTATATAGGTAAATGACTGCACGAGGAATCGATGCCTGGGATGGTAAGGGAGTATGGGAGGAGAAGAGGTGAGGTGTAGAGTTCTAGTGATTTGCCCATTGGTTCTAACAACACACAGAAATGAGTCACAATGATATGAGCACAGTGAAAAGTAAATAAATGATTATTTCTAATCCATTTTTAACTGGGGCCTTATTTGAGTTAAGATTGCTGG
This sequence comes from Muntiacus reevesi, assembly GCF_963930625.1. Taxonomy (NCBI): domain Eukaryota; kingdom Metazoa; phylum Chordata; class Mammalia; order Artiodactyla; family Cervidae; genus Muntiacus; species Muntiacus reevesi. The sequence continues at coordinate 34,582,415 of NC_089263.1, forward strand.
CTTTGGAGTGAGAGAGGAATCAATAAAGCAATCAATAATCATTTTTTTGGATTCAGTTGTACACAAGTGGACTCAAAGCACTAGAGGAATAAAGTTTTAAAACATAGACTTCAAAGAATGCACTCTTCTTTCTACATCCCTCTATTCTTTTCTTCTCGTTCTTGAATAAAATTGCTGATTTGATTCATAACAATGATACAGTATTTCCTATTTACTATCTAATTCATTGTTGTTTTCTCCTGTTTTCACCTGCCAATTCATTTATTCAATAGTGGTTTAAGAAAGAAGAAAACAAACAATATCCCTCCTGGTCCTGAGTTTAAATTCCAGTGGTATAGATGACAGTCATCGAAGACAATAAAATTAAAACCCAGTGTTGTAACTGTCTTGATCTTGAGAGATCTTCCCTAAGTATTGAGGATTATGCCATTGGAAACTTCCGTTCAGCAATTACATATTATTTCCTTTACTCTGTTGATGTCCACTTAACCATTAACTCAACAAATATCAATTGAGCCCCTGTTACGTGCCTAAGTGAGTTGGACTCTGTAAAGACAGTGATGAGCAGAACAAAGCATCAGCCTCATGGACTCTACATTCTGGTGGAGAAGACAGACAAAGTTTTGCCAGGAACACCTGAAGAAAGATTGAAAAGTGAGCACTCTTGCCATCCTCTTGTTTATTTTCTCCTATGTTTTTGTTTGTTTGGAAGTGTCGTGTGCATGTGGGATCACAGTTTCCCCACCATGGATGGAACCTATGGCCAACCCCCGCCACACTGGAAGTGCAGAACCTTAACCAATATACCACCAGGGAAGTCCCTCTCCTTTGTTTTTAGTTGATATATCATCTAACCATATTCTGCTTTATGTTTTCCCCATTTCTTCCAGTGAACTATTAAAACTTAACTGACAACAGATCTAACTATCCCTAATATACACATGGTTTTTAATAAAGGCTCTTACATAATGAAACATTGTAAGTAGTAGACATTTCAGGCACTGATGTCTGGTCCTAAACAATAATCTACTGCATGATAGAGTTTGGGTTCCCTGGTCAACAACTCAGAAAGTTTGATAGGTGAGCAAGGGATCTTTTAAATATGGGTGACTATACATTTCCCTGGTTCTTGATTTTCTTAAATTTTAACCAATTATGAGGAAACTCACTCAAAGTCACTCAGACATTCTGTGCCCTAATCCATCTGAAAACACAGGATACACTTTTGTCTATTTATTTCTCTCTCAAGTGACACTTGTAGGGTTTTACATCAGGCCTAACACTTCAACACATCTATTCTATTTAACACAGAGAAAGAAAACTGGAAGATAGGAGAGTCTCTACACCTGCTCTGAAAGGTTTATTTATCATCAGAGGAGCCATTAGAGTCTTAGTATCACAATATACCTAAAATATGGAAAGCACCATTCTGACTATCCTTCCTTATGGCTGGGTTGAAATTTCAGCCCAATCACTTATTAGCAGCAAGACTTGGGCAAGTCACTTTCCTCAATTCCCTCATTTGCAACAGGAGGAAAATGACAACATCCATCAACATGTACTGAACTAACCAATGCACATAAAGTGCCTTCTACCTTGTTAATGTTATGTATTATCTAGTCAACCAGCACATGTGACCCACGAGAGTAAGGGCTTTTATTTGCATTTTTTCCCCACTGATGTATCTCCAATACCTAGAAAAGTGCCTGGTACAGATTAGAAGTTTAATAAATATTTGTTGATGAGAAAGAATGGATACATGTATATGTATGGCTGAGTCTCTCTGAAAAGTGAAAGCAAAAGTGGCTCAGTCATGTCTGACTCTTTGTGACCCCATGGACTATACAGTCCATGGAGTTCTCCAGGCCAGAAGAATGGAGTGGGCAGCCTTTCCCTTCTCCAGGGATCTTCCCAACCCAGGGATCAAACCCAGGTCTCCCACATTGCAGGCGGATTCTTTACCAGCTGAGCCACAAGGGAAGCCCAAGAATACTGGAGTGGGTAGCCTATCCCTTCTCCAGGGGATCTTCCTAAACCAGGAATCCAACTGGGGTCTCCTGCATTGCAGGCAGATTCTTTACCAACTGTCTGCCTAAAACTATGACAACATTGTTAATCAGCTATACTCCAATAGAAAATTAAAAGTTTAAAAATAAATAGATATTTGTTGAATAAATGAATGGCAAAATTCAATACAATTATACATTAGGACATATTCATCCAGTATATGGAGATGTGGAATGAATTCTGGCTTTGTGCTGGTGAGATTACCAAGGAGAAAAGAAAACAGAACAGAAAGGAAAGTGTGACAGTTAATTTCTCTCCTCCCGAGTTCTCTCAGAATAACAATAAAATAAGTGCCTTGAGACACTGGGAGGCAGGGTGACTGGGAGAACAGAATATAACTCCCCACATGGTGAGCCTATAGCTGCTCTTGCCAAGAGTCCAAAATAAGCATTGGCAATGATCTAAGCCAGAGAAGAGCCAGCACATGGAATGAGAAGGTGAGCTGAAAGGACTCCAGGTTCCTGCCAGGTAGGAGTATATCAAGAAAGGCTTAACGGCAGGAATGCCCCGAGGAAACCGTACCGACAATCTTCGGCATTTTGTGCTGTCTTCCCTTCCCAGTTGAACATTGGGATTCTCCACCCACCAGTTTCCGGGCCCCCCAGCATCTGACTAGGGTTCTTTCCTTGGGTGATCTCAAGACCCTCCTTTGTGCTACCACTTGGCACAATAAAATTCCAACTGCCCTGCATCTTATTATACTGGGATTTTCCTCATCTTTCTAGCCCATTCAGAGAATCCAACAAATCATCCAGGGTAAAGTACAGCTGAGTGATAACAAGCTTTTGATTACCAAGGAATCAGTCTCTGCTGAGTTGGTTCCTATGAGTGACAACAGGCTGGGGGTGAGGGTAGAAGACGTGGGAGGCCCTTACGTTATGGGGCGATCCTTCTTAGGCTCTCAAATCACATCACAATGGCAACAGTTCAGCCCTCTTGGATCAGACCAGCCTGCATCTGCAACATGATCAAATCAGGAGGGAAAGAAGAGAACAAGACTGAGTTGGCAGAATACAACCTAGAAAGCTATTCTGATAAGGCCTGCTGAAGAGCTGAGAGTATGACACACGTGTTTATGTAGACCTAACAAAAATAAATAAATAAATAAAATAAAGTGAACCTAACAGAAACCCAGTGCACCGTCTGGGACAGTTTATCATCCTATAAAAAATGGGGGCATTATGAGCCCCTACGTCAATTTTCTGGACAAAATTTATATGGGATCTGATGGTTATCAGTTAGCTCTCTCGGTTGTATTTGTATTCATGCGAGAAAACACAGCTGAATTGGTTCCCGCAGCTCCTAATCCTAAGAGTAAACACAGTTGCTGAGATGCTCACATGACTTCGTTCCCACAGTCCAGAATGGATGGGAGAAATTTTCCTGGAAATAGAACCATTGTCTGCCTAGGGCAGGATTCTTGCTCAGAGCCAATAAGAACCAGTAGATGAGGGAATCACCACAACACTGGACTAGAAAGGTTGCACTCACTAGAGACAATTCCTAATCCTCACGAGAACCCTGTGAAGTATTATCATCCCTATTTTTCAGAGGAAGAAACTGTGGTTCCAAAAAGTTATCTTACTACTAATTGAACCCAATCTACTAGCTCCATGTGTGGTCAGACAACTAGAAAGTATCATCCAAACACCTCTTTTACCTAACTCAGATGATGTGAGGATAAAGCAAGGTAAAACAGGTTAAAACACAGAAAATTAAACTGCCTTAACCCACAAGAATCATTATTATGTACAAACTTTTCTTGGATGGGAATAGACATTAAAATCTTGGCCATGTGCAAAATTGTTCTTAATTTAGGAAGTTGTTCAACCCTGTTTTTAGCCCCAGGATTCTATGCTTCTATGTATGAAGAGGAAAATGAAATAGAGTCATGCAAGAGGCTATTTCTTTAATTTTCTGGATTGTCACATTCATTCAGCATGAAATTTTCTACAGAAAGTCAATTTTGGAAAGTTCCAAACTTAATTAGATCTTGCAGTTTTGTGATCTTCATTATAATTATCAAATACTGAAGAGCTAATAAAGGATCAACCTCTGGGCTGCAGAATAACCTAATCTATTCATACCTCAGTGACATCCTGAATTAGAACTGGGGGCTGATGAACTTCAATGCACCAGACAACCAACCAACCATAGTCAGCAAATTGCACTGTACAACCAAGCCTTGATCAGACCAAGATGAATACATGATATGTAAAATAATCCAATAAAGTTTATCAACAGTACATGGGTAATTCAGATGAGACATACACTAGTGTAGCAAGTCTAATTAAGAGTATTTCTATGATAAACTGAAGCCCTATCTCCTGTTATCATGCAATTATTCATTTGAGTCTATTGTTACTAGAACAATGAGCAGTGAGCATCTCCTTATTAGTGATCCTTCTTCTTGATACTTGCAATTTAACCAAATAATACATCTTATCCTTTTAAGATTCTAAAGGATGTTTCAACACCCAGCCATTTTCCTTAATGTAAAATCTTCTGGAGACAGAGTGGTGAATTCCAGATCATTTGCTTTGTTTTTTTGGTTTATGTTGTCTTGGGTTTTTTGTTGCCTTTTCCCCCCTCTCATGATTGCTGCGGATCTCCTTTTCAGAAGCATCTCTCTAACTTTTTAAGGCTAATAGTATCTTATAAATAAATTCTACCACAACAGAGCCATGACTCTAGCAGTATTAGAAACTTTATTAACTCCTTCATGTCCTCAGCAACCTTGATTCAGTATCACCTTTGCAATTATCTCCCAGACTCTTAATGTTTAAGAGCCAAAAGGGTAACCCAAGTACTACACAGGGAAATTTTCCTATTTAATTAGATGTATTGGTGTGCATTCCTGGAAACTTAGATTATAATTTTGGTGAAAATTTTGAAGGTGGAGGCCAGGGGTGGGGGGGGGAATCCACAAACATTTAAAATTTTACCTTTTTTTTTAGAAGTAGAAACTTTAAGTTAGCAAAGACAGAAGAATAAACCTTTGAGTTGTGCACATACTAAGTGTTTTTCTAAGTGTAAAGCAAGCAAACTGAGTTATCTTTAATACAAGTGTACCAAAAATGTCAGGGAGGGACCAGTTTCTTAATATTATACCCCTATGAGGGCTATGTAGGAAGACAAGGTTAGAAACTCTGTTAGGGGAAGGAGTGATGGCACATGCATTGTCTGTATATGAAAAGAGAAAGTATAATATCACAACTATATCTGAACTGTTGCTTGATTCAATGAAATAAGTATGGTTTGTTGTGTGCTGCTTGCATTTGTCTATCTGTTTAAAGTGTTCCTTTTTGTTTGAGAGAATCACTGGAGTTGCTTGGAAGAGTAAAAGAGGGGAAGGATCAATGAAAGGGCTCTGTGAAAAACTTTTTCAAAAGCTGAGCACAAGGAGTATTGCTTTGGGGTCCAAGCAACAAGATATGCCCCCATCTTCACACAAAATCCAACTGTATGTACCACTTTGAGGAGTAGCAGCTTCGAAAAGGAGGAATAAAGCATCCTTGGCACAGACACCAGTGATCTCATGAAAGCTCTATCAGAAATGGCAAAAACATAGCTGCTTCTGCTAGCTTAGAGAAAAATGAGGTTGGTCAAAGATAGATTTAGTAGGAGAGGAAGAATGGTGGAAGACCAATATGGGAACTCACCTATCTGAATAGGGAAAATTCTGTACGTAAGAGGTGCTGAAATCAGGCAAGACATCTACCTGGGTCTTGAAATGATTGCAAACGGGCACTGAACGTTAGTTGTAATCTTAGTGTTTAACCAGAGGCTGCTTTCATCAATGATTCTAAACCAGATTTTCTAGCTAGTCTTTATGTGTTTTTACTTGAGTAAAACTATTAGGCCAAAACACTTTTTTTATCCAGCATCAATTTCTCTCAAAGCATGACTTGCAAGACACAATTTAAATGCTTCTCAGAGAATGTGTCTTCCATGAATTTAAAGGTGGTTCACTCTTCTTATGAATAGGCCATGAAAATAATTATTTTATTATATTCAGCCAAACTGATCTGCTTACAATTTCTTGAACTGAACTTCCGTTTTTATTTTTTTACTCTTACTGGAAACAATGTTTTTCCTTTTCTTGTCTATTTATACAAGCATATTTTGCTCAAGACTTCAGTTTAAAATTCTACCTCTTCAATGAAACCCCCAAGACCAAGTGAAGATACATTTCTCCTCTCTCCCCTTAACTCATTCACTTAGTTTTCAATATATGTTTACCGAGGAGTACAAAGTACCAGGTACCCACTAGGAATTCGTGCTTCTGGACGGTCAGTTATCTTGTAATGTGATTTTGTCTTCTTCAGTTAGATTATAAATTCCCATTATGTTACATGTCCATCTTTGCTCATCGCCTTACTGCTTAGCTTCTTAAACATAGGAGGCATTCAACAAAAAATGTTATTGGCTTGACTCAGATTTCAGTCTTTAAATAAAAGAAAATGAAACTGAATTATATACCTTTAATAAGGCCTAGAAGACAATATTTACCACTGATTAAGTGCCTTTTGTGTATCAAGGTCTCTTCATAAATGATCTCTAATCTTTATGACACCCCACTAAAATTTTGGTAGCCCCCAATGTGTCTATGAGGAAAGAGATGCTGATAAGTTGCAGAACTGCTCTGAAACCAGGTCTGGATAATTCTTATAAACCAAGAGGATTTTCAACTAGAGAGAGTTTCTACCTCTGCAGTTGTCACCATGACAGTTTCCTTTATAGATGAGCCAAGGGAAATATATCTTAATCTCATTCTGAAAATGTCATATTTGTCCAGTTCTTTCTGTTCTTTTGCCTTTTTATGTTTCCAAGGCTAAAATTCCAATAAGGTGTGTCCTTTTTAAAAATTTGAAGCCACCAAACAATAAATATCACTCTCAGACTATTAAAAAAAAAACTGTTAAATAAAAAACTAACTTAAAAAAACCACTTTCTTTAGTGAGTGAATACATACTAAATAATGAAGTATTTTCTATATTACTTTGGTGTAAATTTATTCAAGACTACCCACACATATCAAAATATTGCATTTAAGTTACAATGACTGGATTTGTTATAATTGTTTTGAAACTGAAAACATAGGAAAGCATTTTATATAATCAAGTTGTATACATTGAAATGAAGTGAGATGCTAAACTGATTTTCAAAGTAGCTGCTGATCTTCTTATATGATAGTACAATAATAAGAGGATGATTAAGGATTATAAGAATTTTACCAACTCACAATATTCTTCATTACTGAATAGTATCTGTAGTGCAGTATTTATAATTATAGATCATTTTTTAATGCATTTCTTTATAAATGAAGAACTTTGGGATGATTTCTACCTGTTACCAACACTTACAGTTTAGTCATAGGACATGCCTCAAAGGATCCAAGAAGAGGTAGGCTGTACTGGGAATAAGCGTGGTGAGGGTAATTGGGAAATGACCTGGTTTCCCAATCACAGCTTCTAAGAAGGCACTGAGAGCTCAGTTTTGTTTGAAAAGGTTTTGCCACTCAAGGACTTTGACTCAATAGGTAAAACTAGGATATAAATATCTCAAGATCAATGATCTTCAAGTTAGAGGAAAAGAAGATGATGCATTGGAATTACCTGGAGATTTAGGGGGAATTTTGCTTGGCTATTCTTAGTTCTCCAGAGATTCTGGTACACCCACCTCCTTTCCAGTAGCTAGCTATTCATCAGTAGCTATTTACTGTGATAATAATTCATTGTTCTTACCCCTCTGGTATGTTAGAGATGAGAAAAATGAAGCTGATAATTACTAGTCTGTAGGAGAAATGTATAGCCACATGAGTGGTATGGGTAGTAACATCCAGGATGCAAAAAATGATTCTGATTTGAAACAAGCCTATATCCTCAGTCTTTCCCCTAAGAAGCAGGAATTGGCAAAGATTAACAGTATAGCAGGCCCAGAACAAGAGAACTCAGGCAAGGATCAGTTCCCAGCAGTCTATTTCTCAGAAAACAAAAGGTTTTAGAAAAAAAGACTGAGTGTCAGAGGCTTATACCACAGACTCAGGACAACATTTAATTTCCAATTCCCTAAATGTTGGCAAGTGAAAGTGAAAGTCGCTCAGTCATATCCAACTCTTTGTGACCCCGTGGACTATACAGTCCATGGAATTCTCCAGGCCAGAAGAATGGAGTGGGTAGTCTTTCCCTTCCCCAGGGGATCTTCCCAACCCAGGGATCAAACCCAGGTTTCCTGCATTGCAGGTGGATTCTTTACCAGCTGAGCCACAAGGGAAGCCCTAGAATACTGGAGTGGGTAGCCTATCCCTTCTCCAGTGGATCTTCCTGACCCAGGAATCAAACCAGGGTCTCCTGAATTGTAGGCAGATTCTTTACCAAATGAGCTATCAGGGAAGCCCTTATATATATAATATATAATAATTATAATAGTATATATTTAATTAGATATTAAAATATATAATTTAATTATATATTAAATAGTCCATTACTATATAATATTCTATAGTGTATATTTTTGGACTTGTTTGTAGATATTTAGATATAACTGACTCTGTATATTATGAATAGCTGAGATGGGCTAGGAGAGGCAAAAACTAAGAGATGAACAATATTAAAAACGTAATTATAAATCATTACTGTGACAACACAAAATCTCTGGGTGGTAAAATATTATAAAGAAAATGTATTATAGGCAAGAAATTAATGCCTGTTGTCACTCCTTTATGTAAAACTTTCCTGGAGGTCCCAGTCAATACAAAAAGATAAAGGAAAATAGAAATAATTATCAGGGTTCAAAAGGAAAAATGAAATTATTCTTTACAGACAATATGACTTTCTATATAGGAAAGTAGAAAGACTCTAGAGATAAATGTTTAATACTAATAAGAGAATTCAGTGACACTAGATACAAGATAAATACACAAAGAACAACTGTGTTCCTGAATGGTATCAACAACCAAGTATTAAAGTAACAAGAAAAAGTAGTCCACTTATGAGAGAAACAAAAATGACTGGGCATGTAGGGGAACAAGTTTAACAACAAAAAACAAACAACAACAACAAAAAACTGTGAAAAACACATATGAAGAAAATTGGAAACGTATGCAGAAGGTCAGGGCTTCCCTGGTGGCACAGATATTAAAGAATCTGCAATGCAGGAGACCTGGGTTTGATCCCTGGGTCAGAAAGATCCCCTGAAGAAGGGAATGGCCACCCATTCCAGTATTCTTTCCTGGAGAATCCCATGGACAGAGGAACCTGGCGGGGCTATAATCCACAGGGTAATAAAGAGTTGGACACAACTGAACGGCTACACTTTCTTATAGAAGGTCAAGGAGACAGACCTAAATAAATGGAACTATTTATGCATACTCTTATAAACATGTCAAGTTTTACCAAATTAACTTCAGAATTCAACTGAAAATCCCAAAAAGTAATTCCATGGTTCCTGAAGAGCACAGAAAAGCCAAAAAACGTTTGAAGAATAAGCTTAGAGGCAATTGAGCACTCATTCTACCATATGTAAAGACCCTAACCCTAACCATAAAGTCACAGTAGTCAAATAAGGTGATTTTGGCACAGATGTAGACAAATAGGCCAACAAGACAGAAAGAAACTCCCTCGAAACAAATGTTCTGTACTGAACTGAATAGTGTACACCCCCCAAATTCATGTCTACCAAAAACCTCAGAATACAAACTTATTTGGAAATAGTAGATGTAAATAGTTACGATGAGATCATACTGGATTAGGCTGGGCCCATATCCAATGACTGGTGTCCTTATCAGAAGATTGTATGAGGACAGGAGACACTCAGGGAAAAACGCCATGTGATGATGAAAGCAGAGATTGCAGGTACAAGAAACGCCAAGATTGTTGGCAACCACCAGATTAGGAAGAAGCGAAGAAGTATCCTCCCATAGAGCCTTCAGAGAGAGCGTGGCGCTGCCAACACTTTGATTCAGGACTTCTTGCCTCAAGGCTGTGAGACAGTATATTTCTGTTATTTTAAGTCACATAGTTCATGGTCATTTGTTTTGGCAGTCCTAGGAAACTAATACACAGACAAGCACGTATACTGGAGCTTTCTACAGGACCTTCACATTGCACAGCTCCAGGGAACACCATTTATATTATCTGCTGTGCACTTCAAGACTGTGCCATTCACACAGAATAGGTTGTGAATGATTCCCCTCGAAATTTGTCAGAACAGTGGCCCTCTTTACATAGGAGAGAGGAGGCGGTACCAATTAGTGTGAAAAAGACTAACTTTTTAATGAGGTGTGCTGAAACTGAGGACTTGTCATGGGGAAAAATATAAACTTGACTTTACTCTACAAAACAAAAATAATAATTCTAGATGAGTTGATAGCCTAGATAAGGAAAGAAAAAAATTTAATTCTAAAAGAAATATTAAGATAGTTTTATAACTTTAGAATCAAAAATTATTTCTTAAGCAATGCACACACACTCAAAAACCCAAAAAACTGTTTTGATAAGTTTGACTATATTGAAATTAAAAATTTTTAGATGACAAATGACATTACGAACAAAGTGAAAATACAAGCAACAGAAGACATTTGCATTATGTATTCTGTATGAAAGATTGATATCCAGACTATTCAAAGAACTTCTATAAATCAATTAGAAAAAGATAAATAAGAGAAAAAATCAGCAAAATATATTAACATGGAAGTCACATAGGAGGAAAAATATCTATGGAAAGATGGTAAAAATTATGTTCAAAAAAACACATATTTAAATGCATGAAATTCTGTTGCATACTCTGCAGATTAGGAAAAATTAAGCCAGATAATGTTAATGATGTGCTAGAATACGGGCACATGCAGGTTCTCATACATTGTCCATGTATGCTCTTTACATGTATACAACACTTTGTAAGGTCATTAGCAACATCTGATAAAGTCCAAGATGTGCACCCCTACAATTCAGAAAACCCACTTTTAGACATTTATCCTAGAGGAATGTGAACAGGAGATTAAGGAATCATATAAAACCTTTCACTGTGAACCGTTTGCAATAGGGAAAGACTGTGAACTAATCGACCATAAACAATGTATATATTACTTCATATTTAGATTTATATAATTAAATATGTATGTGTTATATACTTACATAACTACATATTTATAAAACTAGAACTATATTTGCATGGTGAAATCTCTAAATAAAAATAGTAATTTTTAAAATGATGATATAAAGGATACACACTGTGTAGCGTCACCATGTAAATTTTAAATCTTATAAAACAATGTTAACCATTGCAAAAATATATATTGTTTCTGGATAGGAACACAAGTTTTAATGATATAAAAATTGACTGAAAAGATACATACTGACTTCAGGATAATGTTCACTTATTAGAGAGATGAGCTAAGAATGAGATTAGGTGCCTTTAATCAAATATGTAATAAGTCAGTTGTTTTTTAAAATCTAAAGGAAATATGGCAAAATATTAACACTTAAAACTCTGGTTGGGGACAGCACACAGATATCTGATATATTATTTTGTTAGTGCTTGAAATATTTAGTAAACAAAATTGAGACAAAGAAGGAAAGGAAAGGGGGGAGAAGAGAGGAGGTGAGAAAAAGGGAAGGAAGGAAGACAAACATGGTCCTTGCAAACAGCCCTTCACTCTAACTGGGACTTTCCTAGTGGCTCAGATGGGAAAGAAGCTGCTGCTGCTGCCAAGTCGCTTCAGTTGTGTCCGACTCTGTGCGACCCCATAGACAGAAGCTCACCAGGCTCCCCCGTCCCTGGGATTCTCCAGGCAAGAACACTGGAGTGGGTTGCCATTTCCTTCTCCAATGATGAAAGTGAAAGATGAATGTGAAGTTGCTCAATCGTGTCTGACTCTTCACGACCCCATGGACTGCAGCCTACCAGGCTCCTCCGTCCATGGGATTTTCCAGGCCAAAGTACTGGAGTGGGGTGCCATTGCCTTCTCCAATGCAACGCAGAAGACCAGGGTTCAATCCCTGGGTCAGGAAGATTGAGAGAAAGGAATGGCTACCCACTCCAGTATTCCTGCCTGGAGAATTCCATGGACAGAGAAGCCTGGCAGGCTACAGTCCATGGGGTCACAGAGAGTGGGACACAACTGAGTGATTAACACTTTTGCTCTAACTGTGGCAGGCAGAGTGGTTTAGTTAGAAGGACCTGGACTGTGGGCTCAGGAAGACTTAATTCTAGCTTCTTTCAATTTGGACAAGTTAACTATTCTTGGGCTCTGTTTACCCATCTATAAAATGGATAGATTTACCTGAAAGGGCTCTGTGAAGACTGCATGGGGGAGGTGTATAAAACACTCAGCGCGGTGCCCACTAGGTATACCTGGAATGCGCCATGAATAACACAGCTCTCTCTCTCTCTCTCTCTTCCTTGAAGCAGTGGGGAACAATAAAGTCTGTGCAGAAAGGCTACCACCTTAACTCACTGGATGGAATTGAATTGCTCTTTCTGATGCAGTCTTTTTTTTTTTTCATCTCAGTAAACGTAATTTTGAAAAGAGATTAAATGCCTTTGGCATGAACAAAGATGCAGACTATAGCGAAAATTGTAGGGCTTCAGTTTCCACAGAGGTATCCATTTGAAAGGTAGGTGAGGAAGTTCCCATGGTTTTGCATTTAAACTCGAGCCACTTATTTAAGGAGATCATGGCACAGGTCCTTCGCCCTTGGTTGTTAATGACCTTCCTTTGAAGTCCTGAATGGAATACGCAGTAGGGTCAATTGCAGACTCAGTGACAAGAATTAAAGTGCAAAGCTCCCTAATGAGATCTGTGCTCATTCCTTGTGGTTCAAGGAACACTGTGGTGAATGGTTTACAGCCTGCAGGGTCAATCCCCCTGTGGAGGCAGAGTTAACTTAGGCATTCCCCGGGCTGTATAAACAACACTGTCTGTAGTGGCAAGCTTGACCCTCCTTTTATCAAGCCAGGAAATTCTTGGACTGCAGCCACTGTCTAATATTTATGGTTCCATAAGCATTTGATTCTGAAAAACTTCCTAATTCTGGAAAATGACCACCCGTTAGCTGTTAATGCACAAATGATAGGAAAAAAGCCACCCTTTAGAAGGAGATAATGGACAAAGAGAAGAGCTTACGAGGCTTAAAGTGTGACAAGTGTGATGTCTGCCTATGGAGCAATCATATACGTATGTTTAATACATGCATATCAATGCCTTATATACATATTTTCACACAGAGAAGCTAGAAAGGTAAAACAAATGCTTACATTTTTTAAATTTACCGTTTTTCTGTATTTAAAAAATTGTGGCATATAATGTTTCTCAAAACAATGGTATAAAATAGTCTGAATTCATATAGGCTTCAAATCTCAGAATAAACTTACTTCTTGGACTCTTTTGGCTGAAAGGAATTTTGAGAGGTTCTTTCATCCTTTCCTCTCTTCTCTACACTAAATCTCTACACTGGGTCTTCAGTGCAGCCCAGGCAATTGTTTACTTATTATTTAAGAAATGTAAAAAAAAATAAGATTTTTAAACTTCTTTGGACATACACATCTCCATAACTAAAAAAAAGAGAAAATCATCTATTTTGAATCCATTACCTCCCTTTCTAAATCATATTTAAATTACGCATAGAGAATCACCTATATCTAAAACCTGAATCGGAGGCAGTGGTTTCATACATTTTCCAAACGTCCTGTCTCCAAGGTAACCTGTTTCTTCCTGACAGACTAGAGGGCTGGAGAGAAGTGAGAAGATGGAAACATGATGAAGTCGCATCCAAGGATGAGGTGGCCACTGGCTGATGGATCGATTCCGACAAGAATAAAACAATTCATAGAAATCAATGTCACCGACCAGCAGGTGCATCTCAGAATTGCTGCCACAGTGGAGACAAGTTGCCAAGACCACACTGTTTCTCTCAGTAACACCAGCATCCAATAGTCAGATTAGAAACTACCTATTAAATCTGAACTCCACAATAAAAAGCCACCTAGAAGCCTTCAACAGGCTAGCCTGGTCTGCAAAATATAGGCAGGTGATGGAGAAATCAAAGACACCTTGGTGGAAATAACTGGTATCTTGCTAGGACTTTCTGGTATGATTCCAGGAAAGGATGGAATCTCCTTCCCAGGAATATTTGAAAATACCTAACTTGCTGCACAGGGGTCCTCTCACCCAGGAAGTAGCTCAAGTTCAAATGGGTTGACTGGTATTACAAGCTTATTCAGGATGGAAATCACCCCAAACCTGGTCAAACATCATGCATTCTGCACTTAACAATTGGCTAAGTGACCCTGAGTGGGGCATCTAACTGCCTAGAGTTTGTAACAGAGTGAAATTGGATCAGTTCCTGATCCAGTGGAACCCAGCAAATAATCAGTGTATCCATGTTGGTCCTTTCTTGCTTCAAATTATCTTCTACTACTATTGCAGGAAGGGGGACGCTTCCAGGGCCTGAAAGTGGGCTGTCAGTCTGACATTCGGAAGTGAACTGTCCAAGGAGACACACACACTGACCAAGCAAGAGACTTTATTGGGAAGAGGTGCTGGGGAGGAGAGCTAGAGAGTAAGGGAAGCCAGAAAGACTCCTCTGCCATGCTCGTAGTCACAGCTTTTACGGTGATGGGATTAGTTCTGGGTTGTCTGTGGTCAGTCATTCTGACTCAGGGGCCCTCCTAGTGGCGCATGCGTAGCTCACCAAGATGAATGCCAGAGAGAAGGATGCTGGGAGGTGTTAGAACACGCGGCATCTCCTTTCGACCTTTCCTGTGTTGTTCTGGTTGGTGGTGGCTTGTTGGTTCTGTGTTTCTTAACAGGTCCTCCTGTTGTAAAGCTGACTCACTCCAATAGTTACTATGGTGCCTGGCCAAGGGAGGCAGCTTCAGTCAGCATGTTTCCTCTAACACTACAACCCTCTGTATCTCCTTTGAACTTAACACCTTACTACTACCATTAGCAACTTGAACACACACAGAGCTCCCCAACTGAGATAGCTGGATCATCCTGAAAAGTACAAAGCCTGCAGAGTCACTGCATACAGGGCCCTAGGCCATATGTCAACAACAAGATCCTAATGAGGGAGCATTAGCATTATTCTCATTTTAAGGAGACAGAAACTGAGGCTTAATAGAGGTATTTCAAGGATATGCAGTGACTAATGGCTGGAGCTGGGAATCCAACCTTGGGAGCATTACCTCCAAGTTGATGCTCTCCATGCCATATTTTTCTACCTAAATATAAAAAAAAACTTTGCCATTAGCTAGAGGCATCCCAGGTGGTGGCAGTGGTTAAAAAAACCCACCTGCCAGTGCAGGAAATGTAAGAGGTGTGGGTTCGATCCTTGGGTCAGGGAGGTCTCCTGGAGGAGGGCATGGCAACCCATTCTAGTATTCTTGCCTGGAGAGTCCCATGGACAGAGGAGCCTGACAGTTAAAGACAATTGTTTTTGTTGATGTCACTCAGTTGTTACAGTTTGCAACCCCATGAACAGCAGCACGCCACGCTTCCCTTTTTCTCACTACAGACCATAGGGTCACAAAGATTTGGACATGACCAAAGCAACCTAACACACAGCACAGATATGGAAACTGGGGTCAAAGTCTCTCTGAAACTCAGCCTTCTCAAGGATAAAATAGAATAATTATCCTCTCCTCCTTTTCCAAAAAATTTTACTAAGACTAGTGTGAGGTTTATAAAAGGCTACTTTGAAAAGAACAACAGAGGGAGGGAAAGGCAGAAACTGAGATAAAGAGAATGAGTAACAAGAGCATGCAGAGTGATCAACGTGACTTTTGTTATGTTAATGAGATGACTCTTTAAAAACCCCTAGATATTTCACCAGACTCAGTTCAGTTGCTCATTTCTGTCTAACTCTTTGCAACCCTATGGACTACAGCACATCAGGCTTCCATGCCCATCACCAACTTCCAGAGCTTGCTCAAAATCATGTCCATCAAGTTGGTGATGCCATCCAACCATCTCATCCTCTGTCATCCCCTTCTGCTCCTGCCTTCAATCTTTCCCAGCACCAGGGTCTTTTCCAGGGAGTCAGTTCTTCACATCAGGTGGCCAAATATTGGAGTTTCAGCTTCAGTATCAGTCCTTCCAGTCAATACTCAGGACTGATTTCCTTTAGGGTTGACAGATTGGATATCCTTGCAGTCCAAAAGACTCTCGAGAGTCTTCTCTAACATCACATTTCAAAAGCATCAGTTCTTCGGCACTCAGCTTTCTTTATAGTTCAACTCTCACATCCATACACGACTACTGGAAAATCCATAGCTTTGACTAGACAGACCTTTGTCAGCAAAGTAATGTCTCTGCTTTTTAATATGCTGTCTAGGTTGGTCATAGTTTTTCTTCCAAGGAGCAAGTGTCTTTTAATTTCATGGCTGCAGTCACCATCTGCAGTGATTTTGGAGGCCCCCAAAATGAAGTCTCTCACTGTTTCCAGTGTTTTCCCATCTATTTGCCATGAAGTGATGGGACTGGATGCCGTGATCTTAGTTTTCTGAATGTTGAGTTTTAAGCCCACTTTTTCACTCTCCTCTTTCACTTTCATCAAGAGGCTGTTTAGTTCTTCTCTTTCTGCCATAAGTGTGGTGTCATCTTCATATCTGAAATTATTGATATTTCTCCCAGCTTGTACTTCATTCAGCCTGGCATTTCGCATGATGTACTCTGCATAAAAGTTAGATAAGCAGGGTGACAATATACAGCCTTAACATACTCCTTTCCCGATTTGGAACAAGTCTGTTTTTCCATGTCCGGTTCTAACTGTTGCTTCTTGACCTGCATACAGATTTCTCAGGAGACAGGTAAGGTGGTCTGGTATTCCCATCTCTTTAAGAATTTTCCACAGTTTGCTGTGATCCACATAGTCAAAGACTTTTGTAGTCAATAAAACAGAAATAGATGTTTTTTTGGAACTCTTGCTTTTTTGATGTTGCTTTTTGGATGTTGGCAGTTTGATCTCTGGTTCCTCTGCCTTTTCTAAATCCCATTTGAATATCTGAACGTTCACACTTCACGTACTGCTGAAGCCTGGCTTGAAGAATTTTGAGTATTACTTTGCTAGTGTGTGAGATGAGTGTAATTGTGCGGTAGTTTGAACATTCTTTGGCATTGCCTTTCTTTGGGATTGAAATGAAAACTGATCTTTTCCAGTCCTGTGGCCACTGCTGAGTTTTCCAAATTTGCTGGCATCTTGAGTGCAACACTTTCACAGCATCATCTTTTAGGATTTGAAATAGCTCAACTGGAATTCCATCACCTCCAATAGCTTTGTAGTGATGCTTCCTAAGGCCCACTTGACTTCACATTCCAGGATATCTGGGTCATGAAGATCTTTTTTTGTATTGCTCTTCTGTGTATTCTTGCCACCTCTTCTTAATATCTTCTACCTCTGTTAGATCTGTACCATTTCTGTCCTTTATTGTGCCCATGTTTGCATGATATGTTCCCTTGGTATCTCTAATTTTCTTGAAGAGATCTCTAGTCTTTCCCATTATATTGCTTTCCTCTATTTCTTTGCATTGATCACTGAGGAAGGATTTCTTATCTCTCCTTGCTATTCTTTGGAACTCTGCATTCAAATGGGTATATCTTTTCATATGTAATGAAGACTCCTTAAAACCCCAAAATGATGGGATTTGGAGAGCTTCCAGGTTGGTGAACACTCAGAAGTGCTGGGAGCGGGCTGATTCCTGGAGAGGGCATGATAGTTCCCTACCCTTTTCAAACAGGAGGGAAGAGGGCAGGGCATAATTTTTAAAAGAATGAGATAGCCCAAGGACGCAACATAAACTGATTAGAAGCAAATGGGTTCAAGATCCCCAACTTCCACTAGATCTTGAGCCTCAACATTTCCTCATTGTATCATATCAGCGTGCTATGTGGCACACAGGTGCCATAACAGTTCCAAGACTGATTATAAAGGTCAAAAAGTGGGTGGTGGCCCAATTTCTGAAGATCTTCACTCTTTCCCCCAAATAGCTAGAATATCTTCCCCACTTAATGCGTGCATGCTAAGTTGCTTCAGTCATGCCCGACTCTGTAGGACACTACGGACTGTAGCCCACCAGGCTCCTCTGTCCACGGGATTCTCCAGGCCCTTCTCCAGGGCATCTTCCCGACCCAGGGATCCAATCCACATCTCTTACATCTCTAGCATTGGCAGGCAGGTTCTTTACTAGAGCCACCCAGGAAGCCTCTGAAATTACCCAGCCCTGTGGAAACTGATGACCACATACCCTGGAGCCTCTCACACTTTCTGAAATAGCCCATACTCTGTGGAGTGTGTTTCTCTCTAACTCAATTCATTTCTTACCCATGTTAACTACAAATTGGCACTTGCCAAGGGCATTTGTCATCTACCTCTATGGGGTTTGAATCCTGTGCGGCTCAGCTGTTGACCTCTGACACATCCTACAGTTCAGGGTGGAGAAAAGGAATGAGGCACTTTGTGCTCCAGGAAAACTGGTGGAACTGGTCTTTAAATAGTTAGATGTATTAAGGAACTGATTTTATGAGCCCAACCCTTGCATCTTATCTAGAAAATCACTAAATCCCTTCATGGTGACCTTAGCTCCTAGCAGAAAACATTTTGGTAAGATAAGTGCTTGTTTGCATGAACTCCTCCTTCACCAAAATCACATATATTGACCTTCCCCAACTGCCTCTTTGGAGCAACTTCTCAGAGCTATCTGAGGTTTTGTATCCCAGGCCACAGTCCTCATTTTGCCTCCAATAAAACTTTAACATGGAACTTTCATTGTGCATCTTTTCCAAGTTAACAACTATCACTTTACCTTTCACTGAATTCTCTTTTCTGATGAGACATCAAGAACCTAAGCTTCATTAAGTCCTCAGAACAGGTGTGTGATCTCAGTTAAAAGACCATGGAATCAATTCCCAGTTTGAGTTTCACTTTTGCCACACCTTGCCTTCTGCATCTCTTTCAACTGGCTGTTCCTGACTTAAAGGCTTTTATAATCGTTGGGAAGAGTGTGTAACTCCCTTGGTTCAGTGGCAAAGATTTGAAACTGTGGGCCAGTGTTACAGCTCAGTTACAGCTCAGAGTTTTATTTGGTAAACAAAGGATAGTACACCCCCAATGCGTGAAGGCAGGCTGCCCCAAAGGAGAGGCCTCAACACATCTTGGTTCCCTCTTTTTATACTTTGTCTTGTTCCCCCAACCTTTAAAACCACCTGTCCCTCATGAGAGTCTAGGTTGAGACTGGTAAACTTTTGGAGGGCCTCGTTTAGCCTTTCCAGAAAGATGATGGGATTCTGGTTGGGTTCTGAGTAACCACTGAGACCTGGGCACATCACCACAGCAACATAAGCAATAGACTTCATTCTGTTTCCATGGGTGGACTTCCTTAGGATGAGTCTTTCTGAAGCTTATCTTACCCAGTATTGTTGCAACCTAAGAGCCAGGTGTCCCCAGGTCAGGGCGCAGATCCCCAGGCGGATTGAGGCATGTCCACCTCCTGGAGATTGAATCCCTGGGCAGGTCGAGGCAGGTCAGACTCCTAGTAGTTGGGTCCCTGGGTACGTCAAGGCATGTTGACCTCATGGGACCCCCTGAAAGGTGGGTCCCCGAGAAGGCTGAGGCAAGTCAGTCTACCAAGGACCAGATTCCTGGGCAGATCAACCTCCTGGGATCCCTGGACTGGAGTCGGGTGTCCCCAAGGCCTCTAGCATGACTAGTGCTGGGTAGGATTAAGGGATTGTAATCCAGACTCATTGTCGATTTGTCCACCCTGGATGGGAATAGATAGCATGATGTAAAGCAATCCAAGCCTATGCCCTGAGACTGGGAACCTGGTGAAACAGCCACAAGCCTAATTTCTCTTACTGCTCTGAGGGCTGGGTGGAGCGATGTTGCCCGCAGAGGGGGCAGGGTAGTGGTTGTAGGAATTGAGGCATAAAGTAGCTTAAGGACCAGGGATTGCTGAATTTACAGAAAATGACAAGAGGTAACAGACTTGATGTTCCACACGGAAGAGTGGATATTTTGCCAGGAGGTATGTGCACAGCTTTAGGAGAAATTTGGTAAGGGATTGGGTGTAAATGGCCTGTAGGGATAACTCCCAAAATGGCAATTTTGACCCTGGAAGCCCAATTGCCCTCGAATGGATGCCACTAACAGGTGGCATTCTAGCCCTAGCAGGTTCACTGACACATAGACTGTTGCCACACATGTCATAGGAAACACGGGAGATGAAGGCCTGAATCTATAGATGGACTGGATACTATATAATATTTTCCTCTCAAGGGCCAGCCATTTTCTGGTTATGCCACCAGAAAATTGCAGAGGCGACACTGTGGGCCCGGACAGGGCTCACGAAAAGAGCACACCTTCCGCATATAGAAAGCTGTTGACCATCCCAATACTTTGCAGAGAGTGGCATAAACGGAGGGAGGAGCTGGAAAACAAGACGAGAAAGCAGTGGGAAGACCATGCGGAGGAATCCCCTTCATAACCTGCTGAGAAAGCGGCTAAATGCCTGACATGTACCCACACAGTTTTCCTTAGCCTGATTCTCGGCACAACAGACAGACGAACCCCCAACAGCTGGGGCAATAGCTACTGGGGCACAGCGGATAGCGGAGTCTTCAGGACGTGCTGGGAGTAGCCCCTGCCAGAACCCCTCAATTACATCCACAGCCGCTCGCCTGCCCCATTCCAGGAGACAAGAAACGAGAGAATGTAAAGGAGTTAAGATTTTTGTTAGCCATATGGTCCTCCCAGCCAAAGAGACAAGGACCACCTACCTTAACCGGAAGTCTTCTGGAATCTGAGCATGAAGCTCCTGAGCTTTCTGCTATATTGGTTTTTGCTGTTCGGTTCTTACTATGTTGGGCCTCCCGTCACTTCTGCTGGGCTGGGCTTCTGCCGGGTTTGGTTGCCACTGGACCGGGTTTCTGCGGCACTCAGCCTCCATCTTGTGAGAAAACAGAGCTGGGCTTCCTCTGTGCTTGGCTTCCGCCTCGCTGAGGTCCAGCTGAGGATGCTACAGCCAGGTTACATCCGGGTCATGGCCCTAGATGTGTTGGGAGAGTGCATAATTTCCTTGGTTCAGTCTCAATGCAACAAATACGTGACGTGAAGGACCAGTGTTACAGCTTGGTTGCAGCCCAGAGTTTTATTTGCTAAAGAAAGGATAATACCCGCCTAAGGCATGAGGGTGGGTGGACCCTGAAGGAGAGGCCTCAGCCCTTCTTGAAATGAAATGTTAGTCGCTCAGTTCTGTCCAACTCTTTGCAGCCCCACAGACTATAGCCCACCAGGCTCCTCTGTCCACAGAATTCTCCAGGCAAGAATACTGGAGTGGGCAGCCATTCCCTTCTCCAGGGGATCTTCCCGACCCAGGGATCGAACCCAGGTCTTCCGCATTGCAGGCAGATTCTTTGCTGCCTGAGCCATCAGGGCACCTCACGCTCCCTCTTTTTATACTTTCTGTTTCTGTCTCCGCCCCACCACCACCCCCAGCCTGCCCTATGCAAATTAGGGCTAGCACCTATCATCAGTCAGGAAGGGGCATGCTTGTTTCACCGGAGGTTCCCACTCCTGTCCGTGGATTTTTCCTTTGTTCCCTTTTTGCAGGATTTTTCCCTTTCTTTGTGTGTCTTTTAGCCACTGCCATTTTGGACTCCTTTTTCTATTCTAACTACCTAATATAGAAAACCATAAACTGACCTAGTAGGTAAAATATTTTTTGAGTTCTATGAACCTCTTTAGCAAATTAATTGAACCCAAGAAGGGGGTTGTGGGAAACTGATCTATAGCCATTTGGTCAGAAGCAACCTGGGCTTGTGACTGGCATCTGAAATAGGGGGAGAGGAGAGGAAACAGTCTTATGAGACTGAACCTTCAACCTGTAGAATCTGAAACTATCTCCAGGTATATAGTATCAACATTCAATTGAATCATACATAGGACACCCAGCTTGTATCCAGAAAATTGCTAGTTGTTGGTCTGGGGATTCCCCCCACTGCACTAGCAGACATAATGGAATTGGGTCCAAGGAACCCAAAAGACCATTCCTAGCATCCTAATGGGGATGCATTGAGCAAAAACCCCTCAAACAGGACAAATTTAGTGTGGCTGGAACAGAGTCTCACTTAGGAAAGTGAAGAGCATGAAACTGGAAGATTCTGAAAACTATCTGTTTAAGCTGTTTCTCTTAGTATTTTGGGAGTAGGGGGATGTTTGCTTTTGTTTAGTTTTGCTTTGCTCTTGACTTTCTTTCATCGGAGAAAACAGGCAGATTGAGGTACTGGTGGTGAGCGTTATTCCAAAGAAGTTCCTTGAGGATGCTGTGGAGTTCTGATGCCAAGGCCCTAAAATCTCCATTAATTCATCCAACAAACTTAGTAAATGTGCAGCAGTTACCGACACTTATGGGCTTGGGTTCCCTGCTAACAAAAAACCTGGGGTTTTTTGTTCCATCATAGCCTTTGCCCCAGACAGCATGTCCAGTTCCACAATTTCCCAGCCCCGTTTTCAGTAGGAAAAAAATCATATGACTTGGATCTGAACACAAGATGTAAATGAGAGGTTTCTGGGAAAAGCAGGCTTATCTAACATGAAAGTGCCTTGCAAACCTCTAAAACTATGGGGAAGCAACTGATAAAAGTCCCACCTGCTGACTCTGAAATCCACCTGGATGTTTCCTAGATGTCTATGCTCTCCCTGGCTGCTTCGAACCAGTGACTGAGTGTGACTGGGACACTGAGGAAGGCCCATTGCTGGGAGACGAATTCCTCTGATGGGTGGCTCTGGCTGGAGGCTCCCTAACAGTCTTGCCAAGCTGGATTGCAATAAGATGCATCCAGCCAGTTTTCTTCTCTCTCTGTCTTTCACTCGGAGTCTGTCTTGTGGTCTGACAACTTCCCTGGCTTCTCCTGGCTCCTTCTCACTTCCTCTTACAGGCGTTTCATCTTGAATACTGTTTTTGCATCTGCTTCTCAGAGGACCTAGACTAACAGAGAAAATACATAACATGTATAATGTTATAAGAAAATCTCCAAGATATAGTGTTAGGTTAAAAGAAAACTAAGGTTCATACCAGTGTATAAAACATGCTAACTGTTGTGTTAAAATGAAGGGAAAATAAGATTGGATGTATGCTTATTTTTATATGCAAATATAGTATCATCTATGGGGGTGAGTTATAGCAGGGTCTGAGGATAGATAGAAGATGGAAAGGAGGAGACATTTTTAAATTCTTTATGTTTTTATACACTTTTGGTTTTTAACTGAGTAAAGATATTACACATACAATTAAAAAAAAAGATTCAATTTCTTTAGAAACGAATACAGATTTTCTGGGTTCTGGTTGCTCTGGAACGTGTGACACAGATTCTTAATAAGGCAATTTAAGAGTTGGAAAAGCTTTTTCGTAAGTTATAAGAAGACATCAATTACTCAACTCAGTTGCATGCTAGAGCCCCAAAGCGGCAACACTTCTTATGAAGCTGAGAAAACTATTTAACACCCTTCTAACAAGATTCTGCCACCAATCAGTACACAGAGCCACATCCACAGAGCCTTTATTCACAATCTGAAGCTCACATCTTCTGAACTGATTCCTGCCTAGGTTTAAATCTATGGCCACACAACCGCCAATTCTAATCTACACATTCTAAAGAGGGCATGTTTAGATAGTCCCATGATGCCTTGGATTAATTTCCACTCAAAGAGGTGGTTGTTCAATGAGAAGCAATGCCATTTCCCCTGTGGGGCATATTGATATATAGGGAGCTATCAGGCGGGCTTTCTTATTTACCTCGCACCAATTTGCAAGACTGTGATGCTTGTAAGAATGGATGTTGCATTACTAAAAGCAATGCTTTATTAATAGGCTTGGTAAAAGCTTTATTGAGGTTTGATAAATGAAATGTATTTCAGCAGGGGGGAAGTGTTATTATCTCGTGTGCCATTTTGCATTAGGATTGACAAGAAAAATTATTTGATTATGATGGGGGAATAATATATTGTCAAGCTTAAATCTTTTAACATTTCAAAAATTTCTGAAATTCACCTAATATATTTGGGAGATGAGATTATAGATGGTTTTAAGAGTAATAATACAGGAAATTTAGACTATACAATTATTCTTTTATCCAAGTCCCTCCAAATTATCTGTAATGTCTTCAAATACAAATTCTGTGTATTTCAACAGAGTAGCTGTGTTCTGTAGAGAAAATTCTATCATCTGGAACTCATTTCTCTATTAACTTTGTTGAGAATTTAAGAGATTTTCTTGGGAATGGCATTGGGAGGAGGGCGACTCTTCATTGCTTTACTATGTTCTAGACTCTCTATTAGGTACTTTACATGGATTATCTCCAAATTCCATAACTACTCTATGAGCTAGGTATTATTTTCCCTTTTTTTTAAACAGGTGAAGTTCTGAAATCAAGTAACCTAGATAGGGGAGAAAAGGATTCTACCTCAGAGAAGTTTGGCTGCAAAGCCCAAGCTCTTTCCTCTTTGGGAATTGCCTTATAGCCCCCAAAAGGGGCATGTACCCCTTGCAGAACCTGCCACAACGCGCAAGACTGGCAATTAGTTTCCTCAGTATTGGTGCTTTATGCTGTAGGCACAGAATTGACACATCTGATCTGAAGAGGTATTTTTTCCATCCCGCTTGGATCTGTGGTGACTCTAGGCAAGCCAAGCAAGTTCTCTATCGGTTTTCTTCAGGTCACATTTTTCAGCGAGATTCCCAGACGGCGCTAGTGATAAAGGACGAGCCTGCCAATGCAGGAGGCGAGGGTTTAATCTCTGGGGCGGGAAGATCCCCTGGAGGAGAACATGGCAACCCACTCTGGTATTCATGCCTGGAGAATCCTAAGGACAGAGGAGCCTGGCGAGCTATACCAGGGTCGCCAAGATTCGGACAGGACTGGTGTGACTTACTGTGCACACACACTGGCAATTTTCACTCTTTAAGGGAAGGTCCCACATTGTAGGGAAGATAACTCACCTGGTGGCCCTTTTCTGGCGCCAATAGCCAGAGTCAGAAGTCACCCTGCAGGGAGAGTTTCTCCACCAATACCAGAATACAAACCCGCCCTGGACAAGGCTGGTCCAAGGCAGGCATCGCCACAGTCCAACTCCGGTTAGCATTCACCAGGGCTTCCAAAGAAAACTGAGTTTTCATGTTTTTCATAAGCACGCCAGAGAATTAAAAAATGTCGGAATAAAATACCCTGAAACTCTTTGGTTGGGTACCATTATGTTATTTTATTTAAAATTTTATTTTACTGCAGAACACATTGCTACCTCACAATAAAAAAGAAAACACATAACAGAAGATGTTTTAAAAATGAAAATTAAAACCATGATTAACTATTTTATATAAACTTCTATCTTAAAATTTTCAATCAGACATAAAGATAAATGCTTCATACAATATTCACTGTTTGATATCTTTTCATTAAAACTATATTTGAGGTTTTGTTGTGCAGTGCATAAAGAGATCTGCCCTATTAGGACGACATTTCTAAAAAGTAAAATGGGCGCTTTCAGAATTGAGAAGGGGTCTTCCTTGGTGGTCCAGTGGTTAAGACTCAATGCTTCCAATGCAGGGGGGCACAGATTCAATACCTGGTTGAGGGAACAAGGATCACACATGCCACACAGCCAAAACAAAGAAAAGAAAATTTCTTGAGCTGAATAAAAAATGAAAATACAACATATCAACTTAAAGAAAAAAAGAATAGAGAAGGCCCAAGAAACAGGCCTGAAGAACTCACCTTTTTGCTTCAAATTTAACTTCTTGAAGTATAGAGTGAGATTGAGAACCTTTTAAATCACATGTTTTCTTCTTTTTCTATTAACTCTTTTGCTGTTTTAATGTGAGACTGCATTGTCTAGTCCGTAAAGAAAACATTGGTTCGTTAGACTTAATCTCTATCTTGAAACCTGCTCCCTCCCTGGAATGTTGCTGACCTGCTACTTCAGAATTCCACAAAAAGGCCACAGCTCCTTGTTGGTGAGGCTCTTTCCTCCAAATAATTATTTTAAGTCAGTGCTACCAAGAACATATTGATTTAAAGTCAAAAACCACTTGTATATGTTAAAGGCCAAGTTCCTAGAGAATAGTTGGGGGAAGAAGGAAAATCATCTTCCTTTGCTGAGTCTAATATTTAGCTCTGCAATGACAACAAAACTGCATGAAAGCGTCACCGTCATAAAACCCCTCTAACAAATATCACAATTCTACCTCCTTCCAGCCTTCTCCTGAACTAGGCACATGAGGAGTTCCATGTTCCCATCAGCTCAACAGCATTTCTCATCTTCTCAGGTGGCTCAGTGGGTAAAGAATCTGCCTGCAATGCAGGAGATGCAGGAGACCCAGGTTCAATCTCTGGGTCAGGAAGATCCCCTGGAGGAGGGCATAGCAACCCTCTTCAGTATTCTTGCCTGGAGAATCCCATGGACAGAAAAGCCTGGCAGGCTACAGTCCATGGGGTCACAAAGAATTGGACACAACTGAATCCACATAGCATGCATGCACATCACTTACTTTGGCATCGACAATTTATGGAAAGTTGAGTGAACAGACAGAAGCATCCTTGCTTATTAAAGGTGGAATCATGTTTGCAACACACATGAAAACACCCAGACTGGTCGAAGCAGATCAAGGATCAGAGGCTCAAAGTGGGGTCCCCAGATCAACAGCATGAACATCTCCTGGCCACATGATAAAAATGTAAACTCAGACTTCCTTGGTGGTCCAGTGGTTAAGAATCAGCCTAGAGGGGTGGGATGGGGTAGGAGATGGCGAAGAGGTTCAAGAGGGAGGGGACATAGGTATATCTGTGGCTGATTCATGTTGACGTATGGCAGAAACCAACACAATATTGTAAAGCAACTATCCTCCAATTAAAAAGAAACTAATTAATTTTAGAAAAGAATCCAGCTGCCAACGCAGGAGACATGAGCTTAACCCCTGGTCTGGGAAGATCCCACTTGCCATGGAGCAACAAAGCCTGTGCTCCGCAACTACTCAACCCACATGCTCCAACTACTGAAGCCCATACACCTAGAGCCCCTGCTCCACAACAAGAGAACCCACCACAGTGAGAAGCCTGTGCACCAGAGTAGACCCCACATGTAGTAACAAAGATCCAGCACAGTCAAAAATAAATAAATTATTATTTTTTTAAATGTTAAACTCTTGAGACCCACCCTAGAATTTTGGAATCAGACATTCAGCCCATAGGAGTGGGTTCCAACAACATACTTTAAGAGAGACTTCCTGATCGTTCTAGTGCGGCTTAGTTTGAGAACTGCATGGTACAGAGAAGAGCTGCAGCCACTCAGCCTTCGTCCTCCACCTGCCAATGTCTGTGGACACGTCTCCTCTCAGAAGGCAGTGGAGGGGAACTCCGTGCCCCACAAAAGCAGCCACAGTGATCGGAGCTCCCTTGGAAAACCTCCTCCTATCCCGGAGTCAGGGTAAACTGCCAAAGCAAATTCCTGGAGCAAATTTTACTGTCACCCCAGCTCTTTTAAGTGTGGCTGTGACTTCAACTCTGACATACCTATTTCAGAAAGGAGTGTTCAAGGCATGTATATTTACACATCCACATCCACGCTGTGTCCATCAGTAAAACCACCTGCAGAGTGTAGCTGTCCAAGGGAAAGGAAAGATTTGCCTCCATTAGGTTTGCTCACTGTGTTGCAACTATATTTTTGGACTTCCCTTATCACAGCGTGACGTCCATTTGCACACCACATTTTTCCAGTGACTGAAAAGGGATCGCTGCAGCTTGGCAGCCGGCACTGCAGCACAATCATTTATTTCTCACAGCACTCCTCTCTGGACGTTCCCATTGAGCACAGAGCCTTTGAAGTCCATGGTGCATATAATTCAGTTGACAGTGGATTGGATTGGAGTCCATCTAAATAAAGCCCAAGCCTGAGCAGGCATCAAAATATCTCCTCCATAATTGGCAAGCTCTATTATTCTACTGAGCTATTAAAAAAAAAGACATTTTCTTGGCTACATATTTTATCGCCTTTTGCTACAATGAATTTCTCTTTACTTTCAAGATGGCTTTTTTTTTTAATGTCTCAAAATTTCTGCCATTCTAATAAACTCTCAAGTTTGCCTCAGTTTCTATTTACCCATTTGCCCACTAAGAAAACAAGTGAATATTTTAAAGAATTTCTCAGGCTTTTTGATCTATGAGGATCACTTTGGTTTCCCTTGAGCTTTTCCATCTAATTTGTGTAAATCCTTTTTAAATTGGGGTTCATTTACTTAATGTTCGATGTCTGCAATGACTTCCTAAAGCTAATTTTGAAAGACAGGGGTGGTTCCAGGAGAGAACTTCCTCTCTGAATGGATCTTTTTTTTAAAAAAAAGAGAAAAGATGGGAGGGGAATTTGGAAAACAGAGACCAAGGATGCTAATTTATTGTAGTCATAATGTGGAAAACACTGAAATAGTTACAACAATAACCCTTAGCTTTATATGTCTTCCCCTCCTGGACCCTAAGTTAGGATTTCAATCATTCTGCCTGTGTTGGTATGTTTAACTCTACGTTGCAATATAACTAAAACTAGTCTAAGAAACACCTGGGGTGATTTAAAAATAAAGCAGGACAAAGAGGATGCTAACAGTTGGCACTAGGGCATAAAAACACAGAGAATATAAAATGTAATAGCAATTGCAAAATGTAATACAATTGCATGAAAATGCAATTAAATCAGGTTGGATAAATAGCTTCCAGGATATAATAGCAAGAAGAGAGAGTTCATTTCAATGAAGTGAAAATGGCAAAAAACGGAATAAATAATTTAAAGCTGGAAATGAAAAAAGTTCGTGTGGAGTTTAGAAGACAATTGAGCTCCTCTGACCTTGTGCAAGTCGGTTAACCTCCTGGGGCTTCACTTTCCTTATTAGGAGAAGGAGGGGACAGTGGGGAGGGTTAGACTATGTGATCTCAAAGGTCTATTCAAGTTCTAAATTCCCCTCCTGGGCATGGGAAGGAATGGAAATGTAGGGCATCAACACAACAACATTAGTAGCTCTGGGAAAAAAAAAAATGCACTCACACAAACTGTGAATTTGGGTTTCATATGAAGCATTGATTTTATCTGCTGGGAACCTTTGTTATTCTTTATAAAAATAAAAGATAAGAACAAATGCGTACAATGGTTGGGTTTCCCTGTTTTCATCTTTTCCTGGCTACAATGTTCCCTTATCTGGGGTTACAAAAAAGGCAGTCTGCATACAGATAAAACAGTTCTGTGGATAATGCTATGCTGTTTCAGGCTCAATCACTCTCTTCTCTTTCTGCCCATCTGCTGCTTTTCATTCACCTGATCCTCCAGGGTAGTGAAGTTAGCTGGGTGCTAATCAGTGAATAGGGAAAGGTGAAACAAATGTTAGTGCAACCTGCGTGGATCATGGCTCGTGGGTCAATCAAGCAAGGACCCCAGTGAAAACTGCTAAGAGACTTAACTCATTTAACCATGAAGACATGCTGAAGGCAAGCAATGCCCTCATATAATGTATAGACACCAGTCAGTCACACAGACCAAGGGGGAATATTGTGTTTATAATGCTTATTCATAAATCCAAGGGATCTGGAGAAAAAAAAAGGTATTTTTAAGCTCGATGTCTTTTTTTGTCTACATTGTACTTTAAGAAAACAAAAAAGTAGTTAATCCTGTTTTCGTTGTCAGTTGAGGATATATTTACTCCCCTTCTCTATTCCCAACTAGCTAATCAACAAACAGGGAATTTAACCCCAATCTTTGTAAATGAAAGGCTATGGACTATGTCCAATGATTTAACACTCAAGTTCCTGATTGGAAATTCATCTATTTGCCAGTTATATGATGATGAGTCTGTTGGTGACTGTTGAATGGTGTTAGCACTTTCTCCTTCTTAGTATCAGAGAGTGTACTGCTGGTATAAATCACTGAAATACTATAATGAAGAGATAAGATGATGGACCCTGAGGTCAGACTCCCTGGGTTTGAATCCGGGTCCGCTGTTTCCCAGATATGAGATGGAGGCAAAGTAACTGGGCATTAGTGTCCTTACATGTAAAGATAGTAATGTTAATAGTAGCACCTTTCTCATAAATGTATTATGGTGATTAAAAGAGCCACTGCAGGTCAGATGTTTAGAAGAGTGCATGGAACACAGTGGGTACTCCATGTGAGCGATTGTGACGAGGAGGAGGCTTTTGGAGGAGCCAACAATGACATGAGTCCCATAGTTTAATTTCAAGACTTAGTCCTGAATTATGTGTGAAAGTCACACTGCAGAATATCTACCTAGTATCTCTTTCTCCTAGAAATGCCCTACCCTTACTGGTGTTACAGATTATTTGGAAAGGAATTTGAAAAGGAATGCTGTGAGCATGTTTAATGGGCTCTAGATGCTTTTTGCTTATGCACAGGAGCAAGAATGAGAAAATTAGAGAAAGCTCAAGCTTGCCTGGTTCCTCTAGGACACAGTAACATACCCAGATTGCCCCTGATAATAGGAGTTAATCTTATAGGAATATGGGGAAGACATGTAGCAGAAAACTGTCTAGCTTTAGAAAACCAGAACTTATGAAGCTCTGGTTTTCTGAACTGAATCATCATTCAGAATAGAACAACCACCTAGACTTCTTTTCTCAAGACTCAGCATCTCTAGCACCGATTTCTATCTTTCTACACTTATCCTCTGGCTTCTCAGGTGACTCAGTGGTAAAGAATCTGCCTGCCAATGCAGATGCAAGAGAAGTGGGTTTGATCCCCGGGTTGGGAAGATTCCCTGGAGTAGGAAGTAGCAACCCACTCCACTATTGTTGCCTGGAGAATCCCAAGGACAGAGGAGTCTGCTGGGCTACAGTCTGTAGGGTCGAAAAGAGTCGGACACAACTGAGCGCGTGCACACACACACACACACACACACACACACACACTTTTCCCCTACCACTTGAAACTTCCCCTTGTCCCAAAATTGATTAATTCAGTTAGACCTAGTTTTATTTGTGTGCTTTGTTTTTGTAGGAGAAGATGCATCTATTGGACAGAGCTCCGAATCCAAAGCTTCCATAAGGCTCCCATCTAACCTATTCATAGTCTTAAACTCAGAGCCTCACCACTGGTCTAATCAGTTGTGCGCAGTGTAAGCATCTTGCAGGATAAAGCACAACAAATCATACCCAAGGACTGGCTCCTTGGTTATACTGTTTGGAATGCAGAGACTGGAAGCCAGAGGCTGTGTGTGCGACAGACACTCATAATTTATAGAGCGAGACACACAAGATTTTTGTGAGGTTGGATTCAGATTATGCCTTACTAATCATAATAGGCTAGAAGGCAAATATCACTGTTCTAGAAGTTATCTTTAATTGCCACTCTTTTTTTTATTTTTAGAAGTTACAGTTGTAACTGAAAGATCTGTCTTGGCTCTAAAACTAACAATGAAAAAGTTCCTAATCACAGAAGCAGGAAAGCTTTGATGCCGATGAGTTACAAAGGATTTTATAAATATATACAAACCAAATTGGGGCTTCCCCAATGACTCAGACAGTAAAGAATCTGCCTGCAATGCAGAAGACCCGGGTTCGATCCCTGGTTTGGGAAGATCCCCTGGAGAAGGAAATGGCAACCCACTCCAGTATTCTTGCCTGGAGAATCCCATGGACAGAGGACCCAGGTGGGCTGTGGTCCATAGGGTCGCAAAGAGTAGGACACAACTGAGTGACTGAGCACTCACACACATAAACCAAAATCAGCTAAATCAAACTCAATCAAAACCAGTTAAATTATTCCTGGGTTCAAATAAATGTTACTATGAATGAGGTTCTTTCCAAAAGAAAAACATCTGACTCTTAAGCATGTTGAAACTTTAAATATAGAAAAAGCCAAATAATAACAATAATGGTCAGGTTCTGCTCAACTCCATATTGCTAACACGACTTTATCCTTCAGGGCTTTTAGTTGTGTTTATCTCAGGACCAAGTGTCACAGGGACTCACAATAAGCATAATAGATAATATTTGCCTCATTTGGAAAAGCAGAAACTTACACACATATAAGATCTCAAGTATTACTGCACATATTTTGAGTAAGCACCTACACAAAGGATAGGGTCTATGAATTGTCTATGACAGTGGTTCTCAGTCTGACTCTATGTTAGAATCACCTGAGGATTTTTTTAAACATAATGATGACAGGAATATCTAGTTTAATTGATGTGAGTTAGTTCCAGGCATTGGTAGTTAGATTAAATGGAAATTTTGATAAAAAGGATGCTAATATGCAATCCACACTCCCTGAAGCAGAAGAGATTCATGTGAGCCAGAAGAGCCTCAGAAGACTTTGGGCAAAGGTAGGCTTTAGACATGACCTGAAAAGGATTCAGTGGACATAAAAGAGGACAAAAATTATTCTATGACAAGGAAACTTGGAGCAAAATTGAGAGGGCGGGAAGATCCCCTGGAGAAGGGAATGGCAATCCAGTCCAGTATTTTTGCCTGGAGAATTTCATGGACAGAGGAGCCTGGCAGGTGATTACAGGACTAAGTGACTAACACTTTCACTTGCACTGGAAGAGATCACATTCACATAGGTATTTTTTTTACAGTATATTGTTATAGTTGTTCTATTTTATTGTTAGCTAGTGTTTTTAACCTCTTACTGTGCCTAATTTGTACATTAAACTTTATCATAGGTTTGTGTGTATGGGAAAAAGCATGATATATGCAAGGTTGGGTACTATCTGTGGTTTCAGACCTCTGTTGGGATCTTATCCCCTAAGAATAAGGGGGCACTGCTATATAAACAACAATCTGAGGATTTGGAATTTAATAAACAAGTCACTGGGAAAAAAAGGAGAGCTAACTAAGGTCTTTGAAGGAGAAACTAACAGGATTCTAGATCTGATTGGATGTAGTGACTGAAGGACTGGGACATCATCAACTAACCATTGCTTTGAAGGTTATGAAATATACTTTTTTTATTCTTAGGGATTCCCTGATTTCACTCAAAGTTAAAAAAAAGTAATCTAACATTTTTCTGAATACTTAGAGTATCAAGTTAATGCAATAACAGCCTTGATTGGTAGGTTCTACTCTCTAAAGTAGGTTATATCCAGTCTATGAAGTCGTTAATATTGAGGAGACAGGAAATGAAAAATAATTTATAGTTACATCCTATCATTCATCTAAAATGAATAATATCTGTACTATATATCATGTACAAGGGCATATTCTTTCTTGAAGCTTTCTATGTCATTTAAAACTGAACTTCTGTTTGGATGGCTTTTGGTCTTGGTGCAATATCAGAAGACAGCAATCTTATCTTTATGAAAACCTTGAAATTGTATGATATAGGGGAAGTAGCAATGGATTTAAATCAAGTTCTTCCATCAAATAACTGTCTAGACTCTGAGCAACTCAGTTAACCTTTTGAGACTTCAATTTCCTCATCTGTGAAATCAGGAAAGTGACCTGGATGATGTCTAATGTTCTTTCTAGCTCTAAAATTCTATGATCCACTTGTTCTCCTAAATTCTGTTTCACTGAATAGTTAATAGTTTTGAAGATAAATGTTATTTGGCTTAAACATATTTCTCAACATTTTTTAATCTCTTAGGGTTTCTGTTTCCTTTATACTTGGCATATGTAAATGCAAATATTGTGTGAGTTTACCTGATGTACCCAATGAATGGGATACAATGAGATCAGTTTCAAACCATACCAAGTAAATAGTCAACTGTGTTGTCACTGCCATTGTTCCAATCTCATCAATATCTCCTTTTCTGGTATTGTCAGGAGCTAAGAGTAGATGTCCCAGAAAATGCCATCTCCTCTTATTTTCCATTAAGGATTTCTCTGTATGTCCTTTCCCTGCCAAGTATTTTCAGGGTTCCATGGAAACAGAAGACTTGTCCCCCATTCAAATAGAAGAATTTCTTCATATTGATTACCTAGATTGCCATAATGAAAAGGTTAAAAAGCAGAGGCTGGAGTTGGTAGGGAAAAGTGCAGAGATTATTCAGAAATATTTACAATACCACAACTATACTACAGACAAAAGGTAATATTCCTACTGTGTGACTGCCAAGGTGACTTCAGGCCACCGAAGGTAAAATAGTATGATATTGTGATTTATAATAAGAAATATATTTGCTCTTTGTCCCCATTTCTGGCACAGAGTTCCTAAAACCCTTGGAATTTCCTAAGTGATGAGAGTGAAGAAAAGTGCTTTGTTTTACTGCTAATGAGGCTTTTGGATTGCACCTATGGATGAGGACTGGTTGCCAAGAGAACCAACCACGTGATTAGAGGGTGAGAACTTTCAGTCCTGTGTCCTCACCCCTATTTCTGACCTTTGGGGAGAGTAAGGGAGAAGAGCTGGAAATTGAGTTCAACCACTAATGGCTAAAGATTTAATCAACCTTGCCTACCTAGTTGATTTTATGGAGGCTAATGAAGCCTCCATAAAAACCCCAAAGGGCAAGGTTTGGAGGTAATTCAGGTTGCTGGAGATTTGAGGAGAGTGGTACTCTGGAGATGGAATGGATGCTCCGAGCCCTTCCCACATACCTCACCTTAGGCGTCTCTTTATCTGGCCATCAATTTATATCCTTTAGTATCTTTTGTAATAAACAGATAATCTAGTAAAATGTTCCTGAGTTCGTGAGCCACTCTAGCAAATTTACTGAACCCAAAAGGGACAGAGTAGTTCATGTGAGCCACCATTCTGTAGTCAATGGGTCAGAAGTGTAGGTGATAACCCGGGCTTATGACTAGCCTCTGAAGTAGAGGGCGGTCTAGTGGGATTTAGCCCTTAACCTGCAGAATCTGACAGTATCCCCTGATATTTAGTGTCAGAACTGAGTTGAATTGTTGGACACCCAACTAGTGTCTAAAGAACTCTTGGATGTGTGGGGAAATTCCCTTCTTCCCTCCACCCCAACATGTTGGAATTGGTGGTCAGATCATTGGTAGTAATGACAGGCTGTTGTTGTGTTAGTTGCTCAGTCCTGTCCAACTCTTTGTGACCCTAGGGACTGTATCCCATCCAGCTCCTTTGTCCGTGGAATTCTCCAGGCAAGAATACTGGAGTGGGTTGCCATTTCCTTCTCCAGGGCATCTTCCTGACCCTGGGATCGAACCCAGGAATCCTGCATTGCAGGCAGATTCTTTACTGTCTGGCCACCAGGGAAACCCAATGACAGGTTAGGTCAAGCCCAATTAATAAGCAACTCCAGAGTCAACAACAAGGTTTTATATCTTGCTCAAGATACATAGATTCTCAATATCATTATTGTTTGAACCCCCAGGTTAACAGAGTAGCTCCCATCCCAACACTACTGAGTACAGTGCCTGAGGACAGAGCGAGATCTGGAGGATTTGCAGCAGCAAAGTAAATACTCAGCTCCAAAGTGATTCACATCATTTCTCCTTATGATGCATCATCCAGAACTAGTCACAGGGCCCCTACATCCACAAGGGGGGCAGGAAGTGAAACCTACTCTGTGTTTAGGAAGCCAAGAGCTGGAAATAAACAGAGAGCAGCAACCAATTGCCATTCTACAATGTTACCTTAGAGATAATATTTACACAGTACTCTCCTGAAGGTATTTCAAATTTTGAGTTGCTGGAAGTTCTATCTTATGCCAGGGTAAATCTTTATATGTTAAATAAATGAATGCTAATAGAGTCAGGTCTTAGACTCTTTCTCTTTAAGAATCACTTCTGTTTACTATTATGCTATCACATTGCTGGATACGAAGCCATCTTTAATGCCAGCCTTGGCTCAATGGTAAAGAATCTGCCTGCCAACACAAGAGAAGCAGGTTTGATCCCAGGGTCAGGAAGATCTCCTGGAGCAGGAAATGGCAACCCACTCCATTATTCTTGCCTGGAGAATCCCATGGACAGAGGAGCCTAACAGGCTACAGTCCGTGGGGTCTCAAAGAGTTGGACATGACTGATTGCACACACACGTACACATATACAAAGACACACACACAGTTCAGGCAACTTGAATACAACAGATTGAGGCCAGGCAGTGAAGGACTGGCTTCAACAAATATCAGCTATAGAAAGTGCCAGTTCTTGATCCACACTGCAAATGTATGATCCACTTAGCACTTCTGCATATAATGAACAACTCACTTGAATCACCTCACTTTTAGAATAAATCCATGTTAAGACTCTTTAGGAAAAAGAGGCACTACCTTGGTAGGCATCGTTACTTCGGTATTCCACACATCCTATGACAAGAGTTTGTATTTTGCAGGATGGAAAAGAGAATGTAAAATCTCACATTCTGAGCTAGTCTCAAATATCAGAAAATATAGAAAATCATTTACTTTCTGGATTTAATGGATAATTCAGGAATACTCAGATATCTGTTTTTTTATTTAGTTTTGAAGTAGTGAAGTTTGAAGGGTAAGCATGAAAGTGATTCCATCAATATGATTAACATGAATAGTTGCAGGATTTCAAAGAGCTTAGATCCACAATATAATTTCAATTTATTTGGACTCATTTTCTTCATAGATTTTCTATAGATTAATTGCTCCTTCTTTTTTCATAGTGTTTGGTCTTAGAAGTATGAATCTAGTTAAAGTATCAATTCCTTTTCTCCATAAGGAAATGGCCCTGGCTAGAAGTGAACCTAATTTATGGCTGGCTCCAGCACTGTCTTTTAGAGCTCCCCATATTTTATCTGATCTGTTACTCCTCCTGGGCTCTTTTCCCTAGAGTTCTGATGGAACTCTTGGGATTTCAGCTGGCTCCAGATAAACATGGTCTCTGACAATGAGAACTGAGTTCCAGATACTTTCTAGTCACTTTCAGTTGAACATGCGAAGACAAAAACCCACATTCAAACATTTGACTAGTTCACAAGCCTATACAGATTTCTAGATTTAAAGATACCTGTTCATCATGATACCTAAGCGACTGAGATCCTTAGTCCCTTCTAGAAACTGTCTCCATTTCCTTCTTTTCTTACCCTCTTCCCCTCCCATATTCACTTTATTCTCTCTCTTTGTAAAAACATTTTATTATAATTGATAATATGCACATAATATATACAGTTTAAATATGTAATTAAGCAAAATAATAACTATTCATGAGCCCAACACCACAACTAAAACTAAAATATTATCAATCTCACTATTACTACCTGTGGGCTCTTGACCCAACAATCCCATTTTCTCCTGTGCACCACTATCATGTATTTTGTGTTTATTGTTCTATGGCTTTTATTTATAGTGTTACCACATACATAAATATCCCCGAGTCAATAGCTTTCCAACTCAGGTTATGGACATGAAATCAAATTAATGTATCATGACCAGAATTTGGTTTTAATGAAATAGAATATAGTGGGGTAGAAAATACCAGAGTACATGAATGTGGTAAGGGCAAGTAATGTTGCAAGAAAATTTGTTTCACTCTGTGTGTATGTGTGTGTGTGAAATCATTTCTTACAATGGTTCATGGATCACAGTGTCAGATATATTTCTTCCTTTGGCCTGTTGTCAAAAAGTTTTAAAAATACTGCTCTAAACAATCTATTGTCGCTTTTGTTGCTCCGAACTTTAAAAAGGTTGTAAAGCACTGAGTTATTCTTTATGGTCAGGGGTTCATCTATGTTGATTTACTTTCACTGCTATATAATATTCTATTGTAGGATCATAATGCAATTTATTTATACATTCTCCTGTCAGTTGTCACTTGCTTAGTTTCTAATATTTTAACAAAAAGTGCTGCTGTGAATATTCTTCTGACCTCCTGATGCGTTTATGTAAGAATTTCTATGGAGAATACATCTAGAGTTAGAATTGTTAGATCTTAGGTGTGTGCCTGTTGTTACAGATGATAATGTCAAAATATTTTCTAAAGTGATTTCTCCCTTTGTATATCTTCTCCTCTCCTACTCCCATAGGCAGCCAGAAATACCATCATGTTCTAGAATTCACAGCCCTGCACTTATACTTTGAAGCTGCACTGATTCTAAAAGTTCTTTCCTAATGCCTTATCTACTTCACATGAAAGGCATTTTCCCATCTGGGCTATGAAACACTCTCTTTGAGGTCAGTTCTTTTATATTCTGATGGAGGCTTCAGCAGCTCTGAGCCCCTGAGAAGTCTTTCCTTTATCCATGATCTGTTTGATTCTCAGGAATGGTGTCATATGACTAGCTGCCATTAAGTCAAGCCCTGGCCCTATATCGAACTTGATTTCCCTAGTATTTGTCAAGAATTGTGAAGGGTCTGAGGTTTTACATGACTTTAACTTGACTTGTAGGCTAAGATACTCTGAAATAGTTTCATGAATGCTAATGGAAGTCATGAGAATCCTGGGTTAGAAGCAAAAATCTCTATTACTCACAGAAATAGCAGTAGCCAGCACTTCCTTGGGGCTTTGTCCCCAAGCCTGCCCTTTGCTCTAAAAAGGGACACCATTTTTATTTTCCAAGGATGCTCACTGAGCAAATATCCTTGAAAAGACAGTACAAAACAAGGCACTCAGTTCCTCTGCTCATAAGACACACAGACGTGTGAGAGATATCCATGGAAAATTGTCTCTCAATAGTTCTCTGTAGGAGCATTCAGGTTTAAATGTCCTTGAAGAAGGATGACATCAACT
Organism: Muntiacus reevesi; assembly: GCF_963930625.1. Classification (NCBI taxonomy): domain Eukaryota; kingdom Metazoa; phylum Chordata; class Mammalia; order Artiodactyla; family Cervidae; genus Muntiacus; species Muntiacus reevesi. The sequence continues at coordinate 34,621,134 of NC_089263.1, forward strand.
TATCCGCATCAAATCGCCATCAGCCAGTTTTAAAAAGGACATTTGCTTTTCTTTGTTTCTTTAGCCCTGAATCATCTCTGTATTAGGATAACCTACATTATGCTGTGATAACAAATACCCCCCCAGAAAATCTCAGAGGTTTGGTAAGACACACTTTACTTCTCACATTAGTCTCTTCAAGGCTCTGTTCCAGGCCATCACCCAAACTGATAGAACTCTAGTCTTAATAATAATGTTCTGTGCTCAGTTGCTGAGTCATATCTGACTGCTTGTGACCCCATGGACTCTACTCTGAGATGGCACATGGTATTTTTCCAGGCAAGAATACTGGAGTGAGTTGCCTTTTCCTTCTCCAAGTGATATTCCCAACCCAGGTGGACTCTCTACCATTGAGCCAACTGGGGAATCCCAATCAAATGCGACCTTCTTGTAAATGTAACATATGCAGCATCACCTCATCAATTGCCCTGACATCATTGACAGAAACACTCAAACATGGGCTTTTCACTGCTTTATCCTGGAAGTGACACTTTTCATTGGCAAGGACCGGGTACCCAGTCCTATCTAACAGCAAGTGTGCAGGGATGGTAGGGCCTGGACTCCATCTCAGGCCTGTCCGTGCTGGTCGTGGGCCGCCACCTCTCCAGGGGACTCTGAACTCTGTGCTTAGCGCCTATGGGAATGACAATGGAAGGATAAGACCCCCTCTGGGCAGGGGAATCTTGAAGATCACATCCAGGTTACTCATTGCCTAAGAGGAAACATACCGTAATCATCCCTGCCTCTGGACAGGTCATAAATTTTTTCTGTATCAATCGGGATGTAATCACAGGCTAATCGATTATTACCTGGTTGGAACATGACCATGGGCTTATCGATTATTAACCGTTTGGAATGTAACTGCGGGCTTATTGATTATTAACTGTTTGAACACATAACACGTGAATGATGGAGTTATTGTAGTTGTATTTACCCCTCCTTTGTTTATGTAAGTTTCAAGGAATTTGGGGTGGTGGGTTTGGACACGTACACATGGGGTATAAAAGATTTTCACAAATGCTGGTCGGGGTCCTTGGCTAAGAGGAGACTCTGCCTTGGGCCCGCCGGTGTAATAAACTGCACTCCACTATCTGCATTGTCCTGAGTGAGCTTGTTTCCCAGAACGCGTGGCTAAAACAGTAGGGAAGCTGGTGGAAGACTGGGTAAGCATTCGTCTCTCAGCTGCACTTTATTTGGGCCTGCAAGCATTTTTCCTATTTTCGGTTTTGCAGGCACTTCTAATCCATTTCTTAGGTTAGATTACCAGATCTACTCTCCAGTTTCTACAGAAATCTTTGGGATGATAAATCTACTCAGTCCTCCAGAACATGAAATCAGAATCCTATCCTGGGGACTTCGCTGGCAGTCCAGGGGTTAAGACCCCGCCCTTCCACTGCAGGGGGCACAGGTTCACTCCCGGCTTGGGGAACCAAGATCCTGCATGTTGTACAGTGCAGCGAAAAACTAAAACAAAGAATGAATCAGTTTAAGATAAAAAGGAAACCTATCTGGATGTATTTTTATTTAAATAGGCTTTATGTTGGTCATTCTTTACAACAGGCAAAGTACACTTGATATTATAGGAAAAGAAAGTTTATTCACCTCAGAAGCTGAGTCTCTTCTTAGTTTTATCCTTTACTGTGTGCCAGGTAGATGGCTCAGACAGTAAAGAAACCATCTGCAATGCGGGAGACCAGGCTTCAATCCCTGGGTTGGGAAGATCCCCTGGAGAAGGGCGTGGCAACCCACTCCAGTATTCTTGCCTGGAGAATTCCCACGGACAAGAGAGGAGCCTGGAGGGCTATCATCCATGGGATCACCAAGAGTAGGATATGCCTGAGCGACTAAGGACACAGAAATAAAAAGATCAAAAAAGAGAAGTGAAACCAGCACTCTGAGAGTCCAGGGCACGGTGTAGAGAGATAGAGAGATCCACGCACACGAGGGCCAGTCCTGTGAAACAACATTCTGTGCGCAGGATGCTCTGGCAGGTGTGACCAGGGTACTTTGGGATTTGAAACAGGTGGCCTGTAGTTCCGGTCAGGGAATTCTGAGAAGGTCTTCTGATTTGATTCTCTGGAAAACAACTCAAGTGAATCTTGAAAGGCAAGTCAAGTTAAGCCTAAAAAAAATTTTTTTTAAGAAGTCAAGGTGGCTGGAAAGTCATTTTAGAAATAGAGAACAATTGGCCCAAGGGCAGAGTCATGAAAGAACATGACTGTTTTTAAAATGTAAGTACTTTGGTATGACTGGGAACATACAGTGAGTATTAGGAGTTAAGAGATGAAAATGGACAGAAGAGTCAGAAGAGATTCTGCATGAAAACATTGGGGAACCATTGAAGGATGTTCAGCATGATGAGGTTATTGTATTAAAAAGATTTCTCTGACAGCAGCCAGAGGGTCTGGAAGTAAGTGCGACTGAGCCAGTAGAAGTGTTAGGAGGCTTTTAACGATATCCCCGAGGGTGGTGGCAGTGTGGATAGAGAGGACAAAATGGATATCTGCGGTGATGAGTAGATGGAGTATCACAACATGGTAATTAAATGGAAGTTAGGGATGTGAAAGAAAGATTTAAGTGAAACTGCAAAATTCCAAAGTTAGAAGAAACACAAATTTTAATTTGGAAATAAAAAAAGTTTGCTCTTTGATTGGCAGCAGTGGAACATCATGGTGCATATTTTTACCTGAGCTTTGCTGAAGCCAGTAATGTAGATTAGAACTCACTCAGGAACAGGCAGATGAGCAGAGAGAATGGAGGGGATATGACAACATCCTAAGAAGAAACATACTGAAAGTGTATCTACTGATATTATATGAAAGCTTCTTGTGGACCTATGGTTAAACAATGTAAGATTTTATTAAAAAAAAAAAAAAAAAAGAATCACCAAAATAATACTGAGATACTTTGGCTCACCAGCTTCCACCTTCTGAGCCTATTCAGCATGAATTCCATTTTTAAGAAAATCGAAAGTAAGTGGCAAATTGAAAGTGGTGTTAGTCATCAGAAAGCACTAAATATATTTCATACTTCTAAATCTCTTGTCTTTGGTGCACTGCTGGAATAATCATGATAAACCTCACGAAAGTCCCAGGAGGTAGGCAATGAGCATGACAGTACTCTGTAGCATCCTTGTAAATAATAACAGATGCTCATCCATCCACAAAACCATTCTGTGCCAGACTGCCTTAGGTCATAGGTTGGTTGAACAAAGGAAATCCCAGTTTTCTACCGGTCCCAGCTCAGAGATTGGCATTCAGTGTAACTGCTGTTGAACCAACTGGAGTCAGGAAATCTTGCACAGAGAGTAACACCTTGGGATATTAGAACCTTGCCAAGGAGCTCAAAGCACAGTAACCTAAGTCATTGATTCACTAACACCAGGAGGTCCTTGTGGGGCAGGAAGTGGCTTTGTATACAATTTTAAAAGACCTGATGCCTTAAAGTCAGCAAGTTAGTGGCCAAGTCAGAATTCCAGTTAATTAAGTCCTCTATTTACTAAACCCAAATACTTGGCAATATCAGAGGAATATCTAGAGGGATCTTGGAGGATGCATGCCTTAGAAACTCCCCTGATGAGCTCAGCTGCATCCCCAATTTGCTTGGTACAGAGCCATTTGATTCACCACCTAAAAGCACTTGGAGAGGTGGCCCAATCTCCACTCCAGCCCCTTTCATTCATCTTCTCCTAAATTGATGCTATTCCTTTTAGCCCAGTTTCAAGCCAGAGCCCCTGCTATTTTGACTGGAGGCAGAAAATGAGTAAGGAAGAGTGATAATTCCCATGAACAAATATCCTGAGATGTTCCCTTGTTGCTTTGGCATGGCACCTCATGACATTTTCAGCTTCTCCTTCACTACAATGGGGATTAAGATCACACTGTCCTGCCTCCTGGGCATATTGTATGGTTCTTGAAAAACTAATCTAAAGGCATTTAAGCTCAATGGCCTCACAGAGTTTACAACTTTTGATAGAACAGAACATTCTCAAAAATATGCCTTTCAAAAAGAAAAGAAAAGAAAGAAACCACTTCTCCTTTAAAAACAGGAGAATGGAAATCATAGCGGTTATGTTTCTACTCAGGGCTGAATTGTTCTTGTGAGAATCTTTTTCATTGTGCTTTTAAATATTGTATTATGCGACATCAAATCCTGTTTTAATGCAATATATTGATTGTCTTATAGGCTAGGGTATTACCGTCTTAAAGAGATTCAAAGTAAATGATTAAATACAGCTTATGCCATTGCAGTCACCAGCAATTTAACATTCTCTTCTGATTGGTGTGTGTAATGGCTGGCTGCTCAAGTGATGAGGGTTAGAACAACCCGCATTCACGGCTAGAAAATGAGAGTAAAGGACAACCCAAAACCTCAGGCCATTCCCCAAACCTTCCACCAAGTAGCTAACATACATTAATTTTAAAAAATACAGTAGGCTTAGTTCCTTTAGGATAGACAGTTTATTTGTACACTACAGTAAATTCCCACATAGGAACCTTCAAGTTTTGAACTTTCAGTGACGCGAATGTGTGTTCCATCAACGTAGGGCATGAGTGAAATCGGAGCCTGCCCTCCATCTTCCGTTACTGACCATCCTTCAACTCTCCCATCTCCCACCTCCTCCCCTCCTTTGGTCAGTAACTCTTCTTGCCTGTACATTTGACGGCAGTCCCTGTATGCCAGCCACTGCACCATACTACTGTATTTTTCAAGGTACTGTACTGTAAAATTAAAAACATTTTGTTTCTTTTGTGTTGGTATTTTATGTATTATTTATGTGAAAAATATTATAAGCCTATTACAGTACAGTACTACAGAGCCAATTGTGTTTGTTGGGTACCTAGGCTAACTTCGTTGGACTTAAGAACAAACTGGACTTACAATTGCACTCTCAGAATGGAACTCATTCTTATGCAGAGGAGTTACTGTATTGGCATAGATGAGAGAGGAAAAGGTGAAAAGGGTGTTTTAAAACACTCTTTACTTATTCAGTGGACATTTTTGGCAATGACCAGGGTTATGTTGATGTCCAGCAACCTTCAACATGCTTTCAGTCAAAGCACATCTTTCTGTGGTTTTAGAAGACCCAGCTCTGAGGGAAAGGATTAAGCAAGAATAGAATTTGCTGGCCAGCAGCAACATGTAAAATAGAACTGGTGTTTGTATCATAGAGAAACAGACTCCCAGAAGATCTGGAAGGGAAGAGAGATCAGAAGCACTGCTCACTTCATCACTTGGAAAGAATGATCTGCACCGGGATGGACATGAATGGTAACCATGCCCATTTTATGAAGGATACACATCCCAAGTGAGCTCCCTGTGGATGTGGGATGATTAGACACTCCTTGCCTGTGATGGATTCCTGGGAACCAGCTTTGCAGTTCAGCTGGATTTGAGCTTTCTTTATGCCGGTCACGCCTGGGGAACTAGCATCTATCAGGTTTGAAAGGAGCTGCAGTAATGGAGAAGAAGATAGAGTCAATGGTGTGTGCAAGGCAAAAGTTGCAAATAAGAAGGCATCCCTACGTGGAAGGCAAAGAGCATGTTGGAAAGAGACTTTTCATTCAGGGAAGGAGTGTGTATCTTTTTTAGTTTGAAATTATCCCAAAGAGGGTATCCCAGGAGGGGTGGCTTCCTAAGGGCACACCAAGTCCCTGCCATGGATGTTCACCTAACTCAGCTTCTTAGTTCACACTTAGAAACATAAGGTTTTGATTAGCTGTGACCTGGCCAGACTCACTCAGTTTGTCCTCTGTAGAGTTGCAGCCAAGCTCCAAGCTGACCTTTCAGCGAACTTCCCTTTTTATCTTGACATTTCCAACTCAACCCTTTGCAGTTTGGCTGAAGGCCACTCTCTGTTTTTCAAAATATGAAGTCGATTTTCGATATTTCAGAACAAACAGAAACACAAAATCAGAATGCTTAAGTGGAGAAGATAAAAAATAGTCCCCAAAGTGTCATTCCCAAATTAGCAGGGGTTTTAAGAATACGTGTGTTGGGTCAACCATTTCCAAGAAAAGAGATATGCCCTTTGGTAGGCAGAGTGGGGTGAGGGGGACCAGTAATTTTAAGAGTGAAATATGCCCCTTGTGGGTAGAATGGGGTCTGTGACAGAGTAAGGAGAACTGAATGCCAAGAATAAGTTGGCATATGGCAGCCTAGCACAAGTTTTCCAATGAAATGAGGTTTTCCTACTACAAGATGGGTGTGTTGTTCCATGAGTATTTGGGATGAGAGCCCCAAGGTAAAAGGAGCAAATGATGATAACTTGGAATAAGCATTCTGAAGAAGCATGACTAGGTTTAGTCAAGGGCTCTCTGTTTAACACATGGGTTTGTTATCCTTCAGGTTTTGTGAGGCCAACAGATCAGGAGTCTACTGCCATTGAAAAGATGGTTGTTATTCTCAGTTTCCACGAGGAGGGGAGGTGCCATGCCCCACGCACAATCACACCAGGATGCACCAGGGTCGACCAAGAAGCTGGGGGAGCAAGAAGAAAGCATGGATGTGAATCTTTATTGTGGTTTCTTGAGGGAGGGGATGGGCAGGGCAAGGTAAGCAGGATTAGGATTGGATAGGTTGAATAATTTCAGTGGGGTGTGAGGTACAAGATTGTCTCTAGTTGTCTGGTACTAGGGCAGGGGTTGAGGGTGAGGATAGCAACCAGCCTGGTTGGAGTGTGAAGAGCCTGATAGAGAGGTGCTGGGAAGTAGACTCTGGATCGGTTTGTATATGAAAGGCCTTCTAGCAGATGAGTTGTTTACTATTTTAGAAATTGGCTGTGGGTCAGTAACCTGGGTTCCATCCCTGGTCAGGGACCTCCCAAGTGGCTCAAGGGTGCCAAAACAAGAGATGTAAGAGATGTGGGTTCAGTGCCTGGGTTGGGAAGATCCCCTGGAGTAGGAAATGGCAATCCACTCCAGTATTCTTGCCTGGAAAATTCCATGGGCAGAGGAACCTAGTGGGATACAGTCCGTGGGGTCACAAAGAATTGGACATGACCAACCACGCAGAACAGAGAGTCAGTAAAGTCCCAAATGTCAAAACATTGGAAACACAGAAAATAAAGAAGCATGATGAAAACGTGATCTAAGGATGATGTGACTAATTTAGGGAAGGAAAGAGGCTTCTGGTAACATACCAGTAAGTGGTGTCCCTGTGATCTATTTAGACATATTTTGAGGGGTGACAGGATCCAAGAGGGTGCAGGTAAAATCCTAAAAAGGAGAGAAGTCTCCCTGGGTGAGATAGGAGCCATGCGCAGGGGAGTGTCTCACAAAGGGAGCCGTAAGGACCAGGGAAGTGGACCCACATAGGAAATGACAGGCTCCATGCGAAATTGTAGCTCTCTTAAATGGAAAGTGGCCACCACCTACAAAGAGCGCTGCTGAGTCAGTGCCCTGGGACATGAGAGTCACTGCAATTTTTCCTTGTATTACAACAAGAAAAACAGAGCCCCCCATGTCAACCCCGTCCGTTGTGGAAGACAGCATTTGCACAGAGCCACACAACAGGGCAGCTCTCGGCTCAACTTGTATTGTTGGGTTTACAGCAATAGTCTCTGGGATCTGTTCAAGGAACTTTACTTGTACAATGTTGACCTGTTAAGGAAAATTGACTTTTCTATTTATTACTAATGAAATCATGAGAAGCAGCTCAGGGAGAGGGAGTGTGTGAAAATAAACAAGGCTTGACAAAAAATTTTACTCTCCGCTACTCCCCTTGAATGCATTTATCAAACAGGCCCTTTTCCCGGGAGAGTTTTTAGCAGCAGCATCCCTCCGGATTCAAATCTAGATGTGAACACTTGAAAAGAAGAGTGTAGTAATTGGGAAAGTGGCTTTCAACCACCTGGTGAATGAGAAGTGGGAATGTTTCAAGGAAACACAACCATGAGTCTACTCTCAAATCAAGAAAACCGTTGGCTCTCTCATTTATTTTTTAGCGGCTTGGGGAAAGGAACAACTGCAAAGTGATTTGCACTCAAATTTCCACCGTAGAGAGAAGTTACAATGATGTAAAGTGGGGACAAATTTCAGACTATGATGATCTGTGTAAGCAGGTTTTAAGGTGGAATGAAGGAGAAGTGGGGGGGAGGCGGGGCAAAACTGGGAATGAAGGGATGGACTTGGAGTTCTGCTCCTTTCAGTTCAGTTCCCATGACTAGGAGACTCCCCTACTCCACTAGAAAACTCCTCACTGGAGCTGGGCTACGGCTACACTTAGCAGACAAAACAGCCGCCGGATAGATACCAAGAACCACTAGGTGGCATTTGTGATTTATTACTTTCGAAGCTGAGATTTTTTTTTTTTTAATGTCTCTGCTGCTCCTTTGCTTAGACTGAACAAGACATTTAAAATTCTAAAGGACTTCATTCAAGAAATGCATAGTTGATTCTCTTTATCAAGCTCTCAGAGAGCGTTGGCGGTGGGGAGGGGGTCAGGGTGTCTGGTTTAAGAAGTTGAATTTCAGATCATCTGCATTCTTCTGCCGGTCCTCTCTGACCCCACACCATCAGCTTACATAAGTAATTACTTGTCTACAATTAAGCTGTAAATAATGCAATCGCTCCATTCTTGTCCCGTCACTCCAGTCCCAACCACAACAAATAGTGCTAATCACATACTTATTCAAGTGTGTAATTATTCACAGTTAAACTTCTGTCACTTTCACCCTGTTTGGAAACAGCAGAACACAACCTGTAATTAGCAAATGTGGCTCCAGGCACTTTTGCTTGGGAGCTCGCCAGGGATTCGGCACCTAGGCGCTCCTTTGATCTGGGAGCTGGCAAGGCGCCTCACCCTGAGGCCAGAGTGCTATCAGCACTCTGCAAGTCACTGAGATCAATGAATATGTCAAAGGCATCTATCCCAAATCACATATTACTTCCCTCTCTCACTGTGGTTTCTGCCTTTAGTATATATTTCATAGACTTCCCTTTTCTTTTTGAACCCTTTGACTTCAGTTTAAAGGGTTACCACGAAGGTCTGCAAGCCCCTGTGTTTTCAACTCGGGTTAAAAAAAGTGAAAGTCCCAGAAGTCCCTCTTGATGGTCCCTGTTCTTTCTTAACTCTGCCGTTTCCTTGAACACAAGCGCAACGAAGGAGGGATGACCTTTGCTACCTCACCTGGACCACAAGGAAGAGGAAGTCAGGGTTTCAGCCAATCCCTGGGGGTACCACTTCTCTCCAGACATCAGCTGAACCACTCAGTGGGCGGGTACCTGGTTGTCAGGGAGACTGGGTAAACCTCAAAGGTTTCACAGCACATCCATTATATTTTATTAGGGGACAAGAAGCTCAGATCCTTCCCAGGGAGTGGTAATAGTGTCCTCGTAGGTGGAAAACATCTCTTGGAAGCTGGCTTCCTTCCCTATAAGGTCATTGTATGCTTGACATATGAGCTGGTGCTCTGCATGAAAGTATTACCATATTGGGCCCACAGAAAGGAAGAGTGAGGCGTAGACACAGTAGGTGCAACCGTGAATTTGATGTTTCTTGTCTGCCTGTTATGTTAAGAGTGATCATTTGCTTGTTTGAGGAAAGACTATCCTACCTTCGTTAAGACTCCAACGGCAATTACCCAATTAAAACAAGTGTAACCTGTTAAACCATATCTAGCCTGGTTTAATGTCTTCATTCCTGATGTATCCAATGAAGACAGAGGTTTTTCACTTCAACCGGAACAAATACTCTTCACAGAAGAAGGGTAAACACAACTGCAGTAAGTTCTTTGTATATAAACACATGTTAGGCCTTCGGTTCTAATTGCAACAAAGCTAGTTTTAAAAATACTATTTAGAAATTTCAAAGGGGAGAATGAGCTTCCCAATGGCACTAGCGGTAAAGAACCCAACTGCCAATGCAGGAGACAGAAAGAGACAACCAGTTTGATCCCTGGGTTGGGAAGATCCCCTGGAAGAGGGCATGGCAATCCACTCCAGCATGTTTGCCTGGAAAATCCCACGGACAGAGGAGCCTAGCAGGCTGCAGTCCATGGGGTCACAAGAAATCGGACACGACCGAAGCGACTTAGCACGCAAAAGAAAGAATGGCCCTGCAAGCTTCTCTGTCAGAGAAACTTGTCCTCAGAAGCAAAAGCTTCTGAGAGGGAAAGATGAAGTGAGAGCGCGGTGGGGCTGCTGTGCTGGCCGGCTAACTTCACCAAATGAGCCAAATTAGCCCTGGCAAAGAGCACTGTGACAGATGTGGGAGCCAGATTGCCATGATGTTTTTATTTTATAATTTTTTTAAAAGATGAAATGCTATGACTGCGTCTATGTGAGCAAAGCGGAACAGTACCAAGTAGTTATCTAGTGATTTTGATTAATACAGACTGACAAGCAATCTGGAGGATTAGTTTAAAAACAAACCCAGAAAGACTTCTTTTCTCCAACAGTAGTGGTCTTTAACAGAGCTTCGCTGATAGTCACACTGATGATTTTAAAAGCCCCATTTCATTTAGCCCATGTGGACACAAACAAGACTCATGCAGCTATTTTTGTTGACTAATATCTAGAAGATTTTTATATGCAGCCCATTAACATACTAACAGGATGACAAAAAACACCAGTACTGCTGGTTGGGAAGATGAGTGCAAAGAAGCCTCACCTTTCACTGCTCTGGTCACTCTCCCAGGAGGACTGAAAAAACCTTTTACACACTCATTTCCTTCCTGACTTCAGGGTACCATTATGACATTTAGTTATGAGTCTCTGCTTTCTGCTTTCATATATATGTGTGTGTGTGTGTGTGTGTGTGCATTTCCGTCTGTGTGTATGTGTAACTCAGCAGAGAACTGGAACCAAAATAGTCATGAGCAACCTCCAACTACAACACATCAGAAATCAATCCACTTCCTTCCATTCCTACTAGCATCACCTTAGTCTGGGCCACTGCCATCTCTCTCTCACCCAGTCTCTATAACTGGTCTCTTCATTTGGCCTGGTAGCCCTCTGTCTAGAACATGCCTGCCATAATAGGGACACTGATTTTAAAACATAAATCTGATCATGTCACACTCTGATTAAAACTCTGTAGTGCTCTTCCTCTGCACTTAGAATACTCCTGACCATGAGCTATAAGGCCCCACTCTTCCTCTCCTGTCTGGTTCTCCATCTTCATTTTATATCTCTCTCCCCAGCAAGCCCCACTAGCCTTTCAGCTGTTTGTGTAGGCCCAGAGTCATGCATAACTTGTACCTTCCATTGGATTGCTCTTCTGGCTCTCCTAAAATAGTCCCAGTTCACACAGCTGGTGTTTTGGGCCCATCTTAACATAAGATGGGATGTCCCCCAGCCCCTTCAGTCTCAGCCCTGTGATAGACTCCTTTATAACAGATCATGACTTGCAATTAGTCTATTTGTTTGCTCATAATGTATTGGTCTCCACTAGAACATAAGCTCTGTGGGGGCAGAGTCTATTACTATCTCATTCACTACTGGCTCTCCAAGGCCTGCTCCCAAACTGTTGGTCAAATAAATGAACATATATAATTTAATTGATCTAAAGACCAAAGCATAGCATTTGAACCGCCTTTTGAGAGTTCTTTAAAGTAATTGCAAGTAAACAGAAACAGTAACACTCCCCACACCCCTACATTTTATATTGAAAAATTTCATACATACAGGTTAGAAAATTTTCCAGTGACCAGTCTTCAGATTCTACCATTAACATTTCCTTATGCTTACTTTATCACATATCTAGTGGTCTATCCATGGCTCTACCTACACTTCTATCCATCTGATTTTTTTCTGCCTTTCAAAGGCAATTACAGACAGCAATATACTTCCTCTTAAACACTTCAGAATATTATTAAGTAAAATTCAATATTTATTTTAGGTTTTTTTTGATATAAAGTTTATATATCATGAAATGTATGACTCAAGAGTGTTTTACTAATTTTTAGCAAACACGTGGATGGAGCTGGAGACTCATACAGAATGAATAATTCAAAAAGAAAAAAACAAATATCACATGTTAACACATATATGTGGAATCTAGGAAAATGGTACAGATTATTGGTATTGTTACACATAACAGCTATTTATCTCTTGTCACTGCTAAGTATTACTTCATCATGTGAATATACTATAGTTAGTTTATTCATTTTCCTGTTGATAGACACGCAGGTTATTTCCATTTGGAGGTTATTATGAATAAAGCCTTCCATAAACACTCCTGTAAAAATATTTTTGTGAACATAGTTTTCATTTCTCTTGGGTGAATACCTAGAAGTGGAATCATGGGTTATAGGTATTGTTAGGTTATAGAAAGTATGTTTCATGTTACAAGAAAGTTATAGAACTTCTACCAAAATGACTCACAATTTTCTCACAAAGAATGTTTGAGTTCCTTTATAACCTTGCCAACACTTGCTGTCATCAGTCCTTTACATTTTAGCCATTTTCATGGATGATTTGAGGTATCTCATTCTGGCTTTAATTTGCATTTTCCTGATGACTCATGCTATTGAGCACCTTTTAATGTGTATATTGGCAATTTGCATGTCTTCTTTTGTAAAATTTTCAAAACTATTTTTAATTGAGTTGTTGGTATCTTTATTATTGAGATATATCACTTCTTTATGTTCCCTAGATATGGCGTTCCCTGTCAGATATGTTTTCCAAACATTTTCTTCCAGTCTGTGGCTTAACTTTTATTTTCTTAAATAAGTTGCTTTTTTTATTTTTAGGCAGAAAAGGCATTTTTAATTCAGAGGTAGTCAAATAGACCAGCTTTTTTATGGTATTGTTTTCTGTGACCTGAGAAATCTTTCTTTATCCCCAATTCATGTAGATACCCACTTACGTTATCCTCTGAAAGATCTTACCTTTACAAACGCTCCATCTCGGAAGTAATTTTTGTGCACAATATAATGAGAGTTCACAGTTTTTGTTTTCCATATGGATATCCATTTGTTCTAGCAACATTTGCTAAAAAGACTTTTCCTTCCCATTGGCTTTGCCATTGTTATCAAAAATCAAATGACTAGCTAAGTGTGGTTTGCTCCTGGGTTTTCTATTCTGTTCTAATATCCATATGTTGATCTTGATGTCAGTGCTACTCTTGATTACTGTAGCTTTGTAGTAAGTCTTGAAATCAGATGATTTGTGACCCATGTTGTTATTTTGATTGTTCTAGGTCATTTATATTTCCATGTAATTTTTAAACCAGCTTGTCAATTTCTACAAAACATCTGTGGTAGTTTTGATTGAGATTATATGGCACTGTGGGTAGCACTTCTCTGATGAAATTTTACGACCCTTGCAAAGTATCCCCTTGAACAGCCCTCTCCTGCACTTTGGAGGGCCCTGTCAGTTCTCCATTAAAGTTTGTTTGGATCAAGACATTGTGTCAGATGCTGTTTGCTCTGCTACAAGTAATAACCAGTATTTTAAAGTGCATTTAGGAGCTTATTATTCCTAATCTTAATAAGTTCACACACGCCAAAAAATCTCCTTTAGTAAGAAATTGTTTTCTCCAGATTACATGTGAGATTCCCAAGGCCCAAGGATTTCATATATTTTGTCCAAGGTCAGACAGCTAGCAAGGGAAGATTTGAATCCAGATGCCTCTTCCTCTGAAGCTTAAATGTTCCAGGAGACTGAGTTTTATTACCCTTTATAGCCTATTATCATATGGGAGTCTGAGAGAGTGGTGGTTTGTATCAGCTGGAATCCAAATACTGACTGAATGGAAGACAGACAAGGTCATTTTGTTATGGTGAAGAAGCAGAACCCTTCAGGAAAGAGTCTGCGTGGCTTTGTTTGGGATGTTTGGGTCAGATGATACCATTAAGGGCTGGGAAGGTGGAGTAAGCAGGACCTGGAGGAGACTGTAGGCAGATAGCCTTTCTCCCAAATTGGCTAGGGGAGGCCCAGACTAGGGGTGACCATTTAAAAACAGCCTGTTCTAATGCCTTTAGCTGCCTGGGAATATTTATATCTTGAGAAACTCACATGTGATGGACTTGGCAACAGCCGCAGGGCAGGGGTCCTCCTCCACCCCTCTGATGTGCTCAGGGCAACAGAGAGAACACAGAGATTCACAAATGAGCTTTCTTTGTAGGGCACTGGCTGCTTTGAAATTCTTCATTAAATCTTTTTCACAAATAAATTGCCCAGTGTCCATGGGGAATATTTCCATCTTTTAATCATATGCAGTTTGAATTGACTCAAGAGTTTCAGTGTGCAGGGGCTGGTGTGGAGGGCCTTAGCAAGGGGGAGAGCGGGGGACCTTGGAAAGCTCAGCCCAGCCTGTGCAGTTTCTTTTGAATGTAAGTAACAAAAGGAGGCCCCAAAGGGAGCATTTGGGGGGAGCTTAAATTCTGTGCTGTGTTTAGCACCTATCGCGACTATGGATTTTTGAAACAATGGAAGTTAATTATGTACCTAATCTATTGGTTTGATACGGGTTCCAGAAGTGAAGTCATATGGTTTGACTTTCCCCCCATAGGCTGGTGAGCCATTCTAGATTAATAGTTTAAATAAAATGTCAAGTATCTGATTGCCATGGAAACATTAATGCAAAGTGGACCCTGTAGCACTTTGTGCTGTAGAATTACAATGATATGAATTACCTTAGTCTTGAGACACCTTCTGAAATGGCCAGAACTGCATCCCTGAAAAATGAGTCATTCGTGCACAAAGCAAGAAATAGTGTGAAATGCTCCCACTCCGTCATGTCACCAGGCACATAGTTATGCGTTGGACCAATGTCAGTTTCTTTCAAAGAACAGGCATGGGTAAGGCCGGCAGACTTTACTGTGGTGTGGTCCTCATTTATTGTGGAGGGATCAGTGAGGTGAGGGTGCCGGCTCTAGTGGTCCTCAGTCCTGGGGAAGGGGAGTGTCTAAGGGGTGCCAGTCACCAGGCAGAGGTCAACAAGCTCAAGAACTTGCAGCAGGCACGTTGGGGCTTGCTCCAGGACCTCTCCCTGGAACACATGTTCCAACTGCCTCCCCAGCCTGATTATCAGAGCACTGCTGATTATGTTATGCAAATGATGGAAGATGGATTTCACATTTCCCCCAGCCAGGCTTTGCACAGCTTTGCATTTATTATCCCCCTTTAAAAATACAGAGTCCTCAGAGAAGGGGAACGATTCATTTTTATTTGTTCACCAGCAGAGTTGGCGCAGACCTGTCAAGCAATCATCCTGGGCTGTGATCTGCAAAGCTGCCCTTTGTTGTTTGATTCCCCCCCCCACCCCCAGATTGTTTACAAGACACACACAGACATCTGCACGCCTCAACACAAGTTATTTCCTGATTCGGCAAAACTTGTCAGCCTGGGTGATGAAAATGTTACAGCATTTGCTGACAAGCCATCAGATAAACCCTGAGTTATGTCCCCAGCACCTAGTCTTCATTCCCATGGCAGAGAGGTAAACACTTTAGCAGCTCCTGGTTCCAGATGATTGTGCAATCAACCATCTGCCCCTGAGCACTTCTGATACTGCTTTCCACTCACTGGTGTTGGTCCATCACCAGGAAAACAGTGTCTACATTTCCCACCTTTTGGAAATAGAAGGACTAAGCTTATGTTTACTAAATTACCAATAAGATCTAGAAGTCAAGGTTGGGTCTCTTGATTTTAGATAAAGGTCTTCAGTCTTCACAGTGGAAATGTCTGAACCACATGTCCACCATGGTAAGAGTTTTCCTTCTGTTCTTATTGTCGCTGTGAAAGCCTAGAAACCAGAGTGTAGTTTTCTTTTATCCTCTCCTCCCTCCCACTCTCTCCCTCATTCTGCCCTGGTCTCCCACCCCAGGGAGTAACTGATATCATTTGTGTAAGATGGCAACTGGAAAGTAATGGGGCCGAGATCAGCTGACATATCCAATTCCTTCAGAAGAAATTTGTATGATGATTTCCCCTGATTTACAAGACACAGTCCAGGAACAGTATGAGCTCATCAAAGTGGGGAAAAATGGCCTCTTGTCGCAACTTGGTAAAAGCTCTACAGATCTTTGTCAAGTGGGAAGAAAACTCTATAGCTCTAGAAAGGTTTATTAAATCAGAGATTTATAATCTACCTTTGCAAATAGCTACTCGCCACCTACCTCTGGTGAATTATGACTCATTTCAGACGTGTGAAACTGATACATGCGAGCATGCATATCATAGATGTGCACGTAGAGATGTGCATCTATGATGTGTGTGTGTGCTTTGAACAATCATTGGTGACAATTGTACTGAGTGTCTGTGAATGTGTAAAACACTAGAACTTGGAGATCAATCTACATTGATAGTTGATGATAACAGCTATGAACATTGGCTGAGCCCTCTGATGAGCCAGGACATTTATAAATATCTTTTACTGTTATATAAACTTGGTAAGTAGATATAGCTCTGTTTCTCAAATGGGAAAACCAGGACAGACTGTTTATTTGACTGTTCAGATGATGCAGCCAGGATTCAAATAAAGGCCTGTGTTAACCCATAGTCCATGCTATACACATTGATAAGAAGCCTTGTAGCTTTCAGTGGAAGCAAACTGAATGCAAGATATCTTAAAACATAATGGGAATTTATTGTCTCACATATCTGTAAAAGTCAGAGGTTGGTTTCAGTGGAGGCTTGCTCTGGCAGTTTAAATGATATCACCAAATGCATAATTTCTTGCAGCCACTTCACTCTTGTCCTTCATCAAGGGGATTTTGTTGGGCACAGCAGCTCTGTCTCTTTACCAAAATACCTTCCCATCTGCTCTGGATGAAACATCTTCGACATACCAATCAGAAAAGAAAGACTGCTTCTCAACTCTCAGAGAAGAGAGACACTCCTTTCCCCTAAAATTCCAACAAATATCCTCAGTTAAATCAAATTAAATTAAATACTGATAGGATTACGTCCCCATCCTTGAACCAGTCACTTGGCCAGGGAACAGACTGAGTCAGGACCCACATCTGATATTGTGGGTGGATCAATTCTACCCAATCACCTGGCTAAGAATAGAGAGGAGAGATGCTGCCCCTGAAGGTATTGCTCAAAACAATAACCAACAACTTTCCTGCCTATACTCCCAATAAGGAAAATGTAGTAGAGATAATGAAGCAAAAAAAAAACCCACCACATTTATGCAATGGATTTAAGAGTACATACAAAGCAACACAACACTATGTGACACATTCAAACAGGGATAGTAAACAAGAACTGAGAAAGACAACTTAAGGAATTGTCAGGTAAGAAATAAACAAGGGCAGAGTCCCAGAACAGAAAGTTTGATCATTTTTGTTTTTTTATTCTTGCTGTTGGTTTGTCTTTTTTTTTTTCCCTAAAGTAGGAAATAGCCAAGAGTTGGAAAAGAAAAGCCGAAGTGTAAAAGTGGAGAAATCCGTCATCTGGAACCATGTGTACATTCTTTTGCATATTACAGCTGAAACAAATTATTTTGGCAATGCTAAGTGATAGCAAAAGTGAACATTCTAGGCTCTCTAGTAATATCAGATATCAAACTGCTACAAATGTTTGAGCTGGAAATTAGCAGGGCAAAAATGCCACTAAATTTTTTTTTGTTTGATTCTGTATCCCATGTGTTAGGAGAGGGATTAATTTAAGAAGATAAGTAGAAGGAAGGCAAGCCAGTGTCCATGAGATATGAGGTCATTGTCTCAAAAATCCTGTGTGAAGCATGGACTAGATGATGTGTCAGGCACAAAACTGGGAGAGAGGACAAAGCTGGATTAGGGACTGTTCTCAAGGAGCTCACAGTCTTACACTGGAGGTAACGGGATATCTTCACAATCCAGCATGGTAGATAGAATATGGAGAAAAGAGAAACATCACATGCACAAGAACAACTGACTCAATTTAGAGAAATATGAGGAGTCCACACGTGAGTCCTGGAGAAGGAAATGGCAACCCACTCCACTATTCTTGCCTGGAGAATCTTATGGATGGAGGAGCCTGGTGGGCTACAGTCCAAGGGGTCGCAAAGAGTCAGACACGACTGAAGCGACTTAGCACAGGATGCACTTGAGTTGATTCTAATAAGAGGCAACAATAGCCTAAATTAGCAGGTGGATTTGGAAGTTGAATAATGTGTCTTAGCTAAGCTATGTTGTAGGGAAGGCAACCTGAGTTAAAATTAAAAAAAAAAAAAAAAAAGGAGAAGAAAGGAAGGAGGAAGTGGGTTGAAAAGAAGGAAAGAGACAGGAAGGAAATAAGGGAAAGTGGGGAGGGGAGAAGGAAGGACAGAAAGAGGAAGCAAAGGAAATACAGTGTTTTCTTGTCTGATTGCACTTGTTTGTCCTGTGGTTTAATTGTTCAGGCCTTTCCTTTTTCTGTTTTTAAATTTTTCAGCAGGCCTGGCCTTAAAATGTCACCAACAGTAGTAAAAAGTGGGAAGGAATGAACTAACGTTTCTAATTAAAGCTAGCAAGAGAATGCAGTTGGTTTGGGGTATGGCTGTAAGAGAATTAATTTGCACACATTTCATATCTTGCCACCCCAATCCGTGCTCGATAGTAATTTCTGATATAATTTGTGCTATTACCTAGAGAAAAGGGACACTTTTCAAAAATCTGAAACATCAATTTGGCACTAGGGAAGGAAGGCACAGATCAATTAATGATATTGTTTTTCCACTAATTGATACTCTGCCAAGACACTAATGTATGCATATTAGACAGAGAAAAGAAGGATGACAAACTGTTGTTTTGACCTTGTTAAAAGAAAGCATTATAAAAAACAATTTCAGACATCAGTAGCTTCAACTGAGAATTATTCTCTGCTTGTGATTGAGAAATGTCACTGTGTCAGAAATTCTGGGAAGTGGATTAGAGGCGAGGAGTAGAGAGCCAACATCAATTTTGCCTGAACCTGAAATGTGTCATTCCCTAGCTCTGGAGTTTCTTATGTTTCTACAAATATTCCTTCACTATAAGGTATTTGTAAGAGGCACATATACTGTGTTTATAGCCTGCTGAACTTGTCACTCATTAATATAGCATTAAAGCAGTGCCAGTTATACTGTTTCATCTTGCATTTCGTGGTTGGCATTGCAAACTTTCTGTTGACTTCCTCTGCAACTCATTTTTGTTCAATTATTCATTGAGATAGGCTCCCCTGAAATTCAGGAGAAATTAAATGTTATACCCACATTCATATGAAATTAATTAATCATGATTAATGTTCCTACAATGAATACAAAAGGAATTAATCATGATTAGCAACATATTGAAATGTGCAGCTCAGACGTCTGAAGTTTCCCCTGCTTAGTATGTTTCATAGAAGCCTTGAAAGGGATATCTGTAGGTTTCTGCTTCTTTGTCTTTTCATTTGTTGTTTTAGCTATTCTAAGTTATTGACTAAAGCTTGGGGACAATGTGGTAATAAATAAAATGGATGGTGAGTATTTTCCTCCTGGGATTCAGGAGTAACTAACTCTTTTATAAGGATGAGAATCATAAGCCTCTAGACTGGGGACTGGCATACAATGGCTCATGAGTCGAGTCTGGTCCTAGGTCTTTGTCATTTATATAATGTCTATGTCTATGTCTATGATAGCAGAGTAGAACAGTTGTGACAGAGGCAATAGCCTGTCCACAAACCTGAAAACATTTCTTCTCTTGTCCTTTAAGGAAAAAAAAAAGTGAATTCTTGCTTTAGTTGGGCATAAAGGAATAGATAGCCTTTTCACTTTTTTTTTTTTAAATTATTTCAACAATTCGAGGTTGAGGACACTTAACTAATTCTAATTGAAACTTCCTTGAAGACAGTGACTAAGTTTGCCTTCCATGCCAACCAAGCATACTGGGCAAGAGAGTGCTTGGTGCATAACAGACACTGACTATGCTGTGGTTAAGTGAGTGATTGAATGAATGAACACCTTACCCCGCAGATCGTGGCAAGGACTTCAGCCTATTTTAAAGCCTAAGTTTTATGCCTATGAAAAAGGGAGACATCTTTTTGTGTTTTTTATTTATAACATATATTAAGATTAAATGCAATTATATAAGATGCTATGCAGTTCAACAGCACTTCCTGTTGCATTTCGGTTGTAACTGAAATTTCATTAGTAGTAAACCCATTTCAGTAGTAAACCCATTTCAGTATTAAACCCATGTAGGGCCAACCATGTGCTTTGTAAATATTAAGTCATTCAATTCTCATGCAACTCTTGGCTATAGAGTTTTACACCAGAAAAAGTGAGTACAGAGATGGAAAGTGACTCCATCAAGGTCACACTAAGGACTATGTGGCAGAACCCAAATTCGAACCCTTCTAGTGTAGCTTCAGAATCTAGCTTTTCTCCACTGTGCGATGCCGCCCAGGATTTCATGTAAGAAGATGCCTTATTGTGTAATGACTGAGACCTCTGCTTTGGGTAATGAAGCAGATCTTTGATCTCATCTGGTTTCCTTTGTCTTTTCTCATTGGCAGGGGCTTTACTGAGGATGATATATGAGCACGTGGTGCCCCCAAATCTCCAAAAGTACATATGGATACCACAGCTCTTTTTCTTACCACAGGCAAATCTGGTCAAGAGCAATGCTCTGGAAAATGTTTAATCCTTCAGGAAGTTTATTATACCCTATTAATTCTGATGTGAAGATTTCAAAATTAGGTAGGCAGAATTTTAGATGTTCATTCAACTTATTTATTTGATTCACTCAAAATTAATTTGAAAGGTTAAATTAAATGAAGAAAACACAGAAATATAGAATTCCATCTGTCAGTCAATTCTTGATTGCAAGTACTGGAAGGCAACAAAATTAAGTAGGGAAAAAATTTCCTGGAAGGGTAAGAGGTGGTTCGCAGACTTGATCTCTGTGAAAAACAGGCAAAACAAATGAAACTAAGGGTGTCTGAGAATCAGTTTGTGTAGTCGCTCAGTAGTGTCCGAGCACTCTTTGCGACCCTTTGTACTGTAGCCCGTCAGGCCGCTTTGTTCATGGGGTTTTTCAAGCAAGAATACTGGAGTGGGTTGTCATTTCTTCTTCCAGGGGATCTTCCTGAACCAGGGATTGAACCTGAGTCTCCTGCATCTTCTGCATTGAAAGGTGGATTTGTTACCCACTAAGCCATCGGAGAAAGATCTTATTAAGGATATCATAACTGGTCTGGGTAGGAAGCACCACTCAGGCTCCTTCCTGGCCACTTTCCATTACGCTGATGGTCTCATAGGAATGTTGCTGCCATTTGTGGTAAATATTTTATCTATTATCCATGTGTTTTTGATTCACAGTCTCAAGATTTAAAGACCTAGAGGGATAGAAGGTGCATATCTTAGCTGCTAGAGGTGAGGAAGTTTACTAAGTTTCACTGGGGATGCCTCAAAAATCAGAGGAGTGCTCAGATGCTGAGTAGCCAGCACACAAAACTATTCACATTTCTACACATGTGCATATTCACATGGGCTTCCCAGGTGACACTAGTGGTAGAGAACCCAGCTGCCAATGCTGGAGACGTAAAAGAGGCAGGTTTGATCCCTGGGAAGATCCCCTCACATAGGAAGTAGTAACCACTCCAGTATTCTAGCCTGGAAACTTCCATGGACAAAGGAGCCTGGTTGTCTACAGTCTATGGGGTTGCAAAGAGCTGGTCACAACTGAGCAACTGAGCACATATATTCAAATAGGTATTTCCAACACATCCCACCCTTACCAGCTAATGCTCTATATTTTTCTTATTAATAAGAGAATAAGTTTTAAAAGAATGTTCCTTTCTCTAGTTCTCTTGTAGGTAACTAAACAAATTTTTTTTTCTGCTCATTGTGGTTGCAGTTTCAACAAGTATTTTTCAGTTGATGTGACAACAAGTCAAAGGTTTGGGATAAACTTTAAGCCTTTTATTAAACTGAGAAAGTATGTCAACTTTACATAGATTAATTATCATGAATCAATGGGAATCAGCAATTTTGCCCTAAAATGGTTCTTTATATTCAGAGAAAAGTCCTGAATTCATCAGCTTATTTTACAGAGAGCAAACATTTATTCAATATCAAATATCTAAGGGCAAGGAAATAAAGAAGGAAACTCACAGATATGCTAGAACTCTAATTCAAACTCTTGCTAAAGAATTAAAAAGCTGCTTTTCAAACTTGTATCTGATTTGATTTTTTTGTATTTCTAATTGGACTATATATCATTATTTCTTCTTTCATTTATTCAACAAAAATTCACTGAGTTTCTGCTAAATGCCAAGTAATGTGCAGACAGAGCAACTGCTAATGGCTACATCTGGAAGCAAAAAGCCCTGCTCTTTCAGAAATTACAATCTATGTAACTTTCATAGAGTCTCATCTACCAAGATTTTTATCCTATTTCTTGAATGACTATAATGGAAGGGATTTTTCTAATTAAAAAAAAAAACTTGCTTTACAAAATGTATCCATTTCAATTAAATAATCAGTTCAGAAGTGTGGTAGACTGTCACAGTAAGACCTCGAGTAAATTACACTGTTTGCAACGTTTCTTGTTACTCCTCCCATCAAGTGTGTGCGCATGCTCAGTCCTGGCGCCTCTTTGCAACCCCACGGACTGTGGCCCACCAGGCTCCTCTGTCCATGGAATTCTCCAGGCAAGAACACTGGAGTGGGTAGCCATTTCCTTCTCTAGGGGATCTTCCCGACCCAGGGATTGAACCCTGGTCTTCTGCACTGCAGGCAGTTTCTTTACCATCTGAGCTACCAGGGAAGCCCCTAAATCTGGGCCAGAAAAGTGATTTTCATTGACCTGAAAGTGGCAGAAAACTTGATGTGCAAACTCTAGAGCCCATTTTGGCAAGCCTACTGCTTATTTCACTATCTTAGAGCCCTGAGGAGGTTACCAGGCGGTTCAGTGGTAAGGAATCCACCTGCCAAGGCAGGACACTTGAGTTTGATCCCTACACACACACACACACACACACACACACACACACAGTCCTGAGAATCTACCAGGCTGTGAAAAAGTTTAATTTAGTCCACTGGAAAAGGAGAGTCCAGTTGGAGGACAAGGGAGGAGCCCAGCCAGCAGCCCTCACCAACTGCCAGCCTGGTGAAGTAGGACACCTTGGACCTCCCAGCCCCAGTCGAGTGGCCAGATGACCACAGACACATGATTGATCCCCACTGATAAGCAGCAGCAGAAAAATTACCCACTGAACCCTCAGAATTGTGAAAATAATGAAATAGTGTTGCTTTCAGTTACTAAGTATACAGTGGTTTGTTAAACAGCAAAAGAAAATTGGAACTAAAAGTATTTAAATACCTATTACCACTACATTTACCATTTTTGGATTCAGAGTCTCTGACCAGATTTGATTTCTTTGTATTTACCTATAATTGGCCATTTCCCCAAGTTGGGTAGAATTTCCTTACCTGATGAAATGTGATATTTCCAGTGAAGATGATACTGCAAATTCTTCTGTGTCCTCTTTGTATTTATCACTTTTACTTGGAAAATAATAATGGATTTTTACATTGTCTCTTATAGATGTTTAGAGAAAACATTACATGCATTTTCCCTAATTATCTAGAATTATAATTCCAGGGTAGGAGGGAAACAGACAGAAATGAAATTGGACAAAACCTTAGGAATGACATTATTATTCATTTCAAATATTACTTAGAAAGAACACTTCTGAATCTCTGGGCCAGGCCCTGTTCTAACATCATGAGAGCTGCTTGTGTATTTTGTGTTTATACCTTGCCCATAAGTCATGAATACCCATAAAGAATAAAAGCTAAAAGGATTTGTTAACAAAGAAAGATTTTTAAGACCTGCTAAACGATTTGTGTAACAACCATGCACTTAAAAATACAAAAGAAAAAAATTTGAATACAAAAACACACAAAAACCAAAAACACTTTTCTACCTTCCCCCCAACTCCCACCCCAAGTAAGTATATGTGCTGAGGCTCAAGAAATCCCAATAAGTGTATCTCTGCTCCGAGACAGCCAAACACAGCTGGTTTCTGGGTGAGCAGCTCTGGTCCTTTCCTACCCGAGTCTGTGCCAGAAATGAATCTGTGCATCCAGGAGCAGTTGGTAGAGGGGTGTGAGCATCAGAAAGCGGTGGAATGACTCTTTTTCCAAACTGGAGCAAAGACTATTTTGTTTCCTGTAGGTAAAACATTGGAGGCTTCTTTTCTGGGCTGCTGTTTTTGTCCTTGTTCGTTTGGAAGCAGAGCCACTGTTGCCTTTCACCCTGCCTTGGAAAGGAAAGGAGGCCACCTACACCAACCTGAGCTCTTGTGTCAGTGGAGTGTGTTCCCTCCTGTCCTCTGCATGGGGAAGCCCACAATAGCAATCTCCCCTTGTGCTTTTGTCTGACAGGCAAAAGCCTATTAAACAGTGCCTCCAATTGTCTCATGGAAATTACACTCATTTTTCTAAAATGGAAAAGATCCACCCAATCTTGCCTTATTACACAGCAAATTGATAGGCAGATTGAGATCACACATTTTCTTTTTCAGCAAGGTGAAAATTCAAGGTTCACAACATGTTCAGCTAGTGGTTATCGGAACTCTGCAGGACAATTAAAATAATTTGAAAAATTACCTTATGAAAAGAGAACAGTCCATTTTAAGGGTGATCTTTGAGAATTCCGATTGTTGACTTGAATTGCATCTCAGAATTTAATACCTCCAGCCCCAAGGTAAATACTGTGAAGCAAGCTTGAACTAAGCTTAGCAGAGTTTAACATGCTCAGTTATAATATTTGTTTAAGAAGAATTATTTCTAGCTCTTCTTATAGATATGTATTCGCTACAACTCTTTAGAGCTTTGCTTCTCAGATGCAATCCCTATGCCTGAATAAAATGTTCATTACTGTATCTGGGAGGGAATGTGTGTGCTTTTGCCTTTACTATCAGGATAACTGGGCAAATATTTTGTCTCCATAATCTCTGTAAATCATATTCAATAGGTAAGATGAGTTCATCTTTCAAAGTCCAGTGTAAGTTCGTATGATAAACCACAGCCTGCTGAATCCATCCAAACACCTGGAAGGTATTGTAGTTGGAGATGTGCAGTTACCACCTTCAGTCCCTATAGAATTGTTTCATTAAATTATACTTTGGTGTGTTGCTATCTCCCCACAGTTGAAATGGGTCTCACAGAAATGTCTATTGCAAGGATGCTGTCGAGCTTATTGTTTTCTTCTCTTTAGGGAAATGACTCCCTGGTCTTAGCATCCAGCAGAGTTCTACCCTCTGTAGTGATTAGTATTTGTTGAACAGACAGTGATTGTGTAACTGCAAAGTTTCCCATTTTATGATGACTAGTCTACACCCAATTTTGTGATACACTCATGTGCAGACTTTGTAGCAAAGTTCCCAGCTTATTTTATATCTCCATCCTTATTGTACTATTTTTACCCCTGCTTTTAAATTGCATCATTTTATTATTAAATATAATAAAATGTATAACAATAACAACTTCCATTTATTGTGTGTTTACTATCTGCAAGGATATAGGTTAAGAGCTCAATACGTAGCACTAATTTAATTCTTACAAAATAATACTGATAATTATCTCCTTTTTTATATATAAGGAGACAAAAGGTCAGCACGTTTTAGTATTTTCCTAGCTGTTAGGGAGGAATTGAGTTTTTTTTTTAAGGTAGGCTCTCAGTAGTAAAAACAAACATTCAAGGAGGGCGGAGTCTAGGTACCAAATACTTCAGTAAATGCCTTCTATGGGTTATCTTAATTAAAAGTACGAAAACCCTATGTCATAGCTACTATAATAAGTGTCATTGTCTGTCCTGTGCGTTTGCTAAGTCACTTCAGTTGTGTCTGACTCTTTGCGACCCCACAGACTGTAGCCCATCAGGCTCCTCTGTCCATGGGGTTCCCAGGCAAGAATACTGGGGTGGGTTGCCATGTCTTCCTCCGGGGGAACTTCCCTACCCAGGGATTGAACCTCTTTCTCTTATATCTCCTGTGTTGGCAGGCAGATTCTTTACCACTCGTGCTACCTGGGAAGTCCTGTTGTCAGTCTTAGTTATTAATAATAAGTATTACTATCTTCATTATAATGATGAGGAAACTGATTCAGAGAAAGATCCAGTGACTTTCCAATCTGCCAGGTTAGTGGAGAGCTGGGATGTGAACCCAGTTGGTTTAACTCCAGAAGAATAAATATGACATCATCTTGCTAGTATTTTGTCTATCCTTGAGAACCACTTAAATTTATCCTGGTAGAAGTGAGGGATATTCACATCTAAGAACCTATATATATACATCTGCACACACACATCTGTCGTTTCCATCTTTCCTGTGTGGACATGATCTTGCTCAGTGCTAAGGTATAAGGAAAACTCTCTAAATAACAAAGTAGGTAATTCTGTCTGCGGTCTGGGAAAAAGGCTAGATGACTCTTAAAAAGTCCTTTCTGCCCCAATTCAACTGGGTTAAATGCTCCTTGAGGGCAGAGGCGATGCAAATGCACACAGTGCAGTAATAAGCCTAAACTGCTCTTTCTCGCCTTGCTAGTGCCCCTTGGCTTTTCATGAGTCCCAGAGCTGAACAACTTTCATGTTCCTGGTGTGCCTCTTCATTAACCAAGAATGACTTCATTTCTCTTGTAATGAACTCTGCTCTGCTTTTAGACCACACCCATTGATGTTGCAGTCCTGTGATGTCTGCCTATTGAGGGCTGTGATTTTGGGTTCTGAACTTTCACCCTGTGGATGAAGCTTTTGGCCCAAGGATGCGCTGGGGCACCTGGCTCCTATAGACCGGTTGGAGAATCATGTTGTGTAGGAGTCTCTGCTTGCAGATCTGGGCCAGGTCAAGAGAGTGAGGAAGGTTAATAAAGTCTGAATGAATTAGTACTTCTGACTGCAAGTATTACCCAACCAGGTTAAGACCAAAATGGAATATAGAATAAATCCATCAAAATCATGGAACACTCAAATAAATTTGAGATCCAAAATCTCAAACCTTTTATCCCGGAGGTCTTCTGCCTTTCTTTCAAACTGAACCAGATACTCAGCAAACTGCAATGGACCAGAGTAACATATCAAAAGAGGGAGAGGGCGTTTTGATTTGGGTGTCTTTGTTTACTAGTTTGTATGAGAATTAAAATGGAAGTTAAGATATCAAGTGAATAGCAGTACTTTTAGGATGCAGGTACTGGGCTAGAATAGAAATGGATTCTTTCAGTCAATCAGTCAGTTCAGTTGCTCAGATATGTCTGACTCTTTGCAACCCCATGGGCTGCAGTACACCAGGCTTCCCTGTCCATCACCAACTCCTGAAGCTTATTCAAACTCATGTCCATCAAGTTGGTGATGCCATCCAACCATCTCATTCTCTGTCGTCCCTTTCTCCTCCCAACTTCAATCTTTTGCAGCATCAGGTTCTGTTCAAAGGAGTCAGTTCTTTGCATCAGATGGCCAAAGTATTGGAGTTTCAGCTTCAGCATCAGTCCTTCCAATGTATATCCAGGACTAATTTCCTTTAGAATGGACTGACTGGTTGATCTCCTTGCAGCCCAAGGGACTCTCAAGAGTCTTCTCCAATACCACAGTTCAAAAGCATCAATTTTTTGGTGCTCAACTTTCTTTATAGTCCAACTCTCACATCCATACATGACTACTCAAAAAACCATACCTTTGACTAGATGGACCTTTGTTGGCAAAGTAACGTCTCTGCTTTTTAATATGCTGTCTAAGTTGGTCATAACGTTTCTTCCAAGGAGTAAGCGTCTTTTAATTTCATGGCTGCAGTCACTATCTGCAGTGATTTTGGAGCCCCCCAAAATAAAGTCTGCCATTGTTTCCACCGTTTCCCCATCTATTTTCCATGAAGTGATGGGACCAGATGCCATGATCTTAGTTTTCTGAATGCTGGGTTTTAAGCCAACTTTTTCACTCTCCTCTTTCAGTTTCAGCAAAAAGCTCTTTAGTTCTTCTTCTTTCTGCTCTAAGGATGGTGTCATCTGCATACCTGAGGTTACTGATATTTCTCCTAGCAATTTTGATTCCAGCTTGTGCTTCATCCAGCCTGGCATTTCTCATGATGTACTCTGCATATAAGTTAAATAAGCAGGGTGACAATATACAGCCTTGATGTACTCCTTTCCTGATTTGGAACCAGTCTGTTATTCCATGTCCAGTTCTAACTGTTGCTTCTTGACCTGCATACAGATTTCTCAGGAGGCAGGTCAGGTGGTCTGCTATTCCCATCTCTTGAAGAATTTTCCACAGTTTTTTGTGATCCACATAGTTGAAGACTTTGGCATAGTCAATAAAGCAGAAGTAGATGTTTTTCTGTAACTCTCTGATCCAGCGAGTGTTGGCAATTTGATCTGTGGTTCCTCTGCCTTTTCTAAATCCAGCTTGAACATCTGGAAGTTGATGATTCATGTACTGTAGAAACCTGGCTTTGAGCATTTCTTTGCTAGCATGTGAGATGAGTGCAATTGTGCAGTAGTTTGAGCGTTCTTTGGAATTGCCTTTCTTTGGGATTGGAGTGAAAACTGATCTTTTCCAGTCCTGTGGCCACTGCTGAGTTTTCCAAGTTTGCTGGCATGTTGAGTGCAACACTTTCACAGCATCATCTTTTAGGATTTGAAATAGCTCAACTGGAATTCCATCATCTCCACTAGCTTTGTTCGTAGTGATGCTTCCTAAGGTCCACTTGACTTTGCATTCCAGGATGTCTGGCTTAAGGTGAGTGATCACACCATCGTGATAATCTGGGTCATGAAGATCTTTTTTGTACAGTTCTTCTGTGTATTCGTGCCACCTCTTCTTAATATCTTCTGCTTCTGTTAGGTCTGTACCATTTCTGTCCTTTATTGTACCCATCTTTACATGAAATGTTCCCTTGGTATCTCTAATTTTCTTGAAGAGATCTCTAGTCTTGCCCATTCTATTGTTTTCCTCTATTTCTTTGCATTGATCACTAAGGAAGACTTTCTTATCTCTCCTTTCTATTCTTTGGAGCTCTGCACTCAGATGGGTATATCTTTGTTTTTCCCCCTTGCCTTTAGCTTCTCTTCTTTTCTCAGCTATTTGTAAGGCCTCCTCAGACAATCATTTTGCCTTTTTGCATTTCTTTTTCTTGGGAATGATCTTGATCACTGACTCCTGTACAATGTCATGAACCTCTGTCCATATATCTTTAGGCACTCTGTCTATCAGATCTAATCCCTTGAATCTATTTGTCATGTTCACTGTATAATCGTAAGGGATTTGATTTAGGTCATACCTGAATGGTCTAGTGGTTTTCTCTACTTTCCTCAATTTAAGTCTGAATTTGGCAATAAGGAGTTCATGATCTGAGCCACAGCCAGCTCCCAGTCTTGTTTTTGCTGACTGTATAGAACTTCTCCATCTATGGCTGCAAAGAATATAATCAATCTGATTTTGGTATTGACCATCTGGTGAGGTCCATGTGTAGAGTTTTCTCTTGTGTTGTTGAAATAGAGTGTTTGCTATGATCAGTGCGTTCTCTTGGCAAAACTCCTTTGCCCTGCTTCATTCTGTACTTCAAGGCCAAATTTGCCTGTTACTCCAGGTGTTTCTTGACTTCCTACTTTTGCATTCCAGTCCCCTATAATGAAAAGGACATCTTTTTTTGGGTGTAAGTTCTAGAAAGTCTTATAGGTCTTCACAAAACCATTCAGCTTCAACTTCTTCAGCATTACTGGTCAGGGCATAGACTTGGATTACTGTGATATTGAATGGCTTGCCTTGGAAATGAACAGAGATCATTCTTTTGTTTTTGAGATTGCATCTGAGTACTGCATTTCAGACTCTTTTGTTGACTGTGATTGCTAGTCCATTTCTTCTAAGGGATTCTTGCCCAAAGTAGTCGATATAATGGTCATCTGAGTTAAACTCACCCATTCCAATCCATTTTAGTTCGCTGATTTCTAAAATGTCGATGCTCACTCTTGCCATCTCCTGTTTGACCACTTCCAATTTGTCTTGATTCATGGACCTAACATTTCAGGTTCCTATGCAATGTTGCTCTTTACAGCATTGGACTTGACTTCCATCACCAGTCACATCCACAGCTGGGTTATTTTTGCTTTAGCTCCATCTCTTCATTCTTTCTGGAGTTATTCTTCCACGGATCTCTAGTAACATATTGGGCACCTACTGACCTGGGAAGTTCATCTTTCAGTGTCCTATCTTTTTGCCTTTTCACACTGTTCATGGGGTTCTGAAGGCAAGAATACTAAAGTGGTTTGCCCTTCCCTTCTCCAGTGGACCATGTTTTGTCAGAACTCTCCACCATGACCTGTCCAGCCTGGGTGGCCCTACATGGCATGGCTCATAGTTTCATTGAGTTAGACAAGGCTGTTGACCATGTGATCAGATTGGTTATTTTCCTGTGATTGTGGTTTTCATTCTGTCTGTCCTCTGATGGATAAGGATAAGAGGCTTATGGAAGCTTCCTGATGGGAGAGACTGACTGATGGGGAAACTTGGTCTTGTTCTAATGGGCGGGGCCATGCTCTGTAAATCTTAAATCCAATTTTCTGTTGATGGGCGGGGCTGTGTTCCCTTGTTGTTTGACCTGAGGCCAAACTATGGCGGAGGTAATGAAGATAATGGCGACCTCCTTCCAAAGGTTCCATGCACGCTTTGCTGCATGCAGTGCCCCCAGCCTGCAGGAGGCCGCTTCCAACCCACGCCTCCGCTGGAGACTCCTGGACACTCCCGGGCAAGGCTGGGTTAGTCTCTTGTGGGGTCACTGCTCCTCTCTCCTGGGTCCTGGTGCACAAGGTTCTGTTTGTGCCCTCCAAGAGTCTGTTTTCCAGTCCTGTGTGAGTTCTGGCAGCTCTGTGGTGGGGTTGATGGCGACCTCCTCCAAGAGGGCCTATGCCACACCCAGGTCTGCCGCACCCAGAGCCCCCGCCCCTGCGGCGTCCACTGCTGACCCGGACCTCCGCAGGAGACGCTCACACAGCTCTGTCTCAGTCTCTGTGGGGTCTCTGGGTCCTGGTGTGCACAGGGTTAGTTTGAGCCCTCTGAGCATGTCTGGCAGTTATGGGTTTTGATTCTAAATGGGATTTAGCCCCTCCTACTGTCTTTAGGGGTAAACAACCACAAGTAAAGAAAACGTTCAACTTGCCTTTGGTGTGTATTTTCTATCCTCCACAGGTGGTGCAATCAGGACGTGTCTTTGAAGGGGGTCAGTATCTTTCATCACTGGAGAAGGAGATAGATCTACTGGAAAATCAGTGATTCTCCTCAAGCACCGGCTTATCTATCACACAGGAAAGTCACAGAATGTGTGTGTCCTTAGCACCTAGGTTTTGTCTCCCTGACGGGACTGATACACTGACAGAGTTGTGTGCATTACAAGAGTAAGGGCGCAGACTGAGCTGTCCCACTCTGCCCTCTGTGAAATTTTTGGTAATGGCTATTCGTGTCACCCCGTTAAGAGCTCACAAGATCCAATGGGATGACTATTTACTGAGAAGGGCAGTTCAGTATAAACAGTACACTGGTTAAAAGCAAGGATATGGAGTCAGACTGCCTGGGCTCATTTCTTAGCTCTGTTGCTACCTGGGTAATGTTGGCAAGTTACTTTAGCCCTCTGTATCTCTATTTCCTAACAGCATTCACCTCAAAGGGATAAGAGAATTAAATCTTGTAATGTGCAGGAGGAGAAGTGGACAACAGAGGATGAGATGGTTGGATGGCCTCACAAACTAGGTGGACATGAGCTTGAGCAAGCTCCAGGAGTTGGTGATGGACAGGGAAGCCTGGTGTGCTGCAGTCCATGGGGTCACAAAGAGTCAGACAGGACTGAGTGACTGAACTGAACTGAATGTGCATAAAATACTTATCAGCATAGTATGTGCTACATTTCTGTTAGCTGTTAGTATCATCAAAGTCCTCACACAAACATCCTTTGAATGCTGACCTCACTGCCATTCTTCCTGCTTTTACCTTCTGCAGATCCTTATCACCTCTGCATTCCTCTAGGATAATTGTCTCCAAAGGTAGAGACCAGTTTGGAGACACTTATCCTTCCCTCCTATTGGGCTTCCCTCTTGGCTCAGAGGTTAAAGAGTCTCCCTGCAATGTGGGAGACCCTGGTTCGATCCCTGGGTCAGGAAGTTCCCCTGGCGAAGGAAATGGCAACCCACTCCAGTATTCTTGCCTGGAGAATCCCATGGACAGAGGAGCCTGGTGGGCTACAGTCCACGTGTCGCAAAGAGTCGGACATGACTGAGCAGCTTCACTTTCATCCTTCCTTCTGAATCAGTTTTCAATGCAGATTCCTTATTAATTTTTCTAAAATGCCACTTTCTGCTACTCTCAATAAAAAATTACTTTCTCTAGGGTAAAGTTTACTTTTTTTTTGGCCTGACACTTAAAACCCTCTTCACTTTCCCCCCTTCCTCATCGTCAACTTATATTTGCAATGATTCCTTCTTTTCACTGCACCATGGGAGTCTCGGCTGTGTCTTTTGTGGTGGAGGTAGAATGGAGAGAGGGGGAACAACATGAAAGGAAGAGATACAAAGTGGATAGTCCTAATTTCTAAGTAATAGATCAGAGTCTGAGGTTGGATCCAAGCAATGCCTGGCTAGATTAACATTGAAGCCAGAGACCAGACCCCTCCCAAGGAATTGAAGATGTCTCTGTGGATGGGGGGGCCACAGTCACCACGTGACATGTACACTGCTCCTAAATCACCCTGGGTCATGAAAATCTGGGCTAGATGGCACGAGGGGTCAGCAGCTTTACTGAAGGCTTTCTCGCACAGTGAGGGTGAACCACACTAGCTGCCATTATAACTTGGCCTGTCCGTTGCATGAACATAATGCAATTGCACAGCTTTAAGAAACATCATACAAGAATGAAGGCAAGCAGTGCATTCATAATGGATTTACAGCATCTTTTTCCTTCCTTCTCCTTCACTCTGACTATTCAAAGTCAACATTATTTTCTCCTTTGGGTGAAACAGGATGGATTCATATCCAACCTGCACCCTGCCATAGCTTCTGATGACATCTCTGTATTGGGAGAGGCCAAAATACTGATATTATTATATTGATCCCATTTCTCATCTGCAAAATGTGTATGTGAGTGCTGTGTATTGCATCTCTGTGTGTGTTTTAATTACATTTTAGAAATTTTCATAGTTGGCAGGGGCTCCTCGCTATGCTTCTTGCTTGTCTTATTCTGCTCCCCGTGAAACTGATCAGGTTGCCAAGTTCTTACTGACATCAAAGCAGGCTCCGGGCTCAGATCATCTCTGTGGGATGCAGAGGAAGAGGAGAAATAGCTCTTGCCCAGAGAACATTTCTCTGACCGAGTTCTAAGTAAATTCTGGGGCTTATCTGACAGTTTTTTCACTGGCCAGGCTCCTAGTGAAGTCAAATATTACAGCTGACGTCAATCGGCTTGTGGCCAGGTGCTGGACTATGCTGAGCAAAATCTCAGGGCAACAGATTCATCCTCCTTGGATCTTGATTTTTATAGCTCCGTTTTGCATGATGTTCTATCAAAGAGCAATAAAAACAGTAAACAGATTACAAAGCACAAACCACCCATGCATACATTCCTTTCTCCTGAACCCAAATGAATACAGCGCCAATTCTAGCAAAGGTTAATTAATAGCACAACAGAGGCTCTGATTTGAAAGAAAAAAATCCTTCTCACAGGCTGCAGAACTAGATGCTTGCCAGTCCTGTGTTCCTTAGCCACATATTTCTTAGCACTTATTCTTCACATCGCTCCAAAGACTTCTTGATTCTCTTCATATCTTCTATACAGAAAAAGGCGCAAGTCTGAGGCTGGATAAACTGTGAAGGGGGTGACCTTAATTTCTGTGTCCAGGATTTCCCCACATTTGATACATTCCTATGTGTTTTGGATTTCTCCCTTATTTTGCTCAAGATCCCACTGATGGGTGCTGTCCCCTTGTTTTCTAGGTTCACAAGTGAGACTCAACAAAGCCTTGTACTACTAAACACATTTTTCACAATCACCAAAATATGTATTCCTTCTCATCTCCCTGGATCCTTAGCAATCGATGAGTTTGGCTTTAAGAAGAGCTACTTAGGAAAGCTTCCTGTATGTGAGGCAGTTTGTAGATTGAAGAGATACTTCTGGTTCCTGATTTTGAGCAGAGAACGCAGTGAAACACACATAGACAGGAAGGCCACCTTTGGGCCTAAAGCAACTCACATGCAAAAATCACAGCAGGCAAAATAACCTAAACACTGAAGCATGTGGATTTCCTGAGAGAGCAGGCAGGTCTTTATCTGAAGCCTTTATCTGAAGCAAGGCGTGACCTTGGTATATCTTCTTATTTCAGGTAGAAGCAGGGAGCTTGCCACCCCTGTAAACTCTGCTTAGAATCTTTCCATCATGGATGTTCTCCTTGGCTACACTCTGGAGATGAAAAATAGAAACTTTCCCTTGTTTATTCAGCTGACCATCTGCTGTCTGGTTTTAGAATGAAAGCCCATCACCAATGTTTAAAATTATTAGAAAACACTTCTAAGGGATATCATCTCATGGTTTTAGATTATTATAATATCTCAGGGACCACATATTCAACTCATTTATTTTACAGCTTAGTGAAATAAGACCCAGTTAGGGTCAAAGTCAAGTCTAGAGCCAGGATTTCTTCACTCTCTGTTCCACATTCACTTGCTTTAGGAAAACTATTAATGCAACCTATGCTCACGAGAATTTTCAGAAGCTCCCCTGACCCAGAATATTTTTTAACCTTTTGATAAAAGGGTTCTGTGCAATTTAATGTTGCATAAGTTACTAATTTATTTCTCTTAAATGTGAGACACTTTGTTCCCTTCTCCAGGGGATCTTCCCAACCCAGGGATCAAACCCAGGTCTTCCTCATTGCAGGCAGATTCTTTACCAGCTGAGTCACCAGGGAAGCCCTTGGAAAATAGTGTGAGTAAAACAAAGCAAAACAATGAAGTGAGTTACTGCACTTGATGAGAGAAATGCAATCATACCCTTTATGGATTCATTGTTAATGTTTTATCTTTGGTCTTTCAAATGTGTCATGGCTATCATATGCATAAAAGTGAAAAACTGCCTAATCTTTCCAACATGAACTGAATGTTAAAAACTAACTACTATGCAGTGCAGCTCAACTTTTATGTGAGAAATAATATATATGATTACAGTTAGTTCTAAAAAAAATGTAAATGTTATTTTTAGCTATCATTTTGTTCTCCTCTGTCCGCAGAACAATTCTACTCTAATCACTTATTCTCCTACTGTCCGAAATTCACTTCTGGTGCTAAGATGAGGATTACATATTTTTTTAAGGCTGAGTTTCTTTTCCTTACCCTAAGTCCTATATATCTTGAAGTTCAAGCTTAAATCTTACCTCTCTTCCTTGAATTCTTCTCTCTAGAAGATATGATTTTCTTTCCTTTAATTTAAATTCTAATGAACATACAATTTATACTGTAAAATCACATATTTGATTATAGCCAATTTAGTATAACTTGCTGATTTCTCTTCATTTAGCTAAAACTTGCACTTAGATTGTGAAAATTTTCATGCAATGATGGTATATCTCTCTTCCTGCAACACTCAACAAAATAAAGCAGAAAGGGCTGTCCAATCAGTGTTCCCTTTTGATTAGCCTATGACTGATTAAAGGCTTATATGACACAAAGTACAGACCTTTCTACTCAAAGTGTAGTCCATGGACCAGCACCATCAACATTCCTTGGGAGCTTGTTAAAACTTAAGAATATCAGACCCCACTCTAGACCTGCCATTTTTAAAGAATTTAGTGATTTTAAAGTTTGAGAAGCAGTAGCTTAGGAAAGAGGGGCTTCTTACTGAATTTTGACCAACAGAACACTGATGCTTAGCGCTCCTGGTGGAGTGCTAATACATATTCACAGAGGGAAGTCATTCTTCAAATCTGTGGTCATCAGCTCCTTAGAAAATCTAGAGAAAGCTTTGGCCCTTCTTTCAAGAAAATGAACATAGATAAATACACATAATGGGCATCCTAGGTGGCACTGGTGGTAAAGAACTGCTTGCCAATGCAGGAGACAGTAAAAGAGGAGGGTTTGATCCCTGGGTTGGGAAGATCCCCTGGAGCGGGGCACGGCACCCCACTCCAGTGTTCTTGCCTGGAGAATCCCATGGACAGAGGAGCCTGGCGGGCTACAGTCCATAGGGTTCATAGTTCATAGGTTCATACAGTTCATAGGATCGCATAGTCAGACACAACTGAAGCGACTTACCACACATGCATGAAAACACATAATATTTTACATGTAATATGAGCTTAAAGGAAGCATTAAGTTTATAAAGAGACTTTTTTGGATCCTACCGATACTGTGTTAAAAGTCTCTGTAGATGAATATAGGTTTATGAAGAATAAGGATCATTTATCTGTCTGCTGAAGCACCTGGTTGTATACTTACTGTTGAAAAATAAAGGAGGTCTAATTGGCTCTCGTCTAAGGGTGTAATCTTTGGTATTCGCACATTTTGGATAGACAGTAATCGCATGAAATGCTGCTCTTGCCGGGGCGGGGAGATGGGGGGTTGTGATCAATATGAGTGCATAAAAGTTAATTTAGCCATGAAAGAGGGCTTCATGTAAAGAGATTTCATTCCTCTTAGTAACACAGTAAGCTTTGATTTAAGCTATTGAGATTGTCTTTCTACCTAATTGTGTACTTTTTTTTTTTTAATTTTCTTTTTCCTCTCTCTTTCTTTCTTTTAATCCAAGCTAAAAGCCATATGCTTTTCATGTATTTTTTAAAAGTCCTTTGGGGTGATGGTCGGAATTGCTTTTAATTATCAATTAAATTTTCTCCAAGTAGATTGTTAAAAGTTTAGATGAGCCCAATTAGTGAGAACCTCACTCTAACAGCAAGAGTGAAGTTGGTTAGTTTAAGTCTTCTTTATTATACAAAAAGAAAGGATCAGATATCTCAGATCAATGTTAAGTGGGGATTATGGAAATGAATGCTAAAAATAAAAGACACAAATTAACAAGGTATGACCAGAGAAGTCAAAGAAGTGACCTCTCTTTTTGGTATTGAGTCTTTCCAGACTTTAATAATATTGTGTTATGTACATGCTAAGTTGTCTCAGTCATGTCTGAATGTGTGTGACCCTAAGGACTGTAGCCACCAGTTCCCCTGTCCATGGGCTTCTCGAGGCAAGAATGCTGGAGTGGGTTGCCATGCCCTCCTCCATGGGATCGTCCCAACCCAGGGATTGAACCTGCATCTCTTATGTTTCCTGCATTGGCAGGAGAGTTCTTTACTATTAGCGCCACCTGGGAAGACTTAGTTCGAAAATATTTGTCCCCATTTACGCTAAAAGGAATGGCAAACTAATGGCTATATATTTATTTTTACATTACATTTATATTCTTTACTAGTGCTTTTATTTCTTGGGAGAAATAATATCCAAATCTATATTAAAGGAAATTTGTATTTGCCAATCGGGACATGTGAGCCTGGAGTTATGCTATTCTGACTCTTTGGACAGGGTATACGTGACCACACTCAGCAGATGGACAGTCTGATACTCTTCTATCAGAGAAATCCTAAAAGCCTAGTTCAAGAAAACTTGGTGAAATGTAAAGTACTCGGAACTCATCAGGATAGATTATCCCTCAGGGAAAATCAATAGTTTAATAATGGAGAGAGCCCTCATTAGTCATAGGAGAAATTTTGCAGTTGGTACCAAGAGCTGACTTGGTAATAACAAGTAATAACAAGGTATACCAGATGACCTCTTTCATTATCAATCTGCAAAGCAAGGTTTAGACTCTCACATTCTTCATATTGAGACGTTGAGAGAGAAACACTGAGTTTTTTCTTTTCTGAAAAGAAAACCCAAAACTGAATTCCATTTAATTTGATTCAATTGCATAATTTGTAACGCACTTAGTATATGCCAGGTGCATTTCTTGGTAGCCAAAAATCCAGAACATAAAACAAGCAATATTGTAACAAATTCAATAACAACTTGAACAAAAGAATTTTGCCTGTCTACATCTGTCCCCTTCCCTGTTCACAGACGCTCTACCAGCAGCTTTTTATTAGCATCTGTTGGCCAGAACTGGGTCACATTGCCACCTTAGCTGCAAAGAGTCTGGGAAAATATTAATAGTATTATTAATATAGTGCTGTACTTCCCCAAGGAAGGTGGAGACAGGAGATTTATGTTTAAGAAATTAGGGGGGAAATGGGATGGAGATAAAACTAGAAAAAAAAATATCTGTTACAAGTATTTATTGTGCGCTAGAGTGTCTATCAAAATGTCTGTATGTATTATGGATGTTTGTGTGGGCCTGATGTGTGAGTTAAGGTCAACAGAATAGGTTATAAATTCATTCAATAAATATTTATTTCTTGGCAAAAACATTGCCTAGCTAGTTAGGGAAACAAACATATACACTAAGGATGAAATAACTGACAATATCTGGAGTTGTTAACCCTTGGGAGAGTAAAGAGAGTGAAGAAAGGAGGCTGTATTACTGTTGTCTTTCAACCCTTTATGCATTTTGTTTCTTTCTTCTCACCTATTTCATAGGCTGGATGACTGTATTTTCAAAAAGATAAAAATCTTATTAAAGAAGTGGAGCTCTATACAATAGCATTCATATATATCAGTAGGGTCTAAAATATCATTTGGAATGTCTGGTTTTCCTGGAGTCCTGGAAATAACGTCACTCAGGCGGTCAGAGCTCCAATAACAGAGGCTTCAGGAAAATTATTGAGAACAGAAGTCAGATCAGCTGCTTAGGGTGTGAATTCAAAAGGTGACTTTTGAGATGGTTTTGAAAAAATTCAATCGACTTGCTTTGGTGAGCTTCTGAATCAGGTGAAGTTTAAATTTGATGTGTTACCCATTCTAAAACACAGGTAGTACAGTTGGGAAGGAGAGGGAGAGAATGAGATGTGTGAAAACATTCTTTTCATTCTTTTTCCTAATTTGCCTCACCATTTTTACTCAGGGAACACTTAGGTGAAATCTAATACAGACCAATCTCATCTCTTACTATACTTTCTCTAGTGGAAAGAGAACAGCTGTATATTGTCAAGCTCAGATATTTAAGAAAACATCTGGGTTCAGTCTTAAGAGTGGGATAATGTGACCTGACTTGTTTGAGATGAAGTCATTTTTCTATGTTTATATCATTGCAGCTCAAAGGCAGTCACATGCAAAATCTGAAGGGAAATGACCATTTGATTTCCCACCCAGTCCTCAGTGGAGACTTGGTTCCCAAGAAGAGAGATATGTTGCCAAGAAAAAAGCCCTGGCTTGTACCTAATTGGCATAATATCTTTCTTAAACATCATAGAAATAAAAGCAGGATTTGCAGAGACTTTAATACCTATAATGAAAATAATGTTTCTTACTTTGAAGTCAATATCAATTAAATAAACTTAAACAGCTATGGCCTCTATCATATGAAACCTAAATTCTTATGTCTCTGGGACATGCTATTACCAAAAGCAACAGTGGTCCTATAAGCAAAACATTAGGGCAAGTTTAATAAAAATTTGCTAATAAGGAATTCAATATATACCAGATCTTTTTTATTTTTCTTTGGGAAACTAGGCTTGGAATCAAGGAAAGAGAAGATTTTAGGGTAGAGTGAATGAACGATAGGTCACTTCATTTAAGACTAAAAAATCAAAAAGAGAGATGTGAATGGCTCAATGGTGAGTTTGGACTGCAGACAAATTAATAACAGTTTTACATGATGGAAACTAGAATGAAGAGAAAAGACTAATCATTTTTGCTGACTATTTGTGAATCTGTAGGTAAGCATTTTGGTCTTTAATTCCAAAACAAAATACTGTCCAGAGATGGAAGGCATCAAAATCATTTGGACTCTATCATTTATAGAGACCAGGCTTTAAAGCTCAAAGAAGTGAAATAGCTTGGAAACTGTCATATGGTCACTGGCAGAGTTGGGGCAGGAATATAGGCATCCCAGCTCCCCTCTGACAGCTTTGAGAGGGAAGGGGGTTTTCCCAGAAGCTTCAATTCTGTGAATAGATTAAGTGGAATGTGACAGATGGACTGTGCTTATTGCTATTCCCATCAACATGTACAATTATTGAGATGTTACATGGTGTAAGGTTTAACATTTACTTGTTGACATCTATGTTTTTTTACTCATTGTTTATTGTGATTCTTGGAGAATTCTAAACATTTTGTAAATGATATCATTTATTTTCCTGAAAGGTTATATAATCAAGCCACACCACTAACTGGAGTTGAAAATTGCAGTTACACTTTATTTTCAAAGCAAATTGTTTTCTCTCTTTTGGTGACTTGTTTTCTGGCAACCACATATAGGGGTGGAAAAAAGTCTGTATGTCCCCTTGTGGTTTTTGTTTGGGTCATGTCACTCCAGCATGACTTTAAAAACCTTCCTCACCCACAGTGGAAGATTTTCATGTAGTCAGTGTGAATTTGAATATATTCATTTCTCTTTTGAAGTTACATCATTAGTTTAAACGCCTTTGAGCTTGTGTTTCTGTTTCTCGGCTTGTGTCTTTTTTCTAAACATTCTTGTTCTTTTTCTTTTATCTTCCATGCTCTTGGCCTCAAAACAAAATAACTGCCCCTGGAGTCAGACCAATTATTCATCTGGCTAGAGTCTGTAAAGTTTATTTTTTTAAAACCTTGGTAAATTAACCTCAGTAAACAAACATGTTTCATTCATTCATTCACTCATTCATTTGTTACCAATTTAAGCACTGGTTCTATGTAAGGACTAGTGTTATCTCCAGGGCTGTGGGAACAATAGCCCTCAGGTACCTGAGGAGGTTCAAAAGTTAGTGGCACAAAAAGTCATTTCAATGGACTGTGTAAATTTTCTCATATGGTTTACTTCATAAGGTCTGACATATATGATAAGCACATTATACTTACAGTGGTTAAATATCCCTCAATAGGATTTATCAGTCATGGTTTTCTCTTAGACTTCTTAACCTATTTTTATTTCTACCCTGTAACTCCTCAGAATAGACTCTTTCAAGAGCTTGCTACTTAGCCTTAGAAAAATACAACTATGCTTCCGCATGAAAGATTCCCAAGTTCCACAGAATATTGGTCCAGGTTTTCCAGGTCGGAGAATAAAATGCATGATATTGATTTGATTACACTATGAAGGTCTTGTTTGGTGAGACATCCCCTAACTCCTTTTTGCTATGGTGTCAATGTACTCATGATGGATTCTGGATAAGAAATTCAATTTTGTTGAAAAAAAGGATCTAAAAAAATAAGTTTTCTTATTCATTTTATTCTTTATAATAGATCCCAACCAGACCAAACTGAAGGGATCAAAGGCAGGGAGAAGTACAACGTAACTCACAGTAAATGCTACTGCTCTGTGAGGCTTTACTTTCTGGCAGAGATGTGTCATCCTGACAAGGGATACGTAAGGAGAAGAGCGAGTCTTCCATTGACAACCTAAGATTTTCCAATAGACAACCAACTGGATAAAGCAGTTGTTATCCACAATGAGATTTGCATTTCATTTCAGCATTCATGAAAGGACAGAAAAAAGAAAAACAATTCCTACAACATGTGGTCACTTACTTAAGAAGGAGATTTTTTAATAATTAAATTCTGAATCTAAAGGATTAAAACAGATGAAGAACAAGGGGAAAAAACATTAAGGGCAATCTAGGAAGGTTTAATGATAATTCATATTCTAAATAAGATTGAGGAGTTTCAGGAATTAAGATGCTGAGCGATGAAACTCATTATCCAAAGGTCTTATCACTTCAAGGAGGCAGGGATAAAATGAGAGATATATATTTCTTTATGAAAAAATGTATAAATTGGTTTGAAATTCAGCAATCATGAAAGGAGTTCAAACATATAATTTTTATGTGTGATTCCCCAGCAGACAAATCTTCACTCTCTCTCTCTATATATACGTATATATACTATGTCTGCACCAAATGTTGGATCCTGCATGATGCACCATGCATTCTAGACAAGTCAGTATGATTGAAGAGATAATGAATTGTAATATCAAGAAGTGGAATCTCTCTTGGGGAGCAAAAATGCATCAGGAGACCTCTTAGTTTCATGCATTAGGAAAGAAAAGCCTATAAGTGGACTTTGGCAGGAATTTACATAAGCTAATGAATAAGGAAAATGAAAGCTTATACTTCATTAGGCTGACAAGAAATCAATCACATCTGATGAACCTGTAA
Organism: Muntiacus reevesi; assembly: GCF_963930625.1. Classification (NCBI taxonomy): domain Eukaryota; kingdom Metazoa; phylum Chordata; class Mammalia; order Artiodactyla; family Cervidae; genus Muntiacus; species Muntiacus reevesi. The sequence goes on from NC_089263.1 coordinate 34,663,295, forward strand.
GTCAGATTTAAATGCCAGGCAGTTCCCTATGAGTACCCAAATCTGATCCACTTTTGTGTACAGGTCAGACAGGTACCTGTGAGTACACAATGTCAGTGCCTTGGAATTCATTGAAAAACACATTCAGAAACAGCCTATTCACTCTCCTGAAAATCTGTGTGTGCTCATCTGGCTGTTCTTGATTTGCTCATAGCAGCAGCTTAATCTCTGCCTGGCTTCTTGGGCTCTTTGACTATCAGTTGCAAGAAAATGTTATCATCCTAAACACAGTGTAAACAGAAATGTAAAATGTTATGGAAGGCGAACATGACCCTATACATCAGACTGGCTGTTGTCTCCTTGGACTCCTTACACTAGCACAGATTTAATATTTCTAATTCTACCTCACTTGCTTTAGCAATATCTCTGAAAGGCAGCTAGACTGGGTATATCATCCCGCATTTTAAGACAAAAATTTGGTGACTTCTCCCAGTAACATATAATAAGGGATTATCCTGAAGTTTTTTCTTAGTTCTAAGACCCAAATCACATAATAAAAATTGAAATAAAGTTTGGACAAAGTAAAATGGTAGAAAGAACTAACAGACTGTGCATCAGCCCCTCTACCAGAGGACAGCTGCCTTTTATCTACTTCTGGAACAAGCTGTGTCCCCTTGGGCAAATTATATCACCTCAATTTGCTATCAGTTTCCTAATAGCAAGTCATTCAATTCTTCAACATCTGTTTTTCTAACAGTGTTTTAAAATGTACTTTTCTAACTCTAAAATTATATGGATCTATAGACATCACTTTGCTGACAAAGGTCCATATGGTCAAAGCTATGGTTTTTCTAGTAGTCATGTATAGATGCAAGAGTTGGACCATAAAGAAGGCTAAGCACCAAAGAATTGATGCTTTCAAACTGTGGTGCTGGAGAAGACTCTTGAGAGTCCACTTTGGACTGCAAGGAGATTAAACCAGTCAATACTAAATATTCATTGGAAGGACTGATGCTGAAGCTGAAGCCCCAGTATTTTGGCCACTTGTTGCAAGGAGCTGACTCATTGGAAAAGACCCTGAGAAAGATTGAGGGCAATAGGAGAAGGGGGCAACAGAGGATGAAATGGTTGGATGGCATCACCAACTCAATGGACATGAGTTTGAGCAAACTTGGGAGACAGTGAAGGACAGGGATGCCTGGCATGCTGCAGGTCATTGGGTTGCAAAGAGTTGGACATGACTTAGCAACTTAACAACAACAACAACAATATTATTATAGAACATTTTGAGTTACAAAATTCTTTAATAAAAGAATGATAAGGACCAAGAAAACCTTGATGAGACAGAGGGAGAGTATATTTATCAGCAATAGTAGAAAAGTGAGCCTGAAATTTTTCTGTGATGTTTGCCAAGAATCTTAAGAAATATAATTAGAACATTTTTTAAAAAGCTGTTTTAACTCTGACTCCTGTAGGAAATCATAGTCACACCTTATTTTAGGATTATTTGTGCTTTAAGTAGAGGATTTGTTGTGAATACAAATGAATTATTATAATACAAGTTGTAAGCCAGCAAGAAATGTCAGCTGTCGGAAACCCTCACATGTATAAACTTAATCCAAGATTATAAAAGGCCCAATGGATTCTAATCTCTCCTAGGATGAATATCTTTTTTTCTCCTTTCTAGGTATAGCTTCACATCTCTCAATACTTCACTCATCAAATATTAGTAGAATATTCATTATGTACAAGGATTAAAGACCTGAATACTATCTACAAGGAGAATTATTGCTATATTATGTGTTTACTAGAGCATATTTGTTGAGAAATGGACTGAAGACTGGAAATCATTCTTTACAAAAATGCTTATTTGCAAGTTACTTCTTCAGATACTTTTTAAACTTTGTATTAAGTTCATTAAGAGCAGACAAAAATTATCAAGGAGTGAGATTTGCTTGGGAATAAAATTTAGAAAGCCTCTATACCATTTTTCTGCCATAGAAATTCTGTCCTGTTGATAATTCAGAAATGAATGACAAAAATATGACTGCTCCATTCTTAAAATGTTTCAAGAGAAGCCATTTATGGTAAAATATTATAGTTTTGTGTATTTCTGGCAGTGAAACACTTCCTTTGAGCAGAAAACTTTTTAAAATTTAAGGTTACCCCAACTTGGCTTCCCAGGTGGCATTAGTGGTTAAGAAACAGTCTGCCAATGCAGGAGACACGAAGAGAATCGCAGGTTCTATTTGTGGGTCAGGAAGATCCCCTGGAGGAGGGCATGGCAACCCACTCCAGTATTCTTGCCTGGAGAATCCCATGGACAGAGGAGACTTGCGGCCTCTCGTCCATAGGGTGGAAACGAGTTGGACATGACTGAAATGACATAGCACACACAACTTTTCCTAGTAGAAATTGAATATAATAGTTTAATAACTCAGTCACCATGGCCTCCTAAATTTAGAGCTGGTTACCAAGTTACTGTCAGTCCTCTCTTCCCCAAGTTGAGTGTCTTTACTTTTCGTAACTGGGACTCTAGTTGTGAATTATTAGGTGGTTCTGAAGAAAAACTTCTTTGGAATTTTTCTATATCTCACTTCAGTGTTGCTGAGTTTTTTTTAATGTGTCATTTAAAATAAAAAAAGGTCGAGGTGTAGTAGGACAGAAAAAGAGGCGAACACTCACAAGGTATTTCAGAGGCAAGTGCTAGGAGACAGACTGAGTGCACCGCTGCAAATGGCTGGACCAAGGCAGTTCAGGAGCCGGCTGGAGTCACTGGGCTCACATGCGTTGGAAATTTGTCTAGACTCCAGAGGCTGTGTGCAAGCTCGTTGGGATTTCACAGTAAATTCCTTATCACGTATCAATATCACACTCACGACAGTGACTCAGTGGGGATATATTTTTACATAGGATATCCTTATCCATTGTCCCAAAGGAAATGGGAATGCGGTAAAATGGAAGACTGAATTCTGACCCAGTGTCCTTTTATTTTCAAATTTGAATCTTCACTGAAACCTAAGCCAAATGGATGCTGGAAGGGAGTTCCTTTTTATATGACTTACCTACCAAAACAATATACGTAATTTTTAAAACCAGAACCTGATGGTTTTTACATATGGGAATGTTCTTAGGAAGTAGATATGTTTCATATCACTGTTTTCAAGGTTTACTTGTCCAAACATTTATACTATTATTAAATACTGTATTCAGAAGGGCAGACTGCTATAACCACAATGAAGAGAAGGCAGCTATTTCCCCTAAGTTCTTTTACTTGACTTCAGTGGTCTGTTTTATATTCTCAGGCCTTCACATCAGTGACTACAATAATTGTCTATATTGTCATGGTGAGTGTGGTCCAAAGCTGATTCTGGGCAGCTACAGTGTGGTGTGACCAGATGTTCCAGTTTTCTGGGGAAGTCCCAGTCGTGTTTTGTAGCATTGCTAATTACTCATAGCCCACCCTGTGACTTGTGGAATTGGACTGGCTTGGACAATAAATTATACAATCTTTGATTAATGTAGTCTCTTTACTCTCCTACAGTGTGATGGCCTCCTATGTGAGTCCAGATCTATGACTGAGGGGAAGCTTCACAATAGGTCATTTGATTATTTGAGTAGGTTCTGTCTGGCAACCAGCTTTCTTCTCCTCTTTGCCTTTCATCAGAATAAGCTGAGTCTTGATACAGGACACATGCTTGGGATTGGTTCTCTTCACTGCCTGGGTTCTTAGTTGAAGAGAGTGGAAAGGAATAAAATTAGAAGCTTCCTGAGTGGATGTAAAGAAAGTGGGAAAGGGGCAGATGGTGGAAAGATCTGAAAGAGGATGTAATGAAGTAAGAATAGAGCCCTCAAGACACCTATGAGTAGGCACCCTGTGAAGGAGATGAACAATACTGTTGCTTTTCCAGTGTCTCTTCACTGTCATTTCTCTAAGGACGTCCATCCTCATACTTCCCCAATCAGATACAAGCTGGTTATCACCTGCCCCAACAGTTGGATCTTTCCGTGAAGTCTTTGGTGCTAGGATGCTTACTTACTTTGGGCCCTTTCTCTTGTTTTAAATTTTTCCTCAGATTCTATTTATTCAAATCTCTGCCTTCATTAAGGTCAATAGGATAAATTAATTTGCATAAATAGCAAAGCTTATGTGGTTTTTTCAATAAATTTGCATTTTCAGAAGAGACCATTAATGTCAAGAGTGTGTTATACAGGCAGAAAAAGGGAAGAGATATTGTGGATCAGTGGACTGTTAACTCTTTAATTTATACTCAAAGGCCTCTGCATGCTCCACATACTATAGGATAACCTCTTACTCCGGGTCCCTCCTAGCCCTGAGGCTACATCCACAGAGTTGTGACTAGTGTTTCATGCTGTTGTTGGCTTTTGAAAGTAGGACATTTCTTCTAAAAACATAGGTAATTAAAATTGTTACTCTCTTTGTTTCAAAGTGTAAAGGTCATTCTGACCCCCCAATCTGTCTCACTTTGGAAAGTGCAATTACTCTTCTCAACGTGCACCTGGGTCCTCTCAGTGTGTGTGCCTTAGAAGGGAGTACAGCTTGGCCCGTATTATTGTAAGACTGATTGTGAAATGATCTTAGTGTAGGGATTTATATATTAATGTTCATGATCTTTTTCTTTATAAATTCTGGTTTCTCAAGTGCTCAGGCCTGGTGCACTGGGAAGACCCAGAGGAATCGGGTGGAGAGGGAGGTGGGAGGGGGGATCGGGATGGGGAATACATGTAAATCCATGGCTGATTCATGTCCATGTATGACAAATGCCACTACAATATTGTAAAGTAATTAGCCTCTAATAAAAATAAATGAAAAAAAAATTCTGGTCTCTGAACATAAGAGCATTATCTGTAGTTTTTCTTTTCTATCAGTCATTTCTTTCCTGGATTATAATGTACTTTAATGGGTCTTAAAACAGGTTTCTTTTAAAGAAGCATTATGTCAAAGTGAACTTTTCCCCCAAGCAGATTTATGGACACAGTATGGATTACTGGGAAGCAAACTTGGCTGAAGATCAGGAGGTATGAATTCCAGTCACAACTCTGTCACATGGTTGCCATGTGATCACTACTAACTAATCTAACAACAACAACAACAAAAAAGGCCTACTTGACCTGGCCACTTCCCCATCTACTAATACCATCTCCATTGCATTTTCCTACGCATTTTGTGACCATACTATAGACACATGTGTGTTTAGTTGCTCAGTCATGTCTGACCCTGCGATCCTTTGGAAAATTTTCATACAAAGATTGTATGTCTCCTCTCTTCCTGTAACACTCAGCAAAATAAAGCAGAAGGAGATGTCTACTAAGTGTTCCTTTTTGATGAGCTTATGACTGATTAGGGGCTAATATGACACGAGGTGTTAATCACTCAGTTGTGTCCAACTCTTTGCGATCCCATGGACTGTAGCCTGCCAGGCTCCTCTGTCCGTGGGATTTTTCAGGCAAGAATCCTGGAGTGGGTTGCCATTTCCTCCTTTATGAGATCTTCCCAACCCAGGGATCAAACTTGCTTCTCCTGAACTGCAGGCAGATTCTTTATCTGCTGAGCCATCAGGGAAGCCTATCCTATAGATAGCTGTTATTATATCAAGTATCGCAGTATAGTATAATCTTTGGTTTCTTTTTATGTTTCCTCTAAATGTCAGGACAAGATCTGCTTCTTTTTTACCTTAATAAACCTAAGACTCATCCCAATTCCAGGCATAGTACAGGCATGTAACGTTTATTGAATGAAAGAATGAAAATCACAGGCAAAAATAAGCAGTCTCTCCTATTCATTTCTGTCCTCACCTACAGATAGGGACTAACTAGACTCTGGTTCTTCTTAACTCACAGGGAAGACTGAAAAGAAGGTCTTGCCTTCTTTTTAAAAATTTTTTTAATTGGAGAAAAATTGCTTTACAATGCTATGTTGCCTTCCCTGGCTCAGCAGCAAAGAATTGGCCTGCCAATGCAGGTCTTGCCTTTTAAGAAGGTCCTTCTCTAACTCCCCCCTCTAAACTTACTGCTCGCCACCTCTGTCCCATGTTACTATTTCTTTACCCTGTTTTATTTTCTTCATAGTTTATTTTTTTTACTTCACACTGGAATGTTAGCTCTATCAGTCAGGTACTTTATCTTTCTTATTCCACTTAGAAACTGCTATGCCTTTTAGAGGGGCTTCCCTGGTAGCTCAGAAGGTAAGACTCTGCTTGCAATGTGTGAGACTTGGGTTCCATCTGTGGGTTGGGAAGATCTCCTGGAGAAGGGAATGGTTACCCACTACTTTTAGAAAGACACAAACAGGTGCTGAATAAATACTTAAGTAAATAATGAATTTGTATGTGTTACACTGGGGAGACTCTTAATGCAATAAAAGTAAATGCTCTGCATTTTTATGGGACAAAATTACTATGAAAATATAAGATACTTTACCATCATTACCCTGAGACTTCTCCCTTGTTTGTAATGGAAAAAAAGACTTATTTGCTGCTAATTTTTATCTTACTTAGTTTTGTAACTATCCTTCCTTTGAAAGGATTATAAACTTTTAAAAATGCAACTCATCTTCTTGAAATTTCTCACTCAGATCCTTTCTCAAGGGACTAAGGAATATCTCCCGAATCACTTCTTTCAAAGTTGGAAGACGATATTTAATATGAGAAGATGTAAGTTTGACCTTCAGGAATTAAACATATTTTTATTCAGGATGAGGACCTCTCAGCTTGACACAAGTGTAATGTGCACTGTGGTGTGAAGGAAGCATGGGAAATAACACACAGGTGTTGGTGCTTCTGTTTCTTTAAGGTTGATGTTTTGTGAATCCGAATGTGAACTCTCAACATTGTTTGTAGAATCATAGCTGTGTACTCTGTTCTAAAAGGAGATTTTTAGAATCGGGCCATTAGTGTAAAAAGTCACCATCCTACTTGCGCGTTGATTTGCTGCTACCATCAAGTAATGCTTACCCGTCATTTCTCGTTTATTTTCACACCCCACCAACAAGGATGTTGTTGAAAAATATATGAATATGAATATGAATATCACAATTATATCCACATAGTTTTGTAAGAGTTGATCATCTCCATACTTAGGAAAAGAACCATCGTATCTATTTGTGTATAATGTGAACTGCGAACAATGTCTACAGCGGGCAGAAGTTTAGTATTAGTTTTGCTGCATTATTTAATTTTATATAGGAATTTTACAGCAACGTCCAGTGTCTACTACCTGAAATTAAGAGCCATTACAAAACTTTTAACTATGGATTTGAATAGGAGGCAGTTGTTTAAGTTCAACCAGGGAACTTTATCCTATCACACTTTACCTTATCATTCAGCAAAAAACAAAAACAAACTTTTAAGACCAAGATGAGGGAAAAAGGGTTTCCATGGTGGCTCAGACCGTGAAGAATTCAGCCTGCAATGCAGGAGACCTGGGTTCCATCCCTGGGTCGGGAAGACTCCCTGGAAAAGGGCATGGCAACCCACTCCAGTATTCTTGCCTGGAGAAACCCCATGGACAGAGGAATGTGGTAGGCTACAGTCCATGAGGTCGCAGAGTTGGGCATGACTGAGTGACTAACAGCAACACTGAGGGATAAAAAGGTAAAGCCAGACCTCCACCAGTCACCCTTCTTGGAGTCAGCTGCAGTGTTCCCAGATGTGGGCTTCTTTAATGAAAAAGGAAAAAAAGCTTAAATCAATATTTAATAAAAGAGCCTACAATACATTTCTCACCTTTCATGTTTTAATTTACTTAATTGAGCTATTTGAAGTATGTAACATCAAATGGTCATTAAATTTTTACTATGTCAATGGTGTATATTTACTCATTTCTTGAAAGTCAGGTCTCTGTAAGGAATAATATTTAAAACATAACCCAGGTACACTTTAACTTACCTTCTCAGATTCTGGCTTATTTTTGACAGCTGCTTATCTGGGTAGACACCAAACAGGTTAAAATTTTCACACATTACACATTTAAATATTATCACCACTGTTGCTGCATTTTGTGGCATATATTCTTCATACACTAAAAGTTACCTGACCTTCATAGATAGGGGTCTGGTCTTAATTATCAGGCATTCAGCATATATGCTGTCAGAATTTCAGATAAAATATATTAAGATTCATATTTTAAATTACTGTTTCTTGCCCTTTAGAGAAATAAAGGAAAATTATTTTTGAGCCATACTATGTAATAGAGTGTGAGGATAGGGATAGGTATAGGGATTTAAGTTAGTTGACATTCACATTATGATATATACAATGTAATTTTGCTTTTACTTTTCATTTCAAAGTTTAAAAAAGCCTATGATAATTTATAAAAATGGTGAAAAGCAATTTCTCTCTAGTTTTTTTTTTTTTTATCATCTTTCTTGGTTATGTTGAAAGCCAAGATGCCAAAATTCCTAATATTTAGAAACTGAAATAACTTTATCGATTTAGCAGTGCAATTTGTGAATAGGTCAGGAGAAATATTCTTTGTTCTAAATTTTGGAATGATAAAAGTAAACCAAGATTACCTATTATCCAATGAATACAGAAACTTATTCATTCCAGGCTTAAATGTTGGCGGAAAAGTGGGCTTTCTGGGATTATTTGTATTTATTTTTTCAGATAATTTCTGATTTTTATACTAATTTGCTAGTCTGCATAAAACATTCATATTTGCTTATTTTGTCCCTTTGATATTTTAAGTTTCAATAGTACAAGTCAATTCATAAACAAAAATTTCATTCTTTTCTAATTCAAGGTTTCTCTCTAAGAACAGTATAAAATTGAGAGCAGTGCATACATTAGAGAGAACCAAATTTATGGACTAGATTTAAAAATATATAATCTTTTTGTATGATGCTTTAAAAGTCTGTTGTGTATATTTTAAAATTTCCCATTGTTGAATTTACATATAAAGGGTGGGCTATGAGGAATCAAATGAGATAACTGCTTGGGAGTGTTTGAATCTTTGTACAGTAAAAACACAAATGTGAGGTGATACTGTCACCTTCATCTTTGCTGTCTGCTTCCTCATGGGATCATCTTCATCTTCTCACTGCCCACAGTGTAGAGCTGCTGTTTCACTCAATATGCCAGGCCCATACTTCATATTTTGCACGTATCTAATTTCCCCTAGTGAATGTTCATATCATTTTCAGAAAAAGAAGTTAGAGAAAACTCGACAGCAAGAAAAATAAAGCTGGATCTTTTTTTTTTTTTTAATGTACATTTCTACACTATGGCTTTTCTCTTATGAACACAACAAAAGATGTTTCCTAATATTGTATAGTAACCAACTTGACATGTAATTTTAATATAGTTGGCAAATAAAAATAAAACATTTCCCCTAGTTAGACCAGCAAACATACGCCTTTGGATTGAAATACAATTCTCATCCTAAGCCTTAGAAGTAAAACATATCACTCGCGAGCAAGGAAATTGTCTCTAAACTTTACATTGAGAATTCCCCTTTTAAACAACCAAAGACTGAGTTAGAAAAGGGTTATGAATCACAAATTAAGTAATTCCCTCCCATAACATCAAAATCACTTCTCTCTTTGACAATCATGGATAAAATTTCAGTAGAGTTAAAAAATATGTTTTCCCTTCAGAATTAGTTCTTAAAAATATTTGGTACAATAATCCTATGGCACTGGGTAAAGTCTGTAGACTATTGATAAGTTCTGATAAAATATGCCTTCCTTTATTTAGGGTCACTATATGTCATTCATTTTTACTGCACTTAGATTCTTTATTAGAATTTCATATTCTATTCTATAATTCATTCTTTAAATTATGTTTCAGAACTATCTTTGTTGGTCATGATAACAAGAGTTAGTCACTATATTACATTCATGGCATTAGGAAATCATTTTAAAGTGCTAGGTTTTTAAAACATTTTAAAACATCTAGGTTCTATCAGCTATATGCACTTCATTGTACTGCAGAAAGAAACATGACACTGTAAAGCAATTATATTGCAATAAATAAATAAATAAAACATCTAGGTTCTAGGATATGCATTTTCTTATTATATCTTCTTAATGAATAGAATCCCCTACAAAAAATGATTAAGATGATCACTGTTGCTTATTACACACTAAAACTAATAATAAGCCCACATAAACAAGACTTCATAGTTAAATTCAAGAATGATTCATTTCCCTTCTTTCCCTATTACCTGAATTTTCATAGACTTTTTAAACTTAAAGAATTTTCTTACCATTTGAAAAATAGTGTATTTTGAATGTTAAACACAATATTCAATTTAATGCTTTCAAGACCATAGTAAACAATATTTTCTGAGATTACCATTGCCAATATTTCAATTTGATAAAAATAAAAACCTGCTTAATTATTAAAATCCCATTGTTTTCAAATATTAAGAGTTGTTAACACTGCCTTAGCTTAATTTGGATATCCATCTTGCACTTTCCTCCTACTCCCAATATTTGCTTCTTTTCCACTATAGCCGGTCTTAGGAAACATTTTAAAGGCAGCAAATATACTTTTATCCTAGATAGTTAGGCTCTTATGTAATACATTACATTGAATATCATTTGGTTAACCTCTATAAAGTATTTAAATATATCCTTTACAGTGAATAACTCTTGTCCAGAGTAGAAAAACAATTCTGTGGCCTTGAGTTTTCATTTTGTATTCCTTTCCAAAATATCCTCAGACCATGTAGCTTTTGTAATTATCCTTCTAAGAAGCTAGTAATATATTATGTCCACAGTAACATTAAACACACTCTAGTAGAAAAAAAGTACTGAGCCATGTTTTAAATCTTATGCATGATGATGATAGTTTCTTAGCCAAATATGGGAGTTGAGCTTAAGAGCCAACTCCAGCAAAGTACTGATTGTTCAAACTAGGTGGGGGAATATGTTTTAAAAATATATTCTCATTAAAGTTTTAAATACCCCATAACCAATAACTATCACTAAAATGACAGATACTTCAAGGATTCAAAGGCCCACTTAATATTAACTGGAGTGTCAGTTTTTCCCATGGGATTGTCCAAATTACCTTTTGTTTTCTGTTTCTGTTCTGGTAAAGAAACCCTGACCATAATATTTAAATTCTAATACAGGATTTTGAACTGCCCAAGAGCTACCTTTAATACAATATGGTGTGTGTTAAAGTTCCCACTATGAGTAAACAGTTATGTCTCCCTGCCCTTCTCCCCAGTATTGAAACTGGGTAAATTATCATGGCCTAAGGAAAAAACATTATCTAGGCATAAGGAAAAAAAAACATTTGATGCTGTTTCTGCCATTTTCTAGAGATTGTTAGTGAAGAAAAAAGTTTAAATGATGCAGTGTCAAAGCATTTTGAACACTTTAGGGTACAATTATGATCTTATTATAAAAGTGTAGGCATTTGCTGATTTATTTAAACGTTAAACTTGCTATGCAAGCTGTAAATATACTCTGTGAAATGCAGTATTGCTAAAATTATTCCACAAAATATACTCCACAAAGACTGCCAAATTTTCTCTATTTTCTTTATTGTATTAACTTATCTTTGAAGATTGCAGTCCTTTAATGACCTGATTATATCTCTGCTGTCCTATAATTCTTCCACTAAGCTATAGTGTCTATAGCCCAGAATCTTTTCATTAGCTTTCAAGAGTTCTTTCTTACAAGCAGATATTTATTATCTTAAAAAATTTCAGATCAATTTCCTCTTACTTTTAATAAAGTAAGTGCACTAGACCTTTTAAAATAGTAGTCTGTGCCATTTTATTATACACTACCTTTACTAAAGATGAAATAATAGTAAATTTATACAGGGAAATTATTTGAGATGTAAAAAGCTAAGTACTAAACTCAACAAAATTTTGCTGAGATATTATTAGTCAGATTTTATGAATATTCAACATAGTAAAATTATTGGTGAATTTACTGTTATTTATTTTATTTACATGATAGAGCAGCAGGGTTTTTTGGGGGTGTTTATGGAAGATTTAAACTGAAATAAGACTAATTAATGGACAATCTGATAACCTTGTTGTCAGTTCACTGAATTTATTTTCCCAAGGTCATCAATTGCTAATGTTCATTTAATTTCAGCAGGTCTTTTATTAATTGCAAGTTTTTCTATTATAAATGTACAGAATATTACAAGTTTTCAGCTGTTTCTCATTTATTCATTGAAATTTACGGGCACAAGAAAATATATTTAAAAAGTGTTTTCCTTGAGTGTTCATAAATAGCCTCTCATGATTATTAAAATTTTAATTTTATCAAATTAATATACCAGGATTAAAAAGCCACATCTTTGTTTAATCATTTTTCCATCTCTGATTAATTTAGGGAGTTGCTGCTGTTTGTTTTAAGTCAATATGAGGAATTCTATTGAATATTTAATAAAAATCTCTTGTAATATCTTTATGGGGGTCACCCAGATGGAACTGTAATAAAAATGCCTATGAGAAAACATGTAACATCTCTTGTGTTTGTATTGTATGTAGGTACTTTTCTATGTCTAAGTTTTTCAAATTTAGGTCTTTATCTTTGAATCCTTCATGGACATACTTTGTAAAGTGTATTTACAAACTTTACTAGATTCTGATTCAATATAGTTTATGAATTTCATTTTTAGACGCAATTGACAATTTACTGAAAATCTCTTGTCCCCTTGAGGTTGAATTTAGGTACTGAAAATTCGTTATTTAAAACAAAATTATCACATTTAATCCTTACATGCGGAGGCCAATTGTGACCTCCATATTCTATACACAATATTGGAATCTACAAAGTATTGAGAAACAGTAGGAGTGACACTGAGATTCAAATCCCTCTCTGCCTCAAGTTCCATTCTTTCCCTCATATCATGCTTTGTCTGTGAGATTTATATTCTCTAGCTGATCTTTAAATTTTCTGAACCTAACTAGTTAAGAAGAGTCACAAAATCTTTTTTCTAATTGACAAGAAGCACCCTGATATTTACTGCTTTTGGTTTGAGATTATAGACATCATATCTGTAACTCTTATATTCTTACCACATTTCACTTTGAATATAATTTATTCTAGAGAATTAACTTCAACCCATTCTGGGCTAGATGAATGGATTGCCTAGGACACCCTAGATTCTCCTTTAGGGTATAATACAAATTAGAAAATCTAATAAACTCAAATGATTTATATGTCTCTTCATTTGGAGAGCAAGTTACTGGTAATAATTTTAAAATATTTGAGATTAATAGTTGTATTTTTTATCAGGTCATGCTATTGATTGATTATTATTTTAGAAACAATTAATTTCCTACTATAGAAAGGACATGCTTGTCCTAAAATTCTTGCCATCACTCTAGAGTGCTTTACACTCTAAAGTGTAAAGCAAACAGGCTATTCTATACAGTACTTTCAGTGGTTATATATTTTTGCTTATCCTATAGACTTATAAAGATGAATTTATTATTAGTAGTGAATATGCAAAAGCTACTTCCCAACTGGAAAACAGCATCATTTGATGAAAGAAGAAATATATATATTAAAGAAATTAATTAAAGAAATAGGTATATTGGAAATTTTTAAAACCCATTTACTATAAGGAATGTGTGATCAAAACAATTCATTAAAACAACTGAGCTACTTCTAGGACTTAAAAGTTTAAGTGTTACAATTATTCTATATATAAAAAAATACGAACCTCTCTGTATGTTAGTTGCTCTGTTGTGTCTGACTCTTCGCAACCCCATGGACTGTAGCCATGGGATTTTCCAGACAAGAATACTGGAGTGGGTTGCCATTTCCTTCTCCAGGGAATCTTCCCAAACCAGGGATGGAGCCCAGGTCTCCAGCATTGCAGGCAGCTCTTTACCATCTGAGGCACGAGGGAACCAGATAAGTTAAATGTGATGATCAAGTTGGATATGAGAGTTAATTTGATTGTCACACCTATTTTCACAATCAAATAAATAAGGAAAGATAAAATATATAAAGTGTGCATTTGGTCATTAAGGAGTCTGAAAAAAAATTTAAGCTATATAAAAATCAGTTTAAATCAGATATGGAAAGTTTCCACATATTTTAAATTTCCTGCCTCTCAGAAAAAGAACAGCAAATGATAAAGAGTTGTTATTGCAGAATTTTAAAAAGTTTCCTTTACCTCTTATCCATATTTTAAAAAACTGGTCTCTCATAAAATGTCATTTCTGAACTTTTTTTATAACACATGTTAATTTATAACACACTAATAATCTTTATAATTTACTAAAGGATTCAATAAATTTTAAAAAATATGACAAAATTCCTAAATATATTTGAAAATTTAGATTCCCAACAGAATAGCCAAGAAACAATGTATTAGTACTTTCATGTATATAGAAATTGACATGTCATCTCATACAACTTTATTTTTCCAAACATATGCTAACTTTGATGTGGGCTACTTAATTTTCCTTTTTGAAATGTGTACTTCCTAAACAAATTTTAAACACTCCCTGAACATGTATTACTAATTCACTTCCACTGCCATAGGTTTAGAAGATCCAAGTAAAATTCAGAAAACTTTCCAACATTTGATCCTTCTCTATCATGTGCATTCTTTGGTAGTTTGAAAAACTATATATTGCTTAATTTTAAAATAATCTACCAAGTAGCAGGACTTTCCTTATTCACTCCTAGAGCAAAGTTAACCAACGATAGCACTTCGAAAGTAGCTTTGAAAGTCTGTAGTACAATGAATCCTGTGAGCACTCAAAATGAAATAAATCTTTTCTCCAGGGTCACATATCTAACCATGCATTGGACAGATGAAGAGCTGTTTATTACAAATTTTTATTCTATATATGTTCATTACAAATGTTTATTACAATTAATTTTTATTACAAATAATTCTATATATCCCTACCATGTTATTCCAATTGCTTGAACATGTTATTCCCCAAAAATGCTTAGTTTCTCACGAAGGTTGTGGCTTTATTTCTGTACTTACTAAGGTATCCATAAAGAGGTAACATGGAAAATTTGAGGAGAAACATGCTTACTCGTATCTGGTGGTGGTATCTGGTTGCTAAGTCACGTCCAACTCTTTTGCAACCCCAGTGGACTGTAACCCGCCAGGGACCTCTGTCCATGGGATTTCCCAGGCAAGAACGTTGGAGTGGGTTGCCATTTCCATCTCCAGGGGATCTTTACAACCCAGGGATCGAACCTGAGTCTCCTGCATTGGCTGGCATATTCTCAGCTGCTGAGCCACTGAGAAAGTCTGCTCAGTAGTATATTTTGCTTTATATGATAGCTATTATTCTGAAATTATTATTCAGACTACTTAAACCTTTGGGGGAAAAACATGACTTGCTTTAAAGTTGTTTACTATTTAAAATATTCTAAAACATTTAATTTATAATTTTCATTTATAAATTTGAAACCTTTACATCTTGGGTAAAGTGGGATAAATTTTCAATTTTTTAGTTCATAGTGTCTTGAGACTCAGCAGTTCTATAACATTCCATTTTCTGAGAAAAAAGATAAAGTTAATACATACATCTTATAATAGTGAAAATTAAAGAAGGAGTACAAGTACATTTTCTAAATAACAGAAGATAAAAATATCAATTATAATTGCATCACATTTTGTGAAAATGCTTTCACTAATAATACTCGAGAGAAAAAAATTATTTTCTTTGGTATTTTTAAAAATCCCACAAAAATTTAATTTCAGAAATTTAACATTTAAATATACTTAAGTTAATGGTAAGAAAGCTGATGTTAATAAGAAAAATAATATAATTTTGTAATGCTTTAAACTCTAACTCTGCATTTCCCAAATATTTCAAGTGGTATAAAAAGGGGTGTGATAAGCTTAGCTATACAAGTTTTACTGTTTCACCATAGATAAATGATGGCATAACTGACAGTGAAGATAATTTACTCAGTTCAAAATCAGTATATATATACATAGTATAACCTCAATTGAATGTTATAACCTCCTATTCAGAAAAATAGGGATTTTGCACCTGCATTTTAAATTTCATGGTTAATTTTGTGCTTTTAGATCTAACACTGCTCAAAATTTGAAAATTATTAGAAGTTCCTCTGGTCCACAATTTCTTCACATCAGGGTAAAAAGTGATATAGATATGAGCAAAAAATAAAATTATCAAAAAGTGTGTGTGAATCTGTAAATAGTTGGTGTAATGAAGGTAAGGAGGGTGATATTACCAGCATAATTAATTTTTCTTCAGTACCATTACATTCTATGTGCCATTTCATTTGTAATTTAGTGTAAGTGTATTTTTGCTTATCACTATAGGAGACCTATTAATGTAGTATTAACTTGAGATGGCAAACTCATAACATACAAACATGTGTAGAGAGATAACCTTACGCTGTTACTAACCTCTGCACGCCTGAGCAATGTTCAAGTCTCAGAATGCATTATTCTGGCTGGCTCTGGTCTTTTGATTTGGTTACTTTGATTGCTCACTGTTTGAAAGACCATTTCTCCAGTGCTTTGCCTTTTTACACCATCTTTCCCCCCTCCCTTTTTTTTTTTTCTGAGCTGGGGATTTAGAATTGCTGAGTTGATTCACAGGGAAGAAACCCACATGAAAACTAATGCCTGTGAGGCACTGTGTTAGTTGCCCAGTCGGGTCAGACTCAAACTCCATGGATTAGAGCCAGCCAGGCTCCTCTGTCCATGGGGATTCTCCAGGCAAGAATACTGGAGTGGGTTGCCATGCCCTTCTCTAGGGCATCTTCCCAACCCAGGGATCGAACCCAGGTCTCCTGCATTGCAGGCAGCTTCTTTACTGTCTGAGACTAATGCCTAACAGATTTGAAGTTTGTACAGGGACTATTTTTAAGCATACTGATGAGTGGATCCATCAGTATCTTGAATTTTTTTCAGCATGTTTAAAAAAAAACCCATCATTATAATAATCTATAAAACCTTCAAATATTTTTGATATCTAGAGAAAACTATTGCATAATAAATAACAAAAGTTAAGGCATAAAGAAAGAACGATTAAGATGCCAATTAAAAGAATGCATATAATTTTTTAAAGCTATTCAATCGAATAATAGTTCCTAAATGGAAAAGAGTACAAGGAAAATTTCTTTAGAAGTCCTAAGAAAGGTTTTAAAATTTCACTAAAAGAATCTTTTGTTTAGAAATATCTATATTAGTGACTAAGGTTTTGAAATTATAAGCATATTCTTAAGACAGTGAACAACTAAATAATATTTAGTTACCTGCTAGAATGTGTAAGTATCAATTTCATCAACTTGAAGAAAAAAAAGACACAAATGAATTTTGTATAGGTCTCTGGATTAAGCCTTTGCAGTGTATATAGAATTAACATTTTCTAGAATTCATGAAGTCAAACCTTACAGGAAGTTCAACCTCAAAGGTCTTTCCTCTACTGGCAAAGTGATGGAAAAATAGAATTGAAAATAGCTAATTAAGTATTTGGCCTTCTGAATAAATTTTTATAAAACAAATAATTTCAATGCAAATAGCGCTGATAATTGTCTCTATCCTCCTTCTAACCTGCCTGTGTTTAAACATTACCCCTCCACACAGAAACACCATAATCCTGATGTGAAACAGAAAGCTAAAGATTTCTAAGAGTTGTCTTTCTTAAGAATTTATCAGGGACCCCCCAAAGATATATCCTGTACAGAATTGAATGGAAAAGTTTCCAACTTTTTACCTTAAGATATTTTGGAAATATGATGGTTAGGCTTTGATTTACTTGATTCAAAGCAGTTCATTTTTAAAAAACATATGTTAATTTGTATCCTACTAATAGTTTTTCTTAAATTACAATTTGATTCTTATCTATGCTTTAACCCCTAAAAGTAATAGTTTATTTTACAATACAATTTCCACATGGATTGATCTCACTACAAGTCTATATGGGCTTCCTCTAATCAGAGCCTCTTTTAGCATTTATCTCTAAAATAGCATAAAATGCACAAAGACCATAAAATAATCCAATTTATCCAAGATGGCTTGGTAAATACACTAAAATATTTTACTATACTACTGTATACACTTGATTTATATTAATATTTAGAAAAAATAATATACCATTAAAAGCATGAAAATTTTGAGAAGTCATCATTTGGAAATTAGGTTATAATAATTCCTTCAAAGGAAAAAAGTTATATTATTACCCATAATCTTAAATATTGACAAGAGACAGTACTCCTGGTATTGACCAAAAGCGGTAAAATTGGATAAACCAATGAATAACACACTTAGCATATGTTAAAGTTTTTGTAAGCCAGATCTCCACAAACATTTTACTAATAAAAATAAACTGGCAAAGCCAAAGACTTAATTATAATTGAATGCTCTTCACAGTTCAGTAGAATTGGAATACTCAACTGATACCTTAACTAAAAGCTTATTTAGCATCTCTGCTCAAGCAGAATGACGACTTTAAAAAATATATATGTATACACACACACACGCGCACATCAGTATTTGTTCTAGTATATCTATCCTTTACAAAGCAGTGCTTCTGAAACGGGGACTCTACATTACTTGATAAGAGGAATAGTTGACCTTACCCTAAAAATTTTTAAACATGTATTATTATAAAGTCACAATTCAAGGGAAATATATGTATTCTACATAACAATTTTAATCATAATGTATAAGTCAGATTAAAGGAAATCGAGGCACTGGGGCTCAGAGGAGTTCAACTTTTCTTCATTACTATAATAAAGAAGTTATCTGTATCTAATAACCTTTTGATTATCAACCATTTGAACATATGATTTCACTTCTGTTTTGCCTTTTATTTGATTCTGAGTTAAAGCGATGCAAATTGGCCTTTTATTGTTTTGGGCAGTGGCCAAACTGATGTGATTTTGCTGATGAGGGCAGGGAAAAGAAGTGTTTCTCATAAAAATTCTTTAGTCATTTCACAGAGGTAAACATGCTTAAAGGCTAAATACCTGACCTTTGCAAATAAATGCAGACCTACCTTGATTTCCACAATAAGCCTCTATTAA